>NW_020825348.1:0-600000 GCF_003286085.1 Drosophila persimilis
TATGAGCATGCTACAATTATGAATATATATATACATATCCAATAATATACAATATGCTTAAAAATTACGTAAAATTTTTAAAAAACTTATTTAGCATAGTCTTACAACCCTCAACCATATGTAGTCCAAGCAGCACTATAAAATTAATTAAAGTACCAAACAGCATGGACTGCGATATGCGTTCAAAATGTCGATGTTCATGTGACCTGCAGTTCACACGATGACGCACAGTTTGCTGCGTTCTTCATCGACCCATGAGCCGAGTGATCCACCGCTTAGAGTGATTAAAATTTGTTTATTCATTTATTTGTCAGATATGTTTTTATTGAAAGAAATTAAAAATACACCATTTTACTGGCATATATCAATTATAAAAGTATTAACCTGAAATCAGGTACAACATTGTACTTTTTAGGCTGTTGCATTAACCAATGTATGCCCATAGCTATGATGGACAATACATATTCGCAACGCGTGCATACTATGGTGCATATGCACACAGATTTTATAAATCAATATTATTGTAATAATATCATCAATATGTATTTATATATTAATTGCTACACACATAGAACACAATGTTATATGTATAGCTACTACTAAATGAGTATATTGGCAATATAATTAATATAAACATATAATATATACAACTGAATATATTTTATTTTACAATTATGATTTTATAAAAACATATTTTGTTTGGTAAATTGGCAATATATATATATTTTTGTTAACGGTAGAAACATACAATAATGATCCTTCCGCAGGTTCACCTACTAAATAATCAAGTTCGGTCAACTTTTGCGAAACAACCGTAACACGCAAGGCGTCACAGTAATCACGTCCGGAGACCTCACTAAATAATTCAATCGGTAGTAGCGACGGGCGGTGTGTACAAAGGGCAGGGACGTAATCAATGCGAGTTAATGACTCACACTTACTGGGAATTCCAAGTTCATGTGAACAGTTTCAGTTCACAATCTCAAGCATGAAAGTGGTTCAGCAGTTTACCCGGACCAGGACATCTAAGGGCATCACAGACCTGTTATTGCTCAATCTCATTATTGCTAGACGCAATTTGTCCATTTAAGAAGCTAGTGTCCTTATAATGGGACAAACCAACAGGTACGGCTCCACTTATATAAACACATTCAAACACAATAAACATTTTACTGCCACCATGAATGAAGGCTATATAAGCTTCAACACCATAATCCTGAAGATATCTATTTAATATATTTGAGTCTCGTTCGTTATCGGAATTAACCAGACAAATCACTCCACGAACTAAGAACGGCCATGCACCACCACCCATAGATTCGAGAAAGAGCTATCAATCTGTCTTACACACTTATGTTCGGACCTGGTAAGTTTTCCCGTGTTGAGTCAAATTAAGCCGCAGGCTCCACTCCTGGTGGTGCCCTTCCGTCAATTCCTTTAAGTTTCAGCTTTGCAACCATACTTCCCCCGGAGCCCAAAAGCTTTGGTTTCCCGGGAAGCGACTGAGAGAGCCATAAAAGTAGCTACACCCAATTGCTAGCTGGCATCGTTTATGGTTAGAACTAGGGCGGTATCTGATCGCCTTCGAACCTCTAACTTTCGTTCTTGATTAATGAAAACATCTTTGGCAAATGCTTTCGCTTAAGTTAGTCTTACGACGGTCCAAGAATTTCACCTCTCGCGTCGTAATACTAATGCCCCCAAACTGCTTCTATTAATCATTACCTCTTGATCTGAAAACCAATGAAAGCAGAACAGAGGTCTTATTTCATTATCCCATGCACAGAATATTCAGGCATTTGAAGCCTGCTTTAAGCACTCTAATTTGTTCAAAGTAATTGTACCGGCCCACAATAACACTCGATGAAGAGCACTAATGCAGGTTTTTAAATAGGAGGAATATATAAAAAAATACAAGTACTTAATTATATATAAGAACTCCACCGGTAATACGCTTACATACATAAAGGTATAGTACTAACCACAATTGTAAGTTGTACTACCCGTATGAAGCACAAGTTCAACTACGAACGTTTTAACCGCAACAACTTTAATATACGCTATTGGAGCTGGAATTACCGCGGCTGCTGGCACCAGACTTGCCCTCCAATTGGTCCTTGTTAAGGGATTTAAAGTGTACTCATTCCAATTACAGGGCCTCGGATATGAGTCCTGTATTGTTATTTTTCGTCACTACCTCCCCGAGCTGGGAGTGGGTAATTTACGCGCCTGCTGCCTTCCTTAGATGTGGTAGCCGTTTCTCAGGCTCCCTCTCCGGAATCGAACCCTGATTCCCCGTTACCCGTTGCAACCATGGTAGTCCTAGATACTACCATCAAAAGTTGATAGGGCAGACATTTGAAAGATCTGTCGTCGGTACAAGACCATACGATCTGCATGTTATCTAGAGTTCAACCAATGTAACGATCTTACGATCGCTTGGTTTTAGCCTAATAAAAGCACACGTCCCATAAGGTCCGTGTTTTAATTGCATGTATTAGCTCTAGAATTACCACAGTTATCCAAGTAACTGTTAACGATCTAAGGAACCATAACTGATATAATGAGCCTTTTGCGGTTTCACTTTTAATTCGTGTGTACTTAGACATGCATGGCTTAATCATTGAGACAAGCATATAACTACTGGTAGGATCAACCAGAATAATGTTTTCGTTTCGTGCGCATACGCTCACATATGTAAATATTTGACAACTCAATAATACTTTTGAATAAAAAAAAAAATAAATAAATATTTTTTATCAACAGTTTATGAGAATTTGTTAAACGATTGTGGCCATTTTTATATAGCATTCACATTCGCCATTTTTCTCTATATAAATATATATATTTTATTATATACATTTTTTTTTTCGTTCAAAAATATCTTTTTATTTGCACTTAATATATTATCACACGTATATAGGCTTAAACCAATATTAATTGTGTTTAAACTATGTATTTTGACAACAAATTTAAAATTTTTCCAATTTCGTATGCGTTTTTTGTGATATACATTAAATAAAACCAAACACATGAGTTCATGTGGAATGGAATTTATATATTTTGGCAATATTTGAATTTGCATATAAATCGCTTTGATTATATGCTGGTACATTGTTGAAATGGCACTCATACAATATTTAATCATATAAGACCATTTCCAAAAATTCACGATAATAATTCGAAACAGAAATGATATATACTAAATAGTATATATCTTGGTTAGTTTCACTATATTATCTTTATTAAGATCAATTTGAAAACAAATATCTCCTATTAAACACTACTTTGAGTATAATGACAACATATAATAATATTATATACAATACTGTACCAAATATTGTATACAATACCGATGGACATCAACTGTCCATCATGTATAGGTTTTCTGCCACGCTTTCCGCGAATCGGGTATTTTTGCTTTATTTTATATTAAGAAATATATAGTGACATATCCATAATTCCCCACATCCCATACACATTATGTTTATGTACAATTCATCCACCCCATCCACACAAGTAACAGGACCCCACTCAAGAATCAATAACTGTTTCTTCCCATACTCCAAGCTAGGGCCCCCCATAATATAAACAATGGACCACATTGTTTCATCAACATTAGAATCACGCCACTCTCGAGAAATCGATTCTTTAGAATCACGCCACTCATGAGGACCAATCAAAGCTAGACATAAAACCAAGGAGTATCACCTTCGTAGCTCCGTCATGTAATGCAACACCGATCGCCAGCAGTGGATGCCTTTCATCAAAGCCGACGCATCCCCAAATATCGATCCAGGCACGTACGCTACCGACACGAAGATGCAGCCGAGGAAAGCAACGCCCGAAGCCAGAGTCGGGAGTTCCAAGAGAAGGGCTCATGGAAACTAGCCAGCAGCAGAGAGATCAGTTCCGTTTGAGACAAGCAGACCCAAAGTCAAGTCGGGGAATTCATTTAAATCTTGTGACATAAAGATATTTAAGTTGTAAAATAAAAGTCTTTTTTAAAAAACTTAAAATCGAGTTGCGGATATTTAACTGGCGCAGTCGGTAGGATTTCGTTTAAAATTAACACCTATATTTCGGTAATGGTCATCTTGTGTAATTTCTAATTACTGTGATCACGTAATCCCGGAATCGTTAATAAAATTGTGAAATCCGCCAAAGAACCTATGTGTTACGAGCACATACGATTTGCAAAACTAAAATTAAGTGAACTGAAGTAAGCGGAGATAGTGATCCACCAAGAACAGTGAAACACTAAATACAAAATCAAAAAACTTACAAGTGAACCAAAATAAAGTTCAAAACTACTGAAAACAAAACAAAACCCAATCAACACCAACAACATGGCGTTACCACCACTATCATTGAGCGAAATCCACTTGAACCAGGCACTGCTGTCGATCAGACAAATACCTGCCTATGACGGTTCATCTGGACAGCTAAGCTCATTTATCAAACGAATCGAATATGTATGCGGATTATATCCAACTGAAGATCTTCGCCAACAAAGGATCCTATTTGGAGCGACCGAGATCCAACTGTCAGGAGAGGCACAACGCATATCGTATCATTTGCGTATCAACCCAACACGTGGCTCGAACTGAAGACGGCGCTGATCAACGAGTTCAAAAATCACACACCATATGAAGAACTCTTACGACAACTATACACCACCAGATTCAACGGCAGTCTTCGTAAATTTATAGAAGAATTAGAGATAAAAGCATTATTAATAAACAATAAGCTAAACTTAGAAAACATACCAGAAAATAATGTCATTTATAAAAACGCTTTGAACAACACAATTAAAGATGTCATTATTCGAAAACTTCCTGACAGAATGTTCATGACCTTAGCAAGAAAAGATATTACCACATTGTCTAATCTTAAGAAGGCAGCACAAGAAGAAGGATTGTACGAAGCTAGTACAACAGATTCAGGTACAAATAAAGATCAATCGAAATCGTCTCAATCAAATCGAAAGAATGTTGGAAACTATTATCCAAATTATAATACTACTAACTATCACAATCAAACTCAGAATTCATCTGGAACAGGTCAGACTAATCGAACAAATCAAAACCAAAATTCCCAAAATCCTGGATTATACAATGAGTTCAAAAATTCCTTGAATCAAGGTAGGGCTCAGAATCCATTCAATCAGCAAATATCTCAAAACCAAGCTAGTGGGAGTGGACCCAACCAACCTACTAAAAGAAGATGGACGTAAATTTTCATCAAGCCGCCTCGGAAGAAACCGAGGAGGACCCTATATAAACATTACCATTAATAAAAGAATATTAAGGTGTATCGCTGACTCGGGATCATCGATCAACATCATGAAAGAAAATTACACAGATTCCGAGATAAAAGACGATAACCTTACGGTCCATACCATCAATGGACCTGTCCGTTTAACTAAGAGTATAATGAGGAATGCGAACAAAACATGTCCGTCCGAACAAAAGTTCTACATACATAACTTTTCCGAAAATTATGATATTTTATTAGGAAGAGAATACTTGATGGCAAGTAAAGCCGTCATCGATTACAGAAATGACACTGTAACACTAGCAGCTAGGTCGTACCCAATCATTCAGAGTGGAGAAGCTATTGAAGCCGGCAAGACCGCACAGAAGTGCACTGATCCCTCTACAAAAGAAGAGAAGATCGCACCTAAGTGCCTTGACCCATCTCCAGAGGGAGATCAATACTTCGCTTCCGCTCTAGACAGTGAACTAAGGGAATGTAATCAATTAAGATTGGAACACTTAAACGACGAAGAGAGGGAAGAGTTAAAGAAGGTCTTATATGAGTTTAAGGATGTGCAGTACAGAGAAGGTGACAATTTGACTTTCACAAGTACAATCAAGCACGAGATCAAAACTCAACATGAAGACCCGGTCTACAGACGACCATACAAATATGCCCAGATACATGATCAGGAGGTAAACCAGCAAATCAAAGATATGATCAGGCAGGGAATAATTCGAAAGTCGAATTCTCCTTACTGCTCGCCCATATCTATGATTCCGAAGAAGATAGATGCTTCAGGAAAGCAAAAATATCGAATGGTAGTAGACTATAGAAGTCTAAATGAAATAACAGTTAAGGACAAATTCCCAACTCCAAGAATGGATGAAATCCTAGACAAACTAGGTAAATGTCAGTATTTTACGACAATCGATTTAGCAAAAGGTTTCCATCAAATACCCATGGAACCTAGCTCAATCCCCAAAACTGCGTTCTCCACTAAGCATGGACATTACAAGTTCACTCGTATGCCCTTTGGGCTAACCACTGCCCCAGCTACCTTCCAAAGATGTATGAACAATCTGCTAGAAGAGTTAATCTTCAAAGATTGCTTTGTATACTTAGATGACATCATTATATTTTCCACTTCATTGGAAGAACACTTGTTGTCACTAAGGAGAGTATTTGGAAAGTTGAGAGACGCCAACTTGAAGCTACAAATGGATAAATGTGAATTCATGAAAAAGGAAACTGAATTCCTAGGTCATGTAGTCACTACTGAAGGAATAGTACCAAATCCAGGCAAAATCTCTGCCATTGTCAAATTTCCAATACCAGAAACGACTAAACAAATAAAGTCATTCTTAGGTCTGTGCGGGTTCTACAGGAAATTCATTCCTAATTTTGCAAACATAGCAAAACCCATGACACTCAAACTAAAGAAAGGAGCTGTCATAGACCCTGTGGAGATAATGTTTTTTATCCCCAATCGGCCGACTAATTATTCCAATTAAATAAAACTCGGCGCAGAAATAAAATTGCGATATGTTCTTTAATGCGTGACATCCAAATTGCAAGTGTGGCTTGCCTGCCCTTTACATTGCCGCTCCGATCGCTAAGCGCAGCTTCGCTCGGCCGACGTCGGTAGGCAGACGCAAAGCGGAGATAGCGAAGAGCGAGCTGGCAGAGAGCGTTTAGCAGGGCAAGCAAGCGCAAAGCTTTAACAAACAAATGAGTGACATAGACATAAGTAACAAACCAAATAAGCGGCTGAGGGCCAAGAATTAGGTGCTATTTGGTAAGCAGCTAATCGGCTGGGTTCTGCTCCGAACATTCACCCCCCGTTGGAAGGCAAAGGCTTTCAACAGATCCATCCTGAAGGGGCAGAACCGCTATTTTTCCAACGGCCCTCTTGAAGATGCTGGCTTGGGCGCAGCTGGCGGCTACGCTGGGATGATCGTCGAACGCAGCAATCGGCGCTTCTTTACGAAGGCGGCTTGTCGTGATTACGTCTTGATCATCGGGAACCTCTGTAATTGCATAGAATGGCAAGAAATTTGGCAATGTAGAAATTGTTGAAAGTTGAATTTCATTTAGCGTGGATATGTAGGTTTTTAATATATGGAAAAGTTCGCGCTGCAGTTCCTGATTCTCCGATCGCAGTTTTTTCACTTGCACCTGGCACTCGAGCAGCTGCTTCCTACATTGCTGCTCTAAGTTTTGGTACTCCAGCGTTGTGGGTCGAAAATCGTCATTAGAGATGGAGGAGGAATTTTCAAAAGCGGCTAAAACTGCACGCTTATTCTCCGAGCTATCAATGCTTCCTGACACTATCCAACCAAGTTTTGTCTCCTGCAATGTTGGCAATTGGTCTGATAGTCGAATCTGTCCGACGCACATTAAATCGAAGAACGAACCAGAACCTATCAACAGATCGATACGTTGGGGCTTGGAGAAATTAGGATCAGCTAGTTTTAGATTATTCGGCATTGGCCAATCCTTTGCGACTACGCCGAAGTTAGGCTGCATTTCCGTAATTGAGTTGGTGACAATTGCTGCGAAGGAAGCTCGATAGCTTGCGTCCTGGGATTGTACAACTATATGTACAGACTTGCTCGAAGGTAGAATGGAATCTCCGATTCCAGAGATGTGAACATAAGACGAGCGATGATCCTACTGCAACTGATCAGCAAGTCTAGATGTTACAAAGTTTGCCTGTGATGCAGAATCCAAAATGGCACGACATGGGATAAGTGCTCCATAACGATCTGTTACATGGACGAGGGCAGTAGGTAGCAACACGTTCTGGCTAGGCTGAGATTTCTGGATCGAGGGGGGAGGGCTAGAACACCCGCTTGCTAGAAGCACAGTCGCGGCCTCTTGCTGGATCGATTCCTCGGCCGGTGAAGAGGAAGATGAAGCACCAGTTCCCTATGGCATGTGGAGTAGCGTGTGATGTTTGGCCTGGCAATGCCTGCAAAGTCCTGACCTGCACCTCTGCAATTCATGGCCTTTGTTGAGGCAGTTCAAACACAAGCGGCTCTTCTTTGCTTCTTTGTATCGTTCAAACGCAGAGAGATTCAGGAATGCCTGACATCTAGATATGTAACGCTCCGAGGAATTGCAATGGTTACATATGGGGTTAGGATGGTCGTTACTGGAGGTGATAAGAGTGACTGGTTTGTCTTCTCCCACCTGTTGACTAGGACTTGTTGCCATGGCTGATCCCAAATTCTCCAGCATCCGACATCTCGCTTCCAAAAATGAGGCCATGCTTGACCACCGAGTCAATCCTGACGTCGGCAAGTTCTCTTCCCATTTCTCCTTTGTTTTGTGGTCCAGTTTCGTGCCTATGATGAAGATCAGCAACCCATCCGAAATCTCCTGCGGGGTCGCCAAGGTCTGAAGTGCACGCAAGTGCGAATTGATTTTGTCGCTGAGCGCGCGCAAGCCGATAGCTGATGCAGAATCCAAAATGGCACGACATGGCCCTTCTCCACCCCTTGCAGCCCGAAAATAGCCTTGACGTGTGCACAGTGCAATGTAACAGTTTATTATCGAATCGCAACATTAGAAAATTCAACGCCTTGTCGTAATTCTCCTCAGAAAGTTCCAAGGAACGAATCGTATCCAGCGCAGCACCATCTAGACATCCACGAAGATATTGGAATTTTTCGATGATTGGGATACAATGGTCTTTGTGCACCATTGTCGAGAACATCGAGTGGAATTCTGGCCAATCCATGTAGTTCCCACCGAATCGCGGAAGCTGCAACTCGGGCATTCGAGAACGGCCTATACTACTATAGGCGAACAACGACGAATTCCCCTCGAGAGTATGCCGAGCTGTTGAATTGGCAACATTTACCGTGCGAGCAGCCATCAACTCCCGCGACAGCCTGGACCTAACCTTGACATAAACATTCGAAAAGTCCAGCCGGGCATCATGGGCTAACTGCAGGAAATCCAGCCTTTCAAGGCTCGTTTGAGCGGCATCGAAATCCGCATTCATTCGCTCGATTTGCTCTAAGCGAGCTTGAAGTTCTGCCTCATCTAACTCGGCAAGCTCTTCCTTGGTGAGAAAGCGATCCATGGCCTTTAGTTGGCGCGCGACGGACTCGGCCTTGTGCTTGTAGAAATCTACATCACTCGGCATTGCTGCGTTCGCGACATTGGTAGGCTCAGGTGCTGCCATGTTGAGGTTTTAAAAGAGTCACTCAGCACGACCGAAAAAAACACCCTGTATACGTATAAACGTGGGAACCGAAAGCAAAGGGATTACAGCTAATGCCTTTAGCTGTGCGGCTGTGCGAGCTGTCCGATTCCGCTTTGTACTCCGCTTGTGTGTATTAGTGAGTTCGCTGCACTGCACTGACCGAATTGTCGCGACAGAGAAATTAATAGCCAGCAATGCGTGTATGTAAGTATGTTTTAGCACCGAATTGTGCTTAACCGCCGAAAATTTGTTAAGGCTAACGAATGTCGATCGCGAATGATAATTAATTGACACTGCAACTCAGAGATCACGTCGGGGTCACCAAATTTTATGTGGAGATAATGTTTTTTATCCCCAATCGGCCGACTAATTATTCCAATTAAATAAAACTCGGCGCAGAAATAAAATTGCGATATGTTCTTTAATGCGTGACATCCAAATTGCAAGTGTGGCTTGCCTGCCCTTTACATTGCCGCTCCGATCGCTAAGCGCAGCTTCGCTCGGCCGACGTCGGTAGGCAGACGCAAAGCGGAGATAGCGAAGAGCGAGCTGGCAGAGAGCGTTTAGCAGGGCAAGCAAGCGCAAAGCTTTAACAAACAAATGAGTGACATAGACATAAGTAACAAACCAAATAAGCGGCTGAGGGCCAAGAATTAGGTGCCATTTGGTAAGCAGCTAATCGGCTGGGTTCTGCTCCGAACATTCACCCCCCGTTGGAAGGCAAAGGCTTTCAACAGATCCATCCTGAAGGGGCAGAACCGCTATTTTTCCAACGGCCCTCTTGAAGATGCTGGCTTGGGCGCAGCTGGCGGCTACGCTGGGATGATCGTCGAACGCAGCAATCGGCGCTTCTTTACGAAGGCGGCTTGTCGTGATTACGTCTTGATCATCGGGAACCTCTGTAATTGCATAGAATGGCAGGAAATTTGGCAATGTAGAAATTGTTGAAAGTTGAATTTCATTTAGCGTGGATATGTAGGTTTTTAATATATGGAAAAGTTCGCGCTGCAGTTCCTGATTCTCCGATCGCAGTTTTTTCACTTGCACCTGGCACTCGAGCAGCTGCTTCCTACATTGCTGCTCTAAGTTTTGGTACTCCAGCGTTGTGGGTCGAAAATCGTCATTAGAGATGGAGGAGGAATTTTCAAAAGCGGCTAAAACTGCACGCTTATTCTCCGAGCTATCAATGCTTCCTGACACTATCCAACCAAGTTTTGTCTCCTGCAATGTTGGCAATTGGTCTGATAGTCGAATCTGTCCGACGCACATTAAATCGAAGAACGAACCAGAACCTATCAACAGATCGATACGTTGGGGCTTGGAGAAATTAGGATCAGCTAGTTTTAGATTATTCGGCATTGGCCAATCCTTTGCGACTACGCCGAAGTTAGACTGCATTTCCGTAATTGAGTTGGTGACAATTGCAGCGAAGGAAGCTCGATAGCTTGCGTCCTGGGATTGTACAACTATATGTACAGACTTGCTCGAAGGTAGAATGGAATCTCCGATTCCAGAGATGTGAACATAAGACGAGCGATGATCCAACTGCAACTGATCAGCAAGTCTAGATGTTACAAAGTTTGCCTGTGATGCAGAATACAAAATGGCACGACATGGGATAAGTGCTCCATAACGATCTGTTACATGGACGAGGGCAGTAGGTAGCAACACGTTCTGGCTAGGCTGAGATTTCTGGATCGAGGGGGGAGGGCTAGAACACCCGCTTGCTAGAAGCACAGTCGCGGCCTCTTGCTGGATCGATTCCTCGGCCGGTGAAGAGGAAGATGAAGCACCAGTTCCCTATGGCATGTGGAGTAGCGTGTGATGTTTGGCCTGGCAATGCCTGCAAAGTCCTGACCTGCACCTCTGCAATTCATGGCCTTTGTTGAGGCAGTTCAAACACAAGCGGCTCTTCTTTGCTTCTTTGTATCGTTCAAACGCAGAGAGATTCAGGAATGCCTGACATCTAGATATGTAACGCTCCGAGGAATTGCAATGGTTACATATGAGGTTAGGATGGTCGTAACTGGAGGTGATAAGGGTGACTGGTTTGTCTTCTCCCACCTGTTGACTAGGACTTGTTGCCATGGCTGATCCCAAATTCTCCAGCATCCGACATCTCGCTTCCAAAAATGAGGCCATGCTTGACCACCGAGGCAATCCTGACGTCGGCAAGTTCTCTTCCCATTTCTCCTTTGTTTTGTGGTCCAGTTTCGTGCCTATGATGAAGATCAGCAACCCATCCGAAATCTCCTGCGGGGTCGCCAAGGTCTGAAGTGCACGCAAGTGCGAATTGATTTTGTCGCTGAGCGCGCGCAAGCCGGTAGCTGAGCCCTTCTCCACCCCTTGCAGCCCGAAAATAGCCTTGACGTGTGCACAGTGCAATGTAACAGTTTATTATCGAATCGCAACATTAGAAAATTCAACGCCTTGTCGTAATTCTCCTCAGAAAGTTCCAAGGAACGAATCGTATCCAGCGCAGCACCATCTAGACATCCACGAAGATATTGGAATTTTTCGATGATTGGGATACAATGGTCTTTGTGCACCATTGTCGAGAACATCGAGTGGAATTCTGGCCAATCCATGTAGTTCCCACCGAATCGCGGAAGCTGCAACTCGGGCATTCGAGAACGGCCTATACTACTATAGGCGAACAACGACGAATTCCCCTCGAGAGTATGCCGAGCTGTTGAATTGGCAACATTTACCGTGCGAGCAGCCATCAACTCCCGCGACAGCCTGGACCTAACCTTGACATAAACATTCGAAAAGTCCAGCCGGGCATCATGGGCTAACTGCAGGAAATCCAGCCTTTCAAGGCTCGTTTGAGCGGCATCGAAATCCGCATTCATTCGCTCGATTTGCTCTAAGCGAGCTTGAAGTTCTGCCTCATCTAACTCGGCAAGCTCTTCCTTGGTGAGAAAGCGATCCATGGCCTTTAGTTGGCGCGCGACGGACTCGGCCTTGTGCTTGTAGAAATCTACATCACTCGGCATTGCTGCGTTCGCGACATTGGTAGGCTCAGGTGCTGCCATGTTGAGGTTTTAAAAGAGTCACTCAGCACGACCGAAAAAAACACCCTGTATACGTATAAACGTGGGAACCGAAAGCAAAGGGATTACAGCTAATGCCTTTAGCTGTGCGGCTGTGCGTGCTGTCCGATTCCGCTTTGTACTCCGCTTGTGTGTATTAGTGAGTTCGCTGCACTGCACTGACCGAATTGTCGCGACAGAGAAATTAATAGCCAGCAATGCGTGTATGTAAGTATGTTTTAGCACCGAATTGTGCTTAACCGCCGAAAATTTGTTAAGGCTAACGAATGTCGATCGCGAATGATAATTAATTGACACTGCAACTCAGAGATCACGTCGGGGTCACCAAATTTTATGTGGAGATAATGTTTTTTATCCCCAATCGGCCGACTAATTATTCCAATTAAATAAAACTCGGCGCAGAAATAAAATTGCGATATGTTCTTTAATGCGTGACATCCAAATTGCAAGTGTGGCTTGCCTGCCCTTTACATTGCCGCTCCGATCGCTAAGCGCAGCTTCGCTCGGCCGACGTCGGTAGGCAGACGCAAAGCGGAGATAGCGAAGAGCGAGCTGGCAGAGAGCGTTTAGCAGGGCAAGCAAGAGCAAAGCTTTAACAAACAAATGAGTGACATAGACATAAGTAACAAACAAAATAAGCGGCTGAGGGCCAAGAATTAGGTGCTATTTGGCAAGCAGCTAATCGGCTGGGTTCTGCTCCGAACAGACCCCATGGAAGAAAAGTACGTCGAGGCATTTGAGAGACTAAAAGTACTCATCACCTCAGACCCGATCCTTGCGTTCCCAGACTTTGACAAAGTGTTCACGGTAACAACCGACGCTAGTAACATAGCATTGGGAGCGGTTTTGTCACAAGAACACAAACCGATCTGCTACGCTAGCAGAACCCTAAATGAACATGAAATAAACTATTCAGCCATCGAAAAGGAATTATTAGCGATCGTATGGGCAACCAAGTATTTCCGTTCATACCTGTTCGGTAGAACATTCGAGATACAAAGCGATCATAAACCCTTGATTTGGTTGAACAACCTCAAGGAGCCAAATATGAAATTACAAAGGTGGAAAATAAAACTGAATGAGTTTGATTTTAAAATGAAATATCTACCTGGCAAAGAAAATCATGTAGCTGATGCCTTATCAATGGTAAAGATTAATGAAAATTTCCTTGGAGAAGCTTCCAATAGCGTTGGTGCAACTGTACATAGCGCACAGGAAGACAATCTAAATCACATTGCTATCACGGAAAGACCAATTAACTATTACAATCGGCAAATTGAGCTAATAAAAGGCAATGAAGATTAGGTAGAAACAATTCGTTATTTTCACAAGCTAATCATCAAGATCACGTATAAGGAAATGACTAACACCTTAGCGAAGGATATAATAAAGGAATATCTATGCACCAAAAAGAGCGCATTATATTTCCATAACGAAATAGATTTTCCTCCATTCCAAAAAGCCTATTTAGAAATCATTAATTCTAACAATATAACCAAAGCTATTAAATCAAGCACGAAACTCCTAGATATTCAGAATTACGCTGAATTTAAAGAAACCATATTAAAGAATCATAAAGGCTTACTCCATCCAGGGATAGAGAAAACCGTCAATTGGCTTAGGGGAAAATACTATTACCCGGATTATCAAAAACTAATCCAAAACATCATAAACGAATGTCCTACTTGTAATATTGCCAAAACAGAGCATAGAAATACGAAGTTGGCATTTTCCTATCATGTATTGACGTATACTCGAAGTTTGCCACTCTTGTAGAAGTAAAAAGTCGTGACTGGTTAGAAGCAAAAAGAGCCATCATGAAAGTTTTTAACGAGATGGGCAAACCAATTGAAATTAAAGCCGATAAAGATTCAGCTTTTATGTGCACAGCATTGCAAGCATGGCTGAATGCGGAAAACGTCAAAATAGAGATCACTTCCAGCAAAAATGGAATATCTGACGTAGAAAGATTTCATAAAACAGTAAATGAAAAATTAAGAATAATATCTAGCGAGGATAACCCAGAAGATAGATTCACGAAGTTTGAATTAATTCTTTATACTTATAATCATAAAACCAAACATAATACCACAAATAGGACACCAGCTGATATATTCATTTATGCAGGCTCACCTGATTATGACACGCAACTAAATAAAGTGAATAAAATCACTCGATTAAATAAAAACCGCATAGAGTATGAAGTAGATACTCGCTATAAACTATCTCCTCTAGTTAAGTCTAAGGTAACACATCCTTTCAAAAGGACGGGCGAAATTAGACAGGTAGACGAAAAACATTATGAAGAAAAGAATAGGGGTAGGAAAATAACTCATTATAAATCAAAATTCAAGAAAAAGAAGAAATCTAATACAAGCAAATATAATAATTCCAGAGAAACCGAGGAAGTTAATGGAATCAGCAAATAGAAATTTTGATATTCAATCTACAACATTTCACAGAATATATCGAAGATATAGAACTAGGTATGCAATTAACTAGGCTCGGTATATTTAATCCAAAATTATTAAAACAAGACTACCTGGAACAAATAAATTCTGAGAAAATACTAAATATGAAAACCTCCACATGGCTTAAATCCGATACCAACGAAATTCTAATAATTTCCAACATTCCCAAAGACATTACAAAAGTACCAATCTATAAAATCGTTCCGTATCCAGACGAATTAAATAACATGTTAACAGATATGACATACGACAAGTACTACATAAAAAATGAAGAAGTATTTGTTAAAGAAACTAGATTGAAAACCAATGACAATTGTATAAAAGGAATTTTAATGCAAACTCCCACTAAATGTCCATATTCAAAAACTTTTCAAAACTTTCAAATAAACTTTATTGAACCCAATATACTAATCACATGGAATCTTCCAAAAACAACGCTAAGCCAGAACTGTGTAAACCAAGAAATCATAGCGGAAGGAAATACCATTATAAAAATCTACAACTGTTCAATCCAATTAAATGAATTTACAATATCAAACACAATGTTAGATTTTGCCCAGAATGTTTATGTCAACAACAACATAACTAAAATAAAACCACTGTCGTATGTCCAAACTAATGAAATAATTATGCAATACACCAAATATAGTAACCTATTACAAATAAGTCTACTAATTTCATTTGTCATAATTATATTAGTACTACTAAGTTATGTAGCTGTTAAATTTAAGAAAACTTCTAAAAGAGTCTCGGTTAAATGTATTAACCCTATAATAGAAGCAGAAGAGGAACCAACCTCAGCCACCGCACTTGACACCCCGTCACTATACCCGAGGGTAATCGCCTAGGGACAGGCTAATAACAAACGTTGGGGGAGTGACATATCCATAATTCCCCACATCCCATACACATTATGTTTATGTACAATTCATCCACCCCATCCACACAAGTAACAGGACCCCACTCAAGAATCAATAACTGTTTCTTCCCATACTCCAAGCTAGGGCCCCCCATAATATAAACAATGGACCACATTGTTTCATCAACATTAGAATCACGCCACTCTCGAGAAATCGATTCTTTAGAATCACGCCACTCATGAGGACCAATCAAAGCTAGACATAAAACCAAGGAGTATCACATTCGTAGCTCCGTCATGTAATGCAACACCGATCGCCAGCAGTGGATGCCTTTCATCAAAGCCGACGCATCCCCAAATATCGATCCAGGCACGTACGCCACCGACACGAGGATGCAGCCGAGGAAAGCAACGCCCGAAGCCAGAGTCGGGAGTTTCAAGAGAAGGGCTCATGGAAACTAGCCAGCAGCAGAGAGATCAGTTCCGTTTGAGACAAGCAGACCCAAAGTCAAGTCGGGGAATTCATTTAAATCTTGTGACATAAAAATATTTAAGTGGTAAAATAAAAGTCTTTTTTAAAAAACTTAAAATCGAGTTGCGGATATTTAACTATATATATATTCATATAAAATACACAGACATTGCCGGCTAAGTATATTCCCCATATCATATGAAATAAATTAACAATTTTTCATTATAAAATTTTCATATGAAACATACCATGCACGAGACTACCACTCCCTATATAGGTTTTCTGCCACGCTTTCCGCAAATCGGGTATTTTTACTTGAGAGTGCCTCTTAACAATAGTTTCTTTTCGTATTTTAATAAAAAATACTATACTATCACCTCAAAATTATTCATATATATTAAGAAATATATATATATTCATATAAAATATACAGACATTGCCGGCTAAGTATATTCCCCATATCATATGAAATAAATTAATATTTTTCATTATAAAATTTTCATATGAAATATACCATGCACGAGACTACCACTCCCTATATAGGTACTTCAAACACATGTTGGAGGCTATGATCTTTGTGATAAAAACTGATCACAAGCCACTGATATATGCCTTCAACCAGAAGCCAGAGAAAGCGTCGGAGAGACAGCTGCGGCAGCTGGGGTTCATATCCCAACACTCCACTGCAATCGTGCACGTGAGTGGCACTGACAACGTAGTTGCCGATGCCCTCTCCAGGATTAACGTCATCACCATGCCGACGAATCTGGATACTAGAGCTATTGAACTGCTCAAGCAACAGACATCGAATTTCCCGACATCTTAAATGGAGACACGTTAGGTTAGGTTAGGTTAAAGCGGTAGCCGGGAGGGGGGGGGGGGGGGATAAGAGCCTCCCGCCCCCAAGCTCACTTGGACCTATAGACAGGTCCGTTGTGTTGCCGCATGGGCATGTGCCCCTTCGCGTTGCCCGAACCGTGAGAGCATACTACTGCAGGTTAAGGGCAGTCCCATCCGGTGGCTTGGATGTATTTGGACAAGGTCCCTGGTTTGATTACGGATAGGTCCGAAATGTCCGTGAGGAAAGCGGCCCCGAGAATACGAAGACGACGATTTCCAAGGGCTGGGCAGTGGCAGAAGAAGTGGGGGACCGATTCCTCCTCCTCCTCGTCGCGACAACTCCTGCAGAAGTCGTTATGAGGGATTGACAGTCTAGAGGCGTGAGTGCCGATCTGCCAGTGTCCCGTAATGGCTCTAGTAACTGCAGAGCACTGTGCTCTGCTGAGTTTATACAGCTCTGCTGAGCGCTTCTTCGATCGATATGGCCATATCAATCTTGAGACTTTACAGGAAACGGTTTGCTGCCATCTCCTATTGGCATTTTGCTCGAACAATTCGTGCGTTAGGAGCCTGCACGTAGCCAAAGGCATCGCTACTTGCTCCCTCTCCGATAGGAGAGGAATCGTAGTACCCTGCCTGGCTAGCTCGTCGGCGGCGTCATTCCCCTCGATGTCCCTATGGCCTGGGACCCATATAAGGAAGAGGTCTAACTGCTCTGCGATCTCGTGCAGAGACCTACGGCAGTCATTTACAGTCGCTGAGTTCGACGATATTGAGCCTAGAGCTTTGATAGCTGCTTGGCTGTCCGAGAAGACGCACACTAAGTGCGTATCTAGGAGTAGTTTGGAGACGATCGAAATGGCCTCCTTGATGGCTTCAACCTCCGCTTGGAACACACTACAGTGATCCGGGAGCCTGAAGCAATGACTGATGTTCAGCTCGCTGCAGTAGACTCCGCCTCCTACGCGGCCGTCTAGCTTTGAGCCATCAGTGTAGAAGTGGACCGCATTAGCAGGCCCTGGTTCGCCCATCTCCCAGTCCTCCCTAGATGGGATTGATACCTGGAAGGGCGTCGAGAGGTGATCACTGGGGATACAGTAATCTGTCCTCTCTGGTAATTGCGGGAGTCTCATCAGGATTCCCGAGTGCCCAACCGCGGATGCTTTCCACAGTCTGGCTTCTCTCATTCGGAGGGCGGAAAGTGTTGCCACCTTCTTTCCCATGAGATCAACCGGGAGGAGGTCCAGCACAGTATCCAGGGCTTCCCCTGGAGTAGTGCGTAGCCCGCCGGTTATGCATAGTTCTGCCATGCGTTGAACTCTGCTGAGTTTATTGAGGCCTGTCCTTTTGTCCAAGGCTGGCCACCATACCACCACTCCATAGAGCATGATTGGTCGTATGATGGCGGTGTAGAGCCACCGAACTATATATGGGGTCATTCCCCATTTTAGTCCGATGGCTTTCCTGCAAGTATAGAGGGCCACTGTGGCCTTCTTTACTCTATCCTCTATGCTCAATTTCCAATCGAGCTTTCTATCGAGGATAAGGCCAAGATACTTGGCGTTGTTGCTGAAGACTAGCGTTTCCCCACATAGTCTTGGGGGAATCAGTGCCGGAACTTTGTACTTCCTAGTGAAAAGCACCAGTTCCGTTTTAGACGGGTTGACGCCTAACCCGCATTTGTCTGCCCATTTCGACATTTTCGTGAGAGTACTTGTCATGCACTCACACAACGTCTGCGGAAATTTTCCGGAGAATGCTATGGCAACGTCGTCCGCGTACGCCACCACGCGGCAGCCACCCCCCTCTATCTCCCGCAGCAGTGTGTTCACTGCCACGTTCCATAGGAGGGGCGAGAGGACTCCGCCCTGCGGTGTGCCTCTGCTGACAAATCTGGTACACGTTGACGTCCCCAGTGATGCCTCAACCGTCCTGCATTGTAGCATCTGATCGATCAAGCTCACCGTCCTGGAGTCAACGCCCAGATCCGTCAGTGCGCCCGTGATGGCGGTCGGAAGGATGTTGTTAAAGGCGCCTTCTATGTCGAGGAAGGCTACTAGGGTGTACTCCTTAAAATTAAGGGACGCTTCGATGATCGATGTGATCGAGTGTAGGGCCGTTTCGGTGGATCTTCCCTTCCGATAGGCATGCTGGGAGTCTGAGATCAGACTGGACGGAATGCACGCCGTTAGATGCAGCCCCAGGAGCCGCTCCATCGCCTTTAGAAGAAAAGACGATAGACTTATGGGTCTGAAATCTTTTGGGGCAGTGTGCGAGGGCTTGCCTGCCTTGGGTATGAATACGACTTTGGTCTGAAGCCAGGTGTCAGGAATGCACCCGTGGGAGAAGATTCCCTCGTAGATTATTTTGAGCCAGTTAATGGCTTTGTGTCCCGCGTGAATCAGTTGGGCAGGGAAAATGCCGTCTGGCCCCGCGGACTTGTAGGGTTTAAAACTTCTGATCGCCCAGGAAATGTTCTCCTGGCTTAGCAGTCTCAGGATGGCATTTGAGGCGACGGAAGGAGGCGCGAGGTAGTTGGGTCTGTTTTCATCGCAGCCAGGGAAGTGGGTATTTAGGAGAAGATTTAGGGACTCCTCGCTGGACGTAGTCCACGACTGGTCGGTGTTCTTCAAGTAGCCCAGGGTGGGTGTTGTCTTCGAGAGAACTCTGCGCAAGCGTGAGGCTTCTGAGTTACTCTCGATTTCGCTGCAGAACTTACGCCAGGAGGCGCGTTTGGCTTTTCTAAGTTCTTTGTTGTAGGTTGACAGACTGGCTTTGTACTCGGCCCAGTTTTGCTCAACGTTTTCAGCCTTGGCTTTATTGAAGAGTCTCCGGGAGGCTTTCCGGAGTTCACCCAGTTTCGGATTCCACCATTCAGGTTTCTTCCGGCCTCTGTTCTTGCCAGAGGGGCATGCTTTGTCGAGCGCCTTATTGCAGGCGTCGGTAAAGATCTTAAGAAGACGAGTCGTGGCCTCCGTGGAGAACTCCTCCTCAGATGGGGGCTCAGGGAGAACACGACAGAGGTAGTCAGAATACCGAGTCCAGTTTGTCCGCCTGATGTTCCGGAATTGGACTGGCTTCGACACTGAGAAGGAGAAGACAGTTTCCACGTACCTGTGGTCCGAGAAGGAGTGCTCTTCCAGGACCCTCCAGGATACAATGTTACGCTGTATCTCATGAGAGGCAAGCGTAAGGTCCAGGACCTCCTTGCGGTTTTTAATGATAAAGGTGGGATCACTACCCCGGTTTAATAAGACCATCTGTGTGGTCAGTAAGTAACTGAAAAGGTACTCACCCCTTTCGTTCGTGTCAGTGCTTCCCCACTGACAGTGATGTGCATTGGCATCACACCCCACAATTAGGCCGATGTCCTTGGCCGAGCAGTCTGCGATTAGAGCCCGGAGAGGCGCGTGTGGAGGGGGGTCTGGTTGTTCATGCCCCATGTATGCGGAGCAGATCCTCAGTGAGCGCTCCTGGCCTTCGAGGCTCACTGCGGTGTGGTCTTCATTGCTGAAATTTGGGAGCAAAAATAAGTGCAACTCTCTTTTTGCAAGAATGCAGGTACGAGTTTTACCTGTGGTTTCAGCTACATATAGCTTGTAATCAGAAGTACTCAGACCGGAGACCCTGTTTCCGAGGATCCAGGGCTCCTGAATGAGTACTATGTCGGCTCCACCCTTGGCCAGGTGGAGCAGTAGAGCAGCGCATGCTGCCTTACAATGGTGGAGGTTTATCTGCAGGAGCGTCAACGACATTCCTGAGGCTCGCCTCCACCATTGTTACTTCTGGATCGCTGTCAGGGGACTCTGGCTCCTCCCCGACAATGATATGGCTGAGACCTCTGGCTAGGTCGCTCTCGTCGAACGCGTAGTCGTCCAGGATGTCGTCCGACATCAAGGACGCCGCATCCGACGCCGGGTTATCCTCCTCGCACGAGGCCCCCTCTTTCGGGATCTCTGGCAGCTCCGGGTCTGGCTCGACCTCCGCTTGCCTGCCCTTGCGATCGGACTTGTACGTGGATATGGTGACCTTCTTATAGCCATAATCCACTACACCGTCCGACTTTGCGAGGAGATCTATTGATTCCTCATTTAGGACGAGGATAATCTGGCGCCTCTGCCCTTGGATATCCTCCACCTTTGCCACCTTCCAATCGGCTGTAGGAAGGTGGGGGTTGCAGACCTGCAGTAACCTGAGGATCTTCTCAGGCTCTGCAGGCTTAGCCGAGACCCACGCTATGGCTCTCGGGCGACTAGGGACATCTTCCCACTTCACGGCCTCCAGTTTCGCCCCTGGATAGACCTCTTTTAGGGCCGCCACCGCCTTCATGTAGAGGGCCGCAGAGCGAGCGTCTTGGCAGGCGATGGCTTTCACCTTGCCTTGATGCCACCCTGCGTCCTCACACTTTGGCGGTGGTCCGCCGTTCTCCTCAAGTTCCAGTAGGAACCGGTTCTGGAGCTCGTTCTCCACCAGGTGCCACTTATCGCGGGGGACATGGCCGTCCTCGGCGCCCCTATCCAGGACACCGATCAGGGTCTTGCCCCTCGCCACCTCAGCGAACGACCGGTTCGTGAGGTGGGTCTTCACCCGCTTGGCTTGCTGGGCTTGACCTGGCTGATTTGCGGGGTCCTCCGCTGAGCGTTGCCGCTTGTTGGGGGCCTTGGCTGCGCCCTTTCCAGCTTTGGCTGGCTGGAACAGGGGAAGGATTGAGCAGGCCCACAGCCTCTGCTCCTTTCCTTCGGTTGACGCCTTGAAATTCGGGTCTTCATTGGACAGGATGAAGGCCGCTCGTCTCCTGTCCTGGTACGACGGCTTTCCTCCCCGTGGTGCAGAGACGCTGCCCGCCGGGGGTCCCAGGGGTTCTTCGGTCCCGGTGCGCTTACCAGCCGCGATTACGCTCTGCTTGGCAGCCACACCGGTATCCGCTTCGCCCTTGGAGCCACCCGACTTGGAAGAACCCGATTGGCTTTTCGGGCCCCCCCTCGCTGCGGCTGCTGCCTGAAGACGGTGGACCGACTCAGTCTCCTTCCCCGTCTTCTTTGGACCCGGTTTCCCAGGCGCTGGTGCAGAGGGATTGGCTTGTCCCTCCGGTACTTTAGGAGGAGTACCGAGCTCCTTTGCGGTGTTTTTATTTTTAATATATGATTTGTTTGGCATTTTTGTTCCCACGAGTAGGCGGGAAGGGGTTGGTCACCCGAGGCATAGCCCGCTTGCCCCGGGAAGCCTGATTTAAACTGGAGGTCGGCAGGTATCCAGAGTCCGCATATTAGCGACCGGGCACCCCCCCGGCCATGCATCCCTCGGCATATAACAGTGTCACCTTGGATTGGGGTAATTTCACTGAGAGTTTTCTTCTCTCCGCCCGACTACCATTTGCCAGCATCCTAGCAGAGACATGACCGTGCTAGGACCTGTTTCCAGCCGCCCTCACGGGGAGAGTATAGTCGCACTTCCACCGGTGTGCACAGTTACGGCGGGTGACGGCTCGCTCGCAACCCTCTGTGTCCTAGGGGGGTGTGAGACGCAGACCGCACCGGGTATTACTAACCGGAGCGGCTGCGCCTCAGTTCCGAGTTCACAGTTGTGCGAGCCGACCCGTCATCCGTTTGTCCCCCTGTAGCACCCGATGGCTGACGGCCATGTGGAGACACGTTATTAAACCTAACAAAAATTCGAGTTGACGAGGACATCATTGCGATATGGCAACGGGAACGGCTCGATCATATACGATTCCATGTGTTTTCAAATGTACACGGACTGTCTCACCCAAGTGGCAGGTCAACTCTCAAACAAATCTCTCCAAAGTACGTTTGGTCGTCAATGCGTAAGAACGTCCTGGAGTTGTCGAGGCATTGTCTTCCGTGCCAACGAGCCAAAATCCATAAGCACAACGCTGTGATTCCGGAAAAAATCACCGTCCCCGATGGAAGGTTTGATCACATGCATCTAGACATTGTTGTTATGCCCTTGGTAGACGGATACAGATATTATCTGACAATGATTGACCGTTTTTCCCGCTGGCCGGAGGCAGTGCCGTTGAAGGTTATGACCGCAGAGACCATATGTGAAGCAATATGGTCGCGATGGATATCGCGTTTCGGGTGCCCATCGACTAGTACATCTGATCAAGGAACGCAATTCGAATCTGCACTCTTTAAGTCTCTAGCGAATATGCTGGGAAGCGAGCACATTCACACGACGCCATACCACCCCCAGTCAAATGGCATGATAGAGCGTTGGCACAGGTCCTTGAAAGCCTCCGTGATGTGCTAACCGGATGTACTATGGATAAAGCTGCTTCCAACCGTCATGCTGGGCCTCCGCACGTGCTTCAAGGAGGACATTAAGGCATCAGCAGCAGAGATGCTATATGGGTGTACGTACCAATGCAGGTGGTAAAGCCAACTCCAACTTCGCATCACATCAAGCCCAAACTTTTCCTGCTTAAGGATATTCACAATTGTTCTCATGTTTTTGTTCGGACTGATACTGTAAAAAGACCAGGACCAGGATGGAAAAGAGACGGCTATTTCAGTCGACAGGCTTAAGCTTCTGACGATCAGCCATCAAATGTCCCATTACGGACATATAAGAAGAAAAGACGAAACTAAAGATTTTTAACTTTTCTAGGGGGAGTACTGTGGCAGCCCGGATCGCAGCACCTCAACAACACTCATCTTAGAGTCGTTCGCTGGTGTGACAACACCGGCGACTATTCTTAGCGGTATGGCCTCTTGATCTCTGACTTCGACGCTAAACAAAGCTTGTGTTACACTTAGTGATAATTAATAGAAAACATTAATCAGAACTCAAGCGTACATTGGCCAACCCGCCAAATGGAGGTTGAAACGGAGTCCGACGCAAGCGATGCTAGTTTAGCTAGCAGTGGGGCAAGGTCGATGTTGAATGCCCCCAAACGCAGGCGAAACCGGTCAATGTCCGGTAAAAAGGCTGCCAAGAAGATAGGACTGGGTAGGATTGGGCTGACCGGCGAGTGGCCGATCCAGCCGTAAGATCGCCGCCACCATCGCTCCCCTTTGAGGAGGCTGCTGCCACTCCAGGCACCTCTGCCGCTGCCACCACCGTTGCCACCACCGCTGCCACCAACACCACCACTACCACTACCTCTCACATGCCTGGCAGCTGGCATTGTCGCGACAGACTACTCGGCTGTCATTGCAGAAATGTCTGCGATAAGGATGGCAGTAAGCGAGGCTGTGCTAAAGGGATTCATGCCACCAGACCCCTCCATGGCAATCTTCGTCGCTACCAACAGGTACGACGAGCTGGTCATTGCACTGGCTGGGGACAAGGTGCGCCTGGAGGAGAGGGCAAGAATACCACCTCCACCGAGACCCACTGCTGCTGGCCACATGGGCACCACCGTCGTCACCACCGCTGCGTATGCGTCAGCCTTCCCATGCCTGCCGGCACCGAGCGCCATTGTCACCACACCGATCCCGAAGCCACGAGACAATTGGTTTGCTCTTATCCAGAGCAAAGACCCGGAGGAGACAAGCAAGCGCTTGTCGAGCGGGTAAAGAAGACCGTAGTGTCGACACTCGGAGCACGAGTGTAAGAGGTTCGCGAGCTGAAGAGCGGAGGAGCGATCATTCGCAACCCTTCAGTTAGCGAGCTGAGGAAGGTAGTGGCCAGCAGCTAGTTGACCGTAGCAGGATTGGAAGTCAAGAAGAGGCCGGAGATCAATCCTCAGGTCGTGGCTTATGACGTGGACACGTCCATCACGCCTGAGGCGTTTATGGAGGAGGTCTTATCGAAGAACCTGGAGGAAACAATGACTGCCGCGGAATTCAAAAAGTCGGTTCACCTGGGCAGTAAACCGTGGTTGGTCACCGACTGCGGCACATTCAATGTGATGCTGGAAGTTGACGCGAAAGCAAAGGAGGTACTACGCGACTGCGTAGATGCCGCTGCCACAGATGTGCAGGCTGTGACGGCGGGGTTCACAGAAATTTGTTTGATCTCTAGAGGTGGTAGCTGGAAGAGAGTTTCATAGTTCAAGAATAAGGCGGGGATTAAGCGGTACAAAGAAATAGGGTTGTTTTATTGATCTATTGAGGAGAAGAAAAGTTGCGGAGGTTTTGATGCGCTCCGAGAATAAGGAATATTGCGGAGGTTTTAATGCGATCCGATAAGAAATGTTGCGGAGGTTTCAATGCCCTCCGAGGAGAATAAATGTTTCGGAGTTTTTAATGCGCTCCAAGGATAGGGAATGTTGCGGAGGTTTTATTGCGCTCCGAGGAAGGATCGCGGGAGCTGTTGGTGGTTGCTGCCGACGCTTACCTCTCCACTGGCTGGAACCGATCCGAAACGCAGCTGTTCCGTACTCGCGTGTTTCTAACGCGTTTTGTGCTGGTCAGCTGTGTATCTTACGGATGTGTCCCTAACGCGTTTGGTGCTGACCAGTCGCTAATGTGCCCGTTGGTGTTTTAGTTATGGTCACAATCGGTAGGATCAGCATCGAAGCGAAGCATCGAATTCGAACTTGTCGTCCAACAAAGCGCATTTGTTGTCGATAAATCTGCACCTGTTGTCGAACTAATGTCCGCACGTGGCTGTCTTCTGGGGTATTTTTGCAAAAAACGAATTTGCCAATAGCTCCACTGTTTCTGAGCCAAATTTACTTTCGATTTCAGTGCAGGGTGTAATCTCACGGCAATTTATGCACACTTTCCTGCTTCGAGTAGCAGTCAGAAAGCAGCTGAGTAGATAGGGACAGAATGAACCTGATCTCTCAGCTTTATTTAACGTGGCGACACAGCGAGGGATTATAACCACGGCGTCTAATATGTATGATATGATATATTTATATCACGTCATCACGCACCACCGCACACATACGCAGGAACCTGGTACACATGCGCCAGTTAACGCCACGGAAAAGAAGCTATAGCAAAGGCATAGCGACTCTTCCGGTACCAATTGAAAGTATCCTGGTCGGGCATACAATCCCCCTTATTATCTAACATGTCTTCCGATCTATGGGTCTCGGCATCCACGAGGAGCCTAGCGGCTCTCCCCGCGTAACGTTTGAGTATCAACCACAGCCACCACGATACTCCCACTAGGGGGACGAACTCAATGTGCAGCCTTGGACACTGCACAACCCATGGTACCGATCTTAAGGACTCAGCTCGATCCTTCAAACTCATTCCCCTTTTCGGGAGAGAAAGATAGATCCCCATTTTTGGAGCGACGGCAGGATCTCCCTCTCTGAGTGAAAGACAAATATCTGTAGAGCACTGTTTGCCTCGCATTTCCCATAGTTTTCCCCAAACGAATGTCTAGACACTTGAAAAGCTTTCTCAATCTTGCATTGGCACGTAGATTGATAATCGAGTAAAGAGGGACAACACACAAACACACACACACGAGCACACAGGAGAGCAGGAAAGAAAAAAAAACACACACCTACTCACACAAAAAAGGGACTCCATGTGAAGTTGTTGACCGGATACGACAGGCAGGAGGCAGGCAAGGCACAAACTGACAAATGAGCAGATTGAAAGATGGCACGCTGGCACGATGGGCAGGCTATAATGTTTACTCTCTCGATAGCAAGAGATTGCAAAGGAGACCCCCCGCCATCCTGGATAGGGAAGCTGCTGCTGTCACCTAGAGAACGCCAGTCCGGTGAACCTGTCGAGCATCCGCATTCTCTCCTGAGAAGCCGTCACTTCGGAGAAAGTCCATTCGTCATCCGTGTGCTGCACTCCAAGTACATCAAGGTCCCGCAAGTCTGCTTAAAGTTAGTACTGCCAATCCTCGCGTTATTTATTTTAATTGTGTTGTTGAATATAAGGAGATACGATCCTGTTTGAGATGGCAATCTTTTTTGGCACTTATTTGTTTCCAAAATAAAAACGCGAACTAGGGTAAACTTTATAGGTTAGGTTAGGTTAGGTAGAGGCGGCTGCCAAGCTCGCTCGGAGCCCGTCACATACCGTTTGGGATCATTCCCTCCCTGCAGTGAGATTTCATGTCAACAGTTGTCCCATCCAGGTGCTCTTATAAAGTTTGCGATCTTTCTGGGACATAGCGTGGACATCTCCGAGATGTCGTTCAGAAAGGCGGAGCCCAAGTGATGCAGAATACTTCTGCTGAGAGCTGGACAGGAACAGAACAGGTGTTCCACTGTCTCCTCTTCGTCCTCGTCTCTGCAGCTGCGGCAGAAATCATTGTATGGGGCACCCAGACTACTTGTGTGGGTGCCTACTAGCCAGTGTCCTGTGAGGGAACGTATACTGCACATTTCCCTGCCTAGTTTACAGAGCTCTGCGGTGCGCTTCTTATTTCTGGTCGGCCATGTTTGCCGAGCTGTGCGACAACGTGGCCCTATTTGCCACTTGTTGTCTGTTAGTCGCATGTACTGCTCTTTTATGATGAGCTTACAGGTGGCCATAGGCAAATATCCTCCTTATCTCGGAGAAGGGGGGTCGTAGTACCAGATCTGGCCAGCTCGTCCGCTATGCAGTTGCCCTCGATGTCCCGGTGGCCCGGGGGGAGTCTATATGAGGGATGATTGTGCTGAATGGAGTCTCCGTGTGCTCCCTTGGAACTTGATAGTCCGTTCTTGCTGGGACCATGTTGTTTTTATTTAGTATAGATGAGTGACCTATGTGTTGAGGTACCCATTGTTCAGAGTCCCTAAGACGTATTGCTGCCATTTCTGCCCGCTCCTTTCCCGCAAGGTCAAGGCTCTGGAGGCATAACATGGCGTTTAGCGCATCATTTGATGTAGTTCGAAGAGCTCCACTGATGCCGAGGGCGGCCGTTCGCTGAACCTTGCCCAGCTGATTGGTGATCGTTCTTTTTGTTAGGGCAGGCCACCAGACAGTAACTCCGTAGAGTATTATAGGTCTGACTATTGCCAGATATATCCTATGCTTGGGTTCATGCCCCACTTTAGGCCGATAGCTTTTTTGCAAGTGTAGAGTGCTGTCTTTGCCTTCTTCACCCTATCCTTGACATTCACGTTCCAGCTAAGCTTTTTGTCAATTACCAACCCTAAGTAACTGGCACTGTCGCTGAAGGAGAGCTTTATCCATTTAGTATTGGGGGGTTGAGGGGCGGGACCTTGTATTTTTTTATGAATAACACGAGTTCCGTTTTCGAGGGATTTAGTCCCAATCCGCGCGACTCTGTCCATCCAGACATTCGAGCAAGTTTTGCGGTCATTAGGTCGCATAGTGCTTGGGGGTATTTCCCCGCTAAGATAATTGCAACGTCGTCCGCGTATGCCACTACTTTGCAGCCCCCCTCTTCCCGGTCGCATAGAATCTTATTGACTGCCATGCTCCACAGAAGAGGAGACAGAACTCCTCCTTGCGGGGTTCCTCTGTTGACATACCTTGACTGGGTGGACGATCCTATCGATGATGTCACCGTCCTGCGTATGAGCAATTGATCAATGAGCATCACCAAGTGACGGTCCACCCCCAGGTCAGTCAGGGCTTCTGTAATGGCTCCCGGATTGACGTTGTTGAAGGCTCCCTCGATTTCGAGAAAAGCTATTAGTGAGTATTCTTTGAGATGTAGCGATTTTTCTACACTCGAGATCACTTCATGAAGTGCCGTTTCCGCGGATTTTCCTTTTCGGTAGGCATGCTGCGCACTTGAGTACAGCTGGGGACTTATGGTTGTCCGTAATTGAAACCCGATAAGTCTCTCAAAGGTTTTGAGTAGGAAAGACGATAAACTGATTGGTCTAAAGTCTTTCGGGGTTGAGTGTGAGGCTTTGCCTGCTTCAGGGATGAAAACTATCCTATCCTTAAGCCATGCTTGCGGTATTGTGCATACCGCCAGTATCTTCCTGAAGATACTATGTAGCCAGTTTATGGCCGTATCCCCGGCTTTCTTAAGTTGGGCCGGGATTACCTAGTCCGGACCTGGCGGTTTAAACGGGTTGAAGCTGTTTACTGCCCAACTTATGTTCCGTTTTGAAAGGATATGGTCCATCGATTCTACCGATCCCTCTCCTGGGAGGTATGTCGGCTCGGTGGTTGTGCATCCGGGGAAATGCGTGTCGAACAGAATGTGTAGGGACTCCTCACTAGAGTTGGTCCACGTGCCATCATTCTTTTTGAGGTAACCGAAGGGGAGAGAGAGAACTTTCCGGAGCCTTGCAGCTTCCGAAGTTTCCTGGATCTCGGAGCAAAATTTTTGCCATGAGGCTCTTTTAGCCTTCCTCGTTTCCTTTTTGTATAGTGCTAGACTGGTTTTATAGTCTGACCAGTGAGTATCCTCCTTAGCTTTTGTGGCTCTATTGAATAGAGTCCTACAAGTTCTACAAAGGGTGTCTAGTTTCCCAGACCACCAGGGGGGTTTCTTTTTCCCGCTTGGTCTGGCAGAAGGGCATGCTGCCTTGAAGGCTTTGATGCACGCATCCGTAAACCTGTTCACAAGACGGTTTATGTTGTCTTCCGTGTTCGGGCAATTAGGGGCGTTAGGAGGGAGTAGTTTCTCTGGGGTTGTGCTATATTTTTCCCAGTTGGCTTTTCTGGGTTTGATATAGTCGGTGGGTTTGGGAATCTCGAAAGATAATATCGTCTCGATATACATGTGGGCCGAGAAGGAGTGGTCTCCTAGGACTTTCCAGCTCTTCATTGTGTCTACCAGTTTGTTTGACACTAGCGTGAGGTCAATGACCGACTGCGACGAGTTTCGCCCTAGCATAGACCTCGCCGACCTGCGCCACCGCCGCTTTATAAAGCTCGTCTTCGCAGACAATTATCTTGACGTTGCCCTGGAACCACCCCATGTCTTTGCAAACTGGCGGTGGTCCTGGGTCTTTGTCGAGGAGGTCGAAGCAGCGGTCGGCCAGTGCCGCTTCCACCCACTTCCACTGACTCCTTGGGATTCTCCCCTCTGCGCTGCCTTTGTCGAGGACGCCGATTACCTTGGCAATCTGCGCAAAATAGACAATTGGCAGCACTCTGGAGCGCTTTGCTGCCGGTCCTGGTGTCTCCTGCGAGCGCTGCCTCTTGGCTTGGGGAGCCACCTTTTTCTGTTCCAAGGTGAACTCCGGGAGCACGGCCGAAGCTCATTCCACCTTCTTCAGCCAGTCGGCTGATGGGCTGGCTTCACTGCTGGCGTGTTGCCGACGGAGTATGTGCCCTGCACTCCTCTTTTCGGCATATGTGTATCGTCTGGCTTGGGTGCTTGTCGACGGCAAGACAACCCCCTCCGCTTTACCAGAAGGTCGGGCAGCCGCAATATTGCTTAGCTTTCCTTCCAAGTTGTCAGCTTCGGGAGTTACCTTGCCACCCACTCCGGATTCGGGATGGATTCTCCCTGCTGTAGAGCCGGTTGGGCCAGGCCTTTGGGCCGCTGCCTTTCCGTGCTTGGGACTGCTCCCGGTTGGCAACTGGGGAGCGCCGCACTCATTTGTTTTTTTGGTTTTTATTTTTGTTGTTGTACATCTTGTTCCCACGAGATGCAGAGAAAGTGAAAGGTCAGCACGGGCAGAGATCCACGTTGCCCGGGTAAGGCATCATTAGAACAGGGGGCTGCCAAGTCCCTGAGCCCTCCGTTAGCGGCTGGGCTAGTTTTTATACCGGGCCCCAGCCAGGCTGACTCTCGGCACGGGTCGAGTAACACACTTAGTCCGGCCCGGTGTAAGGTGGGTGTGGGGGTTGCGATGTGGGTAGGTATCGTGTATGGATGGGAGTGTGTGAGCTACTTATTGCGGCGGCACCACAAGCGAATCGTCAGTGCTGCTACCTAGCTAACACCCGATGGCTGTCCGGGACTGCTTATTTCGGTACTCTCCCGAAGGAATGCCCGCTTATTCGCAGCTGACCTACCGAGGTAGGCCGTTCGCTATTAGAAACCCGTGACCCGTCCGATGGCCTCAGCTAGGCCCCCTTTGAGCTACCTCACGAGCTCATCAAACCAGAAAATGAATTGTAATAACATTGACTATTTATTGAAAGATAACGAGCAAGAGCATATGGCAAGTGAATCATTAGAAGAATTGTGGGGGGACTTATATATGTGCGCGTATAATCCTCCCGGTTGTATCGAATTTGAGGCTACTTTCTCGCAAGAATTGTTGTCGACGGATTCATTAAGAAATCATAACTTTATTTCGTTCATTGGTCTTATATTTAATTTACACAGTATTTTATAATTTTCTCTTCTCTCGCTGTCATTTAAGCCGCGCACACAGAACACAACCTCTCTCTCTCGTAGCTCAAACTCTTCCTCTTCGATTACTCGATCCTCGTTTCTATTCGATTATATCCTCTCTATATGTTAATGGTACTCCCGTTACTGCCTTTCCTACATTCGGCCATCCGAGATCCTCATTCGTCCCGAATGATGGATACCACTTTTTCATGTGCTCTGCCACTGTATTAGTCCGGTTAGGTCCCTCTTCCTCTCCTACTTTTTCGACTAAATATTTTTTCTTTAACTTTTCTTTCTTTTGATGGCAACTAATTCATCCACCTCATACTCGCGCTCTTCTCTCCTCTTCCTGTTACACGTTCTACTATTTTCTTCTTGCATTTTTGCTATGTTTCCTTTCACTGTCTTGCGTATCTCTTCCTTTTCATTCTGTAGCTCGGCTAGCAACTCTTCTTCCAACATGTCCTTCAACTCAATATCATACCCTATTCTCATATCGATGCCTGTCAGGATCTTAAATGGCGACACTTTCGTACTTCTCGGGGGTGACGAATTTATGAATTGCTGTACTCTACCGACATTCTTATACCACGCCTTAGGATCTTCCGCACACAATTTCGTTAACAACGAGATGATCGTCCGATTCAGACGCTCCACTTGTCCGTTTCCCCTCGGCACTCCCGTGGCAATAAGGAAATGCTGTATATTTTGTGAGTCACAGTACTCCTTAAAGATGTTTCAAGTAAAAGCAGTACCGCGGTCAGTAACGACCCGCCTTGGATTTCCAAACAACTCTGATTGCCTTTGAAACTTATCAACCACCTCTTCTGCACCAGTGCTCTTCGTCGGATACAACCACACATATTTCGAGAAAGCATCTACTACTACCAAAATATGATTGTACCGTTTTTTCGTTAACTCCATAGGGCCTATATGATCAACATGAAAAGTATTCAACGGTTCGTCACCCTTATCAATAAAATTCAGAAATCCTTCTTTTCTACCATGTTTCGACTCGCTGACAATACATTCCAAGCACGACCTAACAATTACTTCTACTTTACTCGGCAAACTTGGTATATAATAATCTCTCTGTACTAGATCAGTAGTCTTTTTTAAACCAAAATGCTCTTGGCGATGGGCCATTAGAATAATTTCCCTTTCCATGCTGGATGGTATCACAATGAGCTTCTTAGTAGGATCTTTATGCAAAATACCATGCTGCACGTAAAAGTCATCTATGTTCCTTGTTCTAACACCTTAACTATTACGCTTGTCCGTTCATCTAGTTTTTGTGCATTTTGTATTTTACTCCTAATCGAATCTTCCAATAGAAGACAATGTACTCTGCTTAAAGCATAGACGTGTTTCATTCTGACGACCGACCGATGCTCAATATCAAACTCAAAATCCTGCAAAAATATTGCGCAGCGGGCTACCCTTAAGGGAACTTCTTGTTTTTTCATCGTCATTGCAAAGGCGTTGCAATCTGTAACGATCTTGTTTTTCATCCCCAATACGTATACTCTCCATTTCTTCAATGCTTGGATTATAGCCAGGACCTCCAACTCATATGAATGATATTTCTCTTCAGTTGGCGTAGTCTTCCTACTCATATACTCTACTGGGTGAAACTGTTGATCCTCTGAGCTTCTTTGCAACAAAATGGCTCCATAACCAAATTTACTAGCATCACAATGGATTTCTGTAACTCTCTTTGGATTGAAAAGTAGCAAAACCGGTGGATTGGTTAATCGAAGCTTTAGCTGTTCAAACAAGGCCAGTTCATCCATCCCCATTTTAAAAGAAACCCCCTTTTTCAATAGATTTGTAAGTGGTTTAGCAACCGTGGCGAAATCTTTCACGAACCTACGGAAATATGATGTGAGACCCAAATATCGTTGGACTCCCTTTCTATCTCGTGGAACTGGAAAATTCTCAACTGCTCCCGTTTCCTCTCTCGACGGTTTAATCGTCCCGTCTTCTATAATGTACCCAAGGAAAATTACTCTGCGCTGTAAAAACTGACACTTACTCCATTTTATTTTCAACCCTGACGCCTCTGCCAAGCTCAAAACTTTCTTTAGTTTATTGATTCCTTCTAACTCACTCTCAGCTGGTATAATATTGTCATCCATATATAATATCAAAACGCCTTCGCTTATAAGTAGCCTCAGCACCGCGAATATATAGCGCGTGAACAACGCTGCCGAATTATTAATCCCAAATGATACAAAATTAAACTCGTATTGGCCGTTCTGGGTGACAAACGACGTAAATTTCCGCGAGTTCTCTTCTACTGGGACGTGAAAGTATCCGTCACACAAATCGAGTGTGAATACCTTTCCTCTTTGCAATTTATGTAAAACATCATCGATAATTGCTGTCGGAAAATTATCTCGTATAATCTTCTGGTTGAGCTTTCTATAGTCACAACATAGCCTTTTCTTACTGTCTTTATTCGGAACTAGCACAATAGGCGAAGAGTATTCCGAAACACTGTGCCGAATGATTCCTTTCTCCAACCACTCCTTAATTTGCTGATCTACACTTTCTTTCTTTACTGGTTTATACTGAGTAATCATATCCTTCACTACCCCCTTCGCCATAACACTCAAATACGAAAGGTCGACTTCTGACGAAAAATCTTCTATCTCCTTTATCGTCATTATCTGATCGAATGCTTCTTTTAACTCTGCTACGCGATTCGCCGGTGAAACATTGATAGAGCTCTTAATATCACTATGGCCGTCAGCCATCGGGTGCTACAGGGGGACAAACGGATGACGGGTCGGCTCGCACAACTGAGAACTCGGAACTGAGGCGCAGCCGCTCCGGTTAGTAATAGTCGGTGAGGCCTGCGTCCCACACCAACCAGAACACAGAGGGTTGCGAGCGAACCGTCACCCGCCGTAACTGTACACTCCGGTGGAAGTGCGACTACACTCTCCCCGTGAGGGCGGCTGGAAACAGGTCCTGGCACGGTCATGTCTCTGCCAGGATGCTGGCGAATGGTAGTCGGGCGGAGAGAAGAAAACTCTCAGTGAAATTACCCCAATCCAAGGTAACACTGATATATGCCGACGGATGCATGGCCGGGGGGGTGCCCGGTCGCTAATATGCGGACTCTGGATACCTGCCGACCTCCAGTTTAAATCAGGCTTCCCGGGGCAAGCGGGCTATGCCTCGGGTGACCAACCCCTTCCCGCCTACTCGTGGGATCAAAAATGCCAAACATATCAAAAATACCAAATAAAAACACCGCAAAGGAGCTCGGTACTCCTCTTAAAGTACCGGAGGGACAAGCCAATGCTTCTGTGCCAGCGCCTGGGAAACCAGGTACAAAGAAGACGGGGAAGGAGACTGAGTCGGTCCACCGTCTTCACGCATCGGTCGCAGCGAGGGGGGCCCGAAAAGCCAATCGGGTCCTTCCAAGTCGGGTGGCTCCAAGGGCGAACCGGAGACCGGGGTGGCTGCCAAGCAGAGCGAGGAACCCATGGGGGCCCCGGCGAGCAGCGTCTCTGCACCACGGGGAGGAAAGCCGTCGTATCAGGACAGGAGACGAGCGGCTTTCATCCTGTCCAACGAGGACCCGAACTTTAGGGCGTCGGCAGAAGGAAAGGAGCAGAGGCTGTGGGCCTCCTCAATCCTGCCACTCTTCCAGCCAGCCAAAGCCAGAAAGGGCGCAGCCAAGGCCCCCAAAAAGCGGCAACGCTCAGCGGAGGACCCCGCTAATCAGCCAGGCCAAGCCAAGCGGGTGAAGACCCACCTCACGAACCGATCGTTCGCTGAGGTGGCGAGGAGCAAGACAATGATCGGTGTCCTGGACAGGGGCGCCAAGTCCCTCGCGATAAGTGGCACCTGGTGGAGAACGAGCTCCAGGACCGGTTCCTACAGGAACTGGAGGAGAACGGAGGACCACCGACAAAGTGTGAGGACGCAGGTTGGCATCAAGGCAAGGTGAAAGCCATCGCCTGCCAAGACGCTCGCTCTGCGGCCCTGTACATGAAGGCGGTGGCTGCTCTGAAAGAGGTCTACCCAGGGGCGAAACTGGAGGCCGTGAGATGGGAGGATGTTCCCAGCCGCCCGAGAGCCAGAGCATGGGTATCGGCAAAACCTGCAGAACCTGAGAAAATCCTCAGGCTTCTGCAGGTCTGCAACCCCCACCTTCCCACAGCCGATTGGAAGGTGGCCAAGGTAGACATCCAGGGGCAGAGGCGACAGATTATCCTCGTTGAAAAATTAGAAGAGTTTTTCTAATTAATTAACCGAAAACTTTGGGTGACTGTAATTTAATTATTTATTCGGCGGGGCGAAAATGGATACGCTCGATCTATTTCAATGTTAGCGAACAACTATATTTCCTTCAGAATTCAAAATCTCTTACTCTAGCTAACCTACGGTGGCAAAGCGGGGCGAATTCGCCAAGAGCGAGCTTTTATTGCGCTCCCGCTTTGCCCTAGCCTAACTAGTGTAAGTTCTTTCATAGTTACTTCATAATTAAGTGTAAACGACGTACAATCCTTTTCTTGGATCTTTGGGGGTCAACCCTCCGATCTGTTTTATTGGGTTTTATATTCTGAATTTTACAATTGTGTTTTGGGCTTTTGTAAGCCAAAAGCCGCGGAGCTGCGCTGCCAGTGACGCCGGCAGCGGAGCGGCAGAACTATGTGTTCTTATCTCTTATATGTTAGTATGTATAGGTGTGAATATGCTCAACGCTGTTGGCAGCGAGAGCGCGAGGGAAGATATATGTGTGTATGCATGTATATTAGTGCCGTCAAGTCATGGGAACATGCTGACGCTGCACTTGGGTCGGTCGAGGCATTCTTGAGTGAATCGTAATACGATCACCCAGAATGTCTGGGACTTTATTGTTACGTAAACACTGAAACAAAGTGTTACAGTGTGTATTCTTTAAGTACCGTCGGTACAGTGGGTATTCGAATGAATAATGAATACCTTACGTGAATGTGTATATTATATTTAATTTAATATGAGCATACTACATCTCCCTCCTTTTGAAAAATAACGTAATCTAATGAAGTTATTTTATTTTTAGCTTGTACTATATATACGAGTTATGTATTCTTAAAAAGAAAATTTGTATATTTATAGATTTTTTTTTTTTTTTTTTAGTTAATTATTAGAGTATTGATTTTGAATTAATATTTGTAAACTTTTAATCGCACGGTTTTTTTTTTTTGTTAATTATTAGAGTATTGAACTTGAATTAATATTTGTAAACTTTTAATCGCACGGTTTTATTATATGTTCTTCTTTCTTGATCGTCGTATATGAATGAATGTGTGTTGGCATATCGATACTTGTCGAGTACATTGGTATTTCTTATAATACTATCGATGAGTAAATCTTAAACTAATATTCAAATCTTATAAACTGATATTCATATCTTACATTCGGGCAACCTGACTACAGATCGCCCACGATCTACACACTAAGGCATACAGTTGGTTAAACATTTCTTATTCGGTATTGTCTTACTTAACATACTATTTTATCGATTAACAACATGAGACCATGGTTTTATCCTTACACTCTACCCAGGGTTTAAGCCTTGCTGGTTCTAGTATACTTCGGAATGGCATTTGCGTCAACTGACAGTCCTCAATGTCGACAACCTCATAACGATCATTATCCAATACTCTATTGATCCTGTACGGTCCTCGATACTTTGGTGCGAACTTCTTATTGATCCCCGGTGTTATGTCCACATGCCGGACTGCTACATAGTCACCAGGTTCATACTTTAATGGGGCTCTATGTTTATGGGCATACATCTTCTCATTTATTTTCTGCGACAACCGTATGTTCTCACTTGCTATTTCTCTTATAGTTTCCAACTCTCTAAGTTCTGACGCTAACTTCTCCTCTAGGTATTCGGTTAATTCATCTACAACGGGTCCTTTCTGGGGTATTCCAAATAACAATGTGCTAGGTTTTTTTTTCGTACTGCTGTTAACGGAGTTATTAATGGCGTGCTCTACCTTGCTCATCAACCTATACCAATCGGCTTGCTCAAGGGGCTCTGACAGTTTTCCTAACATAGGAGTAAGAACACGATTCACCCGCTCTACTTGGCCATTCGCCTGCGGTGCACCTGTAGCTACCTTAATGTGCTCTATCCCTCTCTCCTGCAGAAAACTAGAGAACTCTAACGAGGTGAAACAGGTCCCACGATCTGATATTATCCTAGTAGGGCGACTATAGAAATCAAAATATTTACTTAAGGCATCCTTCGCTTCCCGCGTGCTGGTACTATTAACCGGGAACAATTTGACAAACTTAGTGAATGCATCTATTACCACAAGGAGGTGTTTTCGCTTAGATCTAATACTCGGCAACGGACCCAAATGATCAACATGTAGGGTATGAAAAGGAACACACGACTTTGTGATACTATGGAGCGTTCTGTTATGGATTGTTTTAGGCATCGAGTGTAGTATACACGGTAGACAGTTTCTGATGAACCTTGCCACTTTACTTCTCATTGACGGAAACCAGTAGGTCCTCAAAAGGTCACTCACGCACTTCTCTGCGGCCAGATGTCCTAGTTTTTCGTGTGACCGCCTTATCAACTGCTCTCCCATACACATTGGTACATAGAAACATAGTTTGTTTTCACAACTCCTCTTGTAAACAATACCATCTATCATTTCAAAATCTACTTTAATTCCATCCTCTAGCATTTTTCGAATCCTAACTACTTCCTTGGCCGTCAGCCATCGGGTGCTACAGGGGGACAAACGGATGACGGGTCGGCTCGCACAACTGTGAACTCGGAACTGAGGCGCAGCCGCTCCGGTTAGTAATACCCGGTGCGGTCTGCGTCTCACACCCCCCTAGGACACAGAGGGTTGCGAGCGAGCCGTCACCCGCCGTAACTGTGCACACCGGTGGAAGTGCGACTATACTCTCCCCGTGAGGGCGGCTGGAAACAGGTCCTAGCACGGTCATGTCTCTGCTAGGATGCTGGCAAATGGTAGTCGGGCGGAGAGAAGAAAACTCTCAGTGAAATTACCCCAATCCAAGGTGACACTGTTATATGCCGAGGGATGCATGGCCGGGGGGGTGCCCGGTCGCTAATATGCGGACTCTGGATACCTGCCGACCTCCAGTTTAAATCAGGCTTCCCGGGGCAAGCGGGCTATGCCTCGGGTGACCAACCCCTTCCCGCCTACTCGTGGGAACAAAAATGCCAAACAAATCATATATTAAAAATAAAAACACCGCAAAGGAGCTCGGTACTCCTCCTAAAGTACCGGAGGGACAAGCCAATCCCTCTGCACCAGCGCCTGGGAAACCGGGTCCAAAGAAGACGGGGAAGGAGACTGAGTCGGTCCACCGTCTTCAGGCAGCAGCCGCAGCGAGGGGGGGCCCGAAAAGCCAATCGGGTTCTTCCAAGTCGGGTGGCTCCAAGGGCGAAGCGGATACCGGTGTGGCTGCCAAGCAGAGCGTAATCGCGGCTGGTAAGCGCACCGGGACCGAAGAACCCCTGGGACCCCCGGCGGGCAGCGACTCTGCACCACGGGGAGGAAAGCCGTCGTACCAGGACAGGAGACGAGCGGCCTTCATCCTGTCCAATGAAGACCCGAATTTCAAGGCGTCAACCGAAGGAAAGGAGCAGAGGCTGTGGGCCTGCTCAATCCTTCCCCTGTTCCAGCCAGCCAAAGCTGGAAAGGGCGCAGCCAAGGCCCCCAACAAGCGGCAACGCTCAGCGGAGGACCCCGCAAATCAGCCAGGTCAAGCCCAGCAAGCCAAGCGGGTGAAGACCCACCTCACGAACCGGTCGTTCGCTGAGGTGGCGAGGGGCAAGACCCTGATCGGTGTCCTGGATAGGGGCGCCGAGGACGGCCATGTCCCCCGCGATAAGTGGCACCTGGTGGAGAACGAGCTCCAGAACCGGTTCCTACTGGAACTTGAGGAGAACGGCGGACCACCGCCAAAGTGTGAGGACGCAGGGTGGCATCAAGGCAAGGTGAAAGCCATCGCCTGCCAAGACGCTCGCTCTGCGGCCCTCTACATGAAGGCGGTGGCGGCCCTAAAAGAGGTCTATCCAGGGGCGAAACTGGAGGCCGTGAAGTGGGAAGATGTCCCTAGTCGCCCGAGAGCCAGAGCGTGGGTCTCGGCTAAGCCTGCAGAGCCTGAGAAGATCCTCAGGTTACTGCAGGTCTGCAACCCCCACCTTCCCACAGCCGATTGGCAAAGGTGGAGGATATCCAAGGGCAGAGGCGCCAGATTATCCTCGTCCTAAATGAGGAATCAATAGATCTCCTCGCAAAGTCGGACGGTGTAGTGGATTATGGCTATAAGAAGGTCACCATATCCACGTACAAGTCCGATCGCAAGGGCAGGCAAGCGGAGGTCGAGCCAGACCCGGAGCTGCCAGAGATCCCGAAAGAGGGGGCCTCGTGCGAGGAGGATAACCCGGCGTCGGATGCGGCGTCCTTGATGTCGGACGACATCCTGGACGACTACGCGTTCGACGAGAGCGACCTAGCCAGAGGTCTCAGCCATATCATTGTCGGGGAGGAGCCAGAGTCCCCTGACAGCGATCCAGAAGTAACAATGGTGGAGGCGAGCCTCAGGAATGTCGTTGACGCTCCTGCAGATAAACCTCCACCATTGTAAGGCAGCATGCGCTGCTCTACTGCTCCACCTGGCCAAGGGTGGAGCCGACATAGTACTCATTCAGGAGCCCTGGATCCTCGGAAACAGGGTCTCCGGTCTGAGTACTTCTGATTACAAGCTATATGTAGCTGAAACCACAGGTAAAACTCGTACCTGCATTCTTGCAAAAAGAGAGTTGCACTTATTTTTGCTCCCAAATTTCAGCAATGAAGACCACACCGCAGTGAGCCTCGAAGGCCAGGAGCGCTCACTGAGGATCTGCTCCGCATACATGGGGCATGAACAACCAGACCCCCCTCCACACGCGCCTCTCCGGGCTCTAATCGCAGACTGCTCGGCCAAGGACATCGGCCTAATTGTGGGGTGTGATGCCAATGCACATCACTGTCAGTGGGGAAGCACTGACACGAACGAAAGGGGTGAGTACCTTTTCAGTTACTTACTGACCACACAGATGGTCTTATTAAACCGGGGTAGTGATCCCACCTTTATCATTAAAAACCGCAAGGAGGTCCTGGACCTCACGCTTGCCTCTCATGAGATACAGCGTAACATTGTATCCTGGAGGGTCCTGGAAGAGCACTCCTTCTCGGACCACAGGTACGTGGAAACTGTCTTCTCCTTCTCAGTGTCGAAGCCAGTCCAATTCCGGAACATCAGGCGGACAAACTGGACTCGGTATTCTGACTACCTCTGTCGTGTTCTCCCTGAGCCCCCATCTGAGGAGGAGTTCTCCACGGAGGCCACGACTCGTCTTCTTAAGATCTTTACCGACGCCTGCAATAAGGCGCTCGACAAAACATGCCCCTCTGGCAAGAACAGAGGCCGGAAGAAACCTGAATGGTGGAATCCGAAACTGGGTGAACTCCGGAAAGCCTCCCGGAGACTCTTCAATAAAGCCAAGGCTGAAAACGTTGAGCAAAACTGGGCCGAGTACAAAGCCAGTCTGTCAACCTACAACAAAGAACTTAGAAAAGCCAAACGCGCCTCCTGGCGTAAGTTCTGCAGCGAAATCGAGAGTAACTCAGAAGCCTCACGCTTGCGCAGAGTTCTCTCGAAGACAACACCCACCCTGGGCTACTTGAAGAACACCGATCAGTCGTGGACTACGTCCAGCGAGGAGTCCCTAAATCTTCTCCTAAATACCCACTTCCCTGGCTGCGATGAAAACAGACCCAACTACCTCGCGCCTCCTTCCGTCGCCTCAAATGCCATCCTGAGACTGCTAAGCCAGGAGAACATTTCCTGGGCGATCAGAAGTTTTAAACCCTACAAGTCCGCGGGGCCAGACGGCATTTTCCCTGCCCAACTGATTCACGCGGGACACAAAGCCATTAACTGGCTCAAAATAATCTACGAGGGAATCTTCTCCCACGGGTGCATTCCTGACACCTGGCTTCAGACCAAAGTCGTATTCATACCCAAGGCAGGCAAGCCCTCGCACACTGCCCCAAAAGATTTCAGACCCATAAGTCTATCGTCTTTTCTTCTAAAGGCGATGGAGCGGCTCCTGGGGCTGCATCTAACGGCGTGCATTCCGTCCAGTCTGATCTCAGACTCCCAGCATGCCTATCGGAAGGGAAGATCCACCGAAACGGCCCTACACTCGATCACATCGATCATCGAAGCGTCCCTTAATTTTAAGGAGTACACCCTAGTAGCCTTCCTCGACATAGAAGGCGCCTTTAACAACATCCTTCCGACCGCCATCACGGGCGCACTGACGGATCTGGGCGTTGACTCCAGGACGGTGAGCTTGATCGATCAGATGCTACAATGCAGGACGGTTGAGGCATCACTGGGGACGTCAACGTGTACCAGATTTGTCAGCAGAGGCACACCGCAGGGCGGAGTCCTCTCGCCCCTCCTATGGAACGTGGCAGTGAACACACTGCTGCGGGAGATAGAGGGGGGTGGCTGCCGCGTGGTGGCGTACGCGGACGACGTTGCCATAGCATTCTCCGGAAAATTTCCGCAGACGTTGTGTGAGTGCATGACAAGTACTCTCACGAAAATGTCGAAATGGGCAGACAAATGCGGGTTAGGCGTCAACCCGTCTAAAACGGAACTGGTGCTTTTCACTAGGAAGTACAAAGTTCCGGCACTGATTCCCCCAAGACTATGTGGGGAAACGCTAGTCTTCAGCAACAACGCCAAGTATCTTGGCCTTATCCTCGATAGAAAGCTCGATTGGAAATTGAGCATAGAGGATAGAGTAAAGAAGGCCACAGTGGCCCTCTATACTTGCAGGAAAGCCATCGGACTAAAATGGGGAATGACCCCATACATAGTTCGGTGGCTCTACACCGCCATCATACGACCAATCATGCTCTATGGAGTGGTGGTATGGTGGCCAGCCTTGGACAAAAGGACAGGCCTCAATAAACTCAGCAGAGTTCAACGCATGGCAGAACTATGCATAACCGGCGGGCTACGCACTACTCCAGGGGAAGCCCTGGATACTGTGCTGGACCTCCTCCCGGTTGATCTCATGGGAAAGAAGGTGGCAACACTTTCCGCCCTCCGAATGAGAGAAGCCAGACTGTGGAAAGCATCCGCGGTTGGGCACTCGGGAATCCTGATGAGACTCCCGCAATTACCAGAGAGGACAGATTACTGTATCCCCAGTGATCACCTCTCGACGCCCTTCCAGGTATCAATCCCATCTAGGGAGGACTGGGAGATGGGCGAACCAGGGCCTGCTAATGCGGTCCACTTCTACACTGATGGCTCAAAGCTAGACGGCCGCGTAGGAGGCGGAGTCTACTGCAGCGAGCTGAACATCAGTCATTGCTTCAGGCTCCCGGATCACTGTAGTGTGTTCCAAGCGGAGGTTGAAGCCATCAAGGAGGCCATTTCGATCGTCTCCAAACTACTCCTAGATACGCACTTAGTGTGCGTCTTCTCGGACAGCCAAGCAGCTATCAAAGCTCTAGGCTCAATATCGTCGAACTCAGCGACTGTAAATGACTGCCGTAGGTCTCTGCACGAGATCGCAGAGCAGTTAGACCTCTTCCTTATATGGGTCCCAGGCCATAGGGACATCGAGGGGAATGACGCCGCCGACGAGCTAGCCAGGCAGGGTACTACGATTCCTCTCCTATCGGAGAGGGAGCAAGTAGCGATGCCTTTGGCTACGTGCAGGCTCCTAACGCACGAATTGTTCGAGCAAAATGCCAATAGGAGATGGCAGCAAACCGTTTCCTGTAAAGTCTCAAGATTGATATGGCCATATCGATCGAAGAAGCGCTCAGCAGAGCTGTATAAACTCAGCAGAGCACAGTGCTCTGCAGTTACTAGAGCCATTACGGGACACTGGCAGATCGGCACTCACGCCTCTAGACTGTCAATCCCTCATAACGACTTCTGCAGGAGTTGTCGCGACGAGGAGGAGGAGGAATCGGTCCCCCACTTCTTCTGCCACTGCCCAGCCCTTGGAAATCGTCGTCTTCGTATTCTCGGGGCCGCTTTCCTCACGGACATTTCGGACCTATCCGTAATCAAACCAGGGACCTTGTCCAAATACATCCAAGCCACCGGATGGGACTGCCCTTAACCTGCAGTAGTATGCTCTCACGGTTCGGGCAACGCGAAGGGGCACATGCCCATGCGGCAACACAACGGACCTGTCTATAGGTCCAAGTGAGCTTGGGGGCGGGAGGCTCTTATCCCCCCCCCCTCCCGGCTACCGCTTTAACCTAACCTAACCTAACTACTTCCTTGTCTCGCATCTGTTCTGTTTGCAATATCAAATCAACATCTTCTGGCGTTGCACCTACTACCCCAACTATCAATGATTTTAGTAATCTTTCCTCCTGAAACTCTAACTTGTCCCTCTCTACTGTATCCTCAACACATTTTTTCTCTTTATCTGAATTCCTACTACTAATGTACTTTACTCCCCCCACCACATCGTTAACGCTTCCCCTAAATTGGCTCAAATCTCTAATTTCAATCTTCGATCCATCCTCTTCCGTATATTCACTATTCTCTATGTTATCTCTACAATCACTACCAAGGTTCTCTCTATCATCAGACTTCCACCTATTTCCCAATCTACTTCCTACTGCACTTGATTCTCCACACTCAATCGCAGGGTTCTGTACGGTACTACTATATTTAATTCTCTACACTTAATCACAGGGTTCTCTACGATACCTCTATGCTCACTACCAGGGTTGTCTCTACTTACACTATTCCTTGTATATTGCTTTCTACTCTCATCTTTTTCTAAATTAGACTTTTCTAAACCGTATTTGACTCTATAACCATCCTCTAACATATTCGTCACTTGATCTTGTCTGCTCAGCGCATCAACGTGCGACGTACTGGCCCCAGGTCTGTGCATAATGGAGTAATCATAGTTCTCTAACTCTAGGGACCACCGTGCTATCTTAGGACTAATTGACTTTCTGGTTAACGTCTGTACTAACGAATTACAATCCGTGATTATTTTGAAGGACCTATGCTCCAAATATGCTCTAAAACGCCTCAATGCATAAATTATAGCCAATGTCTCTAGTTCGAAACTATGATAACGTGATTCTCTTTCTGTTGTTTTGCCAGAATAATAGGACACAGGGTGCATCTTCCCATCATCTTGTCTTTGCATCAGTATTGCGCCATAACCGTATGAACTTGCGTCTGTATGTAATTCCGTTTCTCTATTTGGGCTAAAAATGGCTAATACCGGAGGATTTGCCAACGCATTCTTATGAGTTTCAAACGTCTTCACCTGTTCTCTATTCATGGGAAACGGACCACCTTCTTTTAACAACTGCACCAAGGGCTTAGCTGTCGTCGCAAATGACAACATGAAACGTCGAAAATACGAAAAGAATCCCAAGCATGAGTGCAGTGCTTTTACATTTTGAGGGACTGGGTATTTTTTCAAGGCCTCAATATGGGAATCACTAGGAACTATTCCGTTTTGATTAACTTTATACCCCAGGAAATCGATGTTTCGATTGACAAACCTACACTTTTTTAGATTTATCTCTAAATTTTGCTCGCTAAACCGAATGCATAGTCTTTTTAATATATCCATGTGTTCTTCAACTGTTTTAGTCGCTACTAATATATCATCCATGTACACTACAATGCTTTTGTTCCTAATAAAGTCTCTCAAAAGCTCCGAAATAAATCTTTGAAAAATAGCGGATCCATTTTTTAACCCAAAGGGCATTCTCAAGTACTCATACTGTCCTTGCGGTGTCACAAACGATGTATACGGAACTGATTTTTCTTCTACGCCTATTTGATGATACCCACTTTTCAAATCTATAATGGAAAAACAGCACTTGTTTTCTAAAAACTCAAGACAGTCCTCAATAAGGGGCAATGGGAAATTATCTTTAACAATTCGTTTGTTCAGACCACGGTAATCGACACACATTCGAAGTTCTCCTGATTTTTTTTTTACTGGGACCAACGGGGAAGCATAAGGAGACTCACTATGACGGATTACTTTCTTTTCTAACAGATCATCTACTATTTCAGCTACTTTCTCTCTCTCATGGTAGGATAAACGACGCGGAGTACAATGAAATGGTGTTGTTTCTGTTACACGAATCTGCATCTGATACTTTGGTGGTGCTTTAAAGTCAAATTCTTTGTGTAAATAGTATGTCTTAATAACTTCCCTACACTTTTCTGCAAGAGTGGGGCCAAATTCGAAACCTACGTTAATATGTTCCTCTTCATCAATCTCTACCGACGCACAAAAGTTACTGAATTCGTCGCCTTGATTCATATTCTCGATGACCATTTTGTCATTCCTTGAGTTTTCTTGTGTCTGATTTTTAAATGGATTAGCACGTTTGATTAGCTCGCTTCGTTCTGATTGATTACCATCTAACTTATCATATAGTCTTATGTTAATATTATTTTTACTTTCGGTGAATAAAGACGCGCAGGTTAAACTAATAGCTTTTTGCTTTAACGAACTTAATGGTGTGTGTTGCTTCGCATTGATATTTTTCTTATGAACTAATTTTACTTCAATAACTTTAAGGGCATCGCGTCCCAACAATACCGGCAAAGGCAGCATGTTATCATCTACGATGTTTAATAAAACGATATATTTCTTTGTGCAAAATTCAATATGGCCGGTCTCTTTGGCTGACTGCATTCCTTCATAACGTGCCCAAATTGCCGACAGTTGTAGCAACGCATTGCGCCACCACCTTGCTGCTGCCCAACTGCCATACTCACATTTAGTTTTCCCTTTGTCATACCTTCGCTACGAATTTCTACGACGCCAGGAGCTCTTCTGACCTTATCATAGGTGACCATCTTGTCACGCAACTCGTTGAGTGTGCTGCAATATAGCATAGATGCTGCCATGCCGGTCTTGTCCTGCAGTCCCTCTACGATGAATTTGACCACATCGCTCTTGGCCATGTCTGCTTGCGACGCTATACTGCACATTGCGACGAAATATTGCAATCCGCTTTCATTATTTGCAATTTTCCGTGCCTCCAGTCGCTTTCCAATGTCCCACGCTGTCACTTTCTGCTCAAAGACGTTGAGCAATTCTGCTCGCATCAATTGCCAAGTCAAAGGCGCCACATGGTCGATGTACGCCTTCGCCGATCCGCCTAGCAGCCGCTTCGCTAATATCCATAATATTCATAATGTCCTCAAAGTTACTTATCCAACTGGTTACAGCCTGGTCGTCATCTCCAGAAAATGGACGCATCAACGCCTCAATGTGTGTCAAGTCGATGCAATCTCTCGGCGTTTCTAGCTCCAAAGCCTCTTTCTCCGTTTTCAATATGCTTAATTTGAGATCAGCTAAGCGCTTGCGAGAAACGTACAATTGTTCCAACTGCTGCAAACGGCGCGATTCTTCTTCGTATTCATCTGATCGCATGGTCAATTTCGAACAAGCGTTGTCTTGTCGCGGCATGAATGCTTCTCGAGCCTTCTGCACATTTTCACCATATTCTTCTGGCGCCGCTTTTACTGCGTGTTGTGCACTACGGTTGTCTCTATCTATCTCGCGCTCAACCGGGACTGCAAAAATGTCTGCCTGCATAGTCTCGTCTGCGCTTGGCGCCGTATTTCCTAGCTCATGCGTGTCTTCCATGATTTTTTTCACTGCTGTACGTAATTGGTGTATGTTGGCATCTTGATCAAAATATACGTTTTGCCTACGCAATATGTCGCTAAGTTCACTTTTGGTTTTCGCTCTTATGTCTGCATAGTTCATCGCAGAGTTTTCTTTTTGTTTTTTTTTTTTGGTCAAACCCCACATCTGATATGTAAACTTTTAATCGCACGGTTTTATTATATGTTCTTCTTTCTTGATCGTCGTATATGAATGAATGTGTGTTGGCATATCGATACTTGTCCTCGACAAGTATCGAGTACATTGGTATTTCTTATAATACTATCGATGAGTAAATCTTAAACTAATATTCAAATCTTATCAACTGATATTCATATCTTACATATTGATAAAATTTAAAAGTTATTTGAATATAAATGCAGAATAGTATATTTTTATGGCTTATATTTATGTATGGCCATACTAAAAATGACTAATAATTACAAATCTTTAACCTATCCTTATGGACTTTCTGAGTTTTGTTTTTACTATCGGAGATTATGACGTTATCTCTTTCTCCGATAATTTCTACTCTATATGGTCCTATATATTTAAAATCTAGCTTATGACCTGTTTCATTTTTCAATAAAACTTTATCTCCTACAGCTAAATTTAAATCTTTTAACTTTTAACTTAAGTCATATAGCTGTTTATTTTTAATTTTATGCTCCTCGAGCATAATCCTTGCTCGTTTATATGCTATTTATAATCTATATTTACTCTCTTTAGAGTAATCATCTATGTTATATAGAGGTGCTATTCTATCTATAGTATTCAATTGAACTGGTAAGTTTGAAGTCTTACCGAAAACTAGCTCATATGGACAATAATCATGTGCCATAGAGGGGGTTGTATTAAAACAATATACGAAGTATTGCAGCCATACATCCCAATCTGATTTGTCAGCTGAGATGTATGAGCGTATGAACTCGTTAAATGTTCTGTGGCTTCGCTCCACGGTTCCTACAGTCTGGTGATGATGTGCAGTAGAAGTTATGTTTTTGATATTTAGATTTTTACATAAGTCTTCAATTATTGAATTTTTATATTCTGTTCCCATGTCCGTAATGAACGTCTTCATTGGACCGTACTTTAGAATAAAATTTTCAAAAATAGCTTTAGCTACTGTATTTGCACTTTTGTTTCTAATAGGTATGGCAACAAGGTATTTTGTCAGGTCACATATTAAGGTGACTGCATATTCATTTCCTTGTTCTGATTTAGGAAGTGGACCGATCGTATCCACTACCGTATCAAAAGCCATGTATGGTGTTTCTGTAATAGTCAATGGAGTTATTGTGTGCTTGGTTACTTTAGCTTTTTGGCATTTTGGACATTTTCGTATGTAATTGGTTATTTCTTTAGTCATACCTTTCCAAAAATAATGTCTTTTGACCTTGGCCAAGGTTTTTGTTATGCCTGTATGTCCTCCTTGTATGGGCTCATCATGTAATGTAGACAGTATTGCTTCTTTTTCTTTTTCATTTTTAATTAGGGTCACCGGGTTGAGTAGCGCTACTCTTATTGTTCGTAATATTTCATTGCCCATATTTTTAACATTATCTATTGAAATGTATTCAAAGATATTTTCCCACGGTGCCACTTTGAGTTGGCTGATTTTTCGTTTACCGGCTTGCGTTTCAAGCCTTTGGAAAAACTGACCTAAGTCAAGGGTTCCATTAGTATACAAGTCGCTAACATCATATCTTGCAGTAATTTTTTTTCCATGTTTGAAAAAACATAAATTATTATTTACATGCAAGGTCACTACTTTACGTACTTCGTCGTTGTTGATGACTTCATATACGTTGGGCTTTGAAGCTTTTGTTAGAGATTGCCTAGGCAATTCTATTTGTTCTTTTCCTGCGCAGGATTTCTGTCTACTCTGTTGCCTGGTAGTGACTTTCAGGACTTTATTCGTTTTTTGTATGTTTTTCAGGTCTGTGATGGTTATTCTTGATAACGCATCTGCTACATGATTATCTTTACCCTTTAGATACTCGACTGTAAAGTCGTATTCTTCTAATTCGAGCCGCATGCGTGTGAATTTTGAGCTGGGATTGACCATTGAAAATAGGTATGTTAGTGGTCTGTGATCCGTTTTTACTGTAAAGTGTTTACCATAGATATATGGTCGAAAATGGCTAATTGCCCAATGAATTGCTGCTAATTCCTGTTCTGTAGTACTTTTGTTACTTTCACCTTTTGTGAATGAACGTGATGCATATGCTAATGGGAGTTGGAGTCCGTTATGGTTTTGAGTTAAAACCGCTCCACATGCTTGTTTACTAGCATCGGTGATTATGCAAAATTCTTTCTGAAAATCTGGGTACTGTAACAGAGTGGGTTCCATAAGTTTATCTTTTAAATATTGGAATGCATTTTGACATTCAGTTGACCACTTAAAAGGGACATTCTTTTTACATAATCTAGTTATGTGCCGGGAATAGTCGGCGAAGTTTTTAATAAAACGTCTATAATAATTGCAAAATGCAATAAATCGTCTAGCGCTGTCCGCATCATGTGGGACTGGATAGTTTTTGATGACGTCATATTTCTTGTCATCTGGCAAGATTCCTTTATCTGTGCATTTATGACCAAGAAAGGTCACTTCATGCATAAAAAATGAACATTTTTGTGGATGTAATTTTAGGCTGTGTTTCCTACATATCTCAAAAATATCTGTTAAGTTTTTAAGCATATGTTTTTCGGAACAACCCATGACTATTAGATCGTCCATATACAGGAAGGCTTGCGAAGCTTCAAGTCCAGAGAATGCTATATTTATCATTCTTTGAAATGAATTCGGCGCTATTTTTAAACCAAATGGTAGTCGCGTGAAGCGATATGAGCCATTGCTCGTTGAAAAAGACGTTATATTTCGCGAACTTTCTTCTAGTTCGAATTGATGAAAACCTGACATTAAGTCAAGGCATGAGAAATACTTTGCTCTACCTAGTTGATCCAAAATGTCATCAATTCTAGGTAGTGGAAATTTGTTGGCCAGGAGTTTTTTGTTTATTTGACGATAGTCAACTACTAATCGCCATTTCTTTTGTTCTGAACCCGGAAGGGCTTTCTTTGGGACAAGTAGAAGTGGGCTGTTGTATTCTGATACGGATGGTTCGACAATATTGTCGTTGATTAATTTTCCTACTTGTTTTTTAATTTCCCCAACTTGGCTATGCGGGCTTCGATAGTTCTTTATATATATAGGTTCGTCATCCCTCAATCTCAATTTCTGTTTATAAAAATTATTTGTTGGGATTGATTCGGTTTCAAGCCCGAATACATCACTAAAATTGGTGTTTAGTTAATTGCTTCTTGAATTGTACTGGGAAATGTTTGCTTAATTCAGCTATGACAGTTTTTTCTCGGATTTTTTGAGTTATTTGAATTACCTTGTAATTCGAAAGTGATTCATATTGCATGTTATTTATATGTACTAATTGGTTGGTACTGGTTGTATTCAGCAATCGGACAAATGTATTATTTTTTGAAGTTATTGTATTTGCTACATAAATACCAGGTTGAATTTCCTGGTTTGGGATTAATATGGTTTCTATATCGGACGTTAATTCTATTTTTCTGACAACTTGTGATCTTGCTGGTAGAAGAATTGTATTGTTACCAGAACTGTATGTTATTGGAACATAAATTTTAATTTTTATATTATTTAGTCGTATTATTAACCAATCCTCTGCAGGTTTTAAGTCTATTAGGCAGTTTAATTCTTTTATGAAATCAATGCCTATTATTCCATCACACGGAATTGCAAAATTCTGATTAACTAAATGGAAATTGTGTGGAATTATGTACTTATCTGTCTGTAGCTCTATTAGGGCAAGACCTTGGGATGTTATTATACCTTCCCCTATTCCTTGAATATCTATTTTTTTTTTTTTTTGAATGTCGTTAAAGACATCTGAATTTTCTTTTAATAGTGATATATTGGCACCTGTATCTATAAGGAATGTAAGTTGTTTCCCTGTTTTAGAATTGAGGAATGCCACGAATATATTGAGATTGAGGTTGATTGTGTGAACCGCTGGATTTTTTAATTTAGTGTATCTAAAGGATCTTGGGAGTTTCCCGAAGCTGTCTGGGTAACACGAACATTGTTCTGTCGTGTGTTTCCATTGCTATTGTATCTTTGGTTGTTATAGGTTCCACCGTTATTACGGTTATTTCCCCTATAGCCAACACGACCTCTATTGTTATTATAATTATTGTTGTTGTAAATATGGTTGTGGTTGTAACCACGACCATTTCCTCTACCACGATAGTTACCTCGAAAGTTACTACCGCGGTAGACTTGTCCTTGTCTGGTGTACAATATTGAACTTGCACTACCAGTCATCTCTGTACTACACTGTATATATTTTGCTACGGCATCATTCATTGTTGGGAATGTGCCTGCTTCTAGTATTGTTTTTAGTCTGCCGTGCTCGCAATTTTTAACCATTGTAATAATGGCCTCTTTGCAGCTGAACTTATCGGCGTGTTCCGCTGGCAAACCCTCATCAATGTATGATGCTTCTAGAAGTTTTCTCATATCATCAATCTCTGTTGTGAATTGGGCGGCTGTTTTGCCTTTTTGGCATACTGGCAATGGGAAATTATTTTTAACAATTCGTTTGTTCAGACCACGGTAATCGACACACATTCGAAGTTCAACTGATTTTTTTTTACTAGGACCAACGGGGAAGCATAAGGAGACTCACTATGACGGATTACTTTCTTTTCTAACAGATCATCTACTATTTCAGCTACTTTCTCTCTCTCATGGTAGGATAAACGACGCGGAGTACAATGAAATGGTGTTGTTTCTGTTACACGAATCTGCATCTGATACTTTGGTGGTGCTTTAAAGTCAAATTCTTTGTGTAAATAGTATGTCTTAATAACTTCCCTACACTTTTCTGCAAGAGTGGGGCCAAATTCGAAACCTACGTTAATATGTTCCTCTTCATCAATCTCTACCGACGCACAAAAGTTACTGAATTCGTCGCCTTGATTCATATTCTCGATGACCATTTTGTCATTCCTTGAGTTTTCTTGTGTCTGATTTTTAAATGGATTAGCACGTTTGATTAGCTCGCTTCGTTCTGATTGATTACCATCTAACTTATCATATAGTCTTATGTTAATATTATTTTTACTTTCGGTGAATAAAGACGCGCAGGTTAAACTAATAGCTTTTTGCTTTAACGAACTTAATGGTGTGTGTTGCTTCGCATTGATATTTTTCTTATGAACTAATTTTACTTCAATAACTTTAAGGGCATCGCGTCCCAACAATACCGGCAAAGGCAGCATGTTATCATCTACGATGTTTAATAAAACGATATATTTCTTTGTGCAAAATTCAATATGGCCGGTCTCTTTGGCTGACTGCATTCCTTCAAAACGTGCCCAAATTGCCGACAGTTGTAGCAACGCATTGCGCCACCACCTTGCTGCTGCCCAACTGCCATACTCACATTTAGTTTTCCCTTTGTCATACCTTCGCTACGAATTTCTACGACGCCAGGAGCTCTTCTGACCTTATCATAGGTGACCATCTTGTCACGCAACTCGTTGAGTGTGCTGCAATATAGCATGGATGCTGCCATGCCCGTCTTGTCCTGCAGTCCCTCTACGATGAATTTGACCACATCGCTCTTGGCCATGTCTGCTTGCGACGCTATGCTGCACATTGCGACGAAATATTGCAATGCGCTTTCATTATTTGCAATTTTCCGTGCCTCCAGTCGCTTTCCAATGTCCCACGCTGTCACTTTCTGCTCAAAGACGTTGAGCAATTCTGCTCGCATCAATTGCCAAGTCAAAGGCGAAACATGGTCGATGTACGCCTTCGCCGATCCGCCTAGCAGCCGCTTCGCTAGGCTAGAGAACTAGAGAAACTAGAGAACTCTAACGAGGTGAAACAGGTCCCACGATCTGATATTATCCTAGTGGGGCGACTATAGAAATCAAAATATTTACTTAAGGCATCCTTCGCTTCCCGCGTGCTGGTACTATTAACCGGGAACAATTTGACAAACTTAGTGAATGCATCTATTACCACAAGGAGGTGTTTTCGCTTAGATCTAATACTCGGCAACGGACCCAAATGATCAACATGTAGGGTATGAAAAGGAACACACAACTTTGGGATACTATGGAGCGTTCTGTTATGGATTGTTTTAGGCATCGAGTGTAGTATACACGGTAGACAGTTTCTGATGAACCTTGCCACTTTACTTATCATTGACGGAAACCAGTAGGTCCTCAAAAGGTCACTCACGCACTTCTCTGCGGCCAGATGTCCTAGTTTTTCGTGTGACCGCCTTATCAACTGCTCTTCCATACACATTGGTACATAGAAACATAGTTTGTTTTCACAACTCCTCTTGTAAACAATACCATCTATCATTTCAAAATCTACTTTAATTCCATCCTCTAGCATTTTTCGAATCCTAACTACTTCCTTGTCTCGCATCTGTTCTGTTTGCAATATCAAATCAACATCTTCTGGCGTTGCACCTACTACCCCAACTATCAATGATTTTAGTAATCTTTCCTCCTGAAACTCTAACTTGTCCCTCTCTACTGTATCCTCAACACATTTTTTCTCTTTATCTGAATTCCTACTACTAATGTACTTTACTCCCCCCACCACATCGTTAACGCTTCCTCTACATTGGCTCAAATCTCTAATTTCAATCTTCGATCCATCCTCTTCCCTATATTCACTATTCTCTATGTTATCTCTACAATCACTACCAAGGTTCTCTCTATCATCAGACTTCCACCTATTTCCCAATCTACTTCCTACTGCACTTGATTCTCCACACTCAATCGCAGGGTTCTGTACGGTACTACTATATTTAATTCTCTACACTTAATCACAGGGTTCTCTACGATACCTCTATGCTCACTACCAGGGTTGTCTCTACTTACACTATTCCTTGTATATTGCTTTCTACTCTCATCTTTTTCTAAATTAGACTTTTCTAAACCGTATTTGACTCTATAACCATCCTCTAACATATTCGTCACTTGATCTTGTCTGCTCAGCGCATCAACGTGCGACATACTGGCCCCAGGTCTGTGCATAATGGAGTAATCATAGTTCTCTAACTCTAGGGACCACCGTTCTATCTTAGGACTAATTGACTTTCTGGTTAACGTCTGTACTAACGAATTACAATCCGTGATTATTTTGAAGGACCTATGCTCCAAATATGCTCTAAAACGCCTCAATGCATAAATTATAGCCAATGTCTCTAGTTCGAAACTATGATAACGTGATTCTCCTTCTGTTGTTTTGCCAGAATAATAGGACACAGGGTGCATCTTCCCATCATCTTGTCTTTGCATCAGTATTGCGCCATAACCGTATGAACTTGCGTCTGTATGTAATGCCGTTTCTCTATTTGGGCTAAAAATGGCTAATACCGGAGGATTTGCCAACGCATTCTTATGAGTTTCAAACGTCTTCACCTGTTCTCTATTCATGGGAAACGGACCACCTTCTTTTAACAACTGCACCAAGGGCTTAGCTGTCGTCGCAAATGACAACATGAAACGTCGAAAATACGAAAAGAATCCCAAGCATGAGTGCAGTGCTTTTACATTTTGAGGGACTGGGTATTTTTTCAAGGCCTCAATATGGGAATCACTAGGAACTATTCCGTTTTGATTAACTTTATACCCCAGGAAATCGATGTTTCGATTGACAAACCTACACTTTTTTAGATTTATCTCTAAATTTTGCCCGCTAAACCGAATGCATAGTCTTTTTAATATATCCATGTGTTCTTCAACTGTTTTAGTCGCTACTAATATATCATCCATGTACACTACAATGCTTTTGTTCCTAATAAAGTCTCTCAAAAGCTCCGAAATAAATCTTTGAAAAATAGCGGATCCATTTTTTAACCCAAAGGGCATTCTCAAGTACTCATACTGTCCTTGCGGTGTCACAAACGATGTATACGGAACTGATTTTTCTTCTACGCCTATTTGATGATACCCACTTTTCAAATCTATAATGGAAAAACAGCACTTGTTTTCTAAAAACTCAAGACAGTCCTCAATAAGGGGCAATGGGAAATTATCTTTAACAATTCGTTTGTTCAGACCACGGTAATCGACACACATTCGAAGTTCTCCTGATTTTTTTTTTACTAGGACCAACGGGGAAACATAAGGAGACTCACTATGACGGATTACTTTCTTTTCTAACAGATCATCTACTATTTCAGCTACTTTCTCTCTCTCATGGTAGGATAAACGACGCGGAGTACAATGAAATGTTGTTGTTTCTGTTACACGAATCTGCATCTGATACTTTGGTGGTGCTTTAAAGTCAAATTCTTTGTGTAAATAGTATGTCTTAATAACTTCCCTACACTTTTCTGCAAGAGTGGGGCCAAATTCGAATATGTTAATACGTTAATATGTTCCTCTTCATCAATCTCTACCGACGCACAAAAGTTACTGAATTCGTCGCCTTGATTCATATTCTCGATGACCATTTTGTCATTCCTTGAGTTTTCTTGTGTCTGATTTTTAAATGGATTAGCACGTTTGATTAGCTCGCTTCGTTCTGATTGATTACCATCTAACTTATCATATAGTCTTATGTTAATATTATTTTTACTTTCGGTGAATAAAGACGCGCAGGTTAAACTAATAGCTTTTTGCTTTAACGAACTTAATGGTGTGTGTTGCTTCGCATTGATATTTTTCTTATGAACTAATTTTACTTCAATAACTTTAAGGGCATCGCGTCCCAACAATACCGGCAAAGGCAGCATGTTATCATCTACGATGTTTAATAAAACGATATATTTCTTTGTGCAAAATTCAATATGGCCGGTCTCTTTGGCTGACTGCATTCCTTCAAAACGTGCCCAAATTGCCGACAGTTGTAGCAACGCATTGCGCCACCACCTTGCTGCTGCCCAACTGCCATACTCACATTTAGTTTTCCCTTTGTCATACCTTCGCTACGAATTTCTACGACGCCAGGAGCTCTTCTGACCTTATCATAGGTGACCATCTTGTCACGCAACTCGTTGAGTGTGCTGCAATATAGCATAGATGCTGCCATGCCGGTCTTGTCCTGCAGTCCCTCTACGATGAATTTGACCACATCGCTCTTGGCCATGTCTGCTTGCGACGCTATGCTGCACATTGCGACGAAATATTGCAATGCGCTTTCATTATTTGCAATTTTCCGTGCCTCCAGTCGCTTTCCAATGTCCCACGCTGTCACTTTCTGCTCAAAGACGTTGAGCAATTCTGCTCGCATCAATTGCCAAGTCAAAGGCGCCACATGGTCGATGTACGCCTTCGCCGATCCGCCTAGCAGCCGCTTCGCTAATATCCATAATATTCATAATGTCCTCAAAGTTACTTATCCAACTGGTTACAGCCTGGTCGTCATCTCCAGAAAATGGACGCATCAACGCCTCAATGTGTGTCAAGTCGATGCAATCTCTCGGCGTTTCTAGCTCCAAAGCCTCTTTCTCCGTTTTCAATATGCTTAATTTGAGATCAGCTAAGCGCTTGCGAGAAACGTACAATTGTTCCAACTGCTGCAAACGGCGCGATTCTTCTTCGTATTCATCTGATCGCATGGTCAATTTCGAACAAGCGTTGTCTTGTCGCGGCATGAATGCTTCTCGAGCCTTCTGCACATTTTCACCATATTCTTCTGGCGCCGCTTTTACTGCGTGTTGTGCACTACGGTTGTCTCTATCTATCTCGCGCTCAACCGGGACTGCAAAAATGTCTGCCTGCATAGTCTCGTCTGCGCTTGGCGCCGTATTTCCTAGCTCATGCGTGTCTTCCATGATTTTTTTCACTGCTGTACGTAATTGGTGTATGTTGGCATCTTGATCAAAATATACGTTTTGCCTACGCAATATGTCGCTAAGTTCACTTTTGGTTTTCGCTCTTATGTCTGCATAGTTCATCGCAGAGTTTTCTTTTTGTTTTTTTTTTTTGGTGAAACCCCACATCTGATATGTAAACTTTTAATCGCACGGTTTTATTATATGTTCTTCTTTCTTGATCGTCGTATATGAATGAATGTGTGTTGGCATATCGATACTTGTCCTCGACAAGTATCGAGTACATTGGTATTTCTTATAATACTATCGATGAGTAAATCTTAAACTAATATTCAAATCTTATCAACTGATATTCATATCTTACATATTGATAAAATTTAAAAGTTATTTGAATATAAATGCAGAATAGTATATTTTTATGGCTTATATTTATGTATGGCCATACTAAAAATGACTAATAATTACAAATCTTTAACCTATCCTTATGGACTTTCTGAGTTTTGTTTTTATTATCGGAGATTATGACGTTATCTCTTTCTCCGATAATTTCTACTCCATATGGTCCTATATATTTAAAATCTAGCTTATGACCTGTTTCATTTTTCAATAAAACTTTATCTCCTACAGCTAAATTTAAATCTTTTAACTTTTAACTTAAGTCATATAGCTGTTTATTTTTAATTTTATGCTCCTCGAGCATAATCCTTGCTCGTTTATATGCTATTTATAATCTATATTTACTCTCTTTAGAGTAATCATCTATGTTATATAGAGGTGCTATTCTATCTATAGTATTCAATTGAACTGGTAAGTTTGAAGTCTTACCGAAAACTAGCTCATATGGACAATAATCATGTGCCATAGAGGGGGTTGTATTAAAACAATATACGAAGTATTGCAGCCATACATCCCAATCTGATTTGTCAGCTGAGATGTATGAGCGTATGAACTCGTTAAATGTTCTGTGGCTTCGCTCCACGGTTCCTACAGTCTGGTGATGATGTGCAGTAGAAGTTATGTTTTTGATATTTAGATTTTTACATAAGTCTTCAATTATTGAATTTTTATATTCTGTTCCCATGTCCGTAATGAACGTCTTCATTGGACCGTACTTTAGAATAAAATTTTCAAAAATAGCTTTAGCTACTGTATTTGCACTTTTGTTTCTAATAGGTATGGCAACAAGGTATTTTGTCAGGTCACATATTAAGGTGACTGCATATTCATTTCCTTGTTCTGATTTAGGAAGTGGACCGATCGTATCCACTACCGTATCAAAAGCCATGTATGGTGTTTCTGTAATAGTCAATGGAGTTATTGTGTGCTTGGTTACTTTAGCTTTTTGGCATTTTGGACATTTTCGTATGTAATTGGTTATTTCTTTAGTCATACCTTTCCAAAAATAATGTCTTTTGACCTTGGCCAAGGTTTTTGTTATGCCTGTATGTCCTCCTTGTATGGGCTCATCATGTAATGTAGACAGTATTGCTTCTTTTTCTTTTTCATTTTTAATTAGGGTCACCGGGTTGAGTAGCGCTACTCTTATTGTTCGTAATATTTTATTGCCCATATTTTTAACATTATCTATTGAAATGTATTCAAAGATATTTTCCCACGGTGCCACTTTGAGTTGGCTGATTTTTCGTTTACCGGCTTGCGTTTCAAGCCTTTGGAAAAACTGACCTAAGTCAAGGGTTCCATTAGTATACAAGTCGCTAACATCATATCTTGCAGTAATTTTTTTTCCATGTTTGAAAAAACATAAATTATTATTTACATGCAAGGTCACTACTTTACGTACTTCGTCGTTGTTGATGACTTCATATACGTTGGGCTTTGAAGCTTTTGTTAGAGATTGCCTAGGCAATTCTATTTGTTCTTTTCCTGCGCAGGATTTCTGTCTACTCTGTTGCCTGGTAGTGACTTTCAGGACTTTATTCGTTTTTTGTATGTTTTTCAGGTCTGTGATGGTTATTCTTGATAACGCATCTGCTACATGATTATCTTTACCCTTTAGATACTCGACTGTAAAGTCGTATTCTTCTAATTCGAGCCGCATGCGTGTGAATTTTGAGCTGGGATTGACCATTGAAAATAGGTATGTTAGTGGTCTGTGATCCGTTTTTACTGTAAAGTGTTTACCATAGATATATGGTCGAAAATGGCTAATTGCCCAATGAATTGCTGCTAATTCCTGTTCTGTAGTACTTTTGTTACTTTCACCTTTTGTGAATGAACGTGATGCATATGCTAATGGGAGTTGGAGTCCGTTATGGTTTTGAGTTAAAACCGCTCCACATGCTTGTTTACTAGCATCGATGATTATGCAAAATTCTTTCTGAAAATCTGGGTACTGTAACAGAGTGGGTTCCATAAGTTTATCTTTTAAATATTGGAATGCATTTTGACATTCAGTTGACCACTTAAAGGGGACATTCTTTTTACATAATCTAGTTATGTGCCGGGAATAGTCGGCGAAGTTTTTAATAAAACGTCTATAATAATAGCAAAATGCAATAAATCGTCTAGCGCTGTCCGCATCATGTGGGACTGGATAGTTTTTGATGACGTCATATTTCTTGTCATCTGGCAAGATTCCTTTATCTGTGCATTTATGACCAAGAAAGGTCACTTCATGCATAAAAAATGAACATTTTTGTGGATGTAATTTTAGGCTGTGTTTCCTACATATCTCAAAAATATCTGTTAAGTTTTTAAGCATATGTTTTTCGGAACAACCCATGACTATTAGATCGTCCATATACAGGAAGGCTTGCGAAGCTTCAAGTCCAGAGAATGCTATATTTATCATTCTTTGAAATGAATTCGGCGCTATTTTTAAACCAAATGGTAGTCGCGTGAAGCGATATGAGCCATTGCTCGTTGAAAAAGACATTATATTTCGCGAACTTTCTTCTAGTTCGAATTGATGAAAACCTGACATTAAGTCAAGGCATGAGAAATACTTTGCTCTACCTAGTTGATCCAAAATGTCATCAATTCTAGGTAGTGGAAATTTGTCGGCCAGGAGTTTTTTGTTTATTTGACGATAGTCAACTACTAATCGCCATTTCTTTTGTTCTGAACCCGGAAGGGCTTTCTTTGGGACAAGTAGAAGTGGGCTGTTGTATTCTGATACGGATGGTTCGTCAATATTGTCGTTGATTAATTTTCCTACTTGTTTTTTAATTTCCCCAACTTGGCTATGCGGGCTTCGATAGTTCTTTATATATATAGGTTCGTCATCCCTCAATCTCAATTTCTGTTTATAAAAATTATTTGTTGGGATTGATTCGGTTTCAAGCCCGAATACGTCACTAAAATTGGTGCATAGTTTAGTTAATTGCTTCTTGAATTGTACTGGGAAATGTTTGCTTAATTCAGCTATGACAGTTTTTTCTCGGATTTTTTGAGTTATTTGAATTACCTTGTAATTCGAAAGTGATTCATATTGCATGTTATTTATATGTACTAATTGGTTGGTACTGGTTGTATTCAGCAATCGGACAAATGTATTATTTTTTGAAGTTATTGTATTTGCTACATAAATACCAGGTTGAATTTCCTGGTTTGGGATTAATATGGTTTCTATATCGGACGTTAATTCTATTTTTCTGACAACTTGTGATCTTGCTGGTAGAAGAATTGTATTGTTACCAGAACTGTATGTTATTGGAACATAAATTTTAATTTTTATATTATTTAGTCGTATTATTAACCAATCCTCTGCAGGTTTTAAGTCTATTAGGCAGTTTAATTCTTTTATGAAATCAATGCCTATTATTCCATCACACGGAATTGCAAAATTCTGATTAACTAAATGGAAATTGTGTGGAATTATGTACTTATCTGTCTGTAGCTCTATTAGGGCAAGGCCTTGGGATGTTATTATACCTTCCCCTATTCCTTGAATATCTATTTTATTTTTTGTTTGAATGTCGTTAAAGACATCTGAATTTTCTTTTAATAGTGATATATTGGCACCTGTATCTATAAGGAATGTAAGTTGTTTCCCTGTTTTAGAATTGAGGAATGCCACGAATATATTGAGATTGAGGTTGATTGTGTGAACCGCTGGATTTTTTAATTTAGTGTATCTAAAGGATCTTGGGAGTTTCCCGAAGCTGTCTGGGTAACACGAACATTGTTCTGTCGTGTGTTTCCATCGCTATTGTATCTTTGGTTGTTATAGGTTCCACCGTTATTACGGTTATTTCCCCTATAGCCAACACGACCTCTATTGTTATTATAATTATTGTTGTTGTAAATATGGTTGTGGTTGTAACCACGACCATTTCCTCTACCACGATAGTTACCTCGAAAGTTACTACCGCGGTAGACTTGTCCTTGTCTGGTGTACAATATTGAACTTGCACTACCAGTCATCTCTGTACTACACTGTATATATTTTGCTACGGCATCATTCATTGTTGGGAATGTGCCTGCTTCTAGTATTGTTTTTAGTCTGCCGTGCTCGCAATTTTTAACCATTGTAATAATGGCCTCTTTGCAGCTGAACTTATCGGCGTGTTCCGCTGGCAAACCCTCATCAATGTATGATGCTTCTAGAAGTTTTCTCATATCATCAATCTCTGTTGTGAATTGGGCGGCTGTTTTGCCTTTTTGGCATACTGGCAATGGGAAATTATTGTTAACAATTCGTTTGTTCAGACCACGGTAATCGACACACATTCGAAGTTCAACTGATTTTTTTTTACTAGGACCAACGGGGAAGCATAAGGAGACTCACTATGACGGATTACTTTCTTTTCTAACAGATCATCTACTATTTCAGCTACTTTCTCTCTCTCATGGTAGGATAAACGACGCGGAGTACAATGAAATGGTGTTGTTTCTGTTACACGAATCTGCATCTGATACTTTGGTGGTGCTTTAAAGTCAAATTCTTTGTGTAAATAGTATGTCTTAATAACTTCCCTACACTTTTCTGCAAGAGTGGGGCCAAATTCGAAACCTACGTTAATATGTTCCTCTTCATCAATCTCTACCGACGCACAAAAGTTACTGAATTCGTCGCCTTGATTCATATTCTCGATGACCATTTTGTCATTCCTTGAGTTTTCTTGTGTCTGATTTTTAAATGGATTAGCACGTTTGATTAGCTCGCTTCTTTCTGATTGATTACCATCTAACTTATCATATAGTCTTATGTTAATATTATTTTTACTTTCGGTGAATAAAGACGCGCAGGTTAAACTAATAGCTTTTTGCTTTAACGAACTTAATGGTGTGTGTTGCTTCGCATTGATATTTTTCTTATGAACTAATTTTACTTCAATAACTTTAAGGGCATCGCGTCCCAACAATACCGGCAAAGGCAGCATGTTATCATCTACGATGTTTAATAAAACGATATATTTCTTTGTGCAAAATTCAATATGGCCGGTCTCTTTGGCTGACTGCATTCCTTCATAACGTGCCCAAATTGCCGACAGTTGTAGCAACGCATTGCGCCACCACCTTGCTGCTGCCCAACTGCCATACTCACATTTAGTTTTCCCTTTGTCATACCTTCGCTACGAATTTCTACGACGCCAGGAGCTCTTCTGACCTTATCATAGGTGACCATCTTGTCACGCAACTCGTTGAGTGTGCTGCAATATAGCATGGATGCTGCCATGCCCGTCTTGTCCTGCAGTCCCTCTACGATGAATTTGACCACATCGCTCTTGGCCATGTCTGCTTGCGACGCTATGCTGCACATTGCGACGAAATATTGCAATGCGCTTTCATTATTTGCAATTTTCCGTGCCTCCAGTCGCTTTCCAATGTCCCACGCTGTCACTTTCTGCTCAAAGACGTTGAGCAATTCTGCTCGCATCAATTGCCAAGTCAAAGGCGCCACATGGTCGATGTACGCCTTCGCCGATCCGCCTAGCAGCCGCTTCGCTAATATCCAGCATTTTGACTCGGATACACCATGGAAATTCATAATGTCCTCAAAGTTACTTATCCAACTGGTTACAGCCTGGTCGTCATCTCCAGAAAATGGACGCATCAACGCCTCAATGTGTGTCAAGTCGATGCAATCTCTCGGCGTTTCTAACTCCAAAGCCTCTTTCTCCGTTTTCAATATGCTTAATTTGAGATCAGCTAAGCGCTTGCGAGAGACGTACAATTGTTCCAACTGCTGCAAACGGCGCGATTCTTCTTCGTATTCATCTGATCGCATGGTCAATTTCGAACAAGCGTTGTCTTGTCGCGGCATGAATGCTTCTCGAGCCTTCTGCACATTTTCACCATATTCTTCTGGCGCCGCTTTTACTGCGTGTTGTGCACTACGGTTGTCTCTATCTATCTCGCGCTCAACCGGGACTGCAAAAATGTCTGCCTGCATAGTCTCGTCTGCGCTTGGCGCCGTATTTCCTAGCTCATGCGTGTCTTCCATGATTTTTTTCACTGCTGTACGTAATTGGTGTATGTTGGCATCTTGATCAAAATATACGTTTTGCCTACGCAATATGTCGCTAAGTTCACTTTTGGTTTTCGCTCTTATGTCTGCATAGTTCATCGCAGAGTTTTCTTTTTGTTTTTTTTTTTTGGTCAAACCCCACATCTGATATGTAAACTTTTAATCGCACGGTTTTATTATATGTTCTTCTTTCTTGATCGTCGTATATGAATGAATGTGTGTTGGCATATCGATACTTGTCCTCGACAAGTATCGAGTACATTGGTATTTCTTATAATACTATCGATGAGTAAATCTTAAACTAATATTCAAATCTTATCAACTGATATTCATATCTTACATATTGATAAAATTTAAAAGTTATTTGAATATAAATGCAGAATAGTATATTTTTATGGCTTATATTTATGTATGGCCATACTAAAAATGACTAATAATTACAAATCTTTAACCTATCCTTATGGACTTTCTGAGTTTTGTTTTTATTATCGGAGATTATGACGTTATCTCTTTCTCCGATAATTTCTACTCTATATGGTCCTATATATTTAAAATCTAGCTTATGACCTGTTTCATTTTTCAATAAAACTTTATCTCCTACAGCTAAATTTAAATCTTTTAACTTTTAACTTAAGTCATATAGCTGTTTATTTTTAATTTTATGCTCCTCGAGCATAATCCTTGCTCGTTTATATGCTATTTATAATCTATATTTACTCTCTTTAGAGTAATCATCTATGTTATATAGAGGTGCTATTCTATCTATAGTATTCAATTGAACTGGTAAGTTTGAAGTCTTACCGAAAACTAGCTCATATGGACAATAATCATGTGCCATAGAGGGGGTTGTATTAAAACAATATACGAAGTATTGCAGCCATACATCCCAATCTGATTTGTCAGCTGAGATGTATGAGCGTATGAACTCGTTAAATGTTCTGTGGCTTCGCTCCACGGTTCCTACAGTCTGGTGATGATGTGCAGTAGAAGTTATGTTTTTGATATTTAGATTTTTACATAAGTCTTCAATTATTGAATTTTTATATTCTGTTCCCATGTCCGTAATGAACGTCTTCATTGGACCGTACTTTAGAATAAAATTTTCAAAAATAGCTTTAGCTACTGTATTTGCACTTTTGTTTCTAATAGGTATGGCAACAAGGTATTTTGTCAGGTCACATATTAAGGTGACTGCATATTCATTTCTTTGTTCTGATTTAGGAAGTGGACCGATCGTATCCACTACCCTATCAAAAGCCATTTATTGTGTGCTTGGTTACTTTAGCTTTTTGGAATTTTGGACATTTTCGTATGTAATTGGTTATTTCTTTAGTCATACCTTTCCAAAAATAATGTCTTTTGACCTTGGCCAAGGTTTTTGTTATGCCTGTATGTCCTCCTTGTATGGGCTCATCATGTAATGTAGACAGTATTGCTTCTTTTTCTTTTTCATTTTTAATTAGGGTCACCGGGCTGAGTAGCGCTACTCTTATTGTTCGTAATATTTTATTGCCCATATTTTTAACATTATCTATTGAAATGTATTCAAAGATATTTTCCCACGGTGCCACTTTGAGTTGGCTGATTTTTCGTTTACCGGCTTGCGTTTCAAGCCTTTGGAAAAACTGACCTAAGTCAAGGGTTCCATTAGTATACAAGTCGCTAACATCATATCTTGCAGTAATTTTTTTTCCATGTTTGAAAAAACATAAATTATTATTTACATGCAAGGTCACTACTTTACGTACTTCGTCGTTGTTGATGACTTCATATACGTTGGGCTTTGAAGCTTTTGTTAGAGATTGCCTAGGCAATTCTATTTGTTCTTTTCCTGCGCAGGATTTCTGTCTACTCTGTTGCCTGGTAGTGACTTTCAGGACTTTATTCGTTTTTTGTATGTTTTTCAGGTCTGTGATGGTTATTCTTGATAACGCATCTGCTACATGATTATCTTTACCCTTTAGATACTCGACTGTAAAGTCGTATTCTTCTAATTCGAGCCGCATGCGTCTGAGTTTTGAGCTGGGATTGACCATTGAAAATAGGTATGTTAGTGGTCTGTGATCCGTTTTTACTGTAAAGTGTTTACCATAGATATATGGTCGAAAATGGCTAATTGCCCAATGAATTGCTGCTAATTCCTGTTCTGTAGTACTTTTGTTACTTTCACCTTTTGTGAATGAACGTGATGCATATGCTAATGGGAGTTGGAGTCCGTTATGGTTTTAAGTTAAAACCGCTCCACATGCTTGTTTACTAGCATCGGTGATTATGCAAAATTCTTTCTGAAAATCTGGGTACTGTAACAGAGTGGGTTCCATAAGTTTATCTTTTAAATATTGGAATGCATTTTGACATTCAGTTGACCACTTAAAGGGGACATTCTTTTTACATAATCTAGTTATGTGCCGGGAATAGTCGGCGAAGTTTTTAATAAAACGTCTATAATAATTGCAAAATGCAATAAATCGTCTAGCGCTGTCCGCATCATGTGGGACTGGATAGTTTTTGATGACGTCATATTTCTTGTCATCTGGCAAGATTCCTTTATCTGTGCATTTATGACCAAGAAAGGTCACTTCATGCATAAAAAATGAACATTTTTGTGGATGTAATTTTAGGTTGTGTTTCCTACATATCTCAAAAATATCTGTTAAGTTTTTAAGCATATGTTTTTCGGAACAACCCATGACTATTAGATCGTCCATATACAGGAAGGCTTGCGAAGCTTCAAGTCCAGAGAATGCTATATTTATCATTCTTTGAAATGAATTCGGCGCTATTTTTAAACCAAATGGTAGTCGCGTGAAGCGATATGAGCCATTGCTCGTTGAAAAAGACGTTATATTTCGCGAACTTTCTTCTAGTTCGATTTGATGAAAACCTGACATTAAGTCAAGGCATGAGAAATACTTTGCTCTACCTAGTTGATCCAAAATGTCATCAATTCTAGGTAGTGGAAATTTGTCGGCCAGGAGTTTTTTGTTTATTTGACGATAGTCAACTACTAATCGCCATTTCTTTTGTTCTGAACCCGGAAGGGCTTTCTTTGGGACAAGTAGAAGTGGGCTGTTGTATTCTGATACGGATGGTTCGACAATATTGTCGTTGATTAATTTTCCTACTTGTTTTTTAATTTCCTCAACTTGGCTATGCGGGCTTCGATAGTTCTTTATATATATAGGTTCGTCATCCCTCAATCTCAATTTCTGTTTATAAAAATTATTTGTTGTGATTGATTCGGTTTCAAGCCCGAATACATCACTAAAATTGGTGCATAGTTTAGTTAATTGCTTCTTGAATTGTACTGGGAAATGTTTGCTTAATTCAGCTATGACAGTTTTTTCTCGGATTTTTTGAGTTGTTTGAATTACCTTGTAATTCGAAAGTGATTCATATTGCATGTTATTTATATGTACTAATTGGTTGGTACTGGTTGTATTCAGCAATCGGACAAATGTATTATTTTTTGAAGTTATTGTATTTGCTACATAAATACCAGGTTGAATTTCCTGGTTTGGGATTAATATGGTTTCTATATCGGACGTTAATTCTATTTTTCTGACAACTTGTGATCTTCCTGGTAGAAGAATTGTATTGTTACCAGAACTGTATGTTATTGGAACATAAATTTTATTTTTTATATTATTTGGTCGTATTATTAACCAATCCTCTGCAGGTTTTAAGTCTATTAGGCAGTTTAATTCTTTTATGAAATCAATGCCTATTACTCCATCACACGGAATTGCAAAATTCTGATTAACTAAATGGAAATTGTGTGGAATTAGGGCAAAGCCTTGGGTTGTTATTATACCTTCCCCTATTCCTTGAATATCTATTTTATTTTTTGTTTGAATGTCGTTAAAGACATCTGAATTTTCTTTTAATAGTGATATATTGGCACCTGTATCTATAAGGAATGTAAGTTGCTTTCCTGTTTTCGAATTGAGGAATGCCACGAATATATTGAGATTGAGGTTGATTGTGTGAACCGCTGGATTTTTTAATTTAGTGTATCTAAAGGATCTTGGGAGTTTCCCGAAGCTGTCTGGGTAACACGAACATTGTTCTGTCGTGTGTTTCCATTGCTATTGTATCTTTGGTTGTTATAGGTTCCACCGTTATTACGGTTATTTCCCCTATAGCCAACACGACCTCTATTGTTATTATAATTATTGTTGTTGTAAATATGGTTGTGGTTGTAACCACGACCATTTCCTCTACCACGATAGTTACCTCGAAAGTTACTACCGCGGTAGACTTGTCCTTGTCTGGTGTACAATATTGAACTTGCACTACCAGTCATCTCTGTACTACACTGTATATATTTTGCTACGGCATCATTCATTGTTGGGAATGTGCCTGCTTCTAGTATTGTTTTTAGTCTGCCGTGCTCGCAATTTTTAACCATTGTACTAATGGCCTCTTTGCAGCTGAACTTATCGGCGTGTTCCGCTGGCAAACCCTCATCAATGTATGATGCTTCTAGAAGTTTTCTCATATCATCAATCTCTGTTGTGAATTGGGCGGCTGTTTTGCCTTTTTGGCATACTGGCAATGGGAAATTATCTTTAACAATTCGTTTGTTCAGACCACGGTAATCGACACACATTCGAAGTTCTAATGATTTTTTTTTACTAGGACCAACGGGGAAGCATAAGGAGACTCACTATGACGGATTACTTTCTTTTCTAACAGATCATCTACTATTTCAGCTACTTTCTCTCTCTCATGGTAGGATAAACGACGCGGAGTACAATGAAATGGTGTTGTTTCTGTTACACGAATCTGCATCTGATACTTTGGTGGTGCTTTAAAGTCAAATTCTTTGTGTAAATAGTATGTCTTAATAACTTCCCTACACTTTTCTGCAAGAGTGGGGCCAAATTCGAAACCTACGTTAATATGTTCCTCTTCATCAATCTCTACCGACGCACAAAAGTTACTGAATTCGTCGCCTTGATTCATATTCTCGATGACCATTTTGTCATTCCTTGAGTTTTCTTGTGTCTGATTTTTAAATGGATTAGCACGTTTGATTAGCTCGCTTCTTTCTGATTGATTACCATCTAACTTATCATATAGTCTTATGTTAATATTATTTTTACTTTCGGTGAATAAAGACGCGCAGGTTAAACTAATAGCTTTTTGCTTTAACGAACTTAATGGTGTGTGTTGCTTCGCATTGATATTTTTCTTATGAACTAATTTTACTTCAATAACTTTAAGGGCATCGCGTCCCAACAATACCGGCAAAGGCAGCATGTTATCATCTACGATGTTTAATAAAACGATATATTTCTTTGTGCAAAATTCAATATGGCCGGTCTCTTTGGCTGACTGCATTCCTTCATAACGTGCCCAAATTGCCGACAGTTGTAGCAACGCATTGCGCCACCACCTTGCTGCTGCCCAACTGCCATACTCACATTTAGTTTTCCCTTTGTCATACCTTCGCTACGAATTTCTACGACGCCAGGAGCTCTTCTGACCTTATCATAGGTGACCATCTTGTCACGCAACTCGTTGAGTGTGCTGCAATATAGCATGGATGCTGCCATGCCCGTCTTGTCCTGCAGTCCCTCTACGATGAATTTGACCACATCGCTCTTGGCCATGTCTGCTTGCGACGCTATGCTGCACATTGCGACGAAATATTGCAATGCGCTTTCATTATTTGCAATTTTCCGTGCCTCCAGTCGCTTTCCAATGTCCCACGCTGTCACTTTCTGCTCAAAGACGTTGAGCAATTCTGCTCGCATCAATTGCCAAGTCAAAGGCGCCACATGGTCGATGTACGCCTTCGCCGATCCGCCTAGCAGCCGCTTCGCTAGGCTAGAGAACTAGAGAAACTAGAGAACTCTAACGAGGTGAAACAGGTCCCACGATCTGATATTATCCTAGTGGGGCGACTATAGAAATCAAAATATTTACTTAAGGCATCCTTCGCTTCCCGCGTGCTGGTACTATTAACCGGGAACAATTTGACAAACTTAGTGAATGCATCTATTACCACAAGGAGGTGTTTTCGCTTAGATCTAATACTCGGCAACGGACCCAAATGATCAACATGTAGGGTATGAAAAGGAACACACGACTTTGGGATACTATGGAGCGTTCTGTTATGGATTGTTTTAGGCATCGAGTGTAGTATACACGGTAGACAGTTTCTGATGAACCTTGCCACTTTACTTCTCATTGACGGAAACCAGTAGGTCCTCAAAAGGTCACTCACGCACTTCTCTGCGGCCAGATGTCCTAGTTTTTCGTGTGACCGCCTTATCAACTGCTCTTCCATACACATTGGTACATAGAAACATAGTTTGTTTTCACAACTCCTCTTGTAAACAATACCATCTATCATTTCAAAATCTACTTTAATTCCATCCTCTAGCATTTTTCAAATCCTAACTACTTCCTTGTCTCGCATCTGTTCTGTTTGCAATATCAAATCAACATCTTCTGGCGTTGCACCTACTACCCCAACTATCAATGATTTTAGTAATCTTTCCTCCTGAAACTCTAACTTGTCCCTCTCTACTGTATCCTCAACACATTTTTTCTCTTTATCTGAATTCCTACTACTAATGTACTTTACTCCCCCCACCACATCGTTAACGCTTCCTCTACATTGGCTCAAATCTCTAATTTCAATCTTCGATCCATCCTCTTCCGTATATTCACTATTCTCTATGTTATCTCTACAATCACTACCAAGGTTCTCTCTATCATCAGACTTCCACCTATTTCCCAATCTACTTCCTACTGCACTTGATTCTCCACACTCAATCGCAGGGTTCTGTACGGTACTACTACGCTCTCTACTGATATTTAATTCTCTACACTTAATCACAGGGTTCTCTACGATACCTCTATGCTCGCTACCAGGGTTGTCTCTACTTACACTATTCCTTGTATATTGCTTTCTACTCTCATCTTTTTCTAAATTAGACTTTTCTAAACCGTATTTGACTCTATAACCATCCTCTAACATATTCGTCACTTGATCTTGTCTGCTCAGCGCATCAACGTGCGACATACTGGCCCCAGGTCTGTGCATAATGGAGTAATCATAGTTCTCTAACTCTAGGGACCACCGTGCTATCTTAGGACTAATTGACTTTCTGGTTAACGTCTGTACTAACGAATTACAATCCGTGATTATTTTGAAGGACCTATCCAAATATGCTCTAAAACGCCTCAATGCATAAATTATAGCCAATGTCTCTAGTTCGAAACTATGATAACGTGATTCTCTTTCTGTTGTTTTGCCAGAATAATAGGACACAGGGTGCATCTTCCCATCATCTTGTCTTTGCATCAGTATTGCGCCATAACCGTATGAACTTGCGTCTGTATGTAATTCCGTTTCTCTATTTGGGCTAAAAATGGCTAATACCGGAGGATTTGCCAACGCATTCTTATGAGTTTCAAACGTCTTCACCTGTTCTCTATTCATGGGAAACGGACCACCTTCTTTTAACAACTGCACCAAGGGCTTAGCTGTCGTCGCAAATGATAACATGAAACGTCGAAAATACGAAAAGAATCCCAAGCATGAGTGCAGTGCTTTTACATTTTGAGGGACTGGGTATTTTTTCAAGGCCTCAATATGGGAATCACTAGGAACTATTCCGTTTTGATTAACTTTATACCCCAGGAAATCGATGTTTCGATTGACAAACCTACACTTTTTTAGATTTATCTCTAAATTTTGCTCGCTAAACCAAATGCATAGTCTTTTTAATATATCCATGTGTTCTTCAACTGTTTTAGTCGCTACTAATATATCATCCATGTACACTACAATGCTTTTGTTCCTAATAAAGTCTCTCAAAAGCTCCGAAATAAATCTTTGAAAAATAGCGGATCCATTTTTTAACCCAAAGGGCATTCTCAAGTACTCATACTGTCCTTGCGGTGTCACAAACGATGTATACGGAACTGATTTTTCTTCTACGCCTATTTGATGATACCCACTTTTCAAATCTATAATGGAAAAACAGCACTTGTTTTCTAAAAACTCAAGACAGTCCTCAATAAGGGGCAATGGGAAATTATCTTTAACAATTCGTTTGTTCAGACCACGGTAATCGACACACATTCGAAGTTCTCCTGATTTTTTTTTTACTAGGACCAACGGGGAAACATAAGGAGACTCACTATGACGGATTACTTTCTTTTCTAACAGATCATCTACTATTTCAGCTACTTTCTCTCTCTCATGGTAGGATAAACGACGCGGAGTACAATGAAATGGTGTTGTTTCTGTTATACGAATCTGCATCTGATACTTTGGTGGTGCTTTGAAGTCAAATTCTTTGTGTAAATAGTATGTCTTAATAACTTCCCTACACTTTTCTGCAAGAGTGGGGCCAAATTCGAAACCTACGTTAATATGTTCCTCTTCATCAATCTCTACCGACGCACAAAAGTTACTGAATTCGTCGCCTTGATTCATATTCTCGATGACCATTTTGTCATTCCTTGAGTTTTCTTGTGTCTGATTTTTAAATGGATTAGCACGTTTGATTAGCTCGCTTCTTTCTGATTGATTACCATCTAACTTATCATATAGTCTTATGTTAATATTATTTTTACTTTCGGTGAATAAAGACGCGCAGGTTAAACTAATAGCTTTTTGCTTTAACGAACTTAATGGTGTGTGTTGCTTCGCATTGATATTTTTCTTATGAACTAATTTTACTTCAATAACTTTAAGGGCATCGCGTCCCAACAATACCGGCAAAGGCAGCATGTTATCATCTACGATGTTTAATAAAACGATATATTTCTTTGTGCAAAATTCAATATGGCCGGTCTCTTTGGCTGACTGCATTCCTTCATAACGTGCCCAAATTGCCGACAGTTGTAGCAACGCATTGCGCCACCACCTTGCTGCTGCCCAACTGCCATACTCACATTTAGTTTTCCCTTTGTCATACCTTCGCTACGAATTTCTACGACGCCAGGAGCTCTTCTGACCTTATCATAGGTGACCATCTTGTCACGCAACTCGTTGAGTGTGCTGCAATATAGCATGGATGCTGCCATGCCCGTCTTGTCCTGCAGTCCCTCTACGATGAATTTGACCACATCGCTCTTGGCCATGTCTGCTTGCGACGCTATGCTGCACATTGCGACGAAATATTGCAATGCGCTTTCATTATTTGCAATTTTCCGTGCCTCCAGTCGCTTTCCAATGTCCCACGCTGTCACTTTCTGCTCAAAGACGTTGAGCAATTCTGCTCGCATCAATTGCCAAGTCAAAGGCGCCACATGGTCGATGTACGCCTTCGCCGATCCGCCTAGCAGCCGCTTCGCTAATATCCAGCATTTTGACTCGGATACACCATGGAAATTCATAATGTCCTCAAAGTTACTTATCCAACTGGTTACAGCCTGGTCGTCATCTCCAGAAAATGGACGCATCAACGCCTCAATGTGTGTCAAGTCGATGCAATCTCTCGGCGTTTCTAACTCCAAAGCCTCTTTCTCCGTTTTCAATATGCTTAATTTGAGATCAGCTAAGCGCTTGTGAGAAACGTACAATTGTTCCAACTGCTGCAAACGGCGCGATTCTTCTTCGTATTCATCTGATCGCATGGTCAATTTCGAACAAGCGTTGTCTTGTCGCGGCATGAATGCTTCTCGAGTCTTCTGCACATTTTCACCATATTCTTCTGGCGCCGCTTTTACTGCGTGTTGTGCACTACGGTTGTCTCTATCTATCTCGCGCTCAACCGGGACTGCAAAAATGTCTGCCTGCATAGTCTCGTCTGCGCTTGGCGCCGTATTTCCTAGCTCATGCGTGTCTTCCATGATTTTTTTCACTGCTGTACGTAATTGGTGTATGTTGGCATCTTGATCAAAATATACGTTTTGCCTACGCAATATGTCGCTAAGTTCACTTTTGGTTTTCGCTCTTATGTCTGCATAGTTCATCGCAGAGTTTTCTTTATAATGGTATTTCTTATAATACTATCGATGAGTAAATCTTAAACTAATATTCAAATCTTATCAACTGATATTCATATCTTACATATTAATAAAATTTAAAAGTTATTTGAATATAAATGCAGAATAGTATATTTTTATGGCTTATATTTATGTATGGCCATACTAAAAATGACTAATAATTACAAATCTTTAACCTATCCTTATGGACTTTCTGAGTTTTGTTTTTATTATCGGAGATTATGACGTTATCTCTTTCTCCGATACTTTCTACTCTATATGGTCCTATATATTTAAAATCTAGCTTATGACCTGTTTCATTTTTCAATAAAACTTTATCTCCTACAGCTAAATTTAAATCTTTTAACTTAAGTCATATAGCTGTTTATTTTTAATTTTATGCTCCTCGAGCATAATCCTTGCTCGTTTATATGCTATTTATAATCTATATTTACTCTCTTTAGAGTAATCATCTATGTTATATAGAGGTGCTATTCTATCTATAGTATTCAATTGAACTGGTAAGTTTGAAGTCTTACCGAAAACTAGCTCATATGGACAATAATCATGTGCCATAGAGGGGGTTGTATTAAAACAATATACGAAGTCTTGCAGCCATACATCCCAATCTGATTTGTCAGCTGAGATGTATGAGCGTATGAACTCGTTAAATGTTCTGTGGCTTCGCTCCACGGTTCTTACAGTCTGGTGATGATGTGCAGTAGAAGTTATGTTTTTGATATTTAGATTTTTACATAAGTCTTCAATTATTGAATTTTTATATTCTGTTCCCATGTCCGTAATGAACGTCTTCATTGGACCGTACTTTAGAATAAAATTTTCAAAAATAGCTTTAGCTACTGTATTTGCACTTTTGTTTCTAATAGGTATGGCAACAAGGTATTTTGTCAGGTCACATATTAAGGTGACTGCATATTCATTTCCTTGTTCTGATTTAGGAAGTGGACCGATCGTATCCACTACCCTATCAAAAGCCATGTATGGTGTTTCTGTAATAGTCAATGGAGTTATTGTGTGCTTGGTTACTTTAGCTTTTTGGCATTTTGGACATTTTCGTATGTAATTGGTTATTTCTTTAGTCATACCTTTCCAAAAATAATGTCTTTTGACCTTGGCCAAGGTTTTTGTTATGCCTGTATGTCCTCCTTGTATGGGCTCATCATGTAATGTAGACAGTATTGCTTCTTTTTCTTTTTCATTTTTAATTAGGGTCACCGGGTTGAGTAGCGCTACTCTTATTGCTCGTAATATTTTATTGCCCATATTTTTAACATTATCTATTGAAATGTATTCAAAGATATTTTCCCACGGTGCCACTTTGAGTTGGCTGATTTTTCGTTTACCGGCTTGCGTTTCAAGCCTTTGGAAAAACTGACCTAAGTCAAGGGTTCCATTAGTATACAAATCGCTAACATCATATCTTGCAGTAATTTTTTTTCCATGTTTGAAAAAACATAAATTATTATTTACATGCAAGGTCACTACTTTACGTACTTCGTCGTTGTTGATGACTTCATATACGTTGGGCTTTGAAGCTTTTGTTAGAGATTGCCTAGGCAATTCTATTTGTTCTTTTCCTGCGCAGGATTTCTGTCTACTCTGTTGCCTGGTAGTGACTTTCAGGACTTTATTCGTTTTTTGTATGTTTTTCAGGTCTGTGATGGTTATTCTTGATAACGCATCTGCTACATGATTATCTTTACCCTTTAGATACTCGACTGTAAAGTCGTATTCTTCTAATTCGAGCCGCATGCGTCTGAGTTTTGAGCTGGGATTGACCATTGAAAATAGGTATGTTAGTGGTCTGTGATCCGTTTTTACTGTAAAGTGTTTACCATAGATATATGGTCGAAAATGGCTAATTGCCCAATGAATTGCTGCTAATTCCTGTTCTGTACTACTTTTGTTACTTTCACCTTTTGTGAATGAACGTGATGCATATGCTAATGGGAGTTGGAGTCCGTTATGGGTTTGAGTTAAAACCGCTCCACATGCTTGTTTACTAGCATCGGTGATTATGCAAAATTCTTTCTGAAAATCTGGGTACTGTAACAGAGTGGGTTCCATAAGTTTATCTTTTAAATATTGGAATGCATTTTGACATTCAGTTGACCACTCAAAGGGGACATTCTTTTTACATAATCTAGTTATGTGCCGGGAATAGTCGGCGAAGTTTTTAATAAAACGTCTATAATAATTGCAAAATGCAATAAATCGTCTAGCGCTGTCCGCATCATGTGGGACTGGATAGTTTTTGATGACGTCATATTTCTTGTCATCTGGCAAGATTCCTTTATCTGTGCATTTATGACCAAGAAAGGTCACTTCATGCATAAAAAATGAACATTTTTGTGGATGTAATTTTAGGTTGTGTTTCCTACATATCTCAAAAATATCTGTTAAGTTTTTAAGCATATGTTTTTCGGAACAACCCATGACTATTAGATCGTCCATATACAGGAAGGCTTGCGAAGCTTCAAGTCCAGAGAATGCTATATTTATCATTCTTTGAAATGAATTTGGCGCTATTTTTAAACCAAATGGTAGTCGCGTGAAGCGATATGAGCCATTGCTCGTTGAAAAAGACGTTATATTTCGCGAACTTTCTTCTAGTTCGATTTGATGAAAACCTGACATTAAGTCAAGGCATGAGAAATACTTTGCTCTACCTAGTTGATCCAAAATGTCATCAATTCTAGGTAGTGGAAATTTGTCGGCCAGGAGTTTTTTGTTTATTTGACGATAGTCAACTACTAATCGCCATTTATTTTGTTCTGAACCCGGAAGGGCTTTCTTTGGGACAAGTAGAAGTGGGCTGTTGTATTCTGATACGGATGGTTCGACAATATTGTCGTTGATTAATTTTCCTACTTGTTTTTTAATTTCCTCAACTTGGCTATGCGGGCTTCGATAGTTCTTTATATATATAGGTTCGTCATCCCTCAATCTCAATTTCTGTTTATAAAAATTATTTGTTGTGATTGATTCGGTTTCAAGCCCGAATACATCACTAAAATTGGTGCATAGTTTAGTTAATTGCTTCTTGAATTGTACTGGGAAATGTTTGCTTAATTCAGCTATGACAGTTTTTTCTCGGATTTTTTGAGTTGTTTGAATTACCTTGTAATTCGAAAGTGATTCATATTGCATGTTATTTATATGTACTAATTGGTTGGTACTGGTTGTATTCAGCAATCGGACAAATGTATTATTTTTTGAAGTTATTGTATTTGCTACATAAATACCAGGTTGAATTTCCTGGTTTGGGATTAATATGGTTTCTATATCGGACGTTAATTCTATTTTTCTGACAACTTGTGATCTTGCTGGTAGAAGAATTGTATTGTTACCAGAACTGTATGTTATTGGAACATAAATTTTAATTTTTATATTATTTGGTCGTATTATTAACCAATCCTCTGCAGGTTTAATTCTTTTATGAAATCAATGCCTATTATTCCATCACACGGAATTGCAAAATTCTGATTAACTAAATGGAAATTGTGTGGAATTAGGGCAAAGCCTTGGGTTGTTATTATACCTTCCCCTATTCCTTGAATATCTATTTTATTTTTTGTTTGAATGTCGTTAAAGACATCTGAATTTTCTTTTAATAGTGATATATTGGCACCTGTATCTATAAGGAATGTAAGTTGTTTCCCTGTTTTAGAATTGAGGAATGCCACGAATATATTGAGATTGAGGTTGATTGTGTGAACCGCTGGATTTTTTAATTTAGTGTATCTAAAGGATCTTGGGAGTTTCCCGAAGCTGTCTGGGTAACACGAACATTGTTCTGTCGTGTGTTTCCATTGCTATTGTATCTTTGGTTGTTATAGGTTCCACCGTTATTACGGTTATTTCCCCTATAGCCAACACGACCTCTATTGTTATTATAATTATTGTTGTTGTAAATATGGTTGTGGTTGTAACCACGACCATTTCCTCTACCACGATAGTTACCTCGAAAGTTACTACCGCGGTAGACTTGTCCTTGTCTGGTGTACAATATTGAACTTGCACTACCAGTCATCTCTGTACTACACTGTATATATTTTGCTACGGCATCATTCATTGTTGGGAATGTGCCTGCTTCTAGTATTGTTTTTAGTCTGCCGTGCTCGCAATTTTTAACCATTGTACTAATGGCCTCTTTGCAGCTGAACTTATCGGCGTGTTCCGCTGGCAAACCCTCATCAATGTATGATGCTTCTAGAAGTTTTCTCATATCATCAATCTCTGTTGTGAATTGGGCGGCTGTTTTGCCTTTTTGGCATACTGGCAATGGGAAATTATCTTTAACAATTCGTTTGTTCAGACCACGGTAATCGACACACATTCGAAGTTCAACTGATTTTTTTTTACTAGGACCAACGGGGAAGCATAAGGAGACTCACTATGACGGATTACTTTCTTTTCTAACAGATCATCTACTATTTCAGCTACTTTCTCTCTCTCATGGTAGGATAAACGACGCGGAGTACAATGAAATGGTGTTGTTTCTGTTACACGAATCTGCATCTGATACTTTGGTGGTGCTTTAAAGTCAAATTCTTTGTGTAAATAGTATGTCTTAATAACTTCCCTACACTTTTCTGCAAGAGTGGGGCCAAATTCGAAACCTACGTTAATATGTTCCTCTTCATCAATCTCTACCGACGCACAAAAGTTACTGAATTCGTCGCCTTGATTCATATTCTCGATGACCATTTTGTCATTCCTTGAGTTTTCTTGTGTCTGATTTTTAAATGGATTAGAACGTTTGATTAGCTCGCTTCTTTCTGATTGATTACCATCTAACTTATCATATAGTCTTATGTTAATATTATTTTTACTTTCGGTGAATAAAGACGCGCAGGTTAAACTAATAGCTTTTTGCTTTAACGAACTTAATGGTGTGTGTTGCTTCGCATTGATATTTTTCTTATGAACTAATTTTACTTCAATAACTTTAAGGGCATCGCGTCCCAACAATACCGGCAAAGGCAGCATGTTATCATCTACGATGTTTAATAAAACGATATATTTCTTTGTGCAAAATTCAATATGGCCGGTCTCTTTGGCTGACTGCATTCCTTCATAACGTGCCCAAATTGCCGACAGTTGTAGCAACGCATTGCGCCACCACCTTGCTGCTGCCCAACTGCCATACTCACATTTAGTTTTCCCTTTGTCATACCTTCGCTACGAATTTCTACGACGCCAGGAGCTCTTCTGACCTTATCATAGGTGACCATCTTGTCACGCAACTCGTTGAGTGTGCTGCAATATAGCATGGATGCTGCCATGCCCGTCTTGTCCTGCAGTCCCTCTACGATGAATTTGACCACATCGCTCGTGGCCATGTCTGCTTGCGACGCTATGCTGCACATTGCGACGAAATATTGCAATGCGCTTTCATTATTTGCAATTTTCCGTGCCTCCAGTCGCTTTCCAATGTCCCACGCTGTCACTTTCTGCTTAAAGACGTTGAGCAATTCTGCTCGCATCAATTGCCAAGTCAAAGGCGCCACATGGTCGATGTACGCCTTCGCCGATCCGCCTAGCAGCCGCTTCGCTAATATCCAGCATTTTGACTCGGATACACCATGGAAATTCATAATGTCCTCAAAGTTACTTATCCAACTGGTTACAGCCTGGTCGTCATCTCCAGAAAATGGACGCATCAACGCCTCAATGTGTGTCAAGTCGATGCAATCTCTCGGCGTTTCTAACTCCAAAGCCTCTTTCTCCGTTTTCAATATGCTTAATTTGAGATCAGCTAAGCGCTTGTGAGAAACGTACAATTGTTCCAACTGCTGCAAACGGCGCGATTCTTCTTCGTATTCATCTGATCGCATGGTCAATTTCGAACAAGCGTTGTCTTGTCGCGGCATGAATGCTTCTCGAGTCTTCTGCACATTTTCACCATATTCTTCTGGCGCCGCTTTTACTGCGTGTTGTGCACTACGGTTGTCTCTATCTATCTCGCGCTCAACCGGGACTGCAAAAATGTCTGCCTGCATAGTCTCGTCTGCGCTTGGCGCCGTATTTCCTAGCTCATGCGTGTCTTCCATGATTTTTTTCACTGCTGTACGTAATTGGTGTATGTTGGCATCTTGATCAAAATATACGTTTTGCCTACGCAATATGTCGCTAGGTTCACTTTTGGTTTTCGCTCTTATGTCTGCATAGTTAATCGCAGAGTTTTTTTTTTGTTTTTTTTTTTTGGTCAAACCCCACATCTGATATGTAAACTTTTAATCGCACGGTTTTATTATATGTTCTTCTTTCTTGATCGTCGTATATGAATGAATGTGTGTTGGCATATCGATACTTGTCCTCGACAAGTATCGAGTACATTGGTATTTCTTATAATACTATCGATGAGTAAATCTTAAACTAATATTCAAATCTTATCAACTGATATTCATATCTTACATATTGATAAAATTTAAAAGTTATTTGAATATAAATGCAGAATAGTATATTTTTATGGCTTATATTTATGTATGGCCATACTAAAAATGACTAATAATTACAAATCTTTAACCTATCCTTATGGACTTTCTGAGTTTTGTTTTTATTATCGGAGATTATGACGTTATCTCTTTCTCCGATACTTTATACTCTATATGGTCCTATATATTTAAAATCTAGCTTATGACCTGTTTCATTTTTCAATAAAACTTTATCTCCTACAGCAAAATTTAAATCTTTTAACTTTTAACTTAAGTCATATAGCTGTTTATTTTTAATTTTATGCTCCTCGAGCATAATCCTTGCTCGTTTATATGCTATTTATAATCTATATTTACTCTCTTTAGAGTAATCATCTATGTTATATAGAGGTGCTATTCTATCTATAGTATTCAATTGAACTGGTAAGTTTGAAGTCTTACCGAAAACTAGCTCATATGGACAATAATCATGTGCCATAGAGGGGGTTGTATTAAAACAATATACGAAGTATTGCAGCCATACATCCCAATCTGATTTGTCAGCTGAGATGTATGAGCGTATGAACTCGTTAAATGTTCTGTGGCTTCGCTCCACGGTTTCTACAGTCTGGTGATGATGTGCAGTAGAAGTTATGTTTTTGATATTTAGATTTTTACATAAGTCTTCAATTATTGAATTTTTATATTCTGTTCCCATGTCCGTAATGAACGTCTTCATTGGACCGTACTTTAGAATAAAATTTTCAAAAATAGCTTTAGCTACTGTATTTGCACTTTTGTTTCTAATAGGTATGGCAACAAGGTATTTTGTCAGGTCACATATTAAGGTGACTGCATATTCATTTCCTTGTTCTGATTTAGGAAGTGGACCGATCGTATCCACTACCCTATCAAAAGCCATGTATGGTGTTTCTGTAATAGTCAATGGAGTTATTGTGTGCTTGGTTACTTTAGCTTTTTGGCATTTTGGACATTTTCGTATGTAATTGGTTATTTCTTTAGTCATACCTTTCCAAAAATAATGTCTTTTGACCTTGGCCAAGGTTTTTGTTATGCCTGTATGTCCTCCTTGTATGGGATCATCATGTAATGTAGACAGTATTGCTTCTTTTTCTTTTTCATTTTTAATTAGGGTCACCGGGTTGAGTAGCGCTACTCTTATTGTTCGTAATATTTTATTGCCCATATTTTTAAAATTATCTATTGAAATGTATTCAAAGATATTTTCCCACGGTGCCACTTTGAGTTGGCTGATTTTTTGTTTACCGGCTTGCGTTTCAAGCCTTTGGAAAAACTGACCTAAGTCAAGGGTTCCATTAGTATACAAATCGATAACATCATATCTTGCAGTAATTTCGGCCAGGAGTTTTTTGTTTATTTGACGATAGTCAACTACTAATCGCCATTTATTTTGTTCTGAACCCGGAAGGGCTTTCTTTGGGACAAGTAGAAGTGGGCTGTTGTATTCTGATACGGATGGTTCGACAATATTGTCGTTGATTAATTTTCCTACTTGTTTTTTAATTTCCTCAACTTGGCTATGCGGGCTTCGATAGTTCTTTATATATATAGGTTCGTCATCCCTCAATCTCAATTTCTGTTTATAAAAATTATTTGTTGTGATTGATTCGGTTTCAAGCCCGAATACGTCACTAAAATTGGTGCATAGTTTAGTTAATTGCTTCTTGAATTGTACTGGGAAATGTTTGCTTAATTCAGCTATGACAGTTTTTTCTCGGATTTTTTGAGTTGTTTGAATTACCTTGTAATTCGAAAGTGATTCATATTGCATGTTATTTATATGTACTAATTGGTTGGTACTGGTTGTATTCAGCAATCGGACAAATGTATTATTTTTTGAAGTTATTGTATTTGCTACATAAATACCAGGTTGAATTTCCTGGTTTGGGATTAATATGGTTTCTATATCGGACGTTAATTCTATTTTTCTGACAACTTGTGATCTTGCTGGTAGAAGAATTGTATTGTTACCAGAACTGTATGTTATTGGAACATAAATTTTAATTTTTATATTATTTGGTCGTATTATTAACCAATCCTCTGCAGGTTTTAAGTCTATTAGGCAGTTTAATTCTTTTATGAAATCAATGCCTATTATTCCATCACACGGAATTGCAAAATTCTGATTAACTAAATGGAAATTGTGTGGAATTAGGGCAAGGCCTTGTTATTATACCTTCCCCTATTCCTTGAATATCTATTTTATTTTTTGTTTGAATGTCGTTAAAGACATCTGAATTTTCTTTTAATAGTGATATATTGGCACCTGTATCTATAAGGAATGTAAGTTGCTTTCCTGTTTTCGAATTGAGGAATGCCACGAATATATTGAGATTGAGGTTGATTGTGCGAACCGCTGGATTTTTTAATTTAGTGTATCTAAAGGATCTTGGGAGTTTCCCGAAGCTGTCTGGGTAACACGAACATTGTTCTGTCGTGTGTTTCCATTGCTATTGTATCTTTGGTTGTTATAGGTTCCACCGTTATTACGGTTATTTCCCCTATAGCCAACACGACCTCTATTGTTATTATAATTATTGTTGTTGTAAATATGGTTGTGGTTGTAACCACGACCATTTCCTCTACCACGATAGTTACCTCGAAAGTTACTACCGCGGTAGACTTGTCCTTGTCTGGTGTACAATATTGAACTTGCACTACCAGTCATCTCTGTACTACACTGTATATATTTTGCTACGGCATCATTCATTGTTGGGAATGTGCCTGCTTCTAGTATTGTTTTTAGTCTGCCGTGCTCGCAATTTTTAACCATTGTACTAATGGCATCTTTGCAGCTGAACTTATCGGCGTGTTCCGCTGGCAAACCCTCATCAATGTATGATGCTTCTAGAAGTTTTCTCATATCATCAATCTCTGTTGTGAATTGGGCGGCTGTTTTGCCTTTTTGGCATACTGGCAATGGGAAATTATCTTTAACAATTCGTTTGTTCAGACCACGGTAATCGACACACATTCGAAGTTCAACTGATTTTTTTTTACTAGGACCAACGGGGAAGCATAAGGAGACTCACTATGACGGATTACTTTCTTTTCTAACAGATCATCTACTATTTCAGCTACTTTCTCTCTCTCATGGTAGGATAAACGACGCGGAGTACAATGAAATGGTGTTGTTTCTGTTACACGAATCTGCATCTGATACTTTGGTGGTGCTTTAAAGTCAAATTCTTTGTGTAAATAGTATGTCTTAATAACTTCCCTACACTTTTCTGCAAGAGTGGGGCCAAATTCGAAACCTACGTTAATATGTTCCTCTTCATCAATCTCTACCGACGCACAAAAGTTACTGAATTCGTCGCCTTGATTCATATTCTCGATGACCATTTTGTCATTCCTTGAGTTTTCTTGTGTCTGATTTTTAAATGGATTAGCACGTTTGATTAGCTCGCTTCTTTCTGATTGATTACCATCTAACTTATCATATAGTCTTATGTTAATATTATTTTTACTTTCGGTGAATAAAGACGCGCAGGTTAAACTAATAGCTTTTTGCTTTAACGAACTTAATGGTGTGTGTTGCTTCGCATTGATATTTTTCTTATGAACTAATTTTACTTCAATAACTTTAAGGGCATCGCGTCCCAACAATACCGGCAAAGGCAGCATGTTATCATCTACGATGTTTAATAAAACGATATATTTCTTTGTGCAAAATTCAATATGGCCGGTCTCTTTGGCTGACTGCATTCCTTCATAACGTGCCCAAATTGCCGACAGTTGTAGCAACGCATTGCGCCACCACCTTGCTGCTGCCCAACTGCCATACTCACATTTAGTTTTCCCTTTGTCATACCTTCGCTACGAATTTCTACGACGCCAGGAGCTCTTCTGACCTTATCATAGGTGACCATCTTGTCACGCAACTCGTTGAGTGTGCTGCAATATAGCATGGATGCTGCCATGCCCGTCTTGTCCTGCAGTCCCTCTACGATGAATTTGACCACATCGCTCTTGGCCATGTCTGCTTGCGACGCTATGCTGCACATTGCGACGAAATATTGCAATGCGCTTTCATTATTTGCAATTTTCCGTGCCTCCAGTCGCTTTCCAATGTCCCACGCTGTCACTTTCTGCTCAAAGACGTTGAGCAATTCTGCTCGCATCAATTGCCAAGTCAAAGGCGCCACATGGTCGATGTACGCCTTCGCCGATCCGCCTAGCAGCCGCTTCGCTAATATCCAGCATTTTGACTCGGATACACCATGGAAATTCATAATGTCCTCAAAGTTACTTATCCAACTGGTTACAGCCTGGTCGTCATCTCCAGAAAATGGACGCATCAACGCCTCAATGCGTGTCAAGTCGATGCAATCTCTCGGCGTTTCTAACTCCAAAGCCTCTTTCTCCGTTTTCAATATGCTTAATTTGAGATCAGCTAAGCGCTTGTGAGAAACGTACAATTGTTCCAACTGCTGCAAACGGCGCGATTCTTCTTCGTATTCATCTGATCGCATGGTCAATTTCGAACAAGCGTTGTCTTGTCGCGGCATGAATGCTTCTCGAGTCTTCTGCACATTTTCACCATATTCTTCTGGCGCCGCTTTTACTGCGTGTTGTGCACTACGGTTGTCTCTATCTATCTCGCGCTCAACCGGGACTGCAAAAATGTCTGCCTGCATAGTCTCGTCTGCGCTTGGCGCCGTATTTCCTAGCTCATGCGTGTCTTCCATGATTTTTTTCACTGCTGTACGTAATTGGTGTATGTTGGCATCTTGATCAAAATATACGTTTTGCCTACGCAATATGTCGCTAAGTTCACTTTTGGTTTTCGCTCTTATGTCTGCATAGTTCATCGCAGAGTTTTCTTTTTGTTTTTTTTTTTTGGTCTGAATGTGTGAATGTGTGTTGGCATATCGATACTTGTCCTCGACAAGTATCGAGTACATTGGTATTTCTTATAATACTATCGATGAGTAAATCTTAAACTAATATTCAAATCTTATCAACTGATATTCATATCTTACATATTGATAAAATTTAAAAGTTATTTGAATATAAATGCAGAATAGTATATTTTTATGGCTTATATTTATGTATGGCCATACTAAAAATGACTAATAATTACAAATCTTTAACCTATCCTTATGGACTTTCTGAGTTTTGTTTTTATTATCGGAGATTATGACGTTATCTCTTTCTCCGATACTTTATACTCTATATGGTCCTATATATTTAAAATCTAGCTTATGACCTGTTTCATTTTTCAATAAAACTTTATCTCCTACAGCTAAATTTAAATCTTTTAACTTTTAACTTAAGTCATATAGCTGTTTATTTTTAATTTTATGCTCCTCGAGCATAATCCTTGCTCGTTTATATGCTATTTATAATCTATATTTACTCTCTTTAGAGTAATCATCTATGTTATATAGAGGTGCTATTCTATCTATAGTATTCAATTGAACTGGTAAGTTTGAAGTCTTACCGAAAACTAGCTCATATGGACAATAATCATGTGCCATAGAGGGGGTTGTATTAAAACAATATACGAAGTATTGCAGCCATACATCCCAATCTGATTTGTCAGCTGAGATGTATGAGCGTATGAACTCGTTAAATGTTCTGTGGCTTCGCTCCACGGTTCCTACAGTCTGGTGATGATGTGCAGTAGAAGTTATGTTTTTGATATTTAGATTTTTACGTAAGTCTTCAATTATTGAATTTTTATATTCTGTTCCCATGTCCGTAATGAACGTCTTCATTGGACCGTACTTTAGAATAAAATTTTCAAAAATAGCTTTAGCTACTGTATTTGCACTTTTGTTTCTAATAGGTATGGCAACAAGGTATTTTGTCAGGTCACATATTAAGGTGACTGCATATTCATTTCCTTGTTCTGATTTAGGAAGTGGACCGATCGTATCCACTACCCTATCAAAAGCCATGTATGGTGTTTCTGTAATAGTCAATGGAGTTATTGTGTGCTTGGTTACTTTAGCTTTTTGGCATTTTGGACATTTTCGTATGTAATTGGTTATTTCTTTAGTCATACCTTTCCAAAAATAATGTCTTTTGACCTTGGCCAAGGTTTTTGTTATGCCTGTATGTCCTCCTTGTATGGGATCATCATGTAATGTAGACAGTATTGCTTCTTTTTCTTTTTCATTTTTAATTAGGGTCACCGGGTTGAGTAGCGCTACTCTTATTGTTCGTAATATTTTATTGCCCATATTTTTAAAATTATCTATTGAAATGTATTCAAAGATATTTTCCCACGGTGCCACTTTGAGTTCGCTGATTTTTTGTTTACCGGCTTGCGTTTCAAGCCTTTGGAAAAACTGACCTAAGTCAAGGGTTCCATTAGTATACAAATCGCTAACATCATATCTTGCAGTAATTTCGGCCAGGAGTTTTTTGTTTATTTGACGATAGTCAACTACTAATCGCCATTTATTTTGTTCTGAACCCGGAAGGGCTTTCTTTGGGACAAGTAGAAGTGGGCTGTTGTATTCTGATACGGATGGTTCGACAATATTGTCGTTGATTAATTTTCCTACTTGTTTTTTAATTTCCTCAACTTGGCTATGCGGGCTTCGATAGTTCTTTATATATATAGGTTCGTCATCCCTCAATCTCAATTTCTGTTTATAAAAATTATTTGTTGTGATTGATTCGGTTTCAAGCCCGAATACGTCACTAAAATTGGTGCATAGTTTAGTTAATTGCTTCTTGAATTGTACTGGGAAATGTTTGCTTAATTCAGCTATGACAGTTTTTTCTCGGATTTTTTGAGTTGTTTGAATTACCTTGTAATTCGAAAGTGATTCATATTGCATGTTATTTATATGTACTAATTGGTTGGTACTGGTTGTATTCAGCAATCGGACAAATGTATTATTTTTTGAAGTTATTGTATTTGCTACATAAATACCAGGTTGAATTTCCTGGTTTGGGATTAATATGGTTTCTATATCGGACGTTAATTCTATTTTTCTGACAACTTGTGATCTTGCTGGTAGAAGAATTGTATTGTTACCAGAACTGTATGTTATTGGAACATAAATTTTAATTTTTATATTATTTGGTCGTATTATTAACCAATCCTCTGCAGGTTTTAAGTCTATTAGGCAGTTTAATTCTTTTATGAAATCAATGCCTATTATTCCATCACACAGAATTGCAAAATTCTGATTAACTAAATGGAAATTGTGTGGAATTAGGGCAAGGCCTTGTTATTATACCTTCCCCTATTCCTTGAATATCTATTTTATTTTTTGTTTGAATGTCGTTAAAGACATCTGAATTTTCTTTTAATAGTGATATATTGGCACCTGTATCTATAAGGAATGTAAGTTGCTTTCCTGTTTTCGAATTGAGGAATGCCACGAATATATTGAGATTGAGGTTGATTGTGCGAACCGCTGGATTTTTTAATTTAGTGTATCTAGTGTATCTAGATATTACGGTTATTTCCCCTATAGCCAACACGACCTCTATTGTTATTATAATTATTGTTGTTGTAAATATGGTTGTGGTTGTAACCACGACCATTTCCTCTACCACGATAGTTACCTCGAAAGTTACTACCGCGGTAGACTTGTCCTTGTCTGGTGTACAATATTGAACTTGCACTACCAGTCATCTCTGTACTACACTGTATATATTTTGCTACGGCATCATTCATTGTTGGGAATGTGCCTGCTTCTAGTATTGTTTTTAGTCTGCCGTGCTCGCAATTTTTAACCATTGTACTAATGGCATCTTTGCAGCTGAACTTATCGGCGTGTTCCGCTGGCAAACCCTCATCAATGTATGATGCTTCTAGAAGTTTTCTCATATCATCAATCTCTGTTGTGAATTGGGCGGCTGTTTTGCCTTTTTGGCATACTTTTGCCGTTTTAGCCTTTATAACATCTGATGACTCTCCGACAATAGTGTCTTGCAATTTCTTTATTATTGCGTTAATGGTGGGTTCATCTTGTATTTTATACAATGTAGTTCCTATTACTTTTGATTTAATTACTTCTATAGCTAAATTTTCGTATGGTCCTTTCGTTAGATTGACCAATTTGACTGCCGTAATGAATCTTTGTAAATGGAGTTTCTGTCCATTAAATTCCGGAATGGCGTGCGAAATATCTTTGATATATGCCCGTTGGGCAATTGTTTCGTCTGCCATTGTGGTTGGTTCTTGCCCAACCACGCTGTTTGCTGAACTAGTCGACGGTTTGTCGTCGTTTACCGGATGGTTCGATCTATTTGATCGAGAATCGTCTTCCGATATGGGACTTATTGGCCTTGATTCCGATTCTACAGCTGGTATATATGTCGCAGCTGTGTTTAGAAGATTTTGTATGTGTATGTCTAGATTGAATTTTTCTCTAACGAATACTAATCGTTCCCTTAGACATTTGAAGACGTCTGTAGCTTGAAACCAATGTATATCAGTAAGTCTTTGTTTGTTCTCTAGAAAAAGTTCTCTGACTTCATTATATTCGTTTACCAAATTAGTTGTATGTTTAATGACCGTACTATTTTGTGTAGGTCTGTTCTGCGTTAAGCATTTGTATGACTTATCGAATTCTGCTCTTAGAGTGCAAACTTTAGCGCAGATCGTAAGCCAGTCCATATGTGTTTTTTAATGTTGTCCATTCCGATTGGAAGACAATCTAACATTAGCAATCACAATTCTTCCTAGAATTTCATTTTCTATTATTTGGCTGTTTACAAGGATGCCGGGTTTGGTTGATAATACGATACCCTTTTGTGTGGCATCACAATGAATTAGTGGTGAAAAAGGTAAATTATATTCGTTCATATATGAGTATTCGAACTCGTATATGCTAATTGGATTGGGGAATACGGCTAAGATTGCTTTAGCTCTATATTCGAAATTTTCATTCCTATCGTGGGTAGCCCTAATGGCTGCTGCTGTTCTACGAGACATTTTATTTTGGCTTTGTAACAGTATATTAAAGGCGGGAATTCTACCTGAAATGTACCCATGTACATGTATTCGAGCTCTATTATGCTCCTAGGGGTCGTTGAGACCAATTTTTTTTTTTTAGACTCTATCTAAATTGTTTGCCCTACTCATATATCTCTTTTTAATTATCTTATTATGTTTTACATACAATGTTAAAAGGAATTGTAAAACACTGACAATGGTTAAAATCAGAAGTAATAACCAGAGTGCATTGAGATCATCCCTGTGGTCTATTATTTTGACATTATTGACCACATTGGCCGTATTGTCTTTGGTCTGACTATCGTCAGAACCGAACCAACCCATGGTGATGATTTTCTCTCAAAAATTGGTTTCTACAATGTTGGGGGTTTTTTTTTTTAATTATCTGCCATTCGTTTATTCTTTTCAATAATAAAAAAAAATTATTAATTATTAAAAATTTTTTTTCATGAACACACATATCTATATACCCTTCCTTTTTTTTTTTACTCTTTAAAATTTCATCAATATAATTTTTTTTTTTATATATATAGTGACATATCCATAATTCCCCACATCCCATACACATTATGTTTATGTACAATTCATCCACCCCATCCACACAAGTAACAGGACCCCACTCAAGAATCAATAACTATTTCTTCCCATACTCCAAGCTAGGGCCCCCCATAATATAAACAATGGACCACATTGTTTCAGCAACATTAGAATCACGCCACTCTCGAGAAATCGATTCTTTAGAATCACGCCACTCATGAGGACCAATCAAAGCTAGACATAAAACCAAGGAGTATCACATTCCTAGCTCCGTCATGTAATGCAACACCGATCGCCAGCAGTGGATGCCTTTCATCAAAGCCGACGCATCCCCAAATATCGATCCAGGCACGTACGCCACCGACACGAAGATGCAGCCGAGGAAAGCAACGCCCGAAGCCAGAGTCGGGAGTTCCAAGAGAAGGGCTCATGGAAACTAGCCAGCAGCAGAGAGATCAGTTCCGTTTGAGACAAGCAGACCGAAAGTCAAGTCGGGGAATTCATTTAAATCTTGTGACATAAAGATATTTAAGTTGTAAAATAAAAGTCTTTGTTAAAAAACTTAAAATCGAGTTGCGGATATTTAACTGGCGCAGTCGGTAGGATTTCGTTTAAAATTAACACCTATATTTCGGTAATGGTCAGCTTGTGTAATTTATAATTACTGTGATCACGTAATCCCGGAATTGTTAATAAAATTGTGAAATCCGCCAAAGAACCTATGTGCTGCAAGCACATACGATTTGCAAAACTAATTTAAGTGAACTGAAGTAAGCGGAGATAGTGAATCACCAAGGACAGTGAAACACTTAATACAAAATCAAAAAAAACTTACAAGTGAACCAAAATAAAGTTAAAAACTACAACAAAACAAAACCCAATCAACACCAACAACATGGCGTTACCACCACTATCATTGAGCGAAATCCACTTGAACCAGGCACTGCTGTCGATCCGACAAATACCTGCCTATGACGGTTCATCTGGACAGCTAAGCTCATTTATCAAACGAATCGAATATGTATGCGGATTATATCCAACTGAAGATCTTCGCCAACAAAGGATCCTATTTGGAGCGACCGAGATCCAACTGTCAGGAGAGGCACAACGCATATCGCAAATGACACAACCCAACACGTGGCTCGAACTGAAGACGGCGCTGATCAACGAGTTCAAAAATCACACACCATATGAAGAACTCTTACGACAACTATACACCACCAGATTCAACGGCAGTCTTCGTAAGTTTATAGAAGAATTAGAGATAAAAGCATTATTAATAAACAATAAGCTAAACTTAGAAAACATACCAGAAAATAATGTCATTTATAAAAACGCTTTGAACAACACAATTAAAGATGTCATTACTCGAAAACTTCCTGACAGAATGTTCATGACCTTAGCAAGAAAAGATATTACCACATTGTCTAATCTTAAGAAGGCAGCACAAGAAGAAGGATTGTACGAAGCTAGTACAACAGATTCAGGTACAAATAAAGATCAATCGAAATCGTCTCAATCAAATCGAAAGAATGTTGGAAACTATTATCCAAATTATAATACTACTAACTATCACAATCAAACTCAGAGTTCATCTGGAACAGGTCAGACGAATCGAACAAATCAAAATCAAAATTCCCAAAATCCTGGATTATACAATGAGTTCAAAAATTCCTTGAATCAAGGTAGGGCTCAGAATCCATTCAATCAGCAAATATTTCAAAACCAAGCTAGTGGGAGTGGACCCAACCAACCTACTAAAAGAGGGAGGGAGAGCCAGAGTGGCCAAACGAAGATGGACGTAAATTTTCATCAAGCCGCCTCGGAAGAAACCGAGGAGGACCCTATATAAACATTACCATTAATAAAAGAATATTAAGGTGTATCGCTGACTCGGGATCATCGATCAACATCATGAAAGAAAATTACACAGATTCCGAGATAAAAGACGATAACCTTACGGTCCATACCATCAATGGACCTGTCCGTTTAACTAAGAGTATAATGAGGAATGCGAACAAAACATGTCCGTCCGAACAAAAGTTCTACATACATAACTTTTCCGAAAATTATGATATTTTATTAGGAAGAGAATACTTGATGGCAAGTAAAGCCGTCATCGATTACAGAAATGACACTGTAACACTAGGAGCTAGGTCGTACCCAATCATTCAGAGTGGAGAAGCTATTGAAGCCGGCAAGACCGCACAGAAGTGCACTGATCCCTCTACAAAAGAAGAGAAGATCGCACCTAAGTGCCTTGACCCATCTCCAGAGGGAGATCAATACTTCGCTTCCGCTCTAGACAGTGAATTAAGGGAATGTAATCAATTAAGATTGGAACACTTAAACGACGAAGAGAGGGAAGAGTTAAAGAAGGTCTAATATGAGTTTAAGGATGTGCAGTACAGAGAAGGTGACAATTTGACTTTCACAAGTACAATCAAGCACGAGATCAAAACTCAACATGAAGACCCGGTCTACAGACGACCATACAAATATGCCCAGATACATGATCAGGAGGTAAACCAGCAAATCAAAGATATGATCAGGCAGGGAATAATTCGAAAGTCGAATTCTCCTTACTGCTCGCCCATATCTATGATTCCGAAGAAGATAGATGCCTCAGGAAAGCAAAAATATCGAATGGTAGTAGACTATAGAAGTCTAAATGAAATAACAGTTAAAGACAAATTCCCAACTCCAAGAATGGATGAAATCCTAGACAAACTAGGTAAATGTCAGTATTTTACGACAATCGATTTAGCAAAAGGTTTCCATCAAATACCCATGGAACCTAGCTCAATCCCCAAAACTGCGTTCTCCACTAAGCATGGACATTACGAGTTCACTCGTATGCCCTTTGGGCTAACCACTGCCCCAGCTACCTTCCAAAGATGTATGAACAATCTGCTAGAAGAGTTAATCTTCAAAGATTGCTTTGTATACTTAGGATGACATCATTATATTTTCCACTTCATTGGAAGAACACTTGTTGTCACTAAGGAGAGTATTTGGAAAGTTGAGAGACGCCAACTTGAAGCTACAAATGGATAAATGTGAATTCATGAAAAAGGAAACTGAATTCCTAGGTCATGTAGTCACTACTGAAGGAATAGTACCAAATCCAGGCAAAATCTCTGCCATTGTCAAATTTCCAATACCAGAAACGACTAAACAAATAAAGTCATTCTTAGGTCTGTGCGGGTTCTACAGGAAATTCATTCCTAATTTTGCAAACATAGCAAAACCCATGACACTCAAACTAAAGAAAGGAGCTGTCATAGACCCCAAGGAAGAAAGGTACGTCGAGGCATTTGAGAGACTAAAAGTACTCATCACCTCAGACCCTATCCGTTGCGTTCCCAGACTTTGACAAAATGTTCACGGTAACAACCGACGCTAGTAACATAGCATTGGGAGCGGTTTTGTCACAAGAACACAAACCGATCTGCTACGCTAGCAGAACCCTAAATGAACATGAAATAAACTATTCAGCCATCGAAAAGGAATTATTAGCGATCGTATGGGCAACCAAGTATTTCCGTTCATACCTGTTCGGTAGAACATTCGAGATACAAAGCGATCATAAACCCTTGATTTGGTTGAACAACCTCAAGGAGCCAAATATGAAATTACAAAGGTGGAAAATAAAACTGAATGAGTTTGATTTTAAAATGAAATATCTACCAGGCAAAGAAAATCATGTAGCTGATGCCTTATCAAGGGTAAAGATTAATGAAAATCTCCTGGGAGAAGCTTCCAATAGCGTTGGTGCAACTGTACATAGCGCACAGGAAGACAATCTAAATCACATTGCTATCACGGAAAGACCAATTAACTATTACAATCGGCAAATTGAGCTAATAAAAGGCAATGAAGATAAGGTAGAAACAATTCGTTATTTTCACAAGCTAATCATCAAGATCACGTATAAGGAAATGACTAACACCTTAGCGAAGGATATAATAAAGGAATATCTATGCACCAAAAAGAGCGCATTATATTTCCATAACGAAACAGATTTTCCTCCATTCCAAAAAGCCTATTTAGAAATCATTAATTCTAACAATATAACCAAAGCTATTAAATCAAGCACGAAACTCCTAGATATTCAGAATTACGCTGAATTTAAAGAAACCATATTAAAGAATCATAAAGGCTTACTCCATCCAGGGATAGAGAAAACCGTCAATTGGTTTAGGGGAAAATACTATTACCCGGATTATCAAAAACTAATCCAAAACATCATAAACGAATGTCCTACTTGTAATATTGCCAAAACAGAGCATAGAAATACGAAGTTGGCATTCGAAACTACACCGGAAATACTGAACATCAGAGAGAAATACGTCATGGATTTCTATATGGTTGGTAACCAACAGTTCCTATCATGTATTGACGTATACTCGAAGTTTGCCACTCTTGTAGAAGTAAAAAGTCGTGACTGGTTAGAAGCAAAAAGAGCCATCATGAAAGTTTTTAACGAGATGGGCAAACCAATTGAAATCAAAGCCGATAAAGATTCAGCTTTTATGTGCACAGCATTGCAAGCATGGCTGAATGCGGAAAACGTCAAAATAGAGATCACTTCCAGCAAAAATGGAATATCTGACGTAGAAAGATTTCATAAAACAGTAAATGAAAAATTAAGAATAATATCTAGCGAGGATAACACAGAAGATAGATTCACGAAGTTTGAATTAATTCTTTATACTTATAATCATAAAACCAAACATAATACCACAAATAGGACACCAGCTGATATATTCATTTATGCAGGCTCACCTGATTATGACACACAACTAAATAAAGTGAATAAAATCACTCAATTAAATAAAAACCGCATAGAGTATGAAGTAGATACCCGCTATAAACTATCACCTCTAGTTAAGTCTAAGGTAACAAATCCTTTCAAAAGGACGGGTGAAATTAGACAGGTAGACTGAAAAACATTATGAAGAAAAGAATAGGGGTAGGAAAATAACTCATTATAAATCAAAATTCAAGAAAAAGAAGAAATCTAATAGAAGCAAATATAATAATTCCAGAGAAACCGAGGAAGTTAATGGAATCGGCGAACTTCAACACAATTAAAATCCTCATCTTCCTCATAATTACCATCGTAATGGCACAGGGCCAAAACATAGAAATAAATTCTATAAAATCCCAAAACGGATATATGATATTCAAAACTGGATCGATCAACATACCTATCAATTACGAATACCATTATCTAACTGTTAATGTAACTAAAACCGAAGAACTATACCAAAATTTGTTAAGGCAAGCCACTAAATTCCAGGACATAATCCAAATAAAATATCTAGTAGACAAATTGCAAAGAGAAATGAACGGGCTAAAAATAACCAAAAGAAATAAAAGAGGCCTAATCAATATAGTAGGAACAGCCTACAAATATCTCTTTGGAACACTAGATCAGGAAGATAAAGTCGATTTGGAACAAAAAATAGAAAATTTAGCCAGCCATAGCATTCAAATGAATGAACTAAATTTGGTAATAGATGCAGTTAATAGCGGAATAAACGTTATAACAAACTAAATGAAGAAAAAGACAGGAATCAACAAATAGAAATTTTGATATTCAATCTACAACATTTCACAGAATATATCGAAGATATAGAACTAGGTATGCAATTAACTAGGCTCGGTATATTTAATCCAAAATTATTAAAACAAGACTACCTGGAACAAATAAATTCTGAGAAAATACTAAATATAAAAACCTCCACATGGCTAAAATCCGATACCAACGAAATTCTAATAATTTCCAACATTCCCAAAGACATTACAAAAGTACCAATCTATAAAATCGTTCCGTATCCAGACGAATTAAATAACATGTTAACAGATATGACATACGACAAGTACTACATAAAAAATGAAGAAGTATTTGTTAAAGAAACTAGATTGAAAACCAATGACAATTGTATAAAAGGAATTTTAATGCAAACTCCCACTAAATGTCCATATTCCAAAACTTTTCAAAACTTTCAAATAAACTTTATTGAACCCAATATACTAATCACGTGGAATCTTCCAAAAACAACGCTAAATCAGAATTGTGTAAACCAAGAAATCATAGCGGAAGGAAATACCATTATAAAAATCTACAACTGTTCAATCCAATTAAATGAATTTACAATATCAAACACAATGTTAGATTTTGCCCAGAATGTTTATGTCAACAACAACATAACTAAAATAAAACCACTGTCGTATGTCCAAACTAATGAAATAATTATGCAATACACCACATATAGTAACCTATTACAAATAAGTCTACTAATTTCATTTGTCATAATTATATTAGTACTACTAAGTTATGTAGCTGTTAAATTTACGAAAACTTCTAAAAGAGTCACGGTTAAATGTATAAACCCTATAATAGAAGCAGAAGAGGAACCAACCTCAGCCACCGCACTTGACACCCCGTCACTATACCCGAGGGTAATCGCCTAGGGACAGGCTAATAACAAACGTTGGGGGAGTGACATATCCATAATTCCCCACATCCCATACACATTATGTTTATGTACAATTCATCCACCCCATCCACACAAGTAACAGGACCCCACTCAAGAATCAATAACTGTTTCTTCCCATACTCCAAGCTAGGGCCCCCCATAATATAAACAATGGACCACATTGTTTCAGCAACATTAGAATCACGCCACTCTCGAGAAATCGATTCTTTAGAATCACGCCACTCATGAGGACCAATCAAAGCTAGACATAAAACCAAGGAGTATCACATTCCTAGCTCCGTCATGTAATGCAACACCGATCGCCAGCAGTGGATGCCTTTCATCAAAGCCGACGCATCCCCAAATATCGATCCAGGCACGTACGCCACCGACACGAAGATGCAGCCGAGGAAAGCAACGCCCGAAGCCAGAGTCGGGAGTTCCAAGAGAAGGGCTCATGGAAACTAGCCAGCAGCAGAGAGATCAGTTCCGTTTGAGACAAGCAGACCGAAAGTCAAGTCGGGGAATTCATTTAAATCTTGTGACATAAAGATATTTAAGTTGTAAAATAAAAGTCTTTGTTAAAAAACTTAAAATCGAGTTGCGGATATTTAACTATATAGTGACATATCCATAATTCCCCACATCCCATACACATTATGTTTATGTACAATTCATCCACCCCATCCACACAAGTAACAGGACCCCACTCAAGAATCAATAACTGTTTCTTCCCATACTCCAAGCTAGGGCCCCCCATAATATAAACAATGGACCACATTGTTTCAGCAACATTAGAATCACGCCACTCTCGAGAAATCGATTCTTTAGAATCACGCCACTCATGAGGACCAATCAAAGCTAGACATAAAACCAAGGAGTATCACATTCCTAGCTCCGTCATGTAATGCAACACCGATCGCCAGCAGTGGATGCCTTTCATCAAAGCCGACGCATCCCCAAATATCGATCCAGGCACGTACGCCACCGACACGAAGATGCAGCCGAGGAAAGCAACGCCCGAAGCCAGAGTCGGGAGTTCCAAGAGAAGGGCTCATGGAAACTAGCCAGCAGCAGAGAGATCAGTTCCGTTTGAGACAAGCAGACCGAAAGTCAAGTCGGGGAATTCATTTAAATCTTGTGACATAAAGATATTTAAGTTGTAAAATAAAAGTCTTTGTTAAAAAACTTAAAATCGAGTTGCGGATATTTAACTGGCGCAGTCGGTAGGATTTCGTTTAAAATTAACACCTATATTTCGGTAATGGTCAGCTTGTGTAATTTATAATTACTGTGATCACGTAATCCCGGAATTGTTAATAAAATTGTGAAATCCGCCAAAGAACCTATGTGCTGCAAGCACATACGATTTGCAAAACTAATTTAAGTGAACTGAAGTAAGCGGAGATAGTGAATCACCAAGGACAGTGAAACACTTAATACAAAATCAAAAAAAACTTACAAGTGAACCAAAATAAAGTTAAAAACTACAACAAAACAAAACCCAATCAACACCAACAACATGGCGTTACCACCACTATCATTGAGCGAAATCCACTTGAACCAGGCACTGCTGTCGATCCGACAAATACCTGCCTATGACGGTTCATCTGGACAGCTAAGCTCATTTATCAAACGAATCGAATATGTATGCGGATTATATCCAACTGAAGATCTTCGCCAACAAAGGATCCTATTTGGAGCGACCGAGATCCAACTGTCAGGAGAGGCACAACGCATATCGCAAATGATACAACCCAACACGTGGCTCGAACTGAAGACGGCGCTGATCAACGAGTTCAAAAATCACACACCATATGAAGAACTCTTACGACAACTATACACCACCAGATTCAACGGCAGTCTTCGTAAGTTTATAGAAGAATTAGAGATAAAAGCATTATTAATAAACAATAAGCTAAACTTAGAAAACATACCAGAAAATAATGTCATTTATAAAAACGCTTTGAACAACACAATTAAAGATGTCATTACTCGAAAACTTCCTGACAGAATGTTCATGACCTTAGCAAGAAAAGATATTACCACATTGTCTAATCTTAAGAAGGCAGCACAAGAAGAAGGATTGTACGAAGCTAGTACAACAGATTCAGGTACAAATAAAGATCAATCGAAATCGTCTCAATCAAATCGAAAGAATGTTGGAAACTATTATCCAAATTATAATACTACTAACTATCACAATCAAACTCAGAGTTCATCTGGAACAGGTCAGACTAATCGAACAAATCAAAATCAAAATTCCCAAAATCCTGGATTATACAATGAGTTCAAAAATTCCTTGAATCAAGGTAGGGCTCAGAATCCATTCAATCAGCAAATATCTCAAAACCAAGCTAGTGGGAGTGGACCCAACCAACCTACTAAAAGAGGGAGGGAGAGCCAGAGTGGCCAAACGAAGATGGACGTAAATTTTCATCAAGCCGCCTCGGAAGAAACCGAGGAGGACCCTATATAAACATTACCATTAATAAAAGAATATTAAGGTGTATCGCTGACTCGGGATCATCGATCAACATCATGAAAGAAAATTACACAGATTCCGAGATAAAAGACGATAACCTTACGGTCCATACCATCAATGGACCTGTCCGTTTAACTAAGAGTATAATGAGGAATGCGAACAAAACATGTCCGTCCGAACAAAAGTTCTACATACATAACTTTTCCGAAAATTATGATATTTTATTAGGAAGAGAATACTTGATGGCAAGTAAAGCCGTCATCGATTACAGAAATGACACTGTAACACTAGCAGCTAGGTCGTACCCAATCATTCAGAGTGGAGAAGCTATTGAAGCCGGCAAGACCGCACAGAAGTGCACTGATCCCTCTACAAAAGAAGAGAAGATCGCACCTAAGTGCCTTGACCCATCTCCAGAGGGAGATCAATACTTCGCTTCCGCTCTAGACAGTGAATTAAGGGAATGTAATCAATTAAGATTGGAACACTTAAACGACGAAGAGAGGGAAGAGTTAAAGAAGGTCTTATATGAGTTTAAGGATGTGCAGTACAGAGAAGGTGACAATTTGACTTTCACAAGTACAATCAAGCACGAGATCAAAACTCAACATGAAGACCCGGTCTACAGACGACCATACAAATATGCCCAGATACATGATCAGGAGGTAAACCAGCAAATCAAAGATATGATCAGGCAGGGAATAATTCGAAAGTCGAATTCTCCTTACTGCTCGCCCATATCTATGATTCCGAAGAAGATAGATGCTTCAGGAAAGCAAAAATATCGAATGGTAGTAGACTATAGAAGTCTAAATGAAATAACAGTTAAGGACAAATTCCCAACTCCAAGAATGGATGAAATCCTAGACAAACTAGGTAAATGTCAGTATTTTACGACAATCGATTTAGCAAAAGGTTTCCATCAAATACCCATGGAACCTAGCTCAATCCCCAAAACTGCGTTCTCCACTAAGCATGGACATTACGAGTTCACTCGTATGCCCTTTGGGCTAACCACTGCCCCAGCTACCTTCCAAAGATGTATGAACAATCTGCTAGAAGAGTTAATCTTCAAAGATTGCTTTGTATACTTAGATGACATCATTATATTTTCCACTTCATTGGAAGAACACTTGTTGTCACTAAGGAGAGTATTTGGAAAGTTGAGAGACGCCAACTTGAAGCTACAAATGGATAAATGTGAATTCATGAAAAAGGAAACTGAATTCCTAGGTCATGTAGTCACTACTGAAGGAATAGTACCAAATCCAGGCAAAATCTCTGCCATTGTCAAATTTCCAATACCAGAAACGACTAAACAAATAAAGTCATTCTTAGGTCTGTGCGGGTTCTACAGGAAATTCATTCCTAATTTTGCAAACATAGCAAAACCCATGACACTCAAACTAAAGAAAGGAGCTGTCATAGACCCCAAGGAAGAAAGGTACGTCGAGGCATTTGAGAGACTAAAAGTACTCATCACCTCAGACCCTATCCTTGCGTTCCCAGACTTTGACAAAATGTTCACGGTAACAACCGACGCTAGTAACATAGCATTGGGAGCGGTTTTGTCACAAGAACACAAACCGATCTGCTACGCTAGCAGAACCCTAAATGAACATGAAATAAACTATTCAGCCATCGAAAAGGAATTATTAGCGATCGTATGGGCAACCAAGTATTTCCGTTCATACCTGTTCGGTAGAACATTCGAGATACAAAGCGATCATAAACCCTTGATTTGGTTGAACAACCTCAAGGAGCCAAATATGAAATTACAAAGGTGGAAAATAAAACTGAATGAGTTTGATTTTAAAATGAAATATCTACCAGGCAAAGAAAATCATGTAGCTGATGCCTTATCAAGGGTAAGATTAATGAAAATCTCCTGGGAGAAGCTTCCAATAGCGTTGGTGCAACTGTACATAGCGCACAGGAAGACAATCTAAATCACATTGCTATCACGGAAAGACCAATTAACTATTACAATCGGCAAATTGAGCTAATAAAAGGCAATGAAGATAAGGTAGAAACAATTCGTTATTTTCACAAGCTAATCATCAAGATCACGTATAAGGAAATGACTAACACCTTAGCGAAGGATATAATAAAGGAATATCTATGCACCAAAAAGAGCGCATTATATTTCCATAACGAAACAGATTTTCCTCCATTCCAAAAAGCCTATTTAGAAATCATTAATTCTAACAATATAACCAAAGCTATTAAATCAAGCACGAAACTCCTAGATATTCAGAATTACGCTGAATTTAAAGAAACCATATTAAAGAATCATAAAGGCTTACTCCATCCAGGGATAGAGAAAACCGTCAATTGGTTTAGGGGAAAATACTATTACCCGGATTATCAAAAACTAATCCAAAACATCATAAACGAATGTCCTACTTGTAATATTGCCAAAACAGAGCATAGAAATACGAAGTTGGCATTCGAAACTACACCGGAAATACTGAACATCAGAGAGAAATACGTCATGGATTTCTATATGGTTGGTAACCAACAGTTCCTATCATGTATTGACGTATACTCGAAGTTTGCCACTCTTGTAGAAGTAAAAAGTCGTGACTGGTTAGAAGCAAAAAGAGCCATCATGAAAGTTTTTAACGAGATGGGCAAACCAATTGAAATCAAAGCCGATAAAGATTCAGCTTTTATGTGCACAGCATTGCAAGCATGGCTGAATGCGGAAAACGTCAAAATAGAGATCACTTCCAGCAAAAATGGAATATCTGACGTAGAAAGATTTCATAAAACAGTAAATGAAAAATTAAGAATAATATCTAGCGAGGATAACACAGAAGATAGATTCACGAAGTTTGAATTAATTCTTTATACTTATAATCATAAAACCAAACATAATACCACAAATAGGACACCAGCTGATATATTCATTTATGCAGGCTCACCTGATTATGACACACAACTAAATAAAGTGAATAAAATCACTCAATTAAATAAAAACCGCATAGAGTATGAAGTAGATACCCGCTATAAACTATCACCTCTAGTTAAGTCTAAGGTAACAAATCCTTTCAAAAGGACGGGTGAAATTAGACAGGTAGACGAAAAACATTATGAAGAAAAGAATAGGGGTAGGAAAATAACTCATTATAAATCAAAATTCAAGAAAAAGAAGAAATCTAATAGAAGCAAATATAATAATTCCAGAGAAACCGAGGAAGTTAATGGAATCGGCGAACTTCAACACAATTAAAATCCTCATCTTCCTCATAATTACCATCGTAATGGCACAGGGCCAAAACATAGAAATAAATTCTATAAAATCCCAAAACGGATATATGATATTCAAAACTGGATCGATCAACATACCTATCAATTACGAATACCATTATCTAACTGTTAATGTAACTAAAACCGAAGAACTATACCAAAATTTGTTAAGGCAAGCCACTAAATTCCAGGACATAATCCAAATAAAATATCTAGTAGACAAATTGCAAAGAGAAATGAACGGGCTAAAAATAACCAAAAGAAATAAAAGAGGCCTAATCAATATAGTAGGAACAGCCTACAAATATCTCTTTGGAACACTAGATCAGGAAGATAAAGTCGATTTGGAACAAAAAATAGAAAATTTAGCCAGCCATAGCATTCAAATGAATGAACTAAATTTGGTAATAGATGCAGTTAATAGCGGAATAAACGTTATAAACAAACTAAATGAAGAAAAAGACAGGAATCAACAAATAGAAATTTTGATATTCAATCTACAACATTTCACAGAATATATCGAAGATATAGAACTAGGTATGCAATTAACTAGGCTCGGTATATTTAATCCAAAATTATTAAAACAAGACTACCTGGAACAAATAAATTCTGAGAAAATACTAAATATAAAAACCTCCACATGGCTAAAATCCGATACCAACGAAATTCTAATAATTTCCAACATTCCCAAAGACATTACAAAAGTACCAATCTATAAAATCGTTCCGTATCCAGACGAATTAAATAACATGTTAACAGATATGACATACGACAAGTACTACATAAAAAATGAAGAAGTATTTGTTAAAGAAACTAGATTGAAAACCAATGACAATTGTATAAAAGGAATTTTAATGCAAACTCCCACTAAATGTCCATATTCCAAAACTTTTCAAAACTTTCAAATAAACTTTATTGAACCCAATATACTAATCACGTGGAATCTTCCAAAAACAACGCTAAATCAGAATTGTGTAAACCAAGAAATCATAGCGGAAGGAAATACCATTATAAAAATCTACAACTGTTCAATCCAATTAAATGAATTTACAATATCAAACACAATGTTAGATTTTGCCCAGAATGTTTATGTCAACAACAACATAACTAAAATAAAACCACTGTCGTATGTCCAAACTAATGAAATAATTATGCAATACACCACATATAGTAACCTATTACAAATAAGTCTACTAATTTCATTTGTCATAATTATATTAGTACTACTAAGTTATGTAGCTGTTAAATTTACGAAAACTTCTAAAAGAGTCACGGTTAAATGTATAAACCCTATAATAGAAGCAGAAGAGGAACCAACCTCAGCCACCGCACTTGACACCCCGTCACTATACCCGAGGGTAATCGCCTAGGGACAGGCTAATAACAAACGTTGGGGGAGTGACATATCCATAATTCCCCACATCCCATACACATTATGTTTATGTACAATTCATCCACCCCATCCACACAAGTAACAGGACCCCACTCAAGAATCAATAACTGTTTCTTCCCATACTCCAAGCTAGGGCCCCCCATAATATAAACAATGGACCACATTGTTTCAGCAACATTAGAATCACGCCACTCTCGAGAAATCGATTCTTTAGAATCACGCCACTCATGAGGACCAATCAAAGCTAGACATAAAACCAAGGAGTATCACATTCCTAGCTCCGTCATGTAATGCAACACCGATCGCCAGCAGTGGATGCCTTTCATCAAAGCCGACGCATCCCCAAATATCGATCCAGGCACGTACGCCACCGACACGAAGATGCAGCCGAGGAAAGCAACGCCCGAAGCCAGAGTCGGGAGTTCCAAGAGAAGGGCTCATGGAAACTAGCCAGCAGCAGAGAGATCAGTTCCGTTTGAGACAAGCAGACCGAAAGTCAAGTCGGGGAATTCATTTAAATCTTGTGACATAAAGATATTTAAGTTGTAAAATAAAAGTCTTTGTTAAAAAACTTAAAATCGAGTTGCGGATATTTAACTATATATATATTTTTTTTTTATATTTGACCAAAATGAAGGAAGGAAAAGAATGTTAAGGGACATGTGATCGATTTACAGGTTTTTCATTATATAATTCAACATCGATCACAGAGAAAATTATAATTATTGGCAATATGAGGCATGGAATTTCTGCAGCTCATTTGCGTTTCTTCGCACCAGTGCGAAGTTGATCCTTTGTTGTGGGGGGTTGGGGGGTTTTTTTTGAAGTGCCCCGTACTCAGCTATTGTGAGTGGGCGAGGTCCATCGTTTGGGTACACTTTTAAAGCCTTTTGTAGGCTGAGTGCATCCCTTTGCTCGGTAGGAGCAGAATCTGTTGGTCCATCGACGGTGCAAGGGGCGGTCCTATGCCACTCGCACTTATATTATTGGCCTGTTGGTCCATCGACGGTGCAAGGGGCGGTCCTATGACACTCGCACTTATATTATTGGCCCTTGCTGGGTCTGGTGGGGCCGGTGCTGGTCTTCGCACAGGTTTTATGTTGCGTGTACGCTCTTTGTAGCGCGGGCTGTTAAATCTTCTTGGGTATTATATATTTCTGGCCGCATTGTAGTCCCCAAATTTAAGGGTATAAATTATAATCCAACATGGGTTTGTGCGTAATATCTTCGGCAGTCGTGCATGGGTCTGGCGAAACGGCTGGTTTGGCTTTCTGCTGTGGGTTTTCCTTGGCACTGGCGCTGGGGACAACACTATTTCAATAGTTTTTCCAATTCATCAATTTTCTTTTGACTGTGTCCGATTTTTAAAACAAAATCACATAGTATTATTTTTTCTTTTTTTTTTTAATGTCGACCATTCTTTGTCTTTATTATTTTTAACACTTTTTTAGAAATTTTTTTTTTCAATCCTTAGATCGATCCATCGCGTAGGACGTATATCGGTCCTGTCACGGTCGCCATGTAAACGACGTACAGTCCTTTTCTTGGATCTTTGGGGGTCAACCCTCCGATCTGTTTTATTGTGTTTTATATTCTGAATTTTACAATTGTGTTTTGGGCTTTTGTAAGCCAAAGGCCGCGGAGCTGCGCTGCCAGGTACGCCGGCAGCGGAGCGGCAGAACTATGTGTTCTTATCTCTTATATGTTAGTATGTATATGTGTGAATATGCTCAGCGCTGTTGGCAGCGAGAGCGCGAGGGAAGATATATGTGTGTATGCATGTATATTAGTGCCGTCAAGTCATGGGAACATGCTGACGCTGCACTTGGGTCGCTCGAGGCATTCTTGAGTGAATCGTAATACGATCACCCAGAATGTCTGGGACTTTATTGTTACGTAAACACTGAAACAAAGTGTTACAGTGTGTATTCTTTAAGTACCGTCGGTACAGTGGGTATTCGAAATAATGAATACTTTACGTGAATGTGTATATTATATTTAATTTAATATGAGCATACTACATAAGATCAATAACTAATAATCGCCGCCATGGATGGAAGGTCACGCAACACCGGCCCCGTTGAACGCCTGCATCGGCTTCAACACATTGGGAGCGGCGCCAATTTGTGTGTGGCCTGCCGAAAAACCGCTCCAGTGCTAGTCCTTATTTCGACGACCCTGACCATGCCATCCTCTCTTTCGTGCGTGGCGATGACCCTCCCCACGAGCCACTCCTGAGGCGGCAGATTGTCCTCGGCCACGATGACGAGGTCTCCTTCCTCGAGGTTCGGTTGCCGCTGGTGCCATTTGCCCCGAATTTGCAGCCCCAGGACATATTCGCGGGACCATCGCTGCCAAAACGCTTGCCTGACTGACGAGACAAGTCGCCATCGCCGCAAGCAACTGAGACTCTCCTGGTCCGGAGTCCGCAGTGCTGGGAGGGCGATGAGCGACCCGCCTGTCAGCAGGTGCCCGGGTGTTAGGGCCTCGCCGTCGCTTGGATCTTGGCTGATGGCTCCCAGCGGCCTCGAGATCATTATGGCCTCGATGCCGACGAGGACTGTGGTGAGCTCTTCGGCGGTTAGGAGCGCGCTGCCTACAGCCCGTAGGAGTAGGCTCTTGGCAGTTTTTACACCTGCCTCCCATAGCCCTCCCATGTGAGGAGCTCGCGGCGGTACGAACGCAAATTCGCATCCGTTCTTTGACGCGAAGTCGCGAATTGCGTCTCCTTGCTCCTTGAGCCTGATCCGCAGAGCGCTGAGATGGCGGCTCGCTCCGACGAAGTTCGTCCCGTTGTCGCAATGGACGACTTGGGGATATCCTCTGCGACCGACGAACCTTTGGAAAGCCAACAAAAAACAGTCAGTGGTTAGATCGGAAACTATTTCTAGGTGAACCGCCTTGGACGCAAAACAAACAAAAAGCGCAATGTATGACTTGTATGGGGGCCTTCCGCGAATTTTCAATGTCGTGTGCACTGGTCCACAAAAATCAACGCCACAAATTGAAAATGGGCGGAGAGCACGGAGTCGATCTGCGGGTAAATTCCCCATGAGTTGCGTCCGCAATCGAGGCTTGCATACACGATCGAACTGTCTGACGGCAGACCTCCTGAGCGTTCACTATCCACACGCTCTGTGGTAGGATGCTCACAAGTTCTCGTGGGCCGACATGAAAATTCGAATGGTGCAGATGACGAATATAGCTTCGCACGAATTGCGAGCGCTTAGTCAAAAGCAGAGGAAACTTGGCATCGTATGATATAGGAGCTTTGGCTAGTCGCCCCCCCACTCGCAACAACGAAAAGTTGCACCAAGTCCCTGTGTCTTCATGGATGAATGGGTTCAACCGCTGAAGACTAGGACCAATTGTAGATCCTTTCCTAACCTTTTCGATTTCTCCTTGATACTCGTGATGCTGGACGATTTCGACAATTTTATAAAAGGCTTCATTGTATTCGGTCGGTGAGATAGTTTTTTCGAATTTTAGGCTTGGGTCTTTACATTTTCTTATAAAGCGGAACACATACACAAACACTCTAAGCAGTTTGAGGTGTGACGAGAATCCCTCGATGACATCTAACAGCTCCGAACTTCGCACAGCCGCGGTCAGCCCGACCGCAGTCTTCCTCTTTTCCAGCTGAAGATCATCGGAGTGTTCGAAATGAGCGTTCTTGGGCCAGTTTTCTTCTTCCTCTTTTAGAAATGATGGTCCTTCGAAACAAATTGACTGAACGATTTCGTCGACGTCACAACCTCTTGAGACAATATCTGCTGGGTTCTGTTTCGTGGGTACATGCCGCCACGTAGCATCATCTGACCACTCTTGAATCTCAGCCACTCTATTTGAAACGAAAGTCGACAACGACGATTGATGAGACCGGATCCAATGAAGAGTTACCTCTGAATCCGACCAATAAACGACTCGTTCAATGGGCACGTTTAATAGGGGCTTGATTCTGTGACAGAGATCTGCGAGAAGGTGAGCGGCACATAACTCAAGCCTTGGGAGCGTTTTGGTCTTGAGCGGCGCTACTTTGGATTTCGAAGTCAACAATGATATTTTTAAACCTTCTGCAGTTCTACGTATATAGACGCACGCTCCATACGCTCTCATGGAGGCGTCAGCAAAGGCATGTATTTGAACCGGTGACATCGGATCGGAATACACAAACCGAGCTATGGATATGTCTTCCAATTGAGATAGTGTATTTTTCAACTTATTCCACGCTGTTTCCAAATGCAGAGGGATCGACTCATCCCAATCTAGTTTGTTAAGCCAAAGCTCCTGCAATAGGATCTTGAACTTTATAACGATAGGACTTAATAAACCAAGGGGGTCAAACAACTTTGATGTCACCGATAGTATGTTCCGTTTTGTCGCTCGGAGACCCATAACTGAATTGTTAATTTTGAACTTAAAGGCATCGTCAGTAGGTAACCATGAGATTCCTAACGCCTTTGTCGACTCTGAATCCGAGATTGTTATGGGTTTGGCTGTGCTCTCAGATGCGGTGATCTCGGGTGAATTTGAAAACCACTTAGTCAACTCAAACCCTGCGGTCTGAAGAACCTGAGACACTTCGGACTTAATTGCCCTTAGCTCCTCTACGCATGCAGCACCAGTCAACAAGTCATCGACGTAAAAGTCGGACCCAATAACGTTAGCAGCTCTAGGGAATGAGAGCTTCGCAGACTCACTCAACCTTTTCAAACACCGGATAGCTAAGAATGGGGCTGGTCCAGTCCCATAGGTTACAGTGTTGAGCTTGTATAATCTCAAGGATTCAGAAGGGTCTCTTCTCCACACTATGAGCTGAAACTGCCGATCCGCTTCGTTCGCCATCACTTGGCGATACATCTTTTTAACATCAGCAGTCAGGGCAAACCTGTGCAGAAGGAAACGGGGCCGTGTCGAGTATAATTCCTCTTGAATGGTAGGTCCCACCAACAGAATATCATTTAAGGCCACCTGTGAGGACGTCTTGGACGAAGCATCGAACACGACTCGGAGCTTGGTAAACGTACTTTGGGGCCTCAGAACACACTGATGAGGGATTACGTAGTGTGGAGTAGAAGGAATCGTATTGTCAGTAGGAGACATATGTCCTAAGGAGAGGTACTCTTCCATGAATTCCAAGTACATTTTCTTCAACTCAGGGTCACGATGCCTTTCAAGCGACAAAAACCGCCGTTTCGCAACCTCAAAGGAGTTGCGTAAACAATTTGGATCTGATTTAAACGGGAGCCTAACTTCGAACCGACCTGATGATAGTACCTGAGTCGTCTTACGATAGTGTTCTTCACACAGCTTGTGCTCAGGTGTGGCAATTTTCTTGGTAGATGGCATTTCTTCCAGTGACCAAAACTTTTTCAAGGTCCTATCGATGAATACTAGCAACTCTTCACTGCAACTCAAACTGTTTGTAATTTGAGGAGCAAAACTCCTGGAAACATATTTTCCCGACACAACCCAACCAAGAAGTGTTTTCTGAAGAGTTGGAAAGTCAGGACCTTGTTTAATTTGACCAACAGCTAATAATTTAAAGAACGATTCTGCTCCAATTAGCATATCTATTCTTTGTGGCTTGTAGAAATAAGGGTCTGCCAGTGGTAGGTTCTCTGGGATTCGCCAGTCAGTCACATTCACTGACTGGTCAGGGTGATAACCTGAAATTGATTTCAGGATCCAAAAATCAAAGGAGAACTCACTACCATTTATTCGCCACTTCACCATTGTGTGTATTTTCTCCTTTACTTGAGAATGAGATTCACCAATTCCAGTCCTCGGTAATGAAATTTGTTTGTGATCCAGAGTCGAGCAGAGCTCTGGCCAGAATGTGTTCACCGCTCTTAGTTCGGACGCTTACGATCGACGTAGCCAGAATTACCCTGTCCAACGCTGTCGCATACAAAACATGTGACGTGGAAGGTTGATTCTGATTTGATGGAGGAGAAGGACTCTCTTGGGGTGGTGGCAACGCGAGACTATTAGCCGATATTGTGTATCGATGCAATAATGTATGATGTGAGCGGCTGCACACTCGACATTTATTGGCTTTGCATTTTACAACAGCGTGGCCTTTTCGCAGACAATTAATGCATAGGGATGCCGACTTAGCAAACTCAAACCTTTGCATCACCGAGAGACGCGAAAATGGAGGGCAATTTGACACTACATGGTCTCCTGAATTGCAGTAGCTACAAGTTTGCTGAGTTCTACTGTTCGTGGAAGTGGAAGAACAAGCAAATGAACTGCGATTGTGTTGCTTGCTTGGCATGACTTTGTCTTGCCTTGGCTTGGTCGATTCTTCAGCAGACAGATGCTGGTATTGACGTTTCAAGACTTTCTCAAAGTCGGACCAAAGCGGCAACTTCTCATAATTAAGCTGTTCATCCCACTTTTGTTTCTTCACTGGGTCGACTCTGTTTAAAACGAGATGAATGAGCATTGCATTCGAAATTTTTGTATCATCTCCGATCGACAGTAACGATCCGTAAATCGACGAAACAGTATCGATTAGAGTTCTTAGAGATGATGCAGATTGATGCGATATTCTCGGCAGATTGAGCAATGTGGAAATATTATTCGTGAAAATCAAATAATCGTTGTCATATACTCGTTTTAGGCCAGCCATGGCCTTTTCATAATTTGCCTCGGTGACTTGGAACTTGGATCAGAGAGGCACGAAATCAAATGATTAAATTTTTCGTATCACCGGTCCTCGATTTGCTCCTGCAAATGGTTAGCCTTTTCAATTGAAGCATTTAAACAATCTAATCTACATTATAATTCCGGTAATTGCAAAGGAATCGACCCTTGATCTAATCGATCCTCTAAGCGGCGAATGCTTTTTACTCGACTTTTAAGCTTCATCTTTAAGTCTTCAAGAGTAGATTTACTGTTTTCTGCCATAATATTTGTGTATGTAGATTTTACGCAACAAACCACAATTATTTCTATTTATTTATTATTATTATTTTTTTTTTTTAAATGTTTGAACGAGAACGATAATCGAAAACGAATTTTAATTGAATGTCGTGGCACGAGGTATCAAGGGAAAGAGTAGTTGCAAGTGACGGCCGAAAACAATATACCCGTTAGATACAGGGTAGCGCGTCACTTGGCAAGTAACAGCCAGCAAGTAACAGGCAACAGAATATACCCGTTAGATACAGGGTAGCGCGACAGTGATTGCAGTAAACGATAGATGTATGTACATATAACTTTTGCGTCCAAATAGCGGTTCACATATGTCTGTATGTGTCGATATGTATGTATTTATGTGTGTTTAGTTATATTTATGCAATTACTAATAAAATGCATGCAATCAAGCTCTACTATATCAAAGAGAGATCTGAATGTCTTTTGCTCAGCCTTCAATTTTCTGCACAAATACCTCTGATTCCTCTTTTGGAGCTTTGAATCCAACTGCTACTTTCCTGGCTTTATCGCAGGGCATCCCTCGGCGGTAGCAGAAATTTGCACAAAAATTATTCTTGGCGCTACCGACGCGACGATATTATGCAAATTGATTGCTGATTGACACACACACCACGACGCGGGCAACGAATATGTTTGCATATACTGCAATTTCTTGTGTCACTGTCACTTATTGTTGTTGCCTATAATTAACTTTACAGTCCACCCGGGGGCGCCATGAAAAATTAGAAGAGTTTTTCTAATGAATTAGCCGAAAACTTTGGGTGGCTGGGTGGATCGATCTATTTCAATGTTAGCGAACAACTATATTTCCTTCACAATTCAAAATCTCTTACTAAGTCGGAGCGCAAGGGCAGGCAAGCGGAGGTCGAGCCAGACCCGGAGCTGCCGAAGATCCCGAAAGAGGGGGCCTCGTGCGAGGAAGACAATCCGGCGTCGGATGCGGCGTCCATGATGTCGGACGACATCCTGCATATCCTGCGTCGACTACGCGTTCGACGAGAGCGACCTAGCCAGAGGTCTCAGCCACATCGTTGGCGGGGAGGAGCCGGATTCCCCCGACAGCGATCTAGAAGCAACAATGGTGGAGGTGAGTCTCAGGAATGTCACTGACGATCCTGCAGATAAACCTCCACCATTGTAAGGCATCATGTGCGCCAGCACAGCTCTATCTGGACAAGGGTGGAGCTCACATAGTCCTCATTCAGGAGCCCTGGATCCTCGGAAACAGGGTCTCCGGTCTGACTACAAGCTATACGTAGCTGAAACCGCAGGTAAAAGTCGTACCTGCATTCTTGCAAAAAGAGAGTTGCACTTAGCCTTTTTCCGGTCGGTTTACGGAGCTGCCATCAAAATGCGGACGATCAACTCGAACCAGTGCGTGAAAATCCCCAAGGACATCAAGGCCTCGGTGAAGGCTCGAGTAGTAACCATTACCGGTACTCGCGGCGTCCTGAAACGTAGCTTCAAGCATTTGGCTTTGGACATGTATATGTCTGACAAACGTACGTTGAAAGTAGAGAAATGGTTTGGAACAAAGAAGGAGCTTGCGGCAGTACGTACCGTCTGCAGTCATATTGAGAATATGATTAAGGGAGTAACGTTTGGCTTTCAATACAAGATGCGTGCTGTCTATGCCCATTTCCCCATTAACTGTGTCACTTCCGAAAACAACACAGTTATTGAAATCAGGAACTTTTTGGGTGAAAAGTACATTCGCCGTGTAGAAATGGCACCTGGTGTGACTGTCGTGAACTCCACAGCCCAAAAAGACGAGCTTATCGTTGAGGGTAACGATATCGAGTCTGTATCTGGATCAGCAGCGCTCATTCAACAATCGACTACCGTCAAAAATAAGGATATTCGTAAATTCCTTGACGGCCTTTATGTCTCTGAGAAGACGACCGTAGTGAAGGTGGAATCTTAGACAATAGACATTATATTGTGCTTCAACCTGAAATGTTAATAAACTAATGGCCGAAACTCAATGAGGAAAAAAAAAAAAAAAAAAAATTTTGCTCCCAAATTTCAGCAATGAAGACCACACCGCAGTGAGCCTCGAAAGCCAGGAGCGCTCACTGAGGATCTGCTCCGCATACATGGGGCATGATCAACCAGACCCCCCCTTCACACGCGCCTCTCCGGGCTCTAATCACAGACTGTTCGGCCAAGGACATCGGCCTAATTGTGGGGTGCGACGCCAATGCACATCACTGTCAGTGGGGAAGCAATGACAGAAACGAAAGGGGTGAGTTTCAGTTACTTACTGACCACTCAGATGGTCTTATTCAACCGGGGTAGTGATCCCACCTTTATTATTAAAAACCGCAAGGAGGTCCTGGACCTCACGCTTGCCTCTCATGAGATACAGAGTAACATTGTATGCTGGAGGGTCCTGGAAGATCACTCCTTCTCGGACCACAGGTACGTGGAAACAGTTTTCTCTTTCTCAGTACCGAAGCCAGTTCGATTCCGGAACATCAGGCGGAGAAACTGGACTCGGTACTCTGACTACCTCTGTCGTGTTCTCCCTGAGCCCCCACCTGAGGAGGAATTTTCCACGGATGCCACGACTCGTCTTATTAAGATCTTTACCGATGCCTGCAATAAGGCGCTCGACAAAGCCTGCACGTCTGGCAAGAACAGAGGCCTTAGGAAACCTGAATGGTGGAATCCGAAACTGCGGGAACTCTGGAAGGCCTCCCGGAGACTCTTCAATAAAGCTAATGCTGAAAATGTTGAGCAAAACTGGGCCGAATACAAGGCCAGTCTGTCAATCTACAACAAAGAACTTAGAAAAGCCAAACGCGCCTCCTGGCGTAAGTTCTGCAGCGAAATCGAGAGCCTCGCGCTTGCGCAGAGTTCTCTCGAAGACAACACCCACCCTGGGCTACTTGAAGAACACCGACCAGTCGTGGACTACGTTCAGCGATGAATCGATAAATCTTCTCCTAAATACTCACTTCCCTGGCTGCGATGAAAACAGACCCAACTACTTCGCGCCTCCTTCTGTCGTCTCAAATGCTCTCCTGAGCCTGCTAAGCCGGGAGAACATCTCCTGGGCGATCAGAAGTTTTAAACCTTACAAATCCGCGGGCCCAGACGGCATTTTCCCTGCACAACTGATTCACGCGGGACTTAAAGCCATTAACTGGCTCAAAATAATTCAAGAGGGAATCTTTTCCCACGGGTGCATTCCTGACACCTGGCTTCAGACCAAAGTCGTATTCATACCCAAGGCAGACAAGCCCTCGCACACTGCCCCAAAAGATTTCAGGCCCATTAGTCTATCTCTTAGTCTATCTATTAAGAACGGCTCCTGGGGCTGCATCTCACAGCGTGTATTCAGTCCAGTCTGATCTCAGACTCCCAGCATGCCTATCGGAAGGGAAGATCCACCGATACGGCCCTACACTCGATCACATCGATCATCGAAGCGTTCCTTAACTTTAAAGAGTAAACCCTCGTAGCCTTCCTCGACATAGAAGGCGCTTTTAACAACATCCTTCCGACCGCCATCACGGGCGCACTGACGGATCTGGGGGTTGGCTCCAGGACGGTGAGCCTGATCGATCATATCCTGCAATGCAGGACGGTTGAGGCATCACTGGAGACGTCAACATGTCAACATGTCAACAACGCCAGATTCGTCTGCAGAGGCACACCGCAGGGCGGAGTCCTCTCGCCCCTCCTATGGAACGTGGCAGTGAACACACTGCTGCGGGAGATAGAGGGGGGTGGCTGCCGTGTGGTGGCGTATGCGGGCGATGTTGCTATAGCACTCTCCGGAAAATTTCCGCAGACGTTGTGTGAGTGCATGACAAGTACTCTCACGAAAATGTCCAAATGTGCAGACAAATGTGGGTTAGGCGTCAACCCGTCTAAAACGGAACTGGTGCTTTTCACTAGGAAGTACAAGGTTCCGGTACTGATTCCCCCTAAACTATGTGGGGAAGCGCTAGTTTTCAGCAGCAACGCCAAGTATCTTGGCCTAATCCTCGACAGAAAGCTCGACTGGAAATTGAGCATAGAGGACAGAGTAAAGAAAGCCACAGTGGCCCTCTATACTTGCAGGAAAGCCATCGGACTAAAATGGGGAATGACCCCCTATATAGTCCGGTGGCTCTACACCGCCATCATACGACCGATCATGCTCTATGGAGTGGTGGTATGGTGGCCAGCCTTAGACAGAAGGACATGCCTCAATAAACTCAGCAGAATTCAACGCATGGCAGAACTATGCATCACTGGCGGGCTACGCACTACTCCAGGGGAAGCCCTGGATACTGTGCTGGACCTCCTCCCTGTAGATCTCATGGGAAAGAAGGTGGCAACACTTTCTGCCCTCAAAATGAGAGAAGCCAGTATGTGGAAGGCGTCCGCCGTTGGGCACTCGGGACTCCTGATGAGACTCCCGCAATTACCAGAGAGGACAGATTACTGTATTCCAAGTGATCACCTCTCGACGCCCTTCCAGGTATCAATCCCACCTAGGGAGGACTGGGAGATGGGCGAACCAGGACCTGCAAATGCGGTTCACTTCTACACTGATGGCTCATAGCTAGACGGCCGCGTGGTATGCGGAGTCTACTGCAGCGAGCTGAAAATCAGTCATTTCTTCAGGCTCCCGGACCACTGTAGTGTGTTCCAAGCGGAGATTGAAGCCATCAAGGAGGCCATTTCTATCGTCTCCAAACTTCGTCTAGACACGCACTTAGTGTGCGTCTTCTCGGACAGCGAACTCAGCGACTGTAAATGACTGCAGCAGGTCTCTGCACGAGATCGCAGAGCAGTTAGATCTCTTCCTTATATGGGTCCCCGGCCACAGGGACATCGAGGGGAACGACGCCGCCGACGAGCTAACCAGGCAGGGTACTACGATCCCTCTCCTATCGGAGAGGGAGCAGGTAGCGATGCCCTTAGCTACGTGCAGGCTCCTAACGCACGAATTGTTCGAGCAAAAAGCCAATAGGAGATGGCAGTAAAGTCTCCTGTAAAGTCTCAAGATTGATATGGCCATATCGATCGGAGAAGCGCTCAGCAGAGCTGTATAGACTCAGCAGAGCACAGTGCTCTGCAGTTACTCGAGCCATTACGGGACACTGGCAGATCGGCACTCATGCCTCCAGACTGTCAATCCCTCATAACGACTTCTGCAGGTGTTGTCGCGACGAGGATGAGGAGGAATTGGTCCCCCACTTCTTCTGCCACTGCCCAGCCCTTGGAAATCGTCGTCTTCGTATTCTCGGGGCCGCTTTCCTCAAGGACATTTCGGGCCTGTCCGAAATCAAACCAGGTACCTTGTCCAAATACATCCAAGCCACCGGATGGGACTGCCCTTAATCCTGCAGTAGTCTGCTCTCACGGTTCAGGCAACGAGAAGGGGCATATGCCCACGCGGCAACACAACGGACCTTCTATAGGTACAAGTGAGCTCGGGGGCGGGAGGCTCACATCCCCCCCTCCCGGCTACCGCCTTAACCTAACCAATACTGATTTGAACGCTATCCTCTATCTCGGATCTCTTTTCGTTTTCCCTCACCTCTTCTACCTTATAAAAAATTACTCCATTTTTCCCAAGTGTAACGCTCACTCCCTCTAATACGTCACTACCGATTACCGCGCTATACAAAGTGTCTCTATCTTTGACCACATGAAAACACATCTCAATCGGAATGCCATCTAGCTCAGTATCAACAAAGAAAAATCCGAGGGTACTAATTCTATTCCCTCCGATTCCAACTAATTCTTTCACTTGCGCCCTTAATGGAACCGGGTACGCTCGCTTATATGCGCTCTCACTCATAGTGCATAAGTCACTACCGGAATCAAAAAGCGATGATATCACTTCATTACCGAACCGAATATCCTTAAAAACCCGATTATACCTTCTCTGGACTAGCTGTTGTGGATTTGATACCTCCTTTATATCTTTCTTTTGGACTTTACATTGATTACATCCCCACTGTTCGCATTTGAAACATTTTATACCCTTCTCCACACAATCTTTAGCCAGATGATTTTTTCCTCCACACTTGAAACATCTAGGTTCAACCGCCCTGATATTCTGTTCCTTCTTCTCGAACTTCGTCTTTGATCTTGACTCCAGATTCGACGATGTTTTCTCGTATATTTTCATTTTGTCTCTTAACTCTTTAAAGTTACGGCATCCTTGGTCTGATATAACACGCTCTTGTTCTGATTTGTATCAGGTATACCTTCGATTATGTATTCTATGACGCTATCTTCATCTAAATTACTCTTTTTGGCTAGACTCTTCATTTGATAAAAATATTCTACCTTACTTTTATTCGGCTTCTTCTTCCTATTCTCGAGTTGCTTGTGTACTTGCTTAGCCGACAATTTCTCTGTAAGCTCCTCCTCTAAAGCTTCTTTAAGTGTATCCCAATTAGTAAGACCATCTTGACTGTTTACAAACAACTTCGCAGCACCTTTTAGCAATTGCCTACCATATACGAACTTTTGCAGCGCTTTCTTTTAGCTCGAATACGGTGAGTTGTGTGATCTCGTTGTGCAACATTAGTATTGTAATTAATATGATATAAACTTAAAATAATGTTGAAGGATTTTGATTAATGTTTACGAATAATATGTTTTATCTCACTCTTTAACATTTTTATACTTTATCTCTGTTACTCTTACTCTGCTGTCTCTCCTTGACATCTTTCGCTATTACGCTAATTATTTCTTACGTCGTTTCCTTGCTCTGCACCCATCCACGCGTCTGATGGATAACGCCGTCGTCTGTGGATGTGGCTGCCGCACTCGGGACCTTGATTTTCTTCTTTTTCTCTGCTCTCGATCGTCTCGTCACGCTATGTACCCATCTGCTGGTTGATGCCCTCTCTCTGGATTCTGCTGTGCTCTGCTCTTTCTGGACCCTCTCGTCGCGTTCTGCACCCATACACACATCTGATGAATATTGTCGTCGCCTGTGTATGTGAATGCCGCTCTCTGGATTCTGTTGTTGTTGTTACTCCTTGCTTCTCTGTATCTCTCTCAAACAGTTCGACATCGAAGTTTTCAACTCTCTTTTATGCACTGTGTGCCTCTTTTCAATCTGTTCCACTGCCTCTCTCACAGTTTCACATCATAGTTTTTCTCGTCTCTTGTGCACTATTTATGTGCTTCTTCTCTAATTTTCGTTGTCCTCTGTGGTTCTACCGTCGCTCAGACATGCCTGAACTTAACGGATAATGCCGTAACTGCTCTTCTGCTTACCTTTGCTGTCATACTCTGTCTCCTTCGCTCTCGTGAAATGTAGGCCTTCGTGACATAGCCATTTCTGTGTGTGTGCTGCTCAATGTGCTGTCTCGTTCTCTCCTTTGCAGAAATTTCTAGACGTTCAAAAATCTGCTTCTCCTGGGTGTTTTATGTTTTGTGGCAATAATGTATACACAATTTAATGATTGATGTACACTATTGCTTCTTTTTTTTATTGGACGAGCCCCCATTAATGTGGGGGGACTTATACATATGCGCGTATAATCCTCCCGGTTGTATCGAGTTTGAGGCTACTTTCTCGCAATAATTGTTGTCGACGGATTCATTAAGAAATCATAACTTTATTTCGTTCATTCGTCTTATATTTAATTTACACAGTGTTTTATAATTTTCTCTTCTCTCGCTTTCGTTTAATCCGCGCACCGAGAACACAACCTCTCTCTCTCGTAGCTCAAACTCTTCTCCTTTTCGATTACTCGATCTTAGTTTCTATTCGATTATTTCCTCTCTCTATGTTAATGATACTCCCGTTACTGCCTTTCCTACATTCGGCCATCCGACATCCTCATTCGTCCCGAATGATGGATACCACTTTTTCATGTGCTCTGCCACTGTGTTAGTCCGGTTAGGTCCCTCTTCCTCTCCTACTTTTTCGACTAAATATCTACCATGCCTCAATTTGCGGACTATTTTATAAGGTCCTAAATATTTTTTCTTTAACTTCAAACCCGCTCCAAACTGCGTTCTTTTGATGGCAACCAATTCATCCACCTCATACTCGCGCTCCTCTCTCCTATTCCTGTTATACGTTCTACTATTTTCTTCTTGCATTTTAGCTATGTTTCCTTTCACTGTCTTTCGTATCTCTTCTTTTTCACTCTGTAGCTCGGCTAGCAACTCTTCTTCCAACATGTCCTTCAACTCAATATCATACCCTATTCTCATATCGATGCCTGTCAGGATCTTAAATGGCGACACTTTCGTACTTCTCGGGGGTGACGAATTTATGAATTGCTGTACTCTACCGACATTCTTATACCATGCCTTAGGATCTTCCGCACACAATTTTGTTAACAACGAGATGATCGTCCGATTTAGACGCTCCACTTGCCCGTTTCCCCTCGGCACTCCCGTGGCAATAAGCAAATGCTGTATATTTTGTGAGTCACAGTACTCCTTAAAGATGTTTGAAGTAAAAGCAGTACCGCGGTCAGTAACGACCCGCCTTGGATTTCCAAACAACTCTGATTGCCTTTGAAACTTGTCAACCACTTCTTCTGCACCAGTGCTCTTCGTCGGATACAACCACACATATTTCGAGAAAGCATCTACTACTACCAAAATATGATTGTACCGTTTTTTCGTTAACTCCATAGGGCCTATATGATCAACATGAAAAGTATTCAACGGTTCGTCACCCTTATCAATAAAATTCAGAAATCCTTCTTTTCTACCATGTTTCGACTCGCTGACAATACATTCCAAGCACGACCTAACAATTACTTCTACTTTACTCGGCAAACTCGGTATATAATAATCTCTCTGTACTAGATCAGTAGTCTTTTTTACCCCAAAATGCCCTTGGCGATGGGCCATTAGAATAATTTCCCTTTCCATGCTGGATGGTATCACAATGAGCTCCTTAGTAGGATCTTTATGCAAAATACCATGCTGCACGTAAAAGTCATCGTATGTTCCTTGTTCTAACACCTTAACTATTACGCTTGTCCATTCATCTAGTTTTTGTGCATTTTGTATTTTAATCCTAATCGTATCTTCCAATAGAAGACAATGTACTCTGCTTAAAGCATCGACGTGTTTCATTCTGACGCCCGACCGATGCTCAATATCAAACTCAAAATCTTGCAAAAATATTGCCCAGCGGGCTACCCTTAAGGGAACTTCTCGTTTTTTCATCGTCATTGCAAAAGCGTTGCAATCTGTAACGATCTTTATCTTCATCCCCAATACGTATACTCTCCATTTCTTCAATGCTTGGATTATAGCCAGGACCTCCAACTCATATGAATGATATTTCTCTTCAGTTGGCGTAGTCTTCCTACTCATATACTCTACTGGGTGAAACTGTTGATCCTCTGAGCTTCTTTGCAACAAAATGGCTCCATAACCAAATTTACTAGCATCACAATGGATTTCTGTAACTCTCTTTGGATTGAAAAGTAGCAAAACCGGTGGATTGGTTAATCGAAGCTTTAGCTGTTCAAACGAGGCCAGTTCTTCCATCCCCATCTTAAAAGAAACCTCCTTTTTCAATAGATTTGTAAGTGGTTTAGCAATCGTGGCGAAATCCTTCACGAACCTACGGAAATATGATGTGAGACCCAAATATCGTTGGACTCCCTTTCTATCTCGTGGAACTGGAAAATTCTCAACTGCTCCCGTTTTCTCTCTTGACGGTATAATCGTCCCGTCTTCTATAATGTACCCAAGGAAAATGACTCTGCGCTGTAAAAACTGACACTTACTCCATTTCATTTTCAACCCTGACGCCTCTGCCAAGCTCAAAACTCTCTTCAGTTTATTGATTCCTTCTAACTCACTCTCAGCTGGTATAATAATGTCATCCATATACAATATCAAAACGCCTTCGCTAATAAGTGGCCTCAGCACCGCGAATATATAGCGCGTGAACACCGCTGCCGAATTGTTAATCCCAAATGGTACAAAATTAAACTCGTATTGGCCGTTCTGGGTGACAAACGACGTAAATTTCCTCGAGTTCTCCTCTACTGGGACGTGAAAGTATCCGTCACACAAATCGAGTGTTGTGAATATCTTTCCTCTTTGCAATTTATGTAACACATCATCGATAACTACTGTCGGAAAATTATCTCGTATAATCTTCTGGTTGAGCTTCCTATAGTCACAACATAACCTTTTCTTACCGTCTTTCTTCGGAACTAGCACAATAGGCGAAGAGTATTCCGAAACACTGTGTCGAATGATTCCTTTCTCCAACCATTCCTTAATTTGCTGATCTACCCTTTCTTGGTCGTCATAAGGCAACCGTCTCGGTCTCTGATATACTGGCACTTCGTCCATGAGTATAATCTTCATTTCCACTGGACAATTAGTCGACTTTACTGGATTATACTGGGTAATCATATCCTTCACTATTCCCTTAGTCATAACACTCAAATGCGAAAGATCGACCTCTGACGAAAAATCTTCTATCTCTTTTATCGTCATTATCTGCTCGAATGCTTCTTTTAACTCTGCTACGCGATTCGCCGGTGAAACATCGATAGAGCTCTTAATATCACTATAATGAGCAATACTGGTTTGAGCGCTATCCTCTATCTCGGATCTCTTTTCATTATCCCTCACCTCTTCAAACTTATGAAAAACTACTCCTTTTTTCCCAAGTGTAACGCTCACTACCTCTAATACGTCACTACCGATTACCGCGCTATACAAAGTGTCTCTATCTTTGACCACATGAAAACACATCTCAATCGGGATGCCATCTAGCTCAGTATCAACAAGGAAAAATCCGAGGGTACCAATTCTTTTTCCTCCGATTCCAACTAATTCTTTCACTTGCGCCCTTAATGGAACTGGGTACGCTCGCTTATATGCACTCTCACTCATAGTGCATATGTCGCTACCGGAATCAAAAAGCGATGATATCACTTCATTACCGAACCGAACATCCTTAAAAACCCGATTATACATTCTCTGGACTAGCTGTTGTGGCTTTGATATCTCCTTTATATCCTTCTTTTGGACTTTACACTGATTTGCTTTATGTCCCAACTGTTCGCATTTGAAACATTTTATATCCTTCTCCACGCAATCTTTAGCCAAATGATTTTTCCCTCCACACTTGAAACATCTAGGTTCAACTGTCCTGATATTCTGTTCCTTCTTCTCGAACTTCATCTTTAATCTCGACTCCAGATTCGACGATGTTTTCTCGTATATCTTCATTTTGTCTCTTAACTCTTTAAAATCCTTGGCCTGATATAACACGCTCTTGTTCTGATTTGTATCAGGTATACCTTCTATTATGTATTCTATGACGCTATCTTCATCTAAATTACTCTTTTTGGCCAGACTCTTCATTTGATAAAAATATTCTACCAAACTTTCATTCGGCTTCTTCTTCCTATTCTCGAGTTGCTTGTGTACTTGCTTTGCCGACAGTTTCTCTGTAAACTCTTCCTCTAAAGCTTCTTTAAGTGTATCCCAATTAGTAAGACCATCTTGACTGTTTACAAACAACTTCGCAGCTCCTTTCAGCAATTGCCTACCATATACGAACTTTTGCAGCGCGTTCCACTGTACTGTCTCTGCTGTGCTCTCAAAATCTGTAAGCCAATCGTTAATATCTTTATGCTGGCTGCCATCAAACTCAACTAAAGAATCACGAATATCTTTCAATGTAAACGCCATTTTACTTGGAGCTTCTAATTGTTCACTCTGGATATTCAAACTAAAATCTGTTGTATCCTCATACATTGACTCTTTATTAACCTCCGACTCGAAATATGATATTAGTCTGTCTTGTAACTCTGCTTTGTTCCCCTTAGTTTTCAGCTTCAACTCTTTTAACTTTTCTTTTAGCTCGACTACGGTGAGTTGTGTGATCTCGTTGTGCAACATTAGTATTGTAATTAATATGATATAAACTTAAAATAATGTTTAAGAATTTTGATTAATGTTTACGAATAATATGTTTTATCTCACTCTTTAAATTTCTTATACTTTATCTCTGTTACTCTTACTCTGCTGTCTCTCTTTGACATCTGTCGCTATTACGCTAATTGTTTCTTACGTCGTTTCTTTGCTCTGCACCCATACACACGTCTGATGGATAACGCCGTCGTCTGTGTATGTGGCTGCCGCACTCGGGACTTTGATTTTCTTCTTTTCCTCTGCTCTCGATCGTCTCGTCACGCCTTGTTCCTATCTGCTGGTTGATGCCGTCGTCGTTGTGTGTGAAGCCCGCTCTCTGGATACTGATGTTCTCTGCTCTTTCTGGACCCTCTCGTCGCGTTCTGCACCCATACACACATCTGATGAATATTGTCGTCGCCTGTGTATGTGAATGCCGCTCTCTGGATTCTGTTGTTGTTGTTACTCCTTGCTTCTCTGTACCTCTCTCTAACCGTTCGACATCGAAGTTTTCAACTCTCTTTTATGCACTCTCTGTGTGCCTCTTTTCCATCTGTTCCACTGCCTCTCTCACAGTTTCACATAATTTTCTCGTCTCTTGTGCACTATTTATGTGCTTCTTCTCGAATTTTCGTTGTCCTCTGTGGTTCTACCGTCGCTCAGACATGCACGAACTTAACGGATAATGCCGTAACTGCTCTTCTGCTTGCCTTTGCTGTCATACTCTGTCTCACTCGCTCTCGTGAAATTTAGGCCTGTCGTGACATAGCCATTTCTGTGTGTGTGCTGCTCAATGTGCTGTCTCGTTCTCTCCTTTGCAGAAATTTCTAGACGTTCAAAAATCTGCTTCTCCTGGGTGTTTTATGTTTTGTGGCAATAATGTATACACAATTTAATGATTGATGTACACTATTGCTTCTTTTTTTTATTGGACGAGCCCCCATTAATGTGGGGGGACTTATACATGCGCGCGTATAATCCTCCCGGTTGTATCGAATTTGAGGCTACTTTCTCGCAATAATTGTTGTCGACGGATTCATTAAGAAATCATAACTTTATTTCGTTCATTGGTCTTATATTTAATTTACACAGTATTTTATAATTTTCTCTTCTCTCGCTTTCATTTAAGCCGCGCGCACAGAACATAAGCTCTCTCTCTCTCTCGTAGCTCAAACTCTTCCTCTTCGATTACTCTATCCTCGTTTCTATTCAATTATTTCCTCTCTATATGTTAATGGTACTCCCGTTACTGCCTTTCCTACAGAATAAGTATTGAAATAACAAAAGAAGAGGACAGCTATAATATCGACCCAAAGCGAACTGATAAAGAACGTAGTAAATCCATGGAATTGATAAAACTTAACTATTCAGACTTAACTAACATTCCAGCAATACAACTTAACTACGAAATGAATCTCAAACTGAAATCAGAAGAACCTGTACGTACTGTTCTGAGAAGACTTTCATATCAGGAGAAAAAGAAGTAGATACCCAAATAGATGAACTATTGAAAAAAGGCTTCATAAGCGAAAGTAAATTGGCTTACAGCTCTGTAATAGTATTAGTCAAGAAAAAAATGTTCATTCGTGATTGATATCCATTGCCACTTATAGACGACTAGTTAGTGAGATTAAAAGGGAACACAATTTTTACACTTTTAGATTTGAAACACAGTTATCACCAAGTAAAAGTATCAAAAAGTTCGGTGCAGTATACAGTACTTGTCATATTCATAACAATATGAATATACAAGAATGCCTTTTGGACTTATGAATGCACCAGTAGTATAAATTAGATTTATTAATTTTATTTGACAACCATTAATTCGCGAAGGTTTGTGTAGTAGTTTATATGGACGATATCGCTATAGGTTCTAAGTCGTTCAACGAACATCTTATAACAGTAGGTACAGTTTTAAGAATTCTCGCAGAGTATCGACTAGAAATTAAGGTTAGTAAATGTCAATTTGGTTATGAAAGTATTGAGTTCTTGGGATATACCCTTTCTGGTAAAGGAATAAGCCCAAACTGTGAACACACAACAACCATTAAGCATCTGCCATTGTCAAAACATCGCCATAAAATGCAAAAGGTTTTAGGATTATTCTCTTATTTTAGGCGTTTCATTCCTGCTTACTCAAAAATAGCAAAACAATTGAACCATGCTCTGCTTATTCTCAAGCTCTCTTTATTAGGGTTCCCAACGAATCTTCTAGATTGGATTTGGTCCTAACAGTACTCAACGTGTTTTGTTTTCTAACGTGTTGTCAAGTACTGTTAATGTTACTTCAGGTGTGCCACAGGGAAGTCATCTGGGCCCGCTTCTGTTTATTTTATTTGTGAATGCCCTTCCTCAAGTTATAACATACTCTACTACACTAATGTATGCTGATAGTGTTAATAATGCTGTCTTACTCTGATTGGTATTTGCACACACGACTTCAACTTGATCTAAGTGAACTACTATTGTGGTGTTCAACTAATCTTCTTTTTCTGAACCTTTCCAAATGCAAACTTATGACATTTTACCGTCGTGCTCCTCATTTTGTCCCATATGTTCTAGGAAATCATGTCCTTGAGCGAATTTCCAGTTCAAATGACCTCGGAGTCCTTTTTGATCATAAGATGTGTTTTAACACCCATATAGCTGCAACTGTAAATAAAGCTAATGGTGTTTTAGCGTTCATCAAGCGTTGGTCCAAGGAGTTTGACGACCCGTACGTTACGAAACAACTGTACATCTCGTTAGTACGTCCTATATTGGAGTATTGTTCTTGTGTGTGGAGCCCGCAGTATAAAGAGCAGCAGGCTGTTATTGAATCCGTGCAAAAGCAATTTTTAATTTTTGCCCTTCGGAACTTTAACTGGGACTCGGGTAGAATCTTGCCACCCTACCGGTCTAGGCTATATCTTATTGACCTGCCGTCGTTGCACCATCGCAGAATATGCAATGGCGTAATGTTCGTGCACAAGCTCCTTCTCGGGACTGTTGACTCCCAAACTCTCTTGGGTCAGATTGACTTGGCCGTTCCATCTAGACCTACCCGTACTTTTAGGCCTATCCGTCTACCCATATGTAGGTTTAATTATGCTGATCATGAACCTTTTAGGGTTTTATGCCATAATTATAACTCCCTCTGTCAAACCCTATCCCCTGAACTTTCTCTTAAACTAATTGCATGCAATATTTATAATCACTTAAATTTAGCTAACTTTTAACTTATCTTTTTCCGCCTTTAGTAACTAAGTACCATTATTAACAGATAATTTGTTAATAAATAAATAAAAAAAATTACAAGGACTGACAAAACCTGTAACTAAGTTTGACCTTCAAGACAAATGAATAAACATTTTTGAATATCTTCGAGAAAAACTGATTTCATCCCCAGTTTTATCTCTGTATAATCCAAATAGAGAAACAGAATTGCATTGTGATGCAAGTAGTAAAGGCCTCATGAAAGTGATAACAAAGACCGAATAGTTCCGAGATTGAGTGTGACGACATTAATCTTCAACTTCAGATAACACAAAACAGGGACAACCATATAGGAAAAAAAAAACAATTGGAGCATGGACCTGTTAAGAAACTTTCATTGAGCGATGGAATGGTTTATAAAATAGGTGAGAGCGACGTTTAGTTGTTTTATGTCCCAGATGAAATAGAAACGCAAATAATCAGAAAAGTTCACGAAAACTTATGTCATTTAGGAACTGAGAAATATATGAAAGAAATCTAAAGACATTGTTAGTTCCCAAATATGAGATCTAAAATCGATTCGTTTATAGGAAATTGTTTAATTTGTATGATGTTTTCAGTCCCACACATGCGAATAATCGAACCCTTCACAATATTCCTAAGCGACCAATCCCATTCGACACATTACACGTAGACCATTTTGGACCACTTTCCGCTATTATATCAAAGAAGAAGCATGTATTCGTTTTCATTGACGCTTTTACAAAATTTGTAAGATTGTTTTCTGTAAATACGACAAGCACTAAAGAAGTCAACACATTTTTTTCAAAGTTTTTTTTAATTTTATAGTCGTTCACGTAGAATTTTTTAGCGATATAGAAACGGGTTTTACATCATTAGAATTTAGTAAATTTTTGTTAGAAAATAATATAGAACACGTGAAAGTGGCAACTGCTTCACCCCAAGCGAATGGTCAGGTAGAACGGGTTAACAGAACTATGAAATCTATGTTCGCCAAAACAACTGAGCCAATAAATCACGAAGATTCGAGCAAACTTTTAATAAATGCTGAATGACAACTCAGTCCATTCGAACACGAAGGAATTGCCATCAGTTTTGTTATTCGGAGTCCAACAGAGGGGTTGTAATATTGACGTGCTAACAGAAAATTTAGATGATAAAGAAGACCGAACTCAAAGCGATTTAGAATCAGTACGTTAGAAATCATCGGATAAAATCGAGCATTGTCAGTAGAAGAGTGAAAAGTATTTTGAAAGGAATCACAAAAATCATATTGAGTTCTTGGAAGGCGATTTCGTTGTAATTTCGTTTCGTCCCTTTGTAGAATGTTCAAACAAAAACATATTATTGTACACATGTACACTCATGTACCCAAAAAACTGATCTCTAAAGAAATCACATACAGTAGATAAGTAATGACAGTTCGGGTGCAAACAAAGATCTGTAACCTATTAAAATATACTACAACAAAACACAAGTGGAGAACACACTTAACCAATGCAGTCCTAAAATAACACTAATGTAATCATGCACTCAAATAGACACCCGCAGTAAAATGTATCCTTTGCGTAGGTCTAAAGACAATTATAGAATACAAAACTGTACCTCCTACCTCATTTTCAAATCAAATATAAGGCTCTGAATTTAAGAATAAACTTTAGTTTGAATTTACAACTCAACTCGCAAATGTCTAGACTTTTCTTTTTAGGTCTCAACATTTTGGTCCCTCAAAACTCATTGTTGTTTCCCCCCTGTGGTAAGAGCACGGAGTTAAACCAGCTCCTTTGAGACTGAACAAGTGTCTACTTCACTGAGAGCTAAAAGTAGCAAAATAAAATTCTAATTTCTTTCCTATAGGAAGGAGCAGAGTATAAAATACATTAAGGAAAGGTAAGTTTCAATTAATAATTTGGAAAAATACGAGCTAAAGAGGCTGTATTTTTAATAGATAACTGGGTATATCTATTGTGATCGGAGAATAAAATAGAATAAAAATAAAAATTAATGAAACGGAAGTTTCAATAAATAATTTGGAAAAACACGAGCTGGACAGGCAGTATTTTTAATAGATAACTACATATGTATATCTATTGTTAATATGCACACTGTGCCAGCGACAATACCAGCAGCAGCGACAGAAACTTCAGCGGCAGAGGTAACAACAACAGCAGAAGCAGACATTATCGGAACAAATAATTAAGCAATTAGAGGCTTAGAAAGTTAACTTAAATTATTCATTAAAGAAGATTTTACTTTGTAAGAGAAAGTATCAAAGGAAACAATACGGACAAATTTATTGTAAAGATTCATGGTCAGACTAGTTCGAAGGACAGAGAGGAAGACGCAGTGGAAAGTATTGCCTGGAACAAAGTTACCTCTATGAAGAGGTTTGATTCGGCTAAATTACGAGAGTGTAGAATGAGAAAGGGAAAAATTGAAATCCTCAGTAAAAAACTGAGCTCAAAATTGGGGATTTTTATTATAGTTATGAAACAAACGACAGCTTCGACGACCAGATCGGCAATTTGGAATTTGATATTCCAAGCATGTTGAGCAACCTAGAAGTTAGGATGCTAACCGTAGCTGAGGGAAACAGCATGTATACTAAAGGGGCAACGATAAAAAAGAAGATATCGATTTGCCTGATCTTCCGAAAGTGGAAGTACCGATATTCTCGGGCGAAGAAAAAAAATGGGACGGCTTTTCACAAATGATTTGTGAATTAAATCATAACAGAGATAGTCTAAGTACATCTCTAAAATTCAATTATTTGAAAATCGTGATAAAGGGTGAGGCACGGAGTATAATTATAATTATAATTTATTTATAATATAATTTTAGAATTATAATGCCGCTTGGCAATTGCTGACCAAGCGGTATGAAAATAAACGAAAAATATTTTCGGATCAGCTGAATCGTTTACTAGACTTACCAATGCTAGATCACGATTCAGCGAAACATATTCAATTGTTTTCTGATTCTATAAATGAGTCAATACATTTAATCAAATAAGAGTCACAATTATGAGAAGAAGTTGATGTGATTTTCGCGCACATAGTGTTGAAAAAGTTCAACAAAGATACCTTACAATTGTATGAAAGTGGAAGTGGAATTGTAAAGAGTGGAAACCGTTAAAAAAAGGAGTGCAATATGGTAAAATAAAAGAAAATGTAAAATGGCAGGACATACCATAATTCACGTCTATAAGCTTTAGGGAATGAGTCCGATAGATAGAGGCCAGTTTATTAAAAAACAGAGCCTTTGCACAAAATGAAATTGTATGTGGGATTTGTAAAAAAACTCATCACACGATGCTAAATATTCCCTACGAAAAGAGGGAAAATGTTAAAACTTGCTTGACAAAAGAACAAGCATTCTTAGCCACAGCACTTATAAAAGTAAGGTCAAGGAATGGTGGCTATCAAAACCTTAGAGCTCTCATTGATTGTGGGTCGCAATGTACCATAATTTCAGAAGAAGCTGCGCAAATATTAAACTTAGTACGAAAAAGAGCGAACACCGAGGTAAGTGGAGTGTCATCTATACACTCTTGCACTTCAAAGTACAAAGTTACTTTATCGGTAAAAACTCGTGATTATAATAAAGGTCCTCTAGATATTGAAGCAATTATTCTTCCGAAACTGATGAAAGTCTTTCAATATTGACAAATCTAAGTGGCAAGATTATGTGTTGGCTGATCCTAACTTTAACAAACCAAGTAGGGTAGATGTAATAATTGGGATAGATTTGTATACCCATATTTTAAAAGACGGAGTAGTAAAAATATCGGATGGATATATCCGGTTGCACCAAATCCAAAGGTGATAAATATATTGTGGCGACAACAATTGAAGAACGGTTCTGGGAATTGGAAAGTGAAAAGAATGACGTAGAAGAAGGTGTGTGCGAGGAGCTTTCTTGGAAACAACTAGAAGAGATGAGAATGGCAGGTATGTGGTTAAAATATCATTTAAAAAAGAAAAGGATCTAGGAGATTCAAAACCCCAAGCTATAGCGCGATTTTACAGTTTAGAAACAAAGCTCATCAATAATAAAACATTAAAAATAAAATTATGTAAAGTTCATGCATGAATATAAAAACATAGGACATATGGTAGAGTCCAAAGAAGATGGGAAATATTATTTGCCCCATCAAGGAGTCATAAGAGATTCCAGCCTTACGACAAAGCTGAGAGTGGTTTTCGATGCCTCAACAAAAACCACAAACAATAAAATTTTAAATGACACAACAGGTTGGACCAAGAGTCCAAAAAGATATCTTCGATATTATGGTGAAATAGCAATTGGCCATTTATAATATCTGCTGACATTGAACAAATTTACCGGCAAATTAATGTTGATAAAGACGATCAACAATATTTGCATATAATTTGGAGGGATAATCCAAACGAAAAGGTTAAAGATTGTAAACTTACAACCGTTACGTACGGTACAGCTTCAACACCTTACTTAGCAACCAGGGTGCTTGTTGCAATAGCAGATAATTGCAAAAATCAAGCAATTAGGGAAATCATAAAGAATGATTTTTATATGGACGACCTGATGACAGGTGCCGACACGATACTGGATGCTAAAAAAACATGTAAAGGTGTGACGCCCAGCGCCAGGAAGACCAAGCGCCGGCGCCACAAACACCACAACAATAACACTAGAAACACCAAGACAAGCCATGAAGACTATAAAATAAGTATTAGTAGTGTTAAGCTATTAAGCGTTTTTAATAACTGTTGCAATTTGAAGTTAATGAAAGTCGAGAGGCTGTTTATAATTCACAATTTATTTGCATATGTAAACCAACTTATCGCGTATGTACATATGGCAATGATTGGGCGAACGATTGATGCGAGGATGTTAATCTAATAGCTGCGACGATTAGCTCAAGACTGCCCATGCAAGGGCTGACGGGCCAAATTGCCGGGCCCTATGCAGCAAGCTTAGACGCGAGCGAGAGCGTATGATAGCCCGAGAGCGTTAGAGCTGCTCGGGGACGCTGTTAGGCCGAGTCCGAGAGATTGCGACATAAGGAGACGAAAGAATTCCGCTGCATGCGCATATGCGGTAGCAAATGATCTTTGCAGTGGGGGCATTGGAAACGACAACACCAAAATGCATTTCCTTTGGACCGCACCAATGGCAATAATTTAAAATATTTAAGCTGCTTGACCCGACATACTCCCCCCGTTGGAAGCCTGACGGCGCGCTTGGTGATTCCAGATGACGTCTTCAGCACAGCAACTCGGGCAACGCCATCTCGTCCAGGCAAAAGCTCGACCACTCTCGCCAGTGGCCACTTCATGGGAGGAAGATTCTCATCCTTGACAAGAACCAAATCTGCGACTGCTAAACAGTGACGTTATGTACTCCTCCTTCCACCGGGACCAAAAGAGCTGCTGCAGGTACGAAACGCGCTGCCAGCCGTCCAGGCGATCGAAGTTTAGCTGCGTGACGTCAGGCTCAGCGAACGAAGCAGGAGGGCCACCATTCAAGACAACAGCGTCCGCAGCTCGTCAAATCCAAGAACCGAGTTGCCTATCGCACGGTAGAAGTGGTACTTGGCCGTCTTCACTGCAGCCTTCACTCCAGCAGCGCCTTCTGATGGTCATCGCTAAGGACCAGGCGCTTTAATTCCATCAGCTCATTCTTAGCGCCGACAAAATTGGTTGCGTTGTCTGACCAAATTTGCCGCGGCTTCCGCCTGGTACATATGAAGCGCTTTAGTCCATGTAGAAACGCTATCCACAGTTCTTTATAAGCTCCAGATGAACAGCTTTGGTAGCGAAACAAATGAAGACGCAGACGTAGCACTTGATTGGAGCCTTGTTGCGTGCCTCCGGTTTGTAGAAAAACGGCCCACAGAAGTCCACGCCTGTGATCTCAAAGGCATGAGAACCATCGAGCCGCTCCTTTGGAAGATCCGCCATAATATGCTCCAATACCCTATGCTTCAGTCGAAAGCATCTTACGCACTTGTTTACTGCCTTGTTTACCGTCTTCCTCCCCCCAATAGGCCCCCAAAGCTCGAGGACCAGCGTGCAGATTCCGCTCATGAAAATGGGAGATTATTGCAAGAGTCAGTGGATGGCTGCTGGGCAAGATGATGGGATGACGGCCATCAAAATCCAACGAAGAGTTTTTCAGTCGACCATCTACCCTGAGAAGTCCAAACTGATCCATGAATGGCGATAACGATGCGATTGAGCTGGATGAGGAGACTGCTCCCCTTGCCCGCAGTGACTTCATGTCCTCCCATAGCTGAGTACGCTGGACTAGTCGTAGCAATACCTGGGTTCCATGTTCAATGTCTGAGACAGTGAGTCCGGGGCGCCGAATTCGGTTGCAAAACTTGTGAATGTATCCGAAAACGCGTTGCAAAGAAGCAAATGAATTCGCATACTTGGAATCAGCAATAATGTCCATGTAGGTCGATTTGACCAGAAGAGCCTTCCGACGAAGTTCAAGGGCTGGCTTATCAGGTAGCACAGTGGGTGGCCAGTCATCTGAGGAGCCGCAAAGAAATGGAGGACCATGAGCCCAAAGAGGTGACTCATTCAGCTCTGTCGGATGAGCCCCTCGAGACAGAATGTCGGCTGGGTTTAAAGCTGTGGAAACATAGCGCCATTCCATTTTTTCGGTCATTTCCTGAATCGTTGACACTCTATTTGCAACAAAAATATTAAATCTTGACGGCTCGTCCCGAATCCAAGAGAGCGCAAAGGCAGAATCACACCAACAGTAACACCTTCCCTTGAATACATTCATTCCAGCTATCTCAGATATGAGCCTAGCCAGCAACTCCGCTCCACAAAGCTCCAACTTTGGTACTGTAAGTGTCTTCAAAGGAGCCACACGAGATTTGGCACAAAGTAAGTGACTGCTGAAATGCTGACCCTTGGACACGACATAAATGCATGCACCATAAGCCTCGATGCTGGCATCGCAAAATCCGTGAATTTCCAGCGTAGAGTCTGGAAGGAGCACAAGCCGAGGAAATTCAAGTCGACGAATCTGACCAAAACTGGTGCATATTTCCTGCCACTCGGTGTTCAGTGCGACTGGAAGGCTTTCATCCCAGGACAACTTCTCTTGGCACAAACGCTGGAGAAAGATTTTGGATTTAGTAATTACGGGACCAGCTAGCCCGAGAGGATCGTAGAATCGCGCTATGGATGACAAAACAGAGCGCCTGCAGGAATTCAAAGAAGATTGAAGGGCCGAGAACGAAAATAATAGTAGATCAGAAACCGGATCCCACGCAAGTCCTAAAGTTTTAGTCACATGGCTGCCATCGTCGAACTTCAAAAATGTTTCCTTGTCCTCTTCCGGAACTTCATCCAGCACAGCAGGGACGTTCGAACACCATTTCCTCAATCTGAACTGACCTCTAGACAAAATTCCAGTATTTTGCTCCCGAATCCGGATAGCCTCCTCCTGCGAGCTGGCTCCAGATATCAAGTCATCCACGTAGAAGTCACGGCGAAGGATTTCAGCTCCAACTGGAAACGCCATCTGCTCGTCTATTGCCAACTGATGCATCGCTCGCACAGTTAGATAGGAGGCAGGCTTCGTCCCATAAGTAACGGTGTCCAATTGAAACACACGCAAGTCTTCTTCCCTTGAGTTTCTCCACAGAATACACTGCAAGTTGCTATCCTCGGTCGAGACTCTTACACAACGATACATCTTACGAGCAAGAATATGAAACAGTTTGGGTTGGATTACGGGACCAGCCATTAAAACGTCGTCCATCAAAAACGACGCGAAGCTTGGTCGTAGAACTATCTTCCTTCATGACGCAATGGTGAGGCAAAAAATATCGGCAGTTGCTGATTGACTGGGTAGGAACCTGAGACATATGGCCTAAATCAAGGTACTCCTTTATAAATGCTGCATACTGAGATTTAACATCAGGGCGACGATCTAACTTTCTCTCAAGGGTCAGGAATCTACGAAGCGCTTGATTGTAAGATTCTCCAAGGAGATCCAAATTATATTTTGCTGGCAACCGAACACAATAATCGCCTTTATGTAGTCGACGGAAATGCTGCACAAAGTGTGCTTCACAATCTAGCTCTTCTTTGGTAGACTTTATTATTGGTTCGATGCAATTTTCTACCTCCCAAAACCTCCGAAGAAGCACCTCAAGCCGATCCTCTGGACTATTATCCTCAGCAGCTACGGCCCGAGCGCGAGAGACCATCAACGAGGAACCTTTTAAACGCGAACAACTTCCAGACACGACCCATCCCAAGCGCGTTTTCTGAATTGAAGGCAATCCTGGCAGTAGCTTGACCTGACCAACACACAGGAGCTCGAAAAACAGACTTGCGCCAATTAGCAGATGGACGCGCTGCGGCTTATAAAACTCCTGATCAGCTAGTGGTATGTTAGATGGAATGTTCCAGTTTTGAGTGTCAATTCCAAAGCTTGGCTGTCGATCGGTTATGCTAGAGGCTACAATGGCAGTGATGAGAGTTGAGTAATCCGATGAGCGAGAGTGCAGGCTAACGTTGACCGAAAATCCATCCGTGACGAAGCTAGAGTCGCCTATTCCCGAGACTGCAGTCGATGATTTCATTTTTCGAAGCTGAAGCTGATTCGCGAAACGAGAAGTTATTAGATGCAACTGGGAGCCGGAATCCAGCAACGCTCGGCAGGGAACTAAAACTCCGGAACGATTTTTGGCTAAGACCGTGGCCGTGGCAAGTAGAACAACACCATTACTGAGATCTTGGGCAATAAGGGCAGACGAGGTAGCCGCTGAAGTAGAGGGCTCAGTGGTATGCTCAGACGGCGTAGACTCAGACAGCGCAGACTGAGATGGAGTATACGGCGCTGATTTCCCTTGGACTGCGGTATCTTCAGGGCTACCAAAATGAAGGAGGGTATGGTGTCTACCCCCGCAGGTACGACAGTTGCTCGAGGTGCACTGAAGTAATCGATGCCCTGTTCTGAGACAATTTATACATAACGAGAGCCGCTTGGCTTCTTTATGTCGATTTGTGGGGGACAGCGCTTTAAACTTCTGACAGTGTTGGACCTCGTGAACACCATCGTTGCACAGCGCGCAGCGTGCTACGGTTTGGTTCGTTGTAACCAATGTGGACCTAGAATTATGCTTTCTACTTCTGCCCACCTGATTGCTCAACGCATAGCTTGCCAAGGAAACGTAAGTTTCAATTAATAATTTGGAAAAATACGAGCTAAAGAGGCTGTATTTTTAATAGATAACTGGGTATATCTATTGTGATCGGAGAATAAAATAGAATAAAAATAAAAATTAATGAAACGGAAGTTTCAATAAATAATTTGGAAAAACACGAGCTGGACAGGCAGTATTTTTAATAGATAACTACATATGTATATCTATTGTTAATATGCACACTGTGCCAGCGACAATACCAGCAGCAGCGACAGAAACTTCAGCGGCAGAGGTAACAACAACAGCAGAAGCAGACATTATCGGAACAAATAATTAAGCAATTAGAGGCTTAGAAAGTTAACTTAAATTATTCATTAAAGAAGATTTTACTTTGTAAGAGAAAGTATCAAAGGAAACAATACGGACAAATTTATTGTAAAGATTCATGGTCAGACTAGTTCGAAGGACAGAGAGGAAGACGCAGTGGAAAGTATTGCCTGGAACAAAGTTACCTCTATGAAGAGGTTTGATTCGGCTAAATTACGAGAGTGTAGAATGAGAAAGGGAAAAATTGAAATCCTCAGTAAAAAACTGAGCTCAAAATTGGGGATTTTTATTATAGTTATGAAACAAACGACAGCTTCGACGACCAGATCGGCAATTTGGAATTTGATATTCCAAGCATGTTGAGCAACCTAGAAGTTAGGATGCTAACCGTAGCTGAGGGAAACAGCATGGATACTAAAGGGGCAACGATAAAAAAGAAGATATCGATTTGCCTGATCTTCCGAAAGTGGAAGTACCGATATTCTCGGGCAAAGAAAAAAAATGGGACGGCTTTTCAAAAATAATTTGTGAATTAATTCATAACAGAGATAGTCTAAGTACATCTCTAAAATTCAATTATTTGAAAATCGCGATAAAGGGTGAGGCACGGAGTATAATTATAAATTTAATTATTTTATAATTTATTTATAATATAATTTTAGAATTATAATGCCGCTTGGCAATTGCTGACCAAGCGGTATGAAAATAAACGAAAAATATTTTCGGATCAGCTGAATCGTTTACTAGACTTACCAATGCTAGATCACGATTCAGCGAAACATATTCAATTGTTTTCTGATTCTATAAATGAGTCAATACATTTAATCAAATTAGAGTCACAATTATGAGAAGAAGTTGATGTGATTTTCGCGCACATAGTGTTAAAAAAGTTCAACAAAGATACCTTACAATTGTATGAAAGTGGAAGTGGAATTGTAAAGAGTGGAAACCGTTAAAAAAAGGAGTGCAATATGGTAAAATAAAAGAAAATTGTCCGCTATGTAAAATGGCAGGACATACCATAATTCACGTCTATAAGCTTTAGGGAATGAGTCCTATAGATAGAGGCCAGTTTATTAAAAAACAGAGCCTTTGCACAAAATGAAATTGTATGTGGGATTTGTAAAAAAACTCATCACACGATGCTAAATATTCCCTACGAAAAGAGGGAAAATGTTAAAACTTGCTTGACAAAAGAACAAGCATTCTTAGCCACAGCACTTATAAAAGTAAGGTCAAGGAATGGTGGCTATCAAAACCTTAGAGCTCTCATTGATTGTGGGTCGCAATGTACCATAATTTCAGAAGAAGCTGCGCAAATATTAAACTTAGTACGAAAAAGAGCGAACACCGAGATAAGTGGAGTGTCATCTATACACTCTTGCACTTCAAAGTACAAAGTTACTTTATCGGTAAAAACTCGTGATTATAATAAAGGTCCTCTAGATATTGAAGCAATTATTCTTCCGAAACTGATGAAAGTCTTTCAATATTGACAAATCTAAGTGGCAAGATTATGTGTTGGCTGATCCTAACTTTAACAAACCAAGTAGGGTAGATGTAATAATTGGGATAGATTTGTATACCCATATTTTAAAAGACGGAGTAGTAAAAATATCGGATGGATATATCCGGTTGCACCAAATCCAAAGGTGATAAATATATTGTGGCGACAACAATTGAAGAACGGTTCTGGGAATTGGAAAGTGAAAAGAATGACGTAGAAGAAGGTGTGTGCGAGGAGCTTTCTTGGAAACAACTAGAAGAGATGAGAATGGCAGGTATGTGGTTAAAATATCATTTAAAAAAGAAAAGGATCTAGGAGATTCAAAACCCCAAGCTATAGCGCGATTTTACAGTTTAGAAACAAAGCTCATCAATAATAAAACATTAAAAATAAAATTATGTAAAGTTCATGCATGAATATAAAAACATAGGACATATGGTAGAGTCCAAAGAAGATGGGAAATATTATTTGCCCCATCAAGGAGTCATAAGAGATTCCAGCCTTACGACAAAGCTGAGAGTGGTTTTCGATGCCTCAACAAAAACCACAAACAATAAAATTTTAAATGATACAACAGGTTGGACCAAGAGTCCAAAAAGATATCTTCGATATTATGGTGAAATAGCAATTGGCCATTTATAATATCTGCTGACATTGAACAAATTTACCGGCAAATTAATGTTGATAAAGACGATCAACAATATTTGCATATAATTTGGAGGGATAATCCAAACGAAAAGGTTAAAGATTGTAAACTTACAACCGTTACGTACGGTACAGCTTCAACACCTTACTTAGCAACCAGGGTGCTTGTTGCAATAGCAGATAATTGCAAAAATCAAGCAATTAGGGAAATCATAAAGAATGATTTTTATATGGACGACCTGATGACAGGTGCCGACACGATACTGGATGCTAAAAAAACATGTAAAGGTGTGACGCCCAGCGCCAGGAAGACCAAGCGCCGGCGCCACAAACACCACAACAATAACACTAGAAACACCAAGACAAGCCATGAAGACTATAAAATAAGTATTAGTAGTGTTAAGCTATTAAGCGTTTTTAATAACTGTTGCAATTTGAAGTTAATGAAAGTCGAGAGGCTGTTTATAATTCACAATTTATTTGCATATGTAAACCAACTTATCGCGTATGTACATATGGCAATGATTGGGCGAACGATTGATGCGAGGATGTTAATCTAATAGCTGCGACGATTAGCTCAAGACTGCCCATGCAAGGGCTGACGGGCCAAATTGGCCAAATATGCGGTAGCAAATGATCTTTGCAGTGGGGGCATTGGAAACGACAACACCAAAATGCATTTCCTTTGGGCCGCACCAATGGCAATAATTTAAAATATTTAAGCTGCTTGACCCGACATACTCCCCCCGTTGGAAGCCTGACTTTCAACAGCATCTTTAAGGGGCAGCAGGCACAGCTTGTTGACGGCGCGCTTGGTGATTCCAGATGACGTCTTCAGCACAGCAACTCGGGCAACGCCATCTCGTCCAGGCAAAAGCTCGACCACTCTCGCCAGTGGCCACTTCATGGGAGGAAGATTCTCATCCTTGACAAGAACCAAATCTGCGACTGCTAAACAGTGACGTTATGTACTCCTCCTTCCACCGGGACCAAAAGAGCTGCTGCAGGTACGAAACGCGCTGCCAGCCGTCCAGGCGATCGAAGTTTAGCTGCGTGACGTCAGGCTCAGCGAACGAAGCAGGAGGGCCACCATTCAAGACAACAGCGTCCGCAGCTCGTCAAATCCAAGAACCGAGTTGCCTATCGCACGGTAGAAGTGGTACTTGGCCGTCTTCACTGCAGCCTTCACTCCAGCAGCGCCTTCTGATGGTCATCGCTAAGGACCAGGCGCTTTAATTCCATCAGCTCATTCTTAGCGCCGACAAAATTGGTTGCGTTGTCTGACCAAATTTGCCGCGGCTTCCGCCTGGTACATATGAAGCGCTTTAGTCCATGTAGAAACGCTATCCACAGTTCTTTATAAGCTCCAGATGAACAGCTTTGGTAGCGAAACAAATGAAGACGCAGACGTAGCACTTGATTGGAGCCTTGTTGCGTGCCTCCGGTTTGTAGAAAAACGGCCCACAGAAGTCCACGCCTGTGATCTCAAAGGCATGAGAACCATCGAGCCGCTCCTTTGGAAGATCCGCCATAATATGCTCCAATACCCTATGCTTCAGTCGAAAGCATCTTACGCACTTGTTTACTGCCTTGTTTACCGTCTTCCTCCCCCCAATAGGCCAATATTGGGATCGAATTAGTCCAAGCAAAGCTCGAGGACCAGCGTGCAGATTCCGCTCATGAAAATGGGAGATTATTGCAAGAGTCAGTGGATGGCTGCTGGGCAAGATGATGGGATGACGGCCATCAAAATCCAACGAAGAGTTTTTCAGTCGACCATCTACCCTGAGAAGTCCAAACTGATCCATGAATGGCGATAACGATGCGATTGAGCTGGATGAGGAGACTGCTCCCCTTGCCCGCAGTGACTTCATGTCCTCCCATAGCTGAGTACGCTGGACTAGTCGTAGCAATACCTGGGTTCCATGTTCAATGTCTGAGACAGTGAGTCCGGGGCGCCGAATTCGGTTGCAAAACTTGTGAATGTATCCGAAAACGCGTTGCAAAGAAGCAAATGAATTCGCATACTTGGAATCAGCAATAATGTCCATGTAGGTCGATTTGACCAGAAGAGCCTTCCGACGAAGTTCAAGGGCTGGCTTATCAGGTAGCACAGTGGGTGGCCAGTCATCTGAGGAGCCGCAAAGAAATGGAGGACCATGAGCCCAAAGAGGTGACTCATTCAGCTCTGTCGGATGAGCCCCTCGAGACAGAATGTCGGCTGGGTTTAAAGCTGTGGAAACATAGCGCCATTCCATTTTTTCGGTCATTTCCTGAATCGTTGACACTCTATTTGCAACAAAAATATTAAATCTTGACGGCTCGTCCCGAATCCAAGAGAGCGCAAAGGCAGAATCACACCAACAGTAACACCTTCCCTTGAATACATTCATTCCAGCTATCTCAGATATGAGCCTAGCCAGCAACTCCGCTCCACAAAGCTCCAACTTTGGTACTGTAAGTGTCTTCAAAGGAGCCACACGAGATTTGGCACAAAGTAAGTGACTGCTGAAATGCTGACCCTTGGACACGACATAAATGCATGCACCATAAGCCTCGATGCTGGCATCGCAAAATCCGTGAATTTCCAGCGTAGAGTCTGGAAGGAGCACAAGCCGAGGAAATTCAAGTCGACGAATCTGACCAAAACTGGTGCATATTTCCTGCCACTCGGTGTTCAGTGCGACTGGAAGGCTTTCATCCCAGGACAACTTCTCTTGGCACAAACGCTGGAGAAAGATTTTGGATTTAGTAATTACGGGACCAGCTAGCCCGAGAGGATCGTAGAATCGCGCTATGGATGACAAAACAGAGCGCCTGCAGGAATTCAAAGAAGATTGAAGGGCCGAGAACGAAAATAATAGTAGATCAGAAACCGGATCCCACGCAAGTCCTAAAGTTTTAGTCACATGGCTGCCATCGTCGAACTTCAAAAATGTTTCCTTGTCCTCTTCCGGAACTTCATCCAGCACAGCAGGGACGTTCGAACACCTTTTCCTCAATCTGAACTGACCTCTAGACAAAATTCCAGTATTTTGCTCCCGAATCCGGATAGCCTCCTCCTGCGAGCTGGCTCCAGATATCAAGTCATCCACGTAGAAGTCACGGCGAAGGATTTCAGCTCCAACTGGAAACGCCATCTGCTCGTCTATTGCCAACTGATGCATCGCTCGCACAGTTAGATAGGAGGCAGGCTTCGTCCCATAAGTAACGGTGTCCAATTGAAACACACGCAAGTCTTCTTCCCTTGAGTTTCTCCACAGAATACACTGCAAGTTGCTATCCTCGGTCGAGACTCTTACACAACGATACATCTTACGAGCAAGAATATGAAACAGTTTGGGTTGGATTACGGGACCAGCCATTAAAACGTCGTTCAGGGAATATCCAGATGAGGTTGAAGCGGATCCATCAAAAACGACGCGAAGCTTGGTCGTAGAACTATCTTCCTTCATGACGCAATGGTGAGGCAAAAAATATCGGCAGTTGCTGATTGACTGGGTAGGAACCTGAGACATATGGCCTAAATCAAGGTACTCCTTTATAAATGCTGCATACTGAGATTTAACATCAGGGCGACGATCTAACTTTCTCTCAAGGGTCAGGAATCTACGAAGCGCTTGATTGTAAGATTCTCCAAGGAGATCCAAATTATATTTTGCTGGCAACCGAACACAATAATCGCCTTTATGTAGTCGACGGAAATGCTGCACAAAGTGTGCTTCACAATCTAGCTCTTCTTTGGTAGACTTTATTATTGGTTCGATGCAATTTTCTACCTCCCAAAACCTCCGAAGAAGCACCTCAAGCCGATCCTCTGGACTATTATCCTCAGCAGCTACGGCCCGAGCGCGAGAGACCATCAACGAGGAACCTTTTAAACGCGAACAACTTCCAGACACGACCCATCCCAAGCGCGTTTTCTGAATTGAAGGCAATCCTGGCAGTAGCTTGACCTGACCAACACACAGGAGCTCGAAAAACAGACTTGCGCCAATTAGCAGATGGACGCGCTGCGGCTTATAAAACTCCGGATCAGCTAGTGGTATGTTAGATGGAATGTTCCAGTTTTGAGTGTCAATTCCAAAGCTTGGCTGTCGATCGGTTATGCTAGAGGCTACAATGGCAGTGATGAGAGTTGAGTAATCCGATGAGCGAGAGTGCAGGCTAACGTTGACCGAAAATCCATCCGTGACGAAGCTAGAGTCGCCTATTCCCGAGACTGCAGTCGATGATTTCATTTTTCGAAGCTGAAGCTGATTCGCGAAACGAGAAGTTATTAGATGCAACTGGGAGCCGGAATCCAGCAACGTTCGGCAGGGAACTAAAACTCCGGAACGATTTTTGGCTAAGACCGTGGCCGTGGCAAGTAGAACAACACCATTACTGAGATCTTGGGCAATAAGGGCAGACGAGGTAGCCGCTGAAGTAGAGGGCTCAGTGGTATGCTCAGACGGCGTAGACTCAGACAGCGCAGACTGAGATGGAGTATACGGCGCTGATTTCCCTTGGACTGCGGTATCTTCAGGGCTACCAAAATGAAGGAGGGTATGGTGTCTACCCCCGCAGGTACGACAGTTGCTCGAGGTGCACTGAAGTAATCGATGCCCTGTTCTGAGACAATTTATACATAACGAGAGCCGCTTGGCTTCTTTATGTCGATTTGTGGGGGACAGCGCTTTAAACTTCTGACAGTGTTGGACCTCGTGAACACCATCGTTGCACAGCGCGCAGCGTGCTACGGTTTGGTTCGTTGTAACCAATGTGGACCTAGAATTATGCTTTCTACTTCTGCCCACCTGATTGCTCAACGCATAGCTTGCCATAGAAAAGTCCATCGTCTCCCATGATCTGCATCGCTGCTCCAAGAACGAGGCCATAGATTCCCACGACGGAATTAAGTTGGCGAATGCGGGATCGTTGAATCGTTCCTCCCACTTCTCTTGGCTCGCTGGATCCAGTTTTCGGAGAAGCTCCTGCACGATGATGCATCCTGCGATCTGCTCAGTGGTGCCCAAACCCTGGAGCGCGCGCATATGTGAATTGAATTTGTCTGAAAGCTCCCGAAGCATGACCACTGACCCAGGTTCCACAGCCTGAAGCGCCAAGATCTCATTGATGTGTGCCTGAAAAACCAATCGCCGATTATTGAATCTGTTTTCCAACAAATCTAATGCCACAGCATAATTGCCATCTGAGATTTCCAGCGACCGAACAGTCTCCAATGCCGAATCCCGCAGACAGGAACGTAAATGCTGGAGCTTTTCTATGTTTGTTAAGTCCGGATGGCTGTCGATGATGGTGGCAAACATTGAATAAAAGTCCGTCCAGTTCGCATACCCGCCGCTAAACGTCGGCAATTGTATAGGAGGCAGGGATGGTACTTGTCTACGGTGAGGTCGAAATTGCGAGCCGGCAAAATCAACCGTAGTGTTTCCTCCAGCCAAGGTAGAATGAAACGGCATGCGGCCGCTACTCTTAGCCATTTCCCTCATAATCGCCGCCTTCAGCGAGCTTGCAAGTGACTCAAAAATGTCACACAAACCACTGTGAATTTCGCTTCGATCCAATTCCTCAAGCTCGCCGTGAAACGTCTCAAATTTGCCGATCAACTTCTCGACTTGTTCTTGCTTTACCACGAGCATGTAGTAGTCACAGTCCAACGACTCATTCTGCCAAGCGGTAGCTAACCTTTTCATTTTCTCGCATAATTCCGTTGACTTAAGCTTCAAAAAAGATACCCTGTTTTGCTCACTGGTCATTGGAATTTCGTTAGCAGCATTAATTTCCATGGTAGCGGCAGCGTTAGCAGAAAGACCAACGTCTCTAGCGGGAAGATGATCGCAAAGAGTAACACGAGCAATAGACGACAAGAACCGAGCCCAGCAAGCGAACAGCTATGTACGAACTGTATATACAAAGGCGACCGGTGTAAGAAACGTTTCTTGCGGAAGGATGACCGAAAAGAGAAGCGCAAGCCAACAGCTACGTGCACTACCGAATATGCAGGGGAGGCCGGTGTATATATGTATGGATAACTTATGTGGTCGATGACACTGGTTGAGATGGCAATTAGTTTAGATCTTTGAATGCTATATTAGTTTGTGATTGCACTGATGGATTATTTATTGCACAATCACGTCGGGGTCACCAAATGTTAAGATATTAAGCGTTTTTAATAACTGTTGCAATTTGAAGGTAATGAATGTCGAGAGGCTGTTTATTATTCACAATTTATTTGCATATGTAAACCAACTTATCGCGTATGTACATATGGCAATGATTGGGCGAACGATTGATGCGAGGATGTTAATCTAATAGCTGCGACGATTAGCTCAAGACTGCCCATGCAAGGGCTGACGGGTCAAATTGCCGGGCCCTATGCAGCAAGCTTAGACGCGAGCGAGAGCGTATGATAGCCCGAGAGCGTTAGAGCTGCTCGGGGACGCTGTTAAGCCGAGTCCGAGAGATTGCGACATAAGGAGACGAAAGAATTCCGCTGCATGCGCATATGCGGTAGCAAATGATCTTTGCAGTGGGGGCATTGGAAACGACAACACCAAAATGCATTTCCTTTGGGCCGCACCACTGGCAATAATTTAAAATATTTAAGCTGCTTGACCCGAAAAGTAGGATAAGTAGAACATAAGCGACAAATACATGAAGACCTGCCACATAAGAAATAAAAATAAATAAACAAACAATAAAAGATACATAAAACCAACCACAGCTGATCACCACCAATGGGCCCGTAGCACAGCCACCCACGGTCACACCCACAGCTGACCGCCCCAAGTGTGACCATAAAAGGGGCTCCGCCAGAGCGAACATCATCAGTTCGGCTCCGGCCAGTGGAGAGGTAAGCATCAGTAGCCGCCACCAGCAGCCCCAGCGATCCTCCTATTCTCCTCGGAGCGCATTTACCCTCCGCAACATTATTTCTCCTCGGAGCGCATTTACCCTCCGCAACATTATTTCTTCTCGGAGCGTATTTACCCTCCGCAACATTATTTCTCCTCGGAGCGCATTTACCCTCCGCAACATTATTTCTCCTCGGAGCGCATTTACCCTCCGCAACATTATTTCTCCTCGGAGCGCATTTACCCTCCGCAACATTATTTCTCTTCGGAGCGCATTTACCCTCCGCAACATTTATACTCCTCGGAGCGCATTTACCCTCCGCAACATTATTTCTCCTCGGAGCGTATTTACCCTCCGCAACATTATTTCTCCTCGGAGCGCATTTACCCTCCGCAACATTCTTCTCCTCGGAGCGCATTAGACCTCCGCGCCCTCAACCGACACCGACCAGAAGACTACCAGGACCCGCACGCAACCATCCGCCACGTGCGGCCCACCCGAAGGACGACCCGGCAGCCGACCCCGAAGGAAGAGCCAGAAGAAAAAAACAATAAAAATAACTCCATCTCTTTTATTACCGCTCAAACCCCGCCTTATTCTTGAACCACGAGACTCTCTTTCAGCTACCACACCCAGAGATCAAACAAATTTTTGTGGAACCCGGCGCGATGAGCATACCCCGGCCGAAGCGCCGTCACAGTGGCGCCCGAGCAGGTTGTGGTAGCATAAGAAACATAATCTCAAAGGTCAAGATGGCAAAACAATGGATAATCCAAGCAACGAAACTGGAGTTACAGAACTATTGCGAGGAATTCGGATTGGAGAAACTGGACGGACTAGAGACCCAAAAGAAACAACTACTACAATTTTCGGAGAGAACAGACCTCCCAATACATATTCGAGAGGGGCTAGAACAACTAGCAAATACCCAAACACGAGGAAAAAGCCCGAGAACCAAGAGCCCAAGGCAACAATCACCAAAAGGAGTACCACAAAAATCAACAATGGAAGATATCCAAGGGGAGACCAGGATAGGCAGGAAGAAATCGCTATTTCCAAAACAGATAAAGAAAGGATCACCAAAGCAGTAGCGATAATAGAAAAAATACGCAAGTGGGACCTGATCTTTTCAGGAAAAGGAGGGCTGCTAGAATTCCTGAGCAGGATGGAGGAATTAGCAGAAACCTACGGGGTAGAACCAGACCACCTCGTATTCGCAATGCCGGTAATCCTGGAAGAAAGCGCGCTAGACTGGTGGCACACAAAGCCAGCGCCAGTCACATCATGGGAGGTAGCAAAGGTCGGACTCAAAGAAAACTTCATATCCCCCCGATACCAAGAGGAGCTTGCAAAACAAGTGGCAGAGCGTAAGCAAGCGGAAACAGAACCAGTTCGATATATCACCATATTGTTAAATAATATAATATGTATTTTGGCTTGTTTGATAATTATCAATTTATATAAATGTAGGGATCCTTGGTGGGCTCCCTACAAGTGAGTAAGAATCCGCTCCAGAAACTCCATCAAATATAAGCCACACATCGTTGTATTGTCTTTATTTTAATAAATGGTTACAATAAGTTTCTTTTTCTTAACACGTTCTTCTCTGCACGTCTACTCGCTCCCGCAGTCGAACTCTTACTTACTATCGATATATCTTCCTCTACCCTTGACTGTCCCTAGCGATAGATCGATACCCATTAAAGGGCTGCCAACCCTACATTCGGCCGTCCTGACTCATCATTCGACCCGAATGATTGAGACCACATCTTCATATACTCTGCCACCGTATTGGTCTTCAAAGGACCTTCACCATCACCCACTTTCTCAACAATGTACCGTCCATGTCTTAGTTTACGCGTCACAATATAAGGACCCAAGAATCTTCCCTTTAGCTTCAATCCGGTTCCAAATTGGGTACGCTTAATAGCTACCATATCATTAACTTGGTACTCTTTTTCTGGTTTCCGGGACTTGTTGAACGACTTGCAATTTTCATTTTGTATCTGCACTATGTTATCTCTGGCTATCTTGCGAATTTCTTCTTTCTCCTGCTGCAGCTCTAAAATATACTCTTCCTCTACAAGCTTTTCTAAGTCACTGTCATACTTTGTCCTCATTTTTATGCCTGTCAAAATCTTAAATGGGGATATCTTGGTACTTCTCGGAGGAGTGGAGTTTATAAACGATTGTACCCTACCAACATGCTTGTACCAGGCTTTCGGATCTTCTGCGCAAAGCTTTGTTAACATAGTAGTAACGACCTTATTAATTCGCTCTACCTGTCCATTACCACGCGGCACTCCTGTCGCTATCAGCAAATGTTGGATATCCTGTTCCTTACAATATTCCTCGAAAACATTAGCAGTAAATGCAGTGCCTCTATCCGTGATCACACGCTTCGGGTTTCCAAAAACTTCGCCCTGTTTCTGCAACCTATCAACCACATCATCAGCGCCTGTACTCTTTGTTGGATAAAGCCAGACAAATTTAGAAAAAGCGTCGACAACTACTAGGACGTGGTTATACTGTTTCTTAGTCAACTCCATCGGTCCAATATGGTCAATATGATACGTTTGCAAAGGCTCATCAGATTTGTCAATTACATTCAAATACCCTTCTTTCTTTCCACATTTTGCGTCGCTCACAATGCACTCCACACACGACTTAACAATCCTATCCACTTTTCCTAACAACTCTGGAATAAAGTATTCGCGCTGCACTAAATCGATAGTTCTTTTGACACCAAAATGACCCTGACGATGAGCAATCATTATGATTTCGCTTTCCATCCCAGATGGTATTACGATCAACTCTTTAACTGGATCCTTGTGCAAAATGTCATACTTCAAATAAAAGTCATCGTAAGAACCCGACTCTAGCACCTTACAAATTGCTGATATCCAAATATCCTGACGTTGAGCCTGCTTTATTCGATGTCTCAGTGAATCTTCCAACAACAAACAATGCACTCTACTCAATGCATCGACGTGTTTCATCTTTGTCCCTGAACGATGCTCAATTTCATAATCGAAGTCCTGAAGAAAAATGGCCCAACGAGATACCTTAACTGGAACATCTTGTTTCCTCATCGTTAACGCAAAAGCATTACAGTCAGTAATAATTTTTATCTTTCTCCCAAGCAAATACACTCTCCACTTCTTTAAAGCCTGCACTATAGCGAGTACTTCAAGCTCGTATGAAGGATACTTTTCTTCAGCTGGGGTTGTCTTACGACTCATATATTCTACCGGGTGGAAACATTGATCCTCTGAGTCCATTTGCAAAAGTATAGCTCCATACCCATACATACTTGCATCGCAGTGAACTTCAGTTTTGCCCTTCTGATTAAACAACTTTAAAACAGGAGAACAGGATAAATAAACTTTCAACTGATTGAATGATGCCAACTCTTCTTCACCCATTTTGAAAGAAACATCCTTTTTCATCAAGTTTGTCAGTGGTCTGGCCACGACAGCAAAATCCTTAACAAATCTACGGAAATAGGAAGTTAGGCCCAAATAGCGTTGAACTTGTTTCCTGTCTCTCGGAATTGGAAAATTTTCAACTGCCGAAGTTTTATCTTGAGATGGTCTTATCGTTGAATTCTCTATTATGTAACCCAAAAAATTAACCTTGCGCTGTAACACTTGCGATTTCTCCCATTTTATGCGTAATCCTGAAATCTCTGCGATACTCAACACCTTCTTTAATTTTTCAAGTCCTTCTTGCACATCCTTTGATGGAATAATAATATCGTCCATATACAAAATCAAAATACCGTCATCTATCAATGGTCTGAAAACAGCATATATGTACCTCATAAATACTGGAGGGGAGTTAGTCATCCCAAATGGTACATAATTAAATTCATACTGTCCACTCTGTGTGACAAAAGAGGTATATTTACGAGAATCCTCATGTACTGGCACGTGAAAAAACCCATTACACAAATCCAACGTAGTGAAAACACGTCCATCCTGAAGCTTGAGTAAAACATCGTCGATTAACGCCATTGGAAAATTGTCACGAATTATCTTTTCATTAAGTTTTTTATAATCACAACAAAGTCTTTTTGAGCCATCCTTCTTGGCGACAAGCACTACAGGGGACGAGTATTCAGAAACACTATGGCGAATTATTCCCTCCTTTAACCAATCCCTGACCTGCTTATCGACTTTCTCATTGTCCACGTAAGGTAGGCGTCTAGGTCTTTGACGGACCGGTACTTCATCTGACAATATTATCTTCATTTCAACAGGGCTGTTTTCTGGTTTTACGGGCTTATAATTTTCTACCAATCCTGCTATTATTGACCTCACCTCACGGTTCAAATGCGACAGGTCTATTCCTCGTGAAAACTCTTCAATAATATTGCTCGACAGTATCTGATGGAACGTCTTTTCCAATTCATCAATTGCGCTCCCTGAATCCGGAGGCCTGTTCACTTGAGTATCACTATATTTAATGAACTCTAGATTGCGGCTTCCTTTAGTGAAACTACTGCTAACATACTCCTTTTCCGGTGGAACTTCAACCTCCCCTTGACGGATGTCATTTATTGAATGAAAGAAAACTCCTTTCTTCCCTATGCTTGCACTGACAAAATCAAGAACATCACTTCCAATTACACCTTCGTACAGGGTATCATCGTCACGGACTACATGGAAACACATTTCCAAAGGAACGTCATCCAACTTAGTAACAACATTAAATGAACCCAACGTATATATTTTCTTGCCTCCTATTCCGATCAATTCTTTTATATCGTTTTTCAACGCAACTGGGAAAATCTTTCTGTAGACTTTCTCGCTCATGGTACAAATATCGCTGCCAGAATCAAACAATGCAGTGATATCTTCATTACCGATTTCAACATTCTTAAAAGCCCGATTAAAACTGGTCTGAGAAAATTGCTGGACATTTGAAATTTTCTTCTCTGTTGTCATTCGTGAACCTTTTGCCTCGCATTGATTTGCCTTGTGACCTAGTTGATTGCAATTAAAACATTTGACGGCACTTTCCTTGCAATACTTTGCAATATGATTACTACCTCCACATTTGAAACAACGCCTTTCATCCTTGATTTTTACCGAACTATTCTCAAACTTTGGGTTTGCCTTTAGCGTACTTCCTTGATTTGCACTGATCTTTTCATAAATCTTAATTTGCTCACGAAAATCTTTAAAATTGTTTGCTTGGTACAGACAGCTTTTGTTTTGCTTGGAGTCTGGAATGCCCTCAATAATATATTCAATAATACTTTCTTCATCTAGCTGGGATTGACTTGCCAAGGCACACATGCTATAAAAATATTCAATTAAAGTCTCTTTATGGGTCTTCTTTCTATTTTCTAATAGCTTATGAACTTGCTTTGCCGTTAACTTCTCACTAAATTCACTTTTTAGTGCTTCCTTCAGAGAATTCCAATCATTAATGCCTGATTGACTGCTCAAAAATAATTTCGCTGCACCTTTCACTAATGTCCTGCCATATATAAACTTTTGCAAATCATTCCAATTCACTGTTAAGGCATTAAGTTCAAAATCACGTAGCCAGTCATCAACATCCGGAGAACCATTGCCCGTAAATGCTGAAAGGGATTCTTCGATGTCTCTTAATGTGAACGCCATGTTTACTGAACTACCAACTGCTGCTTCTCCTACCGAATTTAAAATTGGCGCGTCTTCTGTCTGTTCGTCCCCAGTTATATTGATCGTTTCTTCGTATACAGATTCTTCGTTTTCGTCTTGATCTAGTCTAAAATACGAATATAGTCTCTCCCGTAAAACTGATTTAACACCTGAATGCTGCAGATGTAGCTCTTTCAATTTTTCTTTCAACTCTGCTACGGTTAGGCCTAAGATTTCTTCGCGTTGCATATTACAATTAGCTAAAATATAGTTTACGTTAAATCCGCTTCCTAAAATTTGCAACACCTTAAATCTATTCTGTATATTCAATACTTGCGTATACAGACATCAGGTGTGAGAATCGTCTTTTCCAATACACGCAGATAAACGATGCGTTCTTCTTCTCTGTCTTCTTCACGTCGTTGTCGTTCGCAGGGTATACAAACCGCACGTGGCCGTGCGAAGTACCACTGTTGTTGTTTCGTCGTTTCTGCTTTCCTCTTTTCTGCACGTTCGCAATCTGAACGTCTCTTCAGTCCTCTTTGCTCCGTACTTTCGTCTTTGGCTTTTCACTCTTTCCCGTTTGCCTTGCTCTTCTGACGAAAACGAATAGTGTCGTTTTGCGTCCTCTTTCCTCGTCGTTTTCGGGTCTGCGTCGTTTTGTAGCCTCGTCGTTTTGTAGCTCTGTAGCTCTTCGCCGTTAGCTACCTCTGCTCTCTGAACTTTGACGAAAACGAATAGTGTCGTTTTGCGTCCTCTTTCCTCTTTATTTTCGTTTCTCACAGCCGCTTCTCGGCATCTGCTTTCGTCTGATCTTCGTTGCTTCGTTCGTCGTAATTTCACAATGTTGCGCAAAACTTGATGGTATTGGCAACTTGTACACAAATACACATTCACTTGTGGTTCTTTCCCGGACGAGCCCCCAAATTGTAGGGATCCTTGGTGGGCTCCCTACAAGTGAGTAAGAATCCGCTCCAGAAACTCCATCAAATATAAGCCACACATCGTTGTATTGTCTTTATTTTAATAAATGGTTACAATAAGTTTCTTTTTCTTAACACGTTCTTCTCTGCACGTCTACTCGCTCCCGCAGTCGAACTCTTACTTACTATCGATATATCTTCCTCTACCCTTGACTGTCCCTAGCGATAGATCGATACCCATTAAAGGGCTGCCAACCCTACATAAAAGTATTAACCTGAAATCAGGTACAACATTGTACTTTTTAGGCTGTTGCATTAACCAATGTATGCCCATAGCTATGATGGACAATACATATTCGCAACGCGTGCATACTATGGTACATATGCAAACAGATTTTATAAATCAATATTATTGTAATAATATCATCAATATGTATTTATATATTAATTGCTACACACATAGAACACAATGTTATATGTATAGCTACTACTAAATGAGTATATTGGCAATATAATTAATATAAACATATAATATATACAACTGAATATATTTTATTTTACAATTATGATTTTATAAAAACATATTTTGTTTGGTAAATTGGCAATATATATATATTTTTGTTAACGGTAGAAACATACAATAATGATCCTTCCGCAGGTTCACCTACTAAATAATCAAGTTCGGTCAACTTTTGCGAAACAACCGTAACACGCAAGGCGTCACAGTAATCACGTCCGGAGACCTCACTAAATAATTCAATCGGTAGTAGCGACGGGCGGTGTGTACAAAGGGCAGGGACGTAATCAATGCGAGTTAATGACTCACACTTACTGGGAATTCCAAGTTCATGTGAACAGTTTTAGTTCACAATCTCAAGCATGAAAGTGGTTCAGCAGTTTACCCGGACCAGGACATCTAAGGGCATCACAGACCTGTTATTGCTCAATCTCATTATTGCTAGACGCAATTTGTCCATTTAAGAAGCTAGTGTCCTTATAATGGGACAAACCAACAGATACGGCTCCACTTATATAAACACATTCAAACACAATAAACATTTTACTGCCACCATGAATGAAGGCTATATAAGCTTCAACACCATAATCCTGAAGATATCTATTTAATATATTTGAGTCTCGTTCGTTATCGGAATTAACCAGACAAATCACTCCACGAACTAAGAACGGCCATGCACCACCACCCATAGATTCGAGAAAGAGCTATCAATCTGTCTTACACACTTATGTTCGGACCTGGTAAGTTTTCCCGTGTTGAGTCAAATTAAGCCGCAGGCTCCACTCCTGGTGGTGCCCTTCCTTCAATTCCTTTAAGTTTCAGCTTTGCAACCATACTTCCCCCGGAGCCCAAAAGCTTTGGTTTCCCGGGAAGCGACTGAGAGAGCCATAAAAGTAGCTACACCCAATTGCTAGCTGGCATCGTTTATGGTTAGAACTAGGGCGGTATCTGATCGCCTTCGAACCTCTAACTTTCGTTCTTGATTAATGAAAACATCTTTGGCAAATGCTTTCGCTTAAGTTAGTCTTACGACGGTCCAAGAATTTCACCTCTCGTGTCGTAATACTAATGCCCCCCAAACTGCTTCTATTAATCATTACCTCTTGATCTGAAAACCAATGAAAGCAGAACAGAGGTTTTATTTCATTATCCCATGCACAGAATATTCAGGCATTTGAAGTCTGCTTCATGCAGGTTTTTAAATAGGAGGAATATATAAAAAAATACAAGTACTTAATTATATATAAGAACTCCACCGGTAATACGCTTACATACATAAAGGTATAGTACTAACCACAATTGTAAGTTGTACTACCCGTATGAAGCACAAGTTCAACTACGAACGTTTTAACCGCAACAACTTTAATATACGCTATTGGAGCTGGAATTACCGCGGCTGCTGGCACCAGACTTGCCCTCCAATTGGTCCTTGTTAAAGGATTTAAAGTGTACTCATTCCAATTACAGGGCCTCGGATATGAGTCCTGTATTGTTATTTTTCGTCACTACCTCCCCGAGCTGGGAGTGGGTAATTTACGCGCCTGCTGCCTTCCTTAGATGTGGTAGCCGTTTCTCAGGCTCCCTCTCCGGAATCGAACCCTGATTCCCCGTTACCCGTTGCAACCATGGTAGTCCTAGATACTACCATCAAAAGTTGATAGGGCAGACATTTGAAAGATCTGTCGTCGGTACAAGACCATACGATCTGCATGTTATCTAGAGTTCAACCAATGTAACGATCTTACGATCGCTTGGTTTTAGCCTAATAAAAGCACACGTCCCATAAGGTCCGTGTTTTAATTGCATGTATTAGCTCTAGAATTACCACAGTTATCCAAGTAACTGTTAACGATCTAAGGAACCATAACTGATATAATGAGCCTTTTGCGGTTTCACTTTTAATTCGTGTGTACTTAGACATGCATGGCTCAATCTTTGAGACAAGCATATAACTACTGGCAGGATCAACCAGAATAATGTTTTCGTTTCGTGCGCATACGCTCACATATGTAAATATTTGACAACTCAATAATACTTTTGAATAAAAAAAAAAAATAAATAATTATTTTTTATCAACAGTTTATGAGAATTTGTTAAACGATTGTGGCCATTTTTATATAGCATTCACATTCGCCATTTTTCTCTATATAAATATATATATTTTATTATATACATTTTTTTTTCGTTCAAAAATATCTTTTTATTTGCACTTAATATATTATCACACGTATATAGGCTTAAACCAATATTAATTGTGTTTAAACTATGTATTTTGACAACAAATTTAAAATTTATCCAATTTCGTATGCGTTTTTTGTGATATACATTAAATAAAACCAAACACATGAGTTCATGTGGAATGGAATTTATATATTTTGGCAATATTTGAATTTGCATATAAATCGCTTTGATTATATATGCTGGTACATTGTTGAAATGGCACTCATACAATATTTAATCATATAAGACCATTTCCAAAAATTCACGATAATAATTCGAAACAGAAATGATATATACTAAATAGTATATATCTTGGTTAGTTTCACTATATTATCTTTATTAAGATCAATTTGAAAACAAATATCTCCTATTAAACACTACTTTGAGTATAATGACAACATATAATAATATTATATACAATACTGTACCAAATATTGTATACAATACCGATGGACATCAACTGTCCATCATGTATAGGTTTTCTGCCACGCTTTCCGCAAATCGGGTATTTTTGCTTTAGAGTGCCTCTTAACAATAGTTTCTTTTCGTATTTTAATAAAAAATACAATACTATCACTTCAAAATTATTCATATATATTAAGAAATATATATATATTCATATAAAATACACAGACATTACCGGCTAAGTATATTCCCCATATCATATGAAATAAATTAATAATTTTTCATTATAAAATTTTCATATGAAATATACCATGCACGAGACTACCACTCCCTATATAGGTTTTCTGCCACGCTTTCCGCAAATCGGGTATTTTTACTTGAGAGTGCCTCTTAACAATAGTTTCTTTTCGTATTTTAATAAAAAATACAATACTATCACTTCAAAATTATTCATATATACTAAGAAATATATATATATATTCATAAAAAATACACAGACATTGCCGGCTAAGTATATTCCCCATATCATATGAAATAAATTAATAATTTTTCATTATAAAATTTTCATATGAAATATACCATGCACGAGACTACCACTCCCTATATAGGTTTTCTGCCACGCTTTCCGCAAATCGGGTATTTTTACTTGAGAGTGCCTCTTAACAATAGTTTCTTTTCGTATTTTAATAAAAAATACAATACTATCACTTCAAAATTATTCATATATATTAAGAAATATATATATATTCATATAAAATACACAGACATTACCGGCTAAGTATATTCCCCATATCATATGAAATAAATTAATAATTTTTCATTATAAAATTTTCATATGAAATATACCATGCACGAGACTACCACTCCCTATATAGGTTTTCTGCCACGCTTTCCGCAAATCGGGTATTTTTACTTGAGAGTGCCTCTTAACAATAGTTTCTTTTCGTATTTTAATAAAAAATACAATACTATCACTTCAAAATTATTCATATATATTAAGAAATATATATATATTCATATAAAATACACAGACATTGCCGGCTAAGTATATTCCCCCATTTATATTAAATACATTTTTATATTTTCTATATTTATAATCGCATTATGATTATGTTATAATGTTATATTATATATGAGAAACATTCCCATATCTATATCCATATCCATATAAAACCTAATATTGATATTTTATAGCACACCTCGGCGTTATTTGTTATTTTTATTCATTATAACACAATGTCAAAAATATACATACATTTTTGTAAATATGTATATAAAATATATCATTATATTTTCTCTATTCAAAATCAAATCATGCTCATGTTATAATTTTTAGGATATGGTGAATGTTTCCCCATATCCATAATATTGTCGTTTTATATACAAAACTATTTAATTCTTGCATTTATATCACATATCATTGAATTCCAATATTAGAAATACTTCCAAGTTCCACATACGATCACTCCAAATATACATATATTTGTACATATGTATATAAAATATATCTTTATATTTTCTGTATTCATAATCAAATCATGCTCATGTTATAATTTTTAGGATATGGGAAACATTTCACATACCCAATAATATTATCACATTTTATATACCAAACTATTTAATTCTTGCATTCATATCACATATCATTAAATTCCAATATTAGAAATACTTCCAAGTTCCACATACGATCACTCCATGCTTTTTGCATTCATATTATTTCATATATACATTCACATTTGCACATATGCATATACACTATGTTTCGTGTGTTCACATAATACAATTTTTATAAGTATCATTTCATATGTAATTAAGTATAACAAACTTATAATATAACATTATATTCATATTCAAGCCAACGTAATTTATATAGGATAAATAATTTATCCATATTTATATAAAATATATTCTGTTTAATATATATATATATATATATATATATATTACCATTTATAGGTATATATTCATATAAATATATAAAAATAATTTTCATATATAAAGAATAAATTTATATATATCGAATCATCAAGCAAAGGATAAGCTTCAGTGGATCGCAGTATGGCAGCTGCTCAACCACTTACAACACCTTGCCTGTTACAAAAGTCGCTTACAATTGATTCTAGGCTTTGTCATTGTATTAAATAATGTTTTTATATGCAACTAGCGCGGCATCAGGTGATCGATGATCCTCCCAATTTACTATGTTACAAATTACATTGGCATCACATCCATTGTCGTTTATAAAATAAATTATAAACTTTTAATGGTTTAGAAGCCATACAATGCAAATTGCCCCTTATTTATCATTGCAGTCCAGCACGGATACGACCTTAGAGGCGTTCAGGCATAATCCAACGGACGTAGCGTCATACCACTGTTCGCTCGAACAAGTATTGTGCCATTGGTCCGTACCTGCGGTTCCTCTCGTACTACGCAGGAATGCTGTCGCAACAACGTTTTGTCATTAGTAGGGTAAAACTAACCTGTCTCACGACGGTCTAAACCCAGCTCACGTTCCCTTGCATGGGTGAACAATCCAACGCTTGGTGAATTTTGCTTCACAATGATAGGAAGAGCCGACATCGAAGGATCAAAAAGCGACGTCGCTATGAACGCTTGGCCGCCACAAGCCAGTTATCCCTATGGTAACTTTTCTGACACCTCTTGTTAAAAACTCTTTAAACCAAAAGGATCGATAGGCCGAGCTTTTGCTGTCCCTGTGTGTACTGAACACCGAGATCAAGTCAGCATTTGCCCTTTTGCTCTATGTGTGGTTTCTGTCCGCACTGAGCTGGCCTTGGGACACCTCCGTTATTATTTGAGAGATGTACCGCCCCAGTCAAACTCCCTACCTGGCAATGTCCTTGAATTGGATCATACCTGAGTAATTGGAGTTATACCAAATTTTCAAATTGAAAATACATAAATGCATTTTCTCATTAAAGAATTTGTTTGCGATTATATAACAAACTCGTGATACTTTGATCAAGAAGCTTGCATCAAAACCCAATACCATAAGATATAATAAATATATCCGTATAATGGCTAGGAAATGATACACGTTCCATTTAATCAAGTAAGTAAGGAAACAATAAGAGTAGTGGTATTTCATTGTCGATACCAAACCGAAATCTAATATCTCCCACTTATGCTACACCTCTTATGTCTCCTTACACTGCCAGATTAGAGTCAAGCTCAAAAGGGTCTTCTTTCCCCGCTAATTATTCCAAGCCCGTTCCCTTGGCTGTGGTTTCGCTAGATAGTAGATAGGGACAGAATGAATCTGATCTCTCAGCTTTATTTTACGTGGCGGTTCCTCAGGGAGGGATTTCAACCACGGCGTCTAATGTTTATTTGCAGCTTAGCCTCGATTAGTGCGATATATTTACATATATCACGCCATCACGCACCACCGCTACATACGCAGGAACCTGGTACAATGCGCCAGTTAGCGCCCCTAAAAAGAAGCTATAGCTATGTACATAGCGACTCTTCTGGTACCAATTGAAATTATCCTGGTCGGGCATACAATCCCCCTTGGTGAGGGGCGAGGTGTATCTAACACGTCTTCCGATCTATGGGTCTCGGCACCCGGTTGAGAGCGCAACTCCACGAGGAGCCTAGCGGCTCTCCCCACGTAACGTTTGGGTATCAACCACAGCCACCACGATACTCCCACTAGGGGGCCGACCTCAATGTGCAGCCTTGGAACTGCACAACCCGTGGTACCGATCTTAAGGACTCAGCTCGATCCTCCCTTTTAGCCCCGACCGGCCTGGATAGGGAATCCACCCAGCCCGTGCGCCGCTTGCGCATTCAGCAGCTGCTGTCGCCTGGAGAACGCCAGTTCGGCGAACCTGTCGAGAGTCCGCATTCTCTCCTGAGAAGCCGTCACATCGGAGAAGGTCCAGTCGCCATCCGTGTACTGCACTCCAAGTCCATCGAGGTCTCGCAAGTCTGTATAGAGGGGACAAGCACATAGGAAGTGCTGCCAATCCTCGCGTTCTGCGCCGCATAGACATGCTGGCGTGTCGCTAAGGCTTCTTCCATGCAGAAATGCATTGAGCGATTCGTGGCCCGTCAGCAGGAACTCAGCGCGCAGCGTGAAGCCAAACCTTCGTTCGCTGTAGACGAAGCCTGCGTTCGGGATGAAGCGGTGCGTCACCCGTCCTGGGGAGTCACCATCATCCCATCTGCGTTGCCACTCGCACAACAGGTCTTCGTCTAGTCGCGCCATCTTCTGCTTCCAGCTAAGATTTGCCAAATCTTCGCCGTACAGCCAATCGCTCTCCTCCAGCGGGTAGTCACGCTTTAGTTTGAAGCTGATTGCCAGGCGTCTGGCAACCAGATCAAACGGGGGGGCTCCAGCTAGTACTTGCAGCGCCATGGTGGACACTGTTCGGCATACCGGTAGGCATCCAATCAGGACGATCCTTTGGCACGCAAGCAGATGCCTCCTGGCAACCACTTGCGTCGTCGTCACGACAGACCAAACCGAGGCACCAAATAGTGCACAGGGCACCATGAGTCCGGCATATATTGTCCGCTTTGCGCGGGGACTGAGTCCCCAGTCGACCCGCAGTACGCGCGACAATGCCCCTACGACTCCGGTCAGCTTATCACGCAAGCCCGTGATGTGCGGAACCTACACAGAGCAGGAAAAACTGGAAATAATATACCAGACCTGCCGGCTGCCGCTGAAACTATACGTGAAGAGGATAGAATTCCAAACGCTGTCGGAATTCATTATCATCGCAGAAGAATTCGAAAAAATAGAGCCAGATGCAGGACTCTCCAAGGTTACAGGTCGCCAATGGAATTACAAAACGACCAACCAGCTTGGCAAAGAACGCAATACCGACAAAGGAGATGTCAAAGATGTGGAAACTATGGGCACGAGGCCCGAACATGCAACAGGGAACAGGGAACGTACTGTACTGCTGGACCTGCAACAAACAAGGAGTACGCACAATAGACTGCTGCAGAAAACAACCGGAAAACACACAGGGCGCAGGACCAACCCGCGAATCTCCTGTGGCCCAAAACCAGCTGAGCGGGACAACACACAACTAATATTTAACAAGAACCAACTCTTAGGACGGGCCAGGATTGGATCACAACTGATGGATGTAATCATCGATACAGGGGCAACAAGATGCATGATAAACGAAAGGGCGGCCGAAAAACTAAAGGGAGAAGGTATCGAAGGAGTGGAAAACAGATTAATCCGTCTCGCGGATGGAAGCACTCGGAGAACAACACGAAGAATCCAACTAACAGTAGAACTAGGGGGACAAGAGACCACCCAATCATTCCTAATCATGACAGGGGTACCAGACACCCCCATACTAGGAATGGAATTCTTAAAGGATGCAGGCACATCAATAACGTGCGGAGAAGCCACAGTAAACTTCAACGGGGAACCAAACCCAAAGAGATAGGAGGAAAGCGCAAGAAATTCAGTAACAGAGCCGACGGACGAAGAAATCGAAAAATGGATTAAAACGGAGGTACAAAGATCCAACACTCTTGAAGGGGTGAGCAATGTTACGAAACATCGGATATTTCTGAAGGATGACAGACCAGTCAAACAGAGGTATTACCCAAGAAACCCAGCGCAAATGGAAATCATCAACAAAGAGATCTGCGAACTCATAAAGCAAGATCTAATAGAACCATCCCACAGCCCATACAGCTCACCGATTGTCCTCATAAAAAAGAAAACTGGAGATTGGAGGGTCTGCGTGGACTACCGACTGTTAAACGAAAAAACAGAGAAGGATGCATGCCCATTACCACGGTTGGACTTTATTCTAAATCAGCTTAAAGAGGCTAAATACAATTAAAATCAGGGTATTGGCAAATCCCAATGGAAAAGCAGAGCCGACACTACACAGCCTTTACAGCTCCCGGGCGAGGATTGTACCAATGGAAGGTCATGCCAGGTCATACGTTCCAAAGAGCCCTAGACTCGGTAATCGGACCGGACATGGAACCATTCGCTTTCGCATACCTAGACGACATAATCGTAATTGGGCGGACGAAAGTTGAACACATGCAGAAACTACAAACGGTATTCGAACGCCTACGGGCAGAAAACCTACGCATTAACGCAGCAAAATGACACTTTTTCCAAAAGAAACTTAAATACCTGGGTCACATGGTGAGCGAGGAAGCAATACACACAGACCCAGATAAAGTGGCGGCCATTAAAGAACTCACCGCACCAACTACACTGAAACAGCTGCATAGTTTTTTGGGCCTGGCATCTTGGTACCGCAGATTCGTACCAGCGTACACCGAACGAGCAAAAGCTCTACAAGACCTATTAAAAAAGGGGCAAAAATTTGAGTGGGGCGAAGCACAAGAGAACAGCTTCCAAGACCTAAAGCTGTGTCTAACGGAAGCACCAATATTAGCATGCCCAGACTTCAGAAAAACATTCATACTCCAAACAGACGCAAGCGTCTGCGTCCTAGGAGCGGTATTAACCCAGGAAGATGTAATATTCGACGCTTGTCGTGCCTTTTATTTGAATTATGAACGGCTAACTCCCAAAATTACAGCCTAAAACTAGGCAGAAAAAAATTCGAGTTGCAGAGCTTGTGAGCTTTAACCATACATAGATTATCAGCTGTTTTGCGACCAAGTGGCAACACTAAGATATGCAATTTTTCTGCTTTGCACTATATTTCATTAAATATTGCTGTGGCTGGATTCTGTATAACAGAAAAAGACCATAGAAGGTGTGGAAAAAACGGGGGTTGCTGTACCTAGTAGTCCCAGCCTCTGTCTTTTTCACCTCGTGGCCGTCAGAGTGACCGGCAGTGGAAAAAGAAGTCTTCTTGAGCTGACCCAGTTCTCTAAAACAAGGTCAAGCCAAAGTCAAAGCCTAGTGCAAGTGCCAAGTGCGGCTCAAAGTGATCATTGAATTTGAGTGGACGCGCCAGTTATATATCGCCAATACTGGGGCAGCCGTTCGACCATTTGGAAACGAGCGCCCCTAGTGTATCAACATTTTGCGAAACAGTGGTGCAATTCTGTTGAGGTAATTATCCACCCAGCTGCAGCGACCCGTTGAAAAATGCTCTGTTCTTTCCGTGTAGGATTAGCACCACTAGTATCTACGTATTGAAACGCTGGTCTAGAAGATACGGATTGGTTATTCCCGGAGACCTCTTGGCCACGTGCCCGTACCACCGTTCGGTAGCCGAGGGCATGGACTTGCTCCTCAAGTAAACCCGATCGGTGTGCTCTGCAGTCTTCGCCTGGACACGTTCGACCCATGGGGATGAGCTGAGTGACTCTTCAAATAAACCCGTCACCCCACAAGCAATCCAGTGTGCGAGTGTACCTAACCTCACGCCGCAGATGGACCGCGGTCATTGACCCCTGGCATCGGAAGCAGCTGATGTTACCTGCGCCCGGTACAATCGTGTGCCACCTTCAGACCTCGAGTAGGAACTCGGTCTCCAGCCGGGAAGCATCGAACCCGCATCGGATTTAGTTATATTTTCTATCTTTCTTTCGAAATTAGACCCGATATGCGAAACCCTGTTTTGTTATCCGCTTTCTGTTTAACAATGTTCTTTTTATACGGCAAAAATGTGCAAAAGCCAATTAAATACGGTATAAACAAAAAGGGAATTCCTGTCCATGGGCTAAGTCGAACATGAACAAATGAGTAGTGTATTAATACCGATTATTTTTACAGTTTTTGATTTTGGTTGCCACGCATTCATCTCATCATCTATGCAGATACTCATCACAATCACACACATCATCATACTCATCCACCCATCAAATCACCTCATCCAACACACAACGAAAGATCTTTCTGCGTGGGAGTCAAAGTTATTAATCGTCTCGTAAGTGATTATAAGAAAAAAAAAAAAAAACAAGTAAGCCATCTGAAAAGAAGGAATGTGCGGTAACTATTCGTTGGTCTTCAACCATGATCACGGTTTTATACACGTATTACTCATGCCTTTAAACGACTTTCCATATACCCGATTTTTGTCTGGTTTTGGCACTGACCAAGTTACCGTAATGACATATGACGTTTCCTTGTTCCTATGATGAACACGTAACCTATTTCTTGCATCTATATATACATACTACTAATCATTTTTATAGATTTAAGAACCTTATACCCTACCTCGCCCCTATGATACTCTTGATACTAGTAATACCCTATAAATGTAAGACGATACCGAATAGCAGGCTTATACTAGGGACTAGGTTCTATTAGCGTTAGGTTTTATGGGAATTTAAATGAAGAATTATGGATTGTTTAAATAAAGTAGTTTTGGAAATGAACCATGGCTAAATAGAATTTATCGGAACCATGCAACCTCGAAAGACGGAGATGTGACCCACCGCAGTCTTTGTTGGAGGGATCCTGACGATTAATAGGTGGCCCTGAAGGATCATGGTAGGGTGGGCGTTCTCGCCAATGGGCGATACCGCAGCCGACAAAGATCTGACCGGTGATCTTCTTCGTTTACGTGTACATGCTGATCTGTCCCTTTGACCCCCCTGTATCCCGTTTCCTAGTATCCTTTCCCTACTCGTACGCGATTTTTTTTATAAATTCTTATCTCGACCCTTTGCCAGAGCTATAAATGGGTAGTAAAATTTCCTCCATGCCCACACCCCGCCGACCAGAGGCAAAAGCCGAAGCCAGCGCGTACTTCCTACTCCCGTTTACTTATCATCAGCTCCTCGACCCTGTACGTTGTATGCTACAGGTAAAGACAAATTTTTAATGGCAATTAGTTCGAAAAGTCTGTCACGATTTTATGACAGGGTTTCTTAAAGAATTTGTAAATTTGGCGCCCAACGTGGGGCCCTTCTTCGGCTTGCCCCGACCAAGAAAGTTTTATAAAGTCATCAACACCAATGCGAGCTGCATCTCAATGCAGTGTCACAAGACTTATTCCTTCATCCATTAATTCCCAACAGATATACATGGTCGTGCATTGTCTGGGTGATTGACTTCGAGTAGCTGGATTGCGTAGCAGTTTCTAAAAGACCTTAAAGCCCCGCGCTCGAGGTTAATCAAATTACTAGGCATAGTAACGAACCTGTAGTATCTGGCCGGATAGGCCACTCCGCTAAATAGCGCGTTCTAATGTTTCGGTCGGATTTAGGTTTCAAAGTGGATTAGCTCTACTGCCTACCCACCAAGATGGGAGCGTGTTGTTTGGGAGATGAACTTGTCCATACCGTTGCTGATCATTGTCTGCCGTTTTGGCCTGGATCAGGTTAGTCAGTGGCTTAGAGCTACGGCCTGCCCGCGAACGAAGGCAATAGAATCGGAGATGGTATATTTCCTGGGTCAGCATAACCTTGTCTTCTTCTTCAGTTTTTCTATTGTTGTTCCGTTTTTTTTTGTTTGACAGACGTAGGTGGAATGGCTCTACTGTATTGTGGTTCTGGACGACCTACAGTTTTTGCGACCTACAGTATAAGTAGAGGGCCATCGGTTTGTCAGGGTTTCGGATTGCTCGGATATCCGTCAGTGGTGTAGAACTACCGAACGGTCCCAGTTCATCCGATGACTCATTGTACTGATTGTTGATTGTTAATAATATCACCAGAGTCAGTGGGGGACACACTCCTATTAGACGAATGTTGCATGGTTTCCGAATTTTGTGGATACAGAGTAGATATATCGATCGTTAAAAGTTAATAATCGAGAGTAGAAAAGAAAATCATATATTAGTAAAATTAGGATAGGATGTCATTGGATTGGAGTTTTGACGAGATTGATCAAAACGACCATTCCGATATTATCTGTTGTATTTGCGTAACACAGGTAGAATATCGGACACAGCTTTTAAGAACAAGTTGTAACCACGTATTTCATTTAGTTTGTTTTAATACGAGAAGAGGTGAAAAGACCGTGTGCCCGGCGTGCAACAAGCCCCTACAATCATCCGCTCCTAGCTTAGCTGAGGAATTAGCCGTAGCGCAGGCGTCCGCCTCGAACGTAGAGTCTTCTCAGCTTCGAATGAGAACCAGATCACAGCGTGTGACAGCAGGTCCAGCTGCGAATACTGAAAATTTACCGTCCGTTGGTCCAACTGAAGTCGGTGTACCAATCATGCCAGTTCAGAGTAGCGAGCCAGCGAATGAAGCAAGCCCAGGCTTGGCGCAAATGGCACAGGCGTTGACGGACGCTATGGGTCAAATCGGGTTGTTGTCTCAAGCCATGACTCAAATGACTCAGACTATGGAAATAGGATTCCAACGTTTGGCAAGTCCAACGGTACAGCCGCCGAATGACCAAGCTGCTGGATCTTCACAGCCTAGTGGAGAAAATCAAACCTTCGAACAGTTGTTCCAAATACCAACTCGAGAGTCCGTAGGTGCCCCGATAAATCAGGCTAATGATTCTAATGTCTCGGTAACCCCATGGGGATCCCAACAGATAGCGGGACTACGACCAGATAGGATTGGACAAATAATCGCAGGATGGAAGGTGCGGTTTTCCGGAAATTCGTCCATGTCGGTGGAAGATTTCATATATCGGATAGAAGCGCTAACCAAGCAGACCTTAGAGGGTAACCTCGATCTAGTGGCCAGAAACGCCATTTATTTATTTGAAGCCAGTGCGAGCGAGTGGTTTTGGCGTTACCATAAAAGCGTACCATCCGTGACCTGGCCGCAGCTAAGTACAGCCTTAAAAACTCGATTTAGAGATGGGCGTACCGATCTGGAAATTCGTACGGCAATAGTGCAACGAAAGCAGAAGCCGCACGAACTATTTGATACATTTTACGAAGCCATTGTAACCCTGTCCGACAAACTAGTCAACCCCATGTCCGAAATGTCGCTGTTGGAAGTGCTAAAGTCGAATCTCTTGGCCGATATCCAACATGAAATTTTATACATTCCCATTCTGTCAGTAGCACAATTGCGCAACATAGTGCGTACTCGCGAACGGTTTTTGCAATCAGTGGCTAAGCCTATGGGCATCGCTGAGCCGAAGCGTAATCCTATACGACGACAGGTGCATGAAATTGTGGTACAGACAGACAAGGAAGGCGATGAGGTCGATGAAACAGAACAGCTAGATATCGCTGCATTAACCCTTTCCTGTTGGAACTGTGGTTGTCAGGGGCATCGGTATCAAGACTGTGTAGGTGATCGCACCGTTTTTTGTTACGGCTGTGGCAAACGGGATACGTATAAACCGTCGTGCTCTAGGTGCAACGAACCAAAAAACTCGTCAAGCCGTGCACAATCGACAGGTGCACGCAAACCAAACAGTTCGAAAGCAACGAACACCATTTAATGGACATTTCGACAGTTCCATTACTCCCTGACTTAAAAAAACTCCCAGACATTCCTTCACCCACTTGTATTTTACCCCCAAGTGAGGACCGAATTCCATTACCGACTCGATCTCGAAAGCGATTGCTCCAATATCGGCAAACTGTCAAAACCGAGCGCTCTAACGTATTGCCGTCAGTCGTTAATACGTCTAAGGACTGGCGACCCTATGCGGAAGTCACCGTACTGGGAAGGACGCTCAGTGGACTGATGGACACCGGTGCATCCATAAGTTGCATAGGTGGGAAGTTTGCGGCCGACCTGGTTCAGAATCCGAACCAGATCAAGCCTGTGAGAGCAGCAGTACGTACGGCGGATGGGCAGAGCCAGCCAATAATTGGCAAGGTCACCACCGAAGTGGGTTTTCAAGGCCAGAAGAAAGTCTTGAAATTGTTTGTAGTCCCATCCTTGTCGCAAGACCTATATCTAGGCATAGACTTTTGGTCTCGTTTTAATTTGTTACCTGCTTTTCTAGCCAATAAATCATCCAGTCCAGAGGTGTCAAGCTTAGCATTTGATAGTACGTTACATGTGTGTTTGTCGAAGCATCAGCAAGCTCAGTTAGCAGAGACGGTTAACTTGTTTCCCTCCTTTGCGAAGCAAGGTCTGGGAAAAACGGGCTGGTTGTCGCACGATATTGAAGTGGGCAGCGCAAAGGCAATAAAGCAACGACATTATGCTGTGTCTCCAGCCGTTGAAAAGCTAATGTACGTAGAGGTAGACCGAATGTTAGCTCTTGGAGTAATCGAAGAATCAGATAGCGCATGGTCGTCACCCGTGGTCCTCGTTCGTAAACCGGGAAAGGTGCGATTATGCATCGACAGTCGGAAACGAACGAAGTCACTGTTAAGAACGCTTATCCCATGCCATTGATCGATGGCATTCTCAGTCGGCTTCCTCGAGCTGAGCTCATTTCAAGCATCGATTTGAAGGATGCCTATTGGCAAATTCCGCTGGAAGTAAGCGCTCGTGAAAAAACGGCGTTTACCATCCCAGGGCGCCCGTTGTATCAGTACACGGTCATGCCCTTTGGGTTGTGTAATGCACCCCAAACGATGTCCAAGTTGATGGATAAAGTGATACCGCCATCTCTACGAAATGAGATATTTATTTATCTAGACGATTTGTTGGTGATCTCTGAATCCTTTGAGCAGCATATTCAAGTCCTCAATGTCCTGTCTGCCCGATTACGCGAAGCTGGTCTGACCATAAACGTGGAGAAGTCCAAATTTTGCCTAAAGGAGATCAAATACCTAGGACATATTATAGGCAACGGAACGATCCAGACAGATGTTGAGAAGGTCCAAGCGATTCAAGAGTTTCCGGTCCCCCGATCCGTGAAACAAGTCCGTAGGTTCTTAGGTCTCACTGGTTGGTACCACAAATTCATAAAAAATTATGCGGGTATCGCAGCGCCAATCTCAGATACACTTAAGAGCAAGCGAAAATTTGAATGGACCGATGAAGCACAGAACGCGTTCGATTCCTTAAAATCACAGATGTGTAACGCTCCTGTGTTGCACAGTCCCGATTTTACCATTCCTTTTTCAATCCATTGTGATGCGAGTCACACAGGAGTGGGTGGTGTCCTGATGCAATCAGATGAAGATGGCAACGAGGTACCCATCGCTTTTATGTCACGCAAATTGAACCAATGTCAACGTAATTATTCCGTAACCGAAAAAGAGTGTTTGGCAGCGGTCATGTGCGTCAAGAAATTTAGAGCGTATGTAGAAGGGCATCAGTTTTCCATTATTACCGATCATGCCTCATTAAAATGGCTGATGTCACAGGCTGACCTAAACTCGAGACTAGCTCGATGGGCCCTGAAACTGCAAGGCTTCACCTTTAAGATTTTTCATAGAAAGGGTAGTCAGAACATCGTTCCGGATGCCTTATCACGAGTGCATACCGAAGACTTATCGTATATTGGCATTGATAGCCTAGTGGACCTTCAATCGGAAGCGTTTAAATCCACTGACTATCAGGAACTCATTGCGAAAATTCAAGCTAATCCAGATCGTTTACCTGATGTAAAAGTAATGGATAACCTTCTGTATCGTCGAGCTGAACACGCCACTGGTGAGCAAATTAGTGACGACATGTGCTGGAAACTGTGGGTTCCCAGAGCTCTGGTGACAGAAGTGCTTAAACAAGGCCACGAACATCCCTTAGCTTCTCACAGTGGGATCAATAAGACGCTAGAACGAGTTCGACGCTTCTATTATTGGCCAAATTTAGTGGGCGATGTAAAAGCTTTTATCAACAATTGCGAAGTGTGCAAATGTTGTAAGCACCCCAATCGTCCTCTACGTCCTCCAATGGGCAAAGCAGGAGAGACCTTTCGGCTATTTCAGAAACTTTACGTCGATTTTCTAGGTCCGTACCCCCGAAGTCGATCTGGAAATATAGGCATTTTTGTAGTACTCGATCATTTTTCTAAATTTCCTTTCCTAAAAGTGGTAAAGAAATTTACGGCGGATGCCGTAATTAGGTTCATGGAGGAAGACCTGTTTCATTGCTTTGGAGTCCCGGAAGTGATAGTGTCAGATAACGGTGTTCAATTCAAGTCACACAAGTTTAATGATCTGTTAGCGAAATACCAAATTCGACATTCGTACACCGCCGCCTACGCTCCCCAAACCAATGCCTCAGAGCGGGTAAATCGCTCAGTACTCGCTGCTATCAAAGCGTACATTAAGCCCGATCAATCCAATTGGGATGAGCAGATTAGCTTCATTACTTGTGCGTTACGGTCCAGTGTGCATGCAGCCGTAAAAAGTAGCCCATATCGTGTTGCTTTTGGCCAAAACATGATTACTGGCGGTTCCACTTATCAACTCCTACGAAACCTCAGTATGTTGGAGGACCGAACTGTGGTATTTGATCGCGACGATTCCTTCGAGCTAATTCGCAAGACCGCTGCAGAAGCAAAGAAACAGCAGCATGTTCGAAACGAAAATATCTATAATCTTCGAAGCCGAGAAGTAAACTTTCAAGTGGGTCAAGAAGTTTATAGACGAAATTTTGATCAGAGTAGTTTTGTGAAAGGCTTTAATGCGAAACTGGCACCTACGTTTCGGAAAGCCCGCATTAAGAAAAGACTCGGGAACAGCTACTATGAGCTGGAAGATTTCCAGGGTCGCTTTATAGGTAAATATCACGCAAAAGATATTAAACAATAAATCGTATCAAGCACTCCAAGTGTGGATCACGCTTTGGTTAGCAAGACCCCAAAGTGTGATTTCAGCGGGGGGGTGTAATATTCGACGCTTGTCGTGCCTTTTATTTGAATTATGAACGGCTAACTCCCAAAATTACAGCCTAAAACTAAGCAGAAAAAAATTCGAGTTGCAGAGCTTGTGAGCTTTAACCATACATAGATTATCAGCTGTTTTGCGACCAAGTGGCAACACTAAGATATGCAATTTTTCTGCTTTGCACTATATTTCATTAAATATTGCTGTGGCTGGATTCTGTATAACAGAAAAAGACCATAGAAGGTGTGGAAAAAAACGGGGGTTGCTGTACCTAGTAGTCCCAGCCTCTGTCTTTTTCACCTCGTGGCCGTCAGAGTGACCGGCAGTGGAAAAAGAAGTCTTCTTGAGCTGACCCAGTTCTCTAAAACAAGGTCAAGCCAAAGTCAAAGCCTAGTGCAAGTGCCAAGTGCGGCTCAAAGTGATCATTGAATTTGAGTGGACGCGCCAGTTATATATCGCCAATACTGGGGCAGCCGTTCGACCATTTGGAAACGAGCGCCCCTAGTGTATCAACATTTTGCGAAACAGTGGTGCAATTCTGTTGAGGTAATTATCCACCCAGCTGCAGCGACCCGTTGAAAAATGCTCTGTTCTTTCCGTGTAGGATTAGCACCACTAGTATCTACGTATTGAAACGCTGGTCTAGAAGATACGGATTGGTTATTCCCGGAGACCTCTTGGCCACGTGCCCGTACCACCGTTCGGTAGCCGAGGGCATGGACTTGCTCCTCAAGTAAACCCGATCGGTGTGCTCTGCAGTCTTCGCCTGGACACGTTCGACCCATGGGGATGAGCTGAGTGACTCTTCAAATAAACCCGTCACCCCACAAGCAATCCAGTGTGCGAGTGTACCTAACCTCACGCCGCAGATGGACCGCGGTCATTGACCCCTGGCATCGGAAGCAGCTGATGTTACCTGCGCCCGGTACAATCGTGTGCCACCTTCAGACCTCGAGTAGGAACTCGGTCTCCAGCCGGGAAGCATCGAACCCGCATCGGATTTAGTTATATTTTCTATCTTTCTTTCGAAATTAGACCCGATATGCGAAACCCTGTTTTGTTATCCGCTTTCTGTTTAACAATGTTCTTTTTATACGGCAAAAATGTGCAAAAGCCAATTAAATACGGTATAAACAAAAAGGGAATTCCTGTCCATGGGCTAAGTCGAACATGAACAAATGAGTAGTGTATTAATACCGATTATTTTTACAGTTTTTGATTTTGGTTGCCACGCATTCATCTCATCATCTATGCAGATACTCATCACAATCACACACATCATCATACTCATCCACCCATCAAATCACCTCATCCAACACACAACGAAAGATCTTTCTGCGTGGGAGTCAAAGTTATTAATCGTCTCGTAAGTGATTATAAGAAAAAAAAAAAAAAACAAGTAAGCCATCTGAAAAGAAGGAATGTGCGGTAACTATTCGTTGGTCTTCAACCATGATCACGGTTTTATACACGTATTACTCATGCCTTTAAACGACTTTCCATATACCCGATTTTTGTCTGGTTTTGGCACTGACCAAGTTACCGTAATGACATATGACGTTTCCTTGTTCCTATGATGAACACGTAACCTATTTCTTGCATCTATATATACATACTACTAATCATTTTTATAGATTTAAGAACCTTATACCCTACCTCGCCCCTATGATACTCTTGATACTAGTAATACCCTATAAATGTAAGACGATACCGAATAGCAGGCTTATACTAGGGACTAGGTTCTATTAGCGTTAGGTTTTATGGGAATTTAAATGAAGAATTATGGATTGTTTAAATAAAGTAGTTTTGGAAATGAACCATGGCTAAATAGAATTTATCGGAACCATGCAACCTCGAAAGACGGAGATGTGACCCACCGCAGTCTTTGTTGGAGGGATCCTGACGATTAATAGGTGGCCCTGAAGGATCATGGTAGGGTGGGCGTTCTCGCCAATGGGCGATACCGCAGCCGACAAAGATCTGACCGGTGATCTTCTTCGTTTACGTGTACATGCTGATCTGTCCCTTTGACCCCCCTGTATCCCGTTTCCTAGTATCCTTTCCCTACTCGTACGCGATTTTTTTTATAAATTCTTATCTCGACCCTTTGCCAGAGCTATAAATGGGTAGTAAAATTTCCTCCATGCCCACACCCCGCCGACCAGAGACAAAAGCCGAAGCCAGCGCGTACTTCCTACTCCCGTTTACTTATCATCAGCTCCTCGACACTGTACGTTGTATGCTACAAAGATGCGGAAGGAGAACATGTAATTTCCTACGCAAGGCGCAAGCTCAAAAGCGAAGAAACCAAATAGTCCGCAACGGAAAAAGAATGCCTAGCCATCTACTGGGGTATACACAAGATGAGGATGTACCTAGAAGGCTATCAGTTTATCGTAATTACAGATCACCTAGCCCTCAAATGGTTAAATTCCATCGAAAGCCCATCCGGACGAGTAGCACGATGGGCATTGGGACTGCAACCATTCTCATTCGAAATACGATATCGGAAAGGCAAGTTGAACGCAGTGGCGGACGGACTCTCCCGCTTACCACGCGAAGAAACCCGAATAGCAGAAATCGTAGAATGCGCTTGGTATCAAAACAAATGGAACCAAGTAGAAATGACACCAAAATAAGCTACGGATTATACCATAAAACACGGAAGATTATACCGACACATACCAAGCCGAACCGACGAAGACGATCAACACACAAACCCAACAGCCGGACATCTCGGGATCAGACGCACGAAAATCAGAATAAGGCAGCGATACTTTTGGCCAGGGCTAAGCAGAGACGTAACACGATTCGTACGAACATGCGAAAGCTACCAAAAATTTAAGGTATCGCAACAAGCAGCGGCAGGCAAAATGCTGAGCAAAATCGCAAACGCACCATGGGAAACAATATGCGTCGATTTCGTGGGACCACTCCCAAGATCGCCGCACGGCAACACCACACTAATCGTGTTTATCGATAAATTTTCGAAATGGGTGGAGGTCACACCGGCAAGAAGCGCAGCAGCGGCAGCTGACGCATTCCTAAAGGCGGTCAGAGAAAAAATACTGGCGAGGGGAGGAGCACCAAAGCGATTGATCTCAGACAACGGCGTACAATTTACAAGCAGAAAAACGAAACAGGTAATGAAAACGTGGGGCATCACCCAACGATTCACGGCACCATACACACCACAAGAAAACCCAACCGAACGAGCGAACCGAACACTAAAGACGATGATCGCACAATTCGCGGGAGGGCAACACAACAAATGGGACAAACAACTACCAGAACTGACCCTAGCGATAAATAGCAGCAAGTCAGAGGCAACAGGGTTTAGTCCAGCATACCTGATATTCGGGAGAGAACTCAGATTGCCGGGCAACCTATTCGACGAGGTAACACTAGGGTCAGGGTTCAACAATCAAACAAACCAAGAAAGCACCGACAAACGAAAACAAACAGAAACAATAGCCAGGCAAAATATGGAAGAAGCAGCAGCAAAACAAGCAAGACATTACAATTTGCGAAAGCGAGCATGGAAGCCAAAAAGAGGGTACTAGTATGGGTACGAACGCACCCACTATCGAAAAAAATCGACAAGACAACAGCGAAACTAGAACCGAAATACACCGGTCCGTGTAAGGTACTCGAACTAACCTCTCCAGTGATTACAACAGTACAAGATACGACAACGAACAAAAAACTACGGGCACACGTCTCACAACTAAAACCAGCAAAAATAGAGGAAGCAAACACAATAACGATGCCATCTCTCTACCTTTTCAGAAAGATGGAAAATAAGGAAGATAAATTCAACATTTCGGCCCGGAAATTTAAAGAAAGGATGGCACAGGCCAGCCACAAAAACCGAGCGGCAAAACTACTATCGGCCGCCCCCCCACTCAGCTCACGGATGAAAGTATCAGGAAAAAAAGTGTCAGCACCCAGGAAAACAGCAACAAACAAAGCAATGGAAACCACGGCAGGACAGCGCGAGACTCAAGGAGAACAAGTAGCAACGCACAAGGAAGTAATCCCAACAAAAAAGAGGATCAGCTGGGCAACCCAGGCCAACCAACAGGAACAAACGGCACGAAGAGTCAGCGAACAACAAGGCACGGAACTTTCCTGGGCAAAACAAGTGGAAGACGAAGAGTCCGACAGGGACGTGCTGGACCTAAACCCCGAACGGCCAACGCCGGAACCGGAAACCCGGAAACCCACCCAGAGAGGCACCATCCCGGGCGCATGGAATGTCCCGAAAAACTTCGAACTAGCGACCACGTCGATCGAACTAGTCAAAGCAAAACTCCACGACCGCCCAAAAAACACTCAACGACGGTTCAAACTATGGAACGAGGAACAGGAGGCGTGTTGGGTCAAGATCGGCCGAGCTGGAGATGTCCGCATCAGCGCCTGGTTCCAAACAAAGTCAACCGACAACGCTCTACTGGGAAAGGAGGGGGGAGTGTGACGCCCAGCGCCAGGAAGACCTAGCGCCGGCGCCACAAACACCACAACAATAACACTAGAAACACCAAGACAAGCCATGAAGATTATAAAATAAGTATTAGTAGGATAAGTAGAACATACGCGACAAATACATGAAGACCTGCCACATAAGAAATAAAAATAAATAAACAAACAATAAAAGACACATAAAACCAACCACAGCTGATCACCACCAATGGGCCACCCACGGTCACACCCACAGCTGACCGCCCCAAGTGTGACCATAACCCAAGCTCCAACGGGCACACTATTAGCCGATCCGTACAAACGCGTTAGGGACACCTCAGCACAACGCGCTAGGGACATACCGTACGATCAGCTGCTTTTCGGAAAAGGGGATCCGCCAGAGCGAACATCATCAGTTCGGCTCCGGCCAGTGGAGAGGTAAGCATCAGTAGCCGCCACCAGCAGCCCCAGCGATCCTCCTATTCTCCTCGGATCGCATTTACCCTCCGCAACATTATTTCTCTTCGGAGCGCATTTACCCTCCGCAACATTATTTCTCCTCGGAGCGCATTTACCCTCCGCAACATTATTTCTCTTCGGAGCGCATTTACCCTCCGCAACATTTATACTCCTCGGAGCGCATTTACCCTCCGCAACATTATTTCTCCTCGGAGCGTATTTACCCTCCGCAACATTATTTCTCCTCGGAGCGCATTTACCCTCCGCAACATTCTTCTCCTCGGAGCGCATTAGAACTCCGCGCCCTCAACCGACACCGACCAGAAGACTACCAGGACCCGCACGCAACCATCCGCCACGTGCGGCCCACCCGAAGGACGACCCGGCAGCCGACCCCGAGGGAAGAGCCAGAAGAAAAAAACCCGCGCACCTACCCAACTTTGTAGCTTTTTAAGAACAATAAAAAATAGCTCTATCTCTTTTATTACCGCTCAAGCCCAGCCCTATTCTTGAACCACGAGACTCTCTTTCAGCTACCACACCCAGAGCTCAAACAAATTTCTGTGGAACCCGGCGCGACGAGCATACCCCGGCCGAAGCGCCGTCACAAAGGAAGTAACCCGGGAGATTAATAAGGTTCGGTTTAACTTAAGAAAGTGGATAACAAATATCCCAGAAATTATAGAAGGCATTAGAGATGACAATAAGGAAAACTAACAAGAGAATAGTATTGTCTACCTTAACCAAGATGTATGACCCCTTAGGCTCCAGTGACACTTATCGGAAAATTATTTATTCAACAACTTCGACTAGCAGGCAAAAATTGGGATGAAGAATTATCAGAACAGGATACTCGGGAATGGAATTCGTTGAAAAATAGTTTAACAGAGTTAGAGAGTATTCGGATTCCAAGATGGCTAAATTCTCAGCACAATAAGTCGATGCAAATTCATGGGTTTGCCGATGCATCCGAAAAGGCTTATGCTGCCGTAGTGTATGCCAAGGTAGATAGATCTACAATTATAATAGCCAGCAAAAGCACAGTTAATCCAAAGAAGAATCGGAAAACTATTCCAAAATTAGTACTTTGTGCAGCACATCTTCTGGCAAAATTAATTCAACGGGTGTGTTAAGGCAAATCAGTTGCCTGCCTTTACACATATATATAGTTAAATATCCGCAACTCGATTTTAAGTTTTTTAACAAAGACTTTTATTTTACAACTTAAATATCTTTATGTCACAAGATTTAAATGAATTCCCCGACTTGACTTTCGGTCTGCTTGTCTCAAACGGAACTGATCTCTCTGCTGCTGGCTAGTTTCCATGAGCCCTTCTCTTGGAACTCCCGACTCTGGCTTCGGGCGTTGCTTTCCTCGGCTGCATCTTCGTGTCGGTGGCGTACGTGCCTGGATCGATATTTGGGGATGCGTCGGCTTTGATGAAAGGCATCCACTGCTGGCGATCGGTGTTGCATTACATGACGGAGCTAGGAATGTGATACTCCTTGGTTTTATGTCTAGCTTTGATTGGTCCTCATGAGTGGCGTGATTCTAAAGAATCGATTTCTCGAGAGTGGCGTGATTCTAATGTTGATGAAACAATGTGGTCCATTGTTTATATTATGGAGGGCCCTAGCTTGGAGTATGGGAAGAAACAGTTATTGATTCTTGAGTGGGGTCCTGTTACTTGTGTGGATGGGGTGGATGAATTGTACATAAACATAATGTGTATGGGATGTGGGGAATTATGGATATGTCACTCCCCCAACGTTTGTTATTAGCCTGTCCCTAGGCGATTACCCTCGGGTATAGTGACGGGGTGTCAAGTGCGGTGGCTGAGGTTGGTTCCTCTTCTGCTTCTATTATAGGGTTAATACATTTAACCGTGACTCTTTTAGAAGTTTTCTTAAATTTAACAGCTACATAACTTAGTAGTACTAATATAATTATGACAAATGAAATTAGTAGACTTATTTGTAATAGGTTACTATATTTGGTGTATTGCATAATTATTTCATTAGTTTGGACATACGACAGTGGTTTTATTTTAGTTATGTTGTTGTTGACATAAACATTCTGGGCAAAATCTAACATTGTGTTTGATATTGTAAATTCATTTAATTGGATTGAACAGTTGTAGATTTTTATAATGGTATTTCCTTCCGCTATGATTTCTTGGTTTACACAATTCTGATTTAGCGTTGTTTTTGGAAGATTCCACGTGATTAGTATATTGGGTTCAGTAAAGTTTATTTGAAAGTTTTGAAAAGTTTTGGAATATGGACATTTAGTGGGAGTTTGCATTAAAATTCCTTTTATACAATTGTCATTGGTTTTCAATCTAGTTTCTTTAACAAATACTTCTTCATTTTTTATGTAGTACTTGTCGTATGTCATATCTGTTAACATGTTATTTAATTCGTCTGGATACGGAACGATTTTATAGATTGGTACTTTTGTAATGTCTTTGGGAATGTTGGAAATTATTAGAATTTCGTTGGTATCGGATTTTAGCCATGTGGAGGTTTTTATATTTAGTATTTTCTCAGAATTTATTTGTTCCAGGTAGTCTTGTTTTAATAATTTTGGATTAAATATACCGAGCCTAGTTAATTGCATACCTAGTTCTATATCTTCGATATATTCTGTGAAATGTTGTAGATTGAATATCAAAATTTCTATTTGTTGATTCCTGTCTTTTTCTTCATTAAGTTTGTTTATAACGTTTATTCCGCTATTAACTGCATCTATTACCAAATTTAGTTCATTCATTTGAATGCTATGGCTGGCTAAATTTTCTATTTTTTGTTCCAAATCGACTTTATCTTCCTGATCTAGTGTTCCAAAGAGATATTTGTAGGCTGTTCCTACTATATTGATTAGGCCTCTTTTATTTCTTTTGGTTATTTTTAGCCCGTTCATTTCTCTTTGCAATTTGTCTACTAGATATTTTACTTGGATTATGTCCTGGAATTTAGTGGCTTGCCTTAACAAATTTTGGTATAGTTCTTCGGTTTTAGTTACATTAACAGTTAGATAATGGTATTCGTAATTGATAGGTATGTTAATCGATCCAGTTTTGAATATCATATATCCGTTTTGGGATTTTATAGAATTTATTTCTATGTTTTGGCCCTGTGCCATTACGATGGTAATTATGAGGAAGATGAGGATTTTAATTGTGTTGAAGTTCGCCGATTCCATTAACTTCCTCGGTTTCTCTGGAATTATTATATTTGCTTCTATTAGATTTCTTCTTTTTCTTGAATTTGGATTTATAATGAGTTATTTTCCTACCCCTATTCTTTTCTTCATAATGTTTTTCGTCTACCTGTCTAATTTCACCCGTCCTTTTGAAAGGATTTGTTACCTTAGACTTAACTAGAGGTGATAGTTTATAGCGGGTATCTACTTCATACTCTATGCGGTTTTTATTTAATTGAGTGATTTTATTCACTTTATTTAGTTGTGTGTCATAATCAGGTGAGCCTGCATAAATGAATATATCAGCTGGTGTCCTATTTGTGGTATTATGTTTGGTTTTATGATTATAAGTATAAAGAATTAATTCAAACTTCGTGAATCTATCTTCTGTGTTATCCTCGCTAGATATTATTCTTAATTTTTCATTTACTGTTTTATGAAATCTTTCTACGTCAGATATTCCATTTTTGCTGGAAGTGATCTCTATTTTGACGTTTTCCGCATTCAGCCATGCTTGCAATGCTGTGCACATAAAAGCTGAATCTTTATCGGCTTTGATTTCAATTGGTTTGCCCATCTCGTTAAAAACTTTCATGATGGCTCTTTTTGCTTCTAACCAGTCACGACTTTTTACTTCTACAAGAGTGGCAAACTTCGAGTCTACGTCAATACATGATAGGAACTGTTGGTTACCAACCATATAGAAATCCATGACGTATTTCTCTCTGATGTTCAGTATTTCCGGTGTAGTTTCGAATGCCAACTTCGTATTTCTATGCTCTGTTTTGGTAATATTACAAGTACGACATTCGTTTATGATGTTTTGGATTAGTTTTTGATAATCCGGGTAATAGTATTTTCTCCTAAACCAATTGACGGTTTTCTCTATCCCTGGATGGAGTAAGCCTTTATGATTCTTTAATATGGTTTCTTTAAATTCAGCGTAATTCTGAATATCTAGGAGTTTCGTGCTTGATTTAATAGCTTTGGTTATATTGTTAGAATTAATGATTTCTAAATAGGCTTTTTGGAATGGAGGAAAATCTGTTTCGTTATGGAAATATAATGCGCTCTTTTTGGTGCATAGATATTCCTTTATTATATCCTTCGCTAAGGTGTTAGTCATTTCCTTATACGTGATCTTGATGATTAGCTTGTGAAAATAACGAATTGTTTCTACCTTATCTTCATTGCCTTTTATTAGCTCAATTTGCCGATTGTAATAGTTAATTGGTCTTTCCGTGATAGCAATGTGATTTAGATTGTCTTCCTGTGCGCTATGTACAGTTGCACCAACGCTATTGGAAGCTTCTCCCAGGAGATTTTCATTAATCTTTACCCTTGATAAGGCATCAGCTACATGATTTTCTTTGCCTGGTAGATATTTCATTTTAAAATCAAACTCATTCAGTTTTATTTTCCACCTTTGTAATTTCATATTTGGCTCCTTGAGGTTGTTCAACCAAATCAAGGGTTTATGATCGCTTTGTATCTCGAATGTTCTACCGAACAGGTATGAACGGAAATACTTGGTTGCCCATACGATCGCTAATAATTCCTTTTCGATGGCTGAATAGTTTATTTCATGTTCATTTAGGGTTCTGCTAGCGTAGCAGATCGGTTTGTGTTCTTGTGACAAAACCGCTCCCAATGCTATGTTACTAGCGTCGGTTGTTACCGTGAACATTTTGTCAAAGTCTGGGAACGCAAGGATAGGGTCTGAGGTGATGAGTACTTTTAGTCTCTCAAATGCCTCGACGTACTTTTCTTCCATGGGGTCTATGACAGCTCCTTTCTTTAGTTTGAGTGTCATGGGTTTTGCTATGTTTGCAAAATTAGGAATGAATTTCCTGTAGAACCCGCACAGACCTAAGAATGACTTTATTTGTTTAGTCGTTTCTGGTATTGGAAATTTGACAATGGCAGAGATTTTGCCTGGATTTGGTACTATTCCTTCAGTAGTGACTACATGACCTAGGAATTCAGTTTCCTTTTTCATGAATTCACATTTATCCATTTGTAGCTTCAAGTTGGCGTCTCTCAACTTTCCAAATACTCTCCTTAGTGACAACAAGTGTTCTTCCAATGAAGTGGAAAATACAATGATGTCATCTAAGTATACAAAGCAATCTTTGAAGATTAACTCTTCTAGCAGATTGTTCATACATCTTTGGAAGGTAGCTGGGGCAGTGGTTAGCCCAAAGGGCATACGAGTGAACTCGTAATGTCCATGCTTAGTGGAGAACGCAGTTTTGGGGATTGAGCTAGGTTCCATGGGTATTTGATGGAAACCTTTTGCTAAATCGATTGTCGTAAAATACTGACATTTACCTAGTTTGTCTAGGATTTCATCCATTCTTGGAGTTGGGAATTTGTCCTTAACTGTTATTTCATTTAGACTTCTATAGTCTACTACCATTCGATATTTTTGCTTTCCTGAAGCATCTATCTTCTTCGGAATCATAGATATGGGCGAGCAGTAAGGAGAATTCGACTTTCGAATTATTCCCTGCCCGATCATATCTTTGATTTGCTGGTTTACCTCCTGATCATGTATCTGGGCATATTTGTATGGTCGTCTGTAGACCGGGTCTTCATGTTGAGTTTTGATCTCGTGCTTGATTGTACTTGTGAAAGTCAAATTGTCACCTTCTCTGTACTGCACATCCTTAAACTCATATAAGACCTTCTTTAACTCTTCCCTCTCTTCGTCGTTTAAGTGTTCCAATCTTAATTGATTACATTCCCTTAATTCACTGTCTAGAGCGGAAGCGAAGTATTGATCTCCCTCTGGAGATGGGTCAAGGCACTTAGGTGCGATCTTCTCTTCTTTTGTAGAGGGATCAGTGCACTTCTGTGCGGTCTTGCCGGCTTCAATAGCTTCTCCACTCTGAATGATTGGGTACGACCTAGCTCCTAGTGTTACAGTGTCATTTCTGTAATCGATGACGGCTTTACGTGCCATCAAGTATTCTCTTCCTAATAAAATATCATAATTTTCGGAAAAGTTATGTATGTAGAACTTTTGTTCGGACGGACATGTTTTGTTCGCATTCCTCATTATACTCTTAGTTAAACGGACAGGTCCATTGATGGTATGGACCGTAAGGTTATCGTCTTTTATCTCGGAATCTGTGTAATTTTCTTTCATGATGTTGATCGATGATCCCGAGTCAGCGATACACCTTAATATTCTTTTATTAATGGTAATGTTTATATAGGGTCCTCCTCGGTTTCTTCCGAGGCGGCTTGATGCAAATTTACGTCCATCTTCGTTTGGCCACTCTGGCTCTCCCTCCCTCTTTTAGTAGGTTGGTTGGGTCCACTCCCACTAGCTTGGTTTTGAGATATTTGCTGATTGAATGGATTCTGAGCCCTACCTTGATTCAAGGAATTTTTGAACTCATTGTATAATCCAGGATTTTGGGAATTTTGATTTTGATTTGTTCGATTAGTCTGACCTGTTCCAGATGAACTCTGAGTTTGATTGTGATAGTTAGTAGTATTATAATTTGGATAATAGTTTCCAACATTCTTTCGATTTGATTGAGACGATTTCGATTGATCTTTATTTGTACCTGAATCTGTTGTACTAGCTTCGTACAATCCTTCTTCTTGTGCTGCCTTCTTAAGATTAGACAATGTGGTAATATCTTTTCTTGCTAAAGTCATGAACATTCTGTCAGGAAGTTTTCGAGTAATGACATCTTTAATTGTGTTGTTCAAAGCGTTTTTATAAATGACATTATTTTCTGGTATGTTTTCTAAGTTTAGCTTATTGTTTATTAATAATGCTTTTATCTCTAATTCTTCTATAAACTTACGAAGACTGCCGTTGAATCTGGTGGTGTATAGTTGTCGTAAGAGTTCTTCATATGGTGTGTGATTTTTGAACTCGTTGATCAGCGCCGTCTTCAGTTCGAGCCACGTGTTGGGTTGTATCATTTGCGATATGCGTTGTGCCTCTCCTGACAGTTGGATCTCGGTCGCTCCAAATAGGATCCTTTGTTGGCGAAGATCTTCAGTTGGATATAATCCGCATACATATTCGATTCGTTTGATAAATGAGCTTAGCTGTCCAGATGAACCGTCATAGGCAGGTATTTGTCGGATCGACAGCAGTGACTGGTTCAAGTGGATTTCGCTCAATGATAGTGGTGGTAACGCCATGTTGTTGGTGTTGATTGGGTTTTGTTTTGTTGTAGTTTTTAACTTTATTTTGGTTCACTTGTAAGTTTTTTTGATTTTGTATTAAGTGTTTCACTGTCCTTGGTGATTCACTATCTCCGCTTACTTCAGTTCACTTAAATTAGTTTTGCAAATCGTATGTGCTTGCAGCACATAGGTTCTTTGGCGGATTTCACAATTTTATTAACGATTCCGGGATTACGTGATCACAGTAATTATAAATAACACAAGCTGACCATTACCGAAATATAGGTGTTAATTTTAAACGAAATCCTACCGACTGCGCCAGTTAAATATCCGCAACTCGATTTTAAGTTTTTTAACAAAGACTTTTATTTTACAACTTAAATATCTTTATGTCACAAGATTTAAATGAATTCCCCGACTTGACTTTCGGTCTGCTTGTCTCAAACGGAACTGATCTCTCTGCTGCTGGCTAGTTTCCATGAGCCCTTCTCTTGGAACTCCCGACTCTGGCTTCGGGCGTTGCTTTCCTCGGCTGCATCTTCGTGTCGGTGGCGTACGTGCCTGGATCGATATTTGGGGATGCGTCGGCTTTGATGAAAGGCATCCACTGCTGGCGATCGGTGTTGCATTACATGACGGAGCTAGGAATGTGATACTCCTTGGTTTTATGTCTAGCTTTGATTGGTCCTCATGAGTGGCGTGATTCTAAAGAATCGATTTCTCGAGAGTGGCGTGATTCTAATGTTGATGAAACAATGTGGTCCATTGTTTATATTATGGAGGGCCCTAGCTTGGAGTATGGGAAGAAACAGTTATTGATTCTTGAGTGGGGTCCTGTTACTTGTGTGGATGGGGTGGATGAATTGTACATAAACATAATGTGTATGGGATGTGGGGAATTATGGATATGTCACTATATATATCTTTAATTATACCAAAGAGACATGTATGAAATCACGCTCTTAAATTGTAATGTCGTGCGCTCTTATACCATGTTGCGAACGGAGCCTATGCAAGCAGCAGCCGCTCATGAAGAAGGCGCCGCTTTAGAATAAACTCACTTATAATTGAAAGTCGATTGAGTGCACAAGTTTGATCTGTCGGTCTGTCTGATTCCAGTGTCTAATTAAACCGTCAGAAATCGTGCCTAACGGCAGGCTATTTAGCACAACCAGGGTGAAAATAGCGGTTGGAAGTAATGTAGAGTGTTATGCCTGGAGTGATTCTACTATTACTCTAGCCTGGATAAAGAATGGAGACAATAAAGACAAGTTTATCAGGCGTCGAACTGACGAAGTAAGAAAAATTAAAGAAATTAAATGGGGACATGTTAGAACTGAAGACAATCCAGCAGATGTGCCCCATCAAGGGGCATTAGTGCGGATAAGCTACCAGATATTAAGATTTGGTGGAAAGGGCCTCAATGGTTTGCGAAATCTAAGGATCATTGGCCAAAAGAGGAAATTGAAGAAAAATTAGTTGTTGCCACAACAATTGTAATAGCAAAAAAAAAAGAAATTTGTATGAATTATTACAAAAATATTCGTGTATGCATAAACTAGAAAGAGTCATTGCATATCTATTGAGGTTTATTCAAATAAAAACCAAACAGAATGAATTTTCTCCATTTTTGACAGTGAAGGAGATTAAGAGAGCCAAAGTATTAATAGTAAAACAACAACAAGCTATCCAATTCAGTTCCAAAATAGCTAGCCTAATTAATAAAAAGGAAATAGAAACAAAAAAATAAACTATTAAGCTTAAATCCGTTCTTAGATAAAGATGGATTGTTACGAATTGGAGGTAGATTGCAAAACTCCAACGCGGAATTTGAGGTTAAAAAAAAAAACATTGCACGGTGGAATTAATCTCATGCGAAACTATATCCAGCGAAAATATTGGATATTTGGGCTAAGAAATTGCTTAAAGAAATAACTTAAAGAGTGTGTCACCTGTGCTAGGTATCGACAGAATACTGCAGAACAAATTATGAGAAATCTGCCGAAACACAGAGCTACAATGTCGCACCCGTTTACAAATACAGGGGTAGACTTCTCCGGGCCTTACCACATCCGATGCTCTAAAAACCGTGGGCAGAAATCCTATAAGGGATATATTGCCGTGTTCGTATGCATGGTGACAAAGGCTATTCATTAGGAAGTAGTCAGCGATCTTACTCAAGAAGAGGAACCAACTTTGTGGGAGCTTCGCGCAAATTAGCGAGGAATACCAAAAAGCCCTCAAAGACAACATAAAAGTGGTTCCAATATTAGAAAGAGAACAGATCGTGTGGTATTTAATTCCCCCGGCAGGACCTCACTTCGGAGGTATTTGGGAAGCTGGGGTAAAATCAGTGAAATATCACTTAAAAAGCGTAATTGGGGACAATAATTTAACATATGAGGAAATGGCAACTCTATTGTGTCAATTTGAAGCGGTACTAAATTTACGCCCTTTGTATACAGCTAAAAATGATATTGACGAACTGGATGTATTAACACCAAGTCATTTTATTATTGGAAGGCCAATATTTGGCCCGATTGAAACAATTTCAGAGGAACAGATCGGGAATCTGGATAGGTTCAGATTAATTCAGAAAATGAAAAGAGAATTTTGGATTAAATGGAAAGAAGATTATTTGCACACACTGCAACAAAGAAATAAATGGAAAATAGGAATGCAGAATATTAAAACAGGACAGATTGTATTAATAAAAGATGAAACCTGTCACCCAGCTAGATGGCCCTTGGGAAAAATAGAAGAAATACATAAAGGTAGGGACGATAGAGTCAGACTAGTAACTATAAAACATCAAGACGGGTTGATAAAACGACCCATAACTAAAATTTGTCCATTAGCTGGAATTGATTCAGAAGAGCAAGACTCAGGAATTACTCCAAAAGAGACCAGAAGTACTCGTAGTAGACCTTAAATGTCTAAGCTGGGACTAATGTCAGCATTGTATCAAATGCAAACATTGTTGCCAGAGGAAAGGCGAAGTGGTCTATTGAAAAAATTAACAGTTCCATTTCAATATATTAGTACCCGATGGGGGACATTGGGATAGTCGCTTAATTGGGACTTAATTTATTATAACATGGACCCGTATTTTCAAATGATAACGAGGGGGAACGTTGTGAGTTGCTGCGGACACCGCAACTCTACAGTTATACCCGATACTAAGTCAGTATGGCTCTCCTCCGGCAGACGCCGCTACAAAAATGATCCGATCTGAACCAGATTCAGCAACCGGATAGATATGGTAATTTTTCTATATTCTTCTGATTTTAGTTTTCTCGAATCTGCAATATTGTGGATGCAACAGATTTTCGTCCTTTGTGGGGGCGAAAGTGGGCGGGGCGAAGTTTTGAAATATTTTTGTAGCAGTGGCATATCACAGAAGTCTGGATCCAAAACATCGTTGCTCTAGCTCTTATAGTCTTTGCTCAATCGTGGCTCAATCGACTCGGCTATTGATGCTGATCAAGAATATATATGTATACTTTATGGGGTCGGAAGCAATTCCTTCTGGACGTTACACACATCCACTTTCACAACAAATCTAATATACCCCAATACTCATTTTGAGTATCGGGTATAAAAAACGGGAAAGAAATAATTGGGAAAATGAGAGTTGTGTGTGGTAAACTTTATACTTTTGAAGATCAATGCAATAATGTCTTAGATAACGCGGAAAGACAAATTGCAGACTTGGAGGAAAATAATAAACTTTTCTTGACTAAGGAGAATAAAAGAAAGAAGCGAGCACCATTGAGTTTATGGGCTCACTTTATCATATATTGTTTGGGAGAATGGACGCCGAAGATTAGGAAAATTTGGAAGGAAATATGACAAATTTACTAGAAAACTAATACAACCTAGATGATTTAATTAAGAAACAAACATCAGTAGTAGAGTCAACGGTAAATATCCTCAAAAGAACTACCGAGAAAATAAATTTAAACTTTAGAAGTATGAGCGCTAGAGTAGAAAACATAACGGAAGCATTAAAAGAAAGTTTTTATGTGTACAAAGAATCTATAAATTTCTTTATGGTAACAAAGCAACTAAGCTCCTTGATTGAAGAGTGCGACAAAATTCAATCAGCAGTTATTAATCTACTGATAGATATTAATCATGGTAGACTAAATCCAAATATTTTAAAACCTATACAATTAAAGTTAGAAATAGCTAAAATAAAAGATAACTTATTAGAAACAGGAAAAAGAACAGGAACAGAATTGAAGGAAATTTGCAGCTTATTAACAGCGAAATGAATTTTTGTTGATCACAAATTAATTCTGAACGTGAAGATTCCCCTGTTTGGTAGGCACGCATCCCATTTATTTAGGATAATTCCAATGCCGCTTGAGCATGAACAAGAATTGGTCAAGGTATATTTGAGCTCCAGGTATTTAGTATATAACTTCGAAATGGATTCCTATCATTCGATGACTGAAGCTACCTTGAGCAAATGCCGAAAATGGCAGACAAATAGAAGAATATGCGAAGGTAATTGGCCTTGCAGCAATGCCAATGATAATGCTTGTGAGATAGCTCCTTTCAAACCAAAAGGTATTTCAAATTGCATGTATAGGAAGATAGCAGAGTCAAGATCATTTTGGGTCGAATTAGAAAGGCAGGGTAGTTGGCTCTTCAAAGTTCCAGTAAACACTAATGCTATAATTCAATGTAGTAACTCAAATCAAGAAGTAATTGATCTTCCACAACAAGGAATTTTAACAATAATACATGGTTGTACTGTGCGAACCGATGATAAAATACTAGTACCTCATCACAGTATTCAAATGGTTAAGTTAAGAGACGAATCAAAATTTTTAAAAGAAGGTCATCATGATTTAAAAGGATTTAAGTTCCATCATGTATCTGGACATGCGGCCTTGATTATAGGAATCATAATAGGTTAGGTTAGGTTGACCCGGACGGCCCTCAGTGGGGCCCCACATAGGCCAGTATGGCCCTTAGTTGTCCGGATAGGGGGGTATGAACCGTCGCGGCAGTGTTTAGGGGATTTTGAAGTCCTCGAGAATCGAGGTATTTTTCGCATAGGCCAGTAGTTGCTGTGGCGTCCTCTTGGAGGCATCTTCCAGTGATGCCAGCACTGGTGCGCCCAGGTACTTCCTCCTTGCCCTTAAGAGAGCAGGACAGTTGCAGATGAGATGTTCCAGGGTTTCGGTTGCCCCAGGTTCGTCACATTTCCTACAACTGTCTCGGATTGTGATGCCTAGCTTTGTTACATGCGCCGCAGCCAGACAATGGTCCGTTAATATTCCCACTGATAATCTGCAGTCCTTTCGTGGTAGGTGCAGCAGGTAGTGGCTGAGTTTATCATTGCGGTCCTTGCACATGCTTTTCGAGGTTCTGCAGGCGGTGGTACTCCTCCACCTACTTTCGGTTTGTGATCCGGCCTGCTTTTCTAGATCGCTTTGCAGCGTTCTAAGGGAGACAGGCACGTTCTCGGTTCTCGTATTCGCCAGCCCGATGCCTTCCTTAGCTAGTACGTTCGCCGTCTCGTTTCCTTCGATGCCCTGGTGACTGGGAACCCAGTAGATCCGCACTGACTTTGTCGTGCTTAGGGTATCTAGTGCCTCCCTGCTCGTCAAGACACTTCTTGAATTGACCGCGGACGACTGCATGGATCTTATCGCCGCTTGGCTGTCGACGAATAGGTTGACCGCATCGTGTGCTCTTTCAGTGAGAAGAGCGACCTCTGCTGCTTTCCTGATGGCAAAAACCTCTGTCTGGTGTAATAAGTGTGATAATAATAGTAATAATGTGATAATAAGATAACTTCAATTCTTGGAGCGTCTGCTCCGCAGTGTTACTTTATTCCGAATGATTATTATAATTTCATGTTGGGTTCAGCTAACCCGAAACATACAATGCTTATATCTATGTCTTATATTTATGTGTAAGTATATTGGTGTATGCATATTTGTATGAATGTACATGCAGAAGGCATATACATTGGAATGCTCATTTGACCACTTGGAATATATTGCCGACACTGCAGTTCTCACGCTGCAGGCCAGTCCACATATAAGGGACTGATCGTATTACGGCTCTTGAGTGTGGTTGTGTTACGTAAACATTGGGACAAAGTGTCTTTCTGTTTATGAGCGTGATACTCTACATTAACTTTAGGCATTTGACTAATTGCCTATGCCTATTTGACATACAACATACTACACCTCCCTTTTTAGAGAAATAACGTAATATAATTATTATTTTGAAAAAATTATTTTTTTTTTTTGATATCTTGTATGTTGATTATCTCTTTTTTTAAATATTTGTGTTCATTGATAAATAACTTATTTTTTTTTAATATATTTGATTTACTTTAACTCCATTCAACCTTAATTTTTCATTCGACCTTCCTAGAAGAATTTAAATTTTCTCTATGTCGGGTCAAGCAGCTTAAATATTTTAAATTATTGCCAGTGGTGCGGCCCAAAGGAAATGCATTTTGGTGTTGTCGTTTCCAATGCCCCCACTGCAAAGATCATTTGCTACCGCATATGCGCATGCAGCGGAATTCTTTCGTCTCCTTATGTCGCAATCTCTCGGACTCGGCTTAACAGCGTCCCCGAGCAGCTCTAACGCTCTCGGGCTATCATACGCTCTCGCTCGCGTCTAAGCTTGCTGCATAGGGCCCGGCAATTTGACCCGTCAGCCCTTGCATGGGCAGTCTTGAGCTAATCGTCGCAGCTATTAGATTAACATCCTCGCATCAATCGTTCGCCCAATCATTGCCATATGTACATACGCGATAAGTTGGTTTACATATGCAAATAAATTGTGAATAATAAACAGCCTCTCGACATTCATTACCTTCAAATTGCAACAGTTATTAAAAACGCTTAATATCTTAACATTTGGTGACCCCGACGTGATTGTGCAATAAATAATCCATCAGTGCAATCACAAACTAATATAGCATTCAAAGATCTAAACTAATTGCCATCTCAACCAGTGTCATCGGCTTGCGCTTCTCTTTTCGGTCATCCTTCCGCAAGAAACGTTTCTTACACCGGTCGCCTTTGTATATACAGTTCGTACATAGCTGTTCGCTTGCTGGGCTCGGTTCTTGTCGTCTATTGCTCGTGTTACTCTTTGCGATCATCTTCCCGCTAGAGACGTTGGTCTTTCTGCTAACGCTGCCGCTACCATGGAAATTAATGCTGCTAACGAAATTCCAATGACCAGTGAGCAAAACAGGGTATCTTTTTTGAAGCTTAAGTCAACGGAATTATGCGAGAAAATGAAAAGGTTAGCTACCGCTTGGCAGAATGAGTCGTTGGACTGTGACTACTACATGCTCGTGGTAAAGCAAGAACAAGTCGAGAAGTTGATCGGCAAATTTGAGACGTTTCACGGCGAGCTTGAGGAATTGGATCGAAGCGAAATTCACAGTGGTTTGTGTGACATTTTTGAGTCACTTGCAAGCTCGCTGAAGGCGGCGATTATGAGGGAAATGGCTAAGAGTAGCGGCCGCATGCCGTTTCATTCTACCTTGGCTGGAGGAAACACTACGGTTGATTTTGCCGGCTCGCAATTTCGACCTCACCGTAGACAAGTACCATCCCTGCCTCCTATACAATTGCCGACGTTTAGCGGCGGGTATGCGAACTGGACGGACTTTTATTCAATGTTTGCCACCATCATCGACAGCCATCCGGACTTAACAAACATAGAAAAGCTCCAGCATTTACGTTCCTGTCTGCGGGATTCGGCATTGGAGACTGTTCGGTCGCTGGAAATCTCAGATGGCAATTATGCTGTGGCATTAGATTTGTTGGAAAACAGATTCAATAATCGGCGATTGGTTTTTCAGGCACACATCAATGAGATCTTGGCGCTTCAGGCTGTGGAACCTGGGTCAGTGGTCATGCTTCGGGAGCTTTCAGACAAATTCAATTCACATATGCGCGCGCTCCAGGGTTTGGGCACCACTGAGCAGATCGCAGGATGCATCATCGTGCAGGAGCTTCTCCGAAAACTGGATCCAGCGAGCCAAGAGAAGTGGGAGGAACGATTCAACGATCCCGCATTCGCCAACTTAATTCCGTCGTGGGAATCTATGGCCTCGTTCTTGGAGCAGCGATGCAGATCATGGGAGACGATGGACTTTTCTATGGCAAGCTATGCGTTGAGCAATCAGGTGGGCAGAAGTAGAAAGCATAATTCTAGGTCTACATTGGTTACAACGAACCAAACCGTAGCACGCTGCGCGCTGTGCAACGATGGTGTTCACGAGGTCCAACACTGTCAGAAGTTTAAAGCGCTGTCCCCCACAAATCGACATAAAGAAGCCAAGCGGCTCTCGTTATGTATAAATTGTCTCAGAACAGGGCATCGATTACTTCAGTGCACCTCGAGCAACTGTCGTACCTGCGGGGGTAGACACCATACCCTCCTTCATTTTGGTAGCCCTGAAGATACCGCAGTCCAAGGGAAATCAGCGCCGTATACTCCATCTCAGTCTGCGCTGTCTGAGTCTACGCCGTCTGAGCATACCACTGAGCCCTCTACTTCAGCGGCTACCTCGTCTGCCCTTATTGCCCAAGATCTCAGTAATGGTGTTGTTCTACTTGCCACGGCCACGGTCTTAGCCAAAAATCGTTCCGGAGTTTTAGTTCCCTGCCGAGCGTTGCTGGATTCCGGCTCCCAGTTGCATCTAATAACTTCTCGTTTCGCGAATCAGCTTCAGCTTTGAAAAATGAAATCATCGACTGCAGTCTCGGGAATAGGCGACTCTAGCTTCGTCACGGATGGATTTTCGGTCAACGTTAGCCTGCACTCTCGCTCATCGGATTACTCAACTCTCATCACTGCCATTGTAGCCTCTAGCATAACCGATCGACAGCCAAGCTTTGGAATTAACACTCAAAACTGGAACATTCCATCTAACATACCACTAGCTGATCCGGAGTTTTATAAGCCGCAGCGCGTCGATCTGCTAATTGGCGCAAGTCTGTTTTTCGAGCTCCTGTGTGTTGGTCAGGTCAAGCTACTGCCAGGATTGCCTTCAATTCAGAAAACGCGCTTGGGAGTGGTCGTGTCTGGAAGTTGTTCGCGTTTAAAAGGTTCCTCGTTGATGGTCTCTCGCGCTCGGGCCGTAGCTGCTGAGGATAATAGTCCAGAGGATCGGCTTGAGGTGCTTCTTCGGAGGTTTTGGGAGGTAGAAAATTGCATCGAACCAATAATAAAGTCTACCAAAGAAGAGCTAGATTGTGAAGCACACTTTGTGCAGCATTTCCGTCGACTACATAAAGGCGATTATTGTGTTCGGTTGCCAGCAAAATATAATTTGGATCTCCTTGGAGAATCTTACAATCAAGCGCTTCGTAGATTCCTGACCCTTGAGAGAAAGTATGCAGCATTTATAAAGGAGTACCTTGATTTAGGCCATATGTCTCAGGTTCCTACCCAGTCAATCAGCAACTGCCGATATTTTTTGCCTCACCATTGCGTCATGAAGGAAGATAGTTCTACGACCAAGCTTCGCGTCGTTTTTGATGGATCCGCTTCAACCTCATCTGGATATTCCCTGAACGACGTTTTAATGGCTGGTCCCGTAATCCAACCCAAACTGTTTCATATTCTTGCTCGATTTCGGTCATACGCCGTTGCGATTACGGGAGATATCTGTAAGATCGTTGTATCGTTGTGTAAGAGTCTCGACCGAGGATAGCAACTTGCAGTGTATTCTGTGGAGAAACTCAAGGGAAGAAGACTTGCGTGTGTTTCAATTGGACACCGTTACTTATGGGACGAAGCCTGCCTCCTATCTAACTGTGCGAGCGATGCATCAGTTGGCAAAAGACGAGCAGATGGCGTTTCCAGTTGGAGCTGAAATCCTTCGCCGTGACTTCTACGTGGATGACTTGATATCTGGAGCCAGCTCGCAGGAGGAGGCTATCCGGATTCGGGAGCAAAATACTGGAATTTTGTCTAGAGGTCAGTTCAGATTGAGGAAATGGTGTTCGAACGTCCCTGCTGTGCTGGATGGAGTTCCGGAAGAGGACAAGGAAACATTTTTGAAGTTCGACGATGGCAGCCATGTGACTAAAACTTTAGGACTTGCGTGGGATCCGGTTTCTGATCTACTATTATTTTCGTTCTCGGCCCTTCAATCTTCTTTAAATTTCTGCAGGCGCTCTGTTTTGTCATCCATAGCGCGATTCTACGATCCTCTCGGGCTAGCTGGTCCCGTAATTACTAAATCCAAAATCTTTCTCCAGCGTTTGTGCCAAGAGAAGTTGTCCTGGGATGAAAGCCTTCCAGTCGCACTGAACACCGAGTGGCAGGAAATATGCACCAGTTTTGGTCAGATTCGTCGACTTGAATTTCCTCGGCTTGTGCTCCTTCCAGACTCTACGCTGGAAATTCACGGATTTTGCGATGCCAGCATCGAGGCTTATGGTGCATGCATTTATGTCGTGTCCAAGGGTCAGCATTTCAGCAGTCACTTACTTTGTGCCAAATCTCGTGTGGCTCCTTTGAAGACACTTACAGTACCAAAGTTGGAGCTTTGTGGAGCGGAGTTGCTGGCTAGGCTCATATCTGAGATAGCTGGAATGAATGTATTCAAGGGAAGGTGTTACTGTTGGTGTGATTCTGCCTTTGCGCTCTCTTGGATTCGGGACGAGCCGTCAAGATTTAATAATTTTGTTGCAAATAGAGTGTCAACGATTCAGGAAATGACCGAAAAAATGGAATGGCGCTATGTTCCCACAGCTTTAAACCCAGCCGACATTCTGTCTCGAGGGGCTCATCCGACTGAGCTGAATGAGTCACCTCCTTGAGCTCATGGACATTATTGCTGATTCCAAGTATGCGAATTCATTTGCTTCTTTGCAACGCGTTTTCGGATACATTCACAAGTTTTGCAACCGAATTCGGCGCCCCGGACTCACTGTCTCAGACATTGAACATGGAACCCAGGTATTGCTACGACTAGTCCAGCGTACTCAGCTATGGGAGGACATGAAGTCACTGCGGGCAAGGGGAGCAGTCTCCTCATCGAGCTCAATCGCATCGTTATCGCCATTCATGGATCAGTTTGGACTTCTCAGGGTAGATGGTCGACTGAAAAACTCTTCGTTGGATTTTGATGGCCGTCATCTCATCATCTTGCCCAGCAGCCATCCACTGACTCTTGCAATAATCTCCCATTTTCATGAGCGGAATCTGCACTCTGGTCCTCGAGCTTTGCTTGGACTAATTCGATCCCAATATTGGCCTATTGGGGGAGGAAGACGGTAAACAAGGCAGTAAACAAGTGCGTAAGATGCTTTCGACTGAAGCCCAGGGTATTGGAGCGTATTATGGCGGATCTTCCAAAGGAGCGGCTCGATGGTTCTCATGCCTTTGAGATCACAGGCGTGGACTTCTGTGGGCCGTTTTTCTACAAACCGGAGGCACGCAACAAGGCTCCAATCAAGTGCTACGTCTGCGTCTTCATTTGTTTCGCTACCAAGGCTGTTCATCTGGAGCTTATAAAGGACTTATCCACAGTTGCGTTTCTACATGGACTAAAGCGCTTCATATGTACCAGGCGGAAGCCGCGGCAAATTTGGTCAGACAACGCAATAAATTTTGTAGGCGCTAAGAATGAGCTGATGGAGTTAAAGCGCCTGGACCTCAGCGATGACCATCAGAAGGCGCTGCTGGATTTTTTCTTGGTCGAAGCTATGGACTGGCATTTCATTCCTCCACGCTCCCCGCATTTTGATGGTCTATGGGAGGTGCAGTGAAGACGGCCAAGTACCACTTCTACCGTGCGATAGGCAACTCGGTTCTTGGATTTGACGAGCTGCGGACGCTGTTGTGCCACATCACGGCAGTGGTTCATTCAAGACCTTTAGTTTCAATTTCAGAGAGCCCTGCCGATCTAGATGTTCTGACTCCAGCGCATTTCTTGAATGGTGGCCCTCCTGCTTCGTTCGCTGAGCCTGACGTCACGCAGCTAAACTTCGATCGTCTGGACGGCTGGCAGCGCGTTTCGTACCTGCAGCAGCTCTTTTGGTCCCGGTGGAAGGAGGAGTACATAACGTCACTGCAGCAGCGCTCAAAGTGGCGCACTGCGAAGCCTAGTTTAGCAGTCGCAGATTTGGTTCTTGTCAAGGATGAGAATCTTCCTCCCATGAAGTGGCCACTGTGGTCGAGCTATTGCCTGGACCAGATGGCGTTGCCCGAGTTGCTGTGCTGAAGACGTCATCTGGAATCACCAAGCGCGCCGTCAACAAGCTGTGCCTGCTGCCCCTTAAAGATGCTGTTGAAAGTCAGGCTTCCAACGGGGGGAGTATGTCGGGTCAAGCAGCTTAAATATTTTAAATTATGCCAGTGGTGCGGCTCAAAGGAAATGCATTTTGGTGTTGTCGTTTCCAATGCCCCCACTGCAAAGATCATTTGCTACCGCATATGCGCATGCAGCGGAATTCTTTCGTCTCCTTATGTCGCAATCTCTCGGACTCGGCTTAACAGCGTCCCCGAGCAGCTCTAACGCTGTCGGGCTATCATACGCTCTCGCTCGCGTCTAAGCTTGCTGCATAGGGCCCGGCAATTTGGCCCGTCAGCCCTTGCATGGGCAGTTTTGAGCTAATCGACGCAGCTATTTGATTAACATCCTGGCATCAATCGTTCGCCCAATCATTGCCATATGTACATACGCGATAAGTTGGTTTACATATGCAAATAAATTGTGAATTATAAACAGCCTCTCGACTTTCATTAACTTCAAATTGCAACAGTTATTAAAAACGCTTAATAGCTTAACACTCTATTTTATTCCCACTTGTTTTTTATTATATTTTTCATTATATTATATATATATTTTTTTTGTTTTTTTAATTTTATTAGGTTGATCAGACCCCTTTTTTTCTCTTTCATGAAACGTTTCATTGATTATATATTTGTAACCTATCCTTATGTACTTTTTGTTTCTTATTCTTACTATTTTTAATGTAAATGTTAGCATTATCCTCTATTTTTTCTACTATATTTGGTCCTAAATATACTGGGTCTAATTTGTGGCCTGCTTCATTTCTTATAAGTACCTTATCTCCTACTTTTAATTCAAAATTTCTTGTTTTTTCATCGTATGCTAATTTCCTATAAGCCTTGGCTTTTTATACCCGATACTCAAAATGAGTATTGGGGTATATTAGATTTGTGGTAAAAGTGGATGTGTGTAACGTCCAGAAGGAATCGTTTCCGACCCTATAAAGTATATATATTCTTGATCAGCATCAATAGCCGAGTCGATTGAGCCCTGTCTGTCTGTCCGTCCGTCCGTCTGTCCGTCTGTCCGTCTGTCCGTCCCCTTCAGCGCCTAATGCTCAAAGACTATAAGAGCCAGAGCAACGATGTTTTGGATCCAGACTTCTGTAATATGTCACTGCTCCAAAAATATTTCAAAACTTTGCCCCGCCCACTTCCGCCCCCACAAAGGGCGAAAATCTGTGGCATCCACAATTTTAAAGAAAACTAAAAACGCAGAATCGTAGAGAATGACCATATCTTTTAGACTGCAGAATCTGAATTGGATCGTATTATTATTATAGCCAGCATCAAGAAAACAATTTCATTTTTTCTCGCCCTGTCTCTCTCTAACACACAGGTAGCATAGGCGGCTTTGCTTAGAGTAAAACATTAGCGCCTAGATCTCAGAGACTATAAAAGCTAGAGCAGCCAAATTTGGTATCCACACTCCTAATATATCGGACCGAGACGAGTTTGTTTCAAAATTTCGCCACACCCCCTTCCGCCCCCGCAAAGGATGCAAATCTGGGGATATTCACAAATCTCAGAGACTATTAAAGCTAGAGTAACCAAATCTGGTATCCGCACTTCTGTTAGATCTCACTATAAAACCTTTATCTCAAAATTTCGCCCCACCCCCTTCCGCCCCCACAAAGGACGAAAATCTGTTGCATCCACAATATTGCAGATTTGAGAAAACTAAAAACGCAGAATCATAGATAACGACCATATCTATCAGATTGCTGAATCTAGATCAGATCAGATCATTTTTATAGCCAAAGGAAACAAATCAATTTGCAGTGGCTACGCAGCGCCCGACGTCACGCTCAGACTGATTTTCTGTCTCTCTCGCACGCACTCTTTGTCGTGTCGTTTAATATTAGCGGCGTATGCCGGAGGAGAGCCATACTGACTTAGTATCGGGTATAACCGTAGAGTTGCGGTGTCCGCAGCAACTCACAACGTTCCACCTCGTTCTAACAAAATTCTAGCTCTTTTGTATGCTATTTCTAATCTAAACTTTATTTCCTTAGAGTAGTCCTCTAAATTGTAAATAGGATCTATGTAATAAGTTCTGTTTAAATCTATGAACTGTTTTGGTAGTCTGCCAAATACTAGTTCGTATGGACAATACTCATGCGTTGCTGATGGTGTCGTGTTGAAACAATAAGTGAAATATTGAATCCAGACATCCCAATTAGTTTTGTCTGCAGAGATGTAAGAACGAAGGTATTCATTAAACGTTCGATGACTTCGTTCTATTGTCCCTAATGTTTGGTGATGATATGCAGTAGAGGTGAGATTCTCGATCTTCATATACTTGCATAGATCAGTTAAAATCTGGTTTTTATACTCTGCTCCCATGTCCGAGATGAACGTATTCATTGGACCAAAATTGAGTATGAAATTTTCGAATATAGCTTTTGCGACATTATTTGCGCTTTTGCTTTTTATTGGAATGGCTACTAAATATTTTGTAAGGTCACAAATTAATGTGACTATGTATTCATTACCATTTTCTGATTTAGGTAGCGGACCAACTGTATCCACTATTACTATATCGAAAGCATTCACAGGTGTTTCTGTGAGAGTCAAAGGAGTTTTTGTGTGAGTCTTTGTTTTAGACATTTGGCATTTTTAACATCTACGTACGTACTCTTTTATATGACGTGTCATATTTTTCCAGTAGTAGTGCCTTTTTATTTTCGCTAGCGTTCTTGTTATGCCACTGTGGCCTCCTTGAATTGGGTCGTCATGGTATGTAGACAATATTTGTTGTATCTCTTTTTCATCTGTTATTTGGGTCACCGGCTGGAGTAGCGCTACTCTTAAAGATTTTAATATTTCATTGCCCATATTTTTAAAAGAATCTATTGAAACTGATTCAAAGATCTTTTCGCTCGGTGCCACTTTGAGTTGGCTGATTTTTAATATACCGGCCTCTTTTTCGAGCCTTTGGAAGAACTGACCTAGGTCGAGAATTCCATTAGTATATAAATCGCTAACATCAATTCTTGCGATAATTTTATTTCCATGTTTAAATAAACATTTAGATTCTGTTATGCGCAAGGTCACTACTTTTCGTACTTCATCATTTGTAATGACTTCATGTACGTTGGGCTTAGATACATTTTTATGACTTTGCCTTGGCAGAAGTTCATATTTTTCTACTGTACAGTTTTTATTTTGTCTACTTTGTCGCCTGGTAGTGACTTTCAGGACTTTATGTTGCATGTCTTTGAGTTCTTTTATAGTAATACGTGAAAGTGCATCTGCTATAAAATTATCTTTCCCCTTTAGGTATTCTACTGTGAAGTCATATTCTTCAAGTTCTAGCCGCATGCGAGTTAATTTCGAACTGGGATTAGTCATAGAAAAAAGATATGTTAATGGTCTGTGATTCGTTTTAACAGTAAAGTGTTTGCCATAAATATAAGGTCTGAAATGGGTAATTGCCCAATGAATTGCCGCTAACTCTTGTTCTGTTGTGGTCTTATTGCTTTCCCCTTTTGTAAATGAACGAGATGCATAAGCTATTGGGAGCTGAATTCCGTCACGGTTCTGAGTTAGAACCGCTCCGCAAGCTTGTTTACTAGAATCTGTTATAATGCAAAAATCTTTGCGAAAATCAGGATATTGTAATAATGTGGGGTGCATAAGCTTTTCTTTAAGGTATTGGAATGCGTTTTGGCATTCACTTGACCATTCAAAAGGAACATTCTTTTTACATAATCTAGTTATGTGCCGTGAATAGTCGGCGAAGTTTTTTATAAACCGACGATAATAATTGCAGAATGCTTCAAATCGTCTCGCGCTGTCCGCATCTTGAGGGACAGGATAATTTTTGATGACGTCAAATTTCTTGTCATCTGGCAATACTCCTTTGTCAGTGCATTTGTGACCCAAGAATGTCACTTCATGCATGAAAAATTAACATTTTTCTGGATGCAACTTTAGGTTATATTTCCTACATACATTAAAAACATCAGTTAAGTTTTTAATCATGTGTTTTTTGGAACATCCTATCACCATTAAGTCATCCATATAAAGGAATGCCTGAGAGGGTTTTAAACCCGAGAATGCTATTGTCATCATTCTCTGAAATGAATTTGGTGCTATTTTAAGACCAAATGGTAATCGAGTGAAGCGATATGCTCGTTGAAAAAGATGTTATATTTCTTGAATTTTCTTCAAGTTCGATTTGGTGAAACCCTGACATTAAGTCAAGGCATGAAAAGTATTTAGCTCTGCCCAGTTGGTCTAGAATATCATCAATTCTGGGGAGCGGGAATTTATCAGAAAGTAGTTTTTTGTTGATTTGGCAATAGTCAATTACCAATCGCCATTTCTTTTCTTTCGAATTTGGTAATGATTTTTTCGGAACTAACAAGAGTGGGCTGTTATACTCGGATACAGACGGTTCTACGATTTTGTCATTTATTAATTTCCCTACTTGTTTTTGAATTTCTTCAACGTGGCTATGCGGGCTTCTGTAGTTTTTAATATAAATGGGTTCATCATCTTTAAGTCTCAATGTTTGTTTATAAAAATTATTTGTCGCTATTGGTTCGGTTTCCAGTCCGAACACATCACTATACTTGGTGCATAATTCTGTTAGTTGATTTTTGAATAGTTCTGGAAAATTTTTCTTTAACTTTGAAAGTACTTGTTCGCTTCTATTTTCTGGATTAGTGTTATGAATGTCGTAATCTGTTAAATTTTCATATTGGATTTTGTTCACTTTGACCAATTGGTCGAAATTAGTTGTGTTTAGAAGGCGAATGTAGACATGTTTGGATGCTGCTATTGTATTTGCAACATAAATTCCATTATGTATTTCTTGATTAGGAACAAATATATAATCGTTTACTGTATTAATGTCTATTTTTCGAATTACTTGGGATCTGGCTGGCAGAAGAACTGTATTGTTGCCAGCACTATATGTTATCGGAACATAAATAGGATAATTTAAGTTTTGAGGTATAATTATAAACCAGTCTTCACTTGGCTTGAAGTCTAATTGGCAATTCCATCACACGGTATTGAAAAATTTGAATTTACTAAATGAAATTCGTGTGGAATAATATATTTTGTTGATTGAAGTTCTATTGAAGCTGTTCCTTGAGATTTGAGGCCTATGCCTTGGATGTTTATAATTTCGTCTTCTTGAATATTGAAATTATCTGAATTTATTTTTAAAAGTGAGATGTCTGCACCAGTATCTATTAGAAATGTGAGTTTATTTTCAGTTGAATGATTATAAAAAGTGACAAATATATTAAGACTGTAATTGATGGAATGAACCTTTGCATTAACTGATTGTTTCCTAAAGGGTTCTGAGAGTTTTCCGACGCATTTTGCGTCACTCTCACATTGTTATTATTGTAACCTTGGTTGGAGCAAAGACTATACAATACCAAGATGTTGCATGAGCGACCAAAAAGCTGTTCTATGGCAGGTCCTAACTTTAGAACCCAAAAGGCACGAGGGAGCGCGCGGGGTTTCAATTCCCTTTTCGCCTGTACTTCGTCTCTACCGCGACCCGCTGCCCATCGGTTTCGTCTGTTCGGCAATTCTGGACTCTCGAGCCTCAGCACCGTCGAAGCGGTGGTCGCGGATCGCCGATGTCTTTGGAGCGGCACAGTGGGAAAATTCGATTGGAAAATTCTCTATTAGAATTTATCTAAAGCACTCATACAATTTTTTTACTATTTCGGCTGAGTCCCCACTGTGCCGCGCCAAAGACATCAGCGACCACGCTGCCCTACGGTTTCGGCACGCAGACGATTCATATTTTGTTTTTGTATTCTTTCTCTCGAGACACACCGACTCGACGCTGACCGAGGCATTGACGAAGCCTAGTAGCATTTCGGAGGCGAAGGTAGCGTAAAAGAGAATTGAAGTAATAGCCCCGCGCGCCCGTACCATGAAGCGTCAAACGAAAATTGAAAAAGAATTTGTTCCTCATGCAACATCTTGGTATTGTATAGTCTTTGGTTGGAGTTACCTCGGCCTCTTCCTCGATTTTGGCCTCGTCTTCCACGGTTATTGTAATTATTGTTGTTGTTGTTGTTACCACCTTGGCTATAATAGTTGTGGTTGTAATTTCTGCCACGATTAAAACCTCGGCCTCCTCTATTAGTGTGATTTGCAGCTCGTCGATAATACAGGACAGTGTTATTTTGACCTGTTACCTCCGTGCAACTATTGACAAATTTGGAAACGGCATCATTCATATTTGTGAATGTGCCTGCCTGCATGATAAGTTTTACCTTATCAATCGAACAATTTAGGGTCATAGCTTTTACAGCTGTTGTAGTGCTGTATTTGTTTGCAAGTGATTGGCTTAGACCTTCACTGATATAGGCTCCTTCAAGGGCCTTTGCCAGTTTTTCTACCTCTTGGTTGTATTGGTTCGCCGTTTTGTTTTTCTGTTGCAGATTAAGTAGCTTGGCAGATACAACTTCTATCGATTCTCCTTTTACTGCATTTGACAGTTGCGTAATGATTGCAGGAATTTTCTGCTCATTACTAATTAGATTTCTCGCATGGCCTTTAAATTTCCATTCCATTCTTTTAATGGAATTATCTTACTTTTGTAAGCGTACTAACAATATACATAGTTCCTATACCTACATATGGGTCTTCTTCTTTTATTAATTTTACCTTGACATATGGTAGTGTTGAAAGTACCATTGCCTTTTCTGCTTTATCGCAGTGAATAAGTGGGCTACAGATTGCGTCGAAAGCGTCTATATAATCAGTCTCAAACTGATGTACTGATATGTATTCGCTATGCGAATGTAAAACTTTAATCGCATTAATGCGAAAATTTGGATAGCTTTCGTAGCACTAGAATCACTAAACCATCCCATTATGTAGTTTTAATTATTTTTATATATTCAATGAAAAGAATTTTTTTTTCGTTCTAACGTTCATGAATTTTATTTCCAAATTCTTGGTTTAGTTTTTCATTTTATCATTTCTCTTTATTCATTTCTAGATATTATCTAGGTTATTTGCCCTACTCATGTATCTTTTCTTGATAATTTTGTTATGCTTAACATAGAGTGCAAGCAGAAATTGCAAAACCAATACTATCGTGATAATTAATAACAGGATCCACAATGAGTTTATGTCATCCGTGTGATCAATTATCTGGACGTTGTTTACAACGTTGGCAGTATTGTCTTTTGCCTCACTAGAATAACTAAACCACAACATTATGTAGTTTTAATTGTTTTTATATATTCAATAAAAAGAATTTTATTTTTCGTTCTAACGTTCATGAATTTTATTTCCAAATTCTTGGTTTAGTCTTTCATTTAATCTTTTTCTTTTAATCTTATATGGGATTTTATAAAGAAAGAAAAAATATATTCCTCCCTTTGAAAATCGAAAATAAAAATTGGAGTGATATTTTCATTGCAATGAACTTATTGCAAGATTTATCATTTACACAAAGTTTTTAAACGCAGCTGAGTATAAATACTCAGCGGTAGAGACATGGAAAAGTTAGTTATTTAGTTTATGTGGTTGGCTCACAATTCAAAGTTACATTTCATATATATAAAAAAAATTCTCCAACCACATATGTTAGAAATGAAAGCCTAACAGGTTTTAGTGTTTTGCGACTTGCACCAAGGTGCGTCAATTCACATGTAGAAATTAAATCTATGGCAAGTTAAGGCTTACGCATATTTGCGGCCCCCTTGCGTGGCTTCGCTCGGTTGCGAAGTTTTAATTCAGCTTTTAATTTGTTGATGCGCTCTATGTACCGCTGTCGGTCTTCTGGTGTCGTCGCTGCCGCCAGCAAATCTTGTTGTAGGCGCTTTTGTTGAAGTAGCTTTCTCACTTGTCCTCCACGTTTTGTCTTCTTTTTCTCTGTAGTTTTTTTCTCCTGCTGTGCCTGGTACTCAGCTATTGTGAGTGGGAATGGTCCATCGTTTGGAAACACCTCCAGGTACTCCTGAATGGAAGGTGCGTCCCTTTGCTCAATAGGAGCAGAATCTATGTTGTCGTAACTCATAAGGGCTTAACTGGGCGCGTTAAGCGGTGCCGGCGCTGGTCATCGCACAGGCTACCCATGTGTTGTTTTACTTTTAATTTGTCTTATTGTTTGGTAGTATTCTTTATATATGTATGTTAAAGTAATAATCAGAATACACACACATTTTGAATATTTTTAATTGTCGCACATTTTTGCGTATTGTTTATATATTGTTGCACTTTTTATGTAATTTTTAATAATGCTTTTATAATTGCATTACAGCTTCGTGAAACTCGCCATGTAATAAGTGTGTTAATAATAGTAATAATGTAATAATAAGATAACTTCAATTCTTGGAGCGTCTGCTCTGCAGTGTTACTTTATTCCGAATGATTCTTATAATTTCATGTTGGGTTCAGCTAACCCGAAACATACAATGCTTATATCTATGTCTTATATTTATGTGTAAGTATATTGGTGTATGCATATTTGTATGACTGTACATGCAGAAGGCATATACATTGGAATGCTCATTTGACCACTTGGAATATATTGCCGACACTGTAGTTCTCACGCTGCAGGCCAGTCAACATATAAGGGACTGATCGTATTACGGCTCTTGAGTGTGGTTGTGTTACGTAAAAATTGGGACAAAGTGTCTTTATTTTGATGAGCGTGATACTCTACATTAACTTTAGGCATATGACCACTTGACATATTGTATACACTACAATACGGTGGGCATATGCCTATTTGGCATACAACATACTACACTGGAATATGCTGCAATGGTCCGATAGCTTATATGACAGCCTTGTCTCAGCCTCTCATATATATTGCGGTGCTCAGTTTGGTCTCTTCCGATTTTCCAGTCTTCAAGTCCCAAAGATGCGGTTGTTTTTACGTCGAGGTATGTTTGGGTGGTCATGTAATCAGTTGATCTGGTCATTTCCCTTCCAATTGAACTTTGCTCGTATCCTTGTGGCGACAGATTTCCTGATGCTATGAAGCGTTGTGCTGCCTTTCCTGTAATCAGGCGAGCGTGAATGTCCAGGGAGTCGATTCCGAGTACAGTTTCGAGTGCTTTTGTTGGGGTTGACCTCATCGCCCCTGTAATACAGAGCAGAGCCTGTCGCTGAGTCCTTTCCATAAGCTTATGATACGTTTTCTTTCCAGTAGCTTGCCACCACACTAAGACTCCATACAACAGAGTTGGTCGCACCACCGAGATGTAAATCCAATGCATCAGAGCCGGAGACAGGCCCCATGTGCTGCTGAGCATCTTCTTGGATGCGTAAAGCGCAATGGTGGCCTTCTTCACCCTTTCCAATACATTGGGTTTCAATGCCAGTTTACTATCCAGTACTGTGCACAGGTATTTGACTTTTGTTTTTGGGGTTAGCCTAGTTTGATTGATCTTCGGGGGGGTCCATATCGGTACCTTGTACCTCTTGGTAAAGAGGATGAGGTCCGTCTTATCCGCGTTGATACTGAGTATTACTTCTTCCGCCCACTCGCGTATCTCCCTGAGTGTACGTTCCATTAGTGAGCTGAGGGTCGATGGGCAAACACCCGTAATAAGTATGCTTATGTCGTCCGCATATTGGGGCCTTCCTTTCGTATCTCTTGATGAGGTCGTCAACCACCAGATTCCACAGGAGAGGCGACAGGACACCACCCTTTTTTTTTTTTAATTCCATTCAATTGCTCGTATTTACAATTTATTGATTACTTAAAGCAAACTATATTAAAGGTTAGGCTATGCAAGCCCAACATGTGTGGTACGGCCATGAAGCAATGCTTCACACATGTGCAGGCTTCGTTTAGACTAACTGGACTCTTGTCTGGTGCTCAACAGCGCGCAGTTCCCTCATAATGGTCGCCGCGAAGCAGCTCGTCGCCTCCCAGTTTCCCGGGGACAGGAGCATGCACGGCACCAAGCTCTGCTTGACTACGGCTCCACCCAGCGCTTCTTCTAGCCGCTGGCGCTGTGCTGCGAACCTGCCACACGAAAATATCGCATGCTCGGCATCCTCCTCCACGTAGTGCCCGCACCAAGAGCATTCTGCGGAGTCCGCGTGCCCGAAGCGATGAAGGTAGCTTCGGAAGCAGCCGTGACCACTGAGGAGCTGAGTCAGGTAAAAGTTGACCTGCCCGTGCTTCCTGCTTACCCACGCGTCGATGGACGGGATAAGCTGGTGGGTCCAACGCCCCTTAGTGGTCGTGTCCCAGCGCTGTTGCCACCTTCTGAGACTCTCCTGTTTGCACGCCATGCGTACCTGCCTTTTCGCCGCCGCGTCCATTCCTCTGCCATGTGTTTCCTGGTAGTATGTGGACCGTTCCTCCGCCAGGAATTCCAGGGGTGCTATGCCCGCGATCACGTGAGCTGCCTCGTCCGAGACTGTTCGGAAGGCACTGGTGATCCGAATCGTAGAGAGGCGGCGCGTGGCTGCCAGACCCCGTGCGTAGCTCGCTGTTCGAAGGGCCTTTGCCCAGATTGGCGCCGCATATAGCATCACCGATCTCGTGACACTCGTTAGCAATTGTCGCCGCCATTGCTTTGGTCCTCGGGTGTTCAGCATTAGCCTCGAGAGCGCACCGTTGGTGGTCGCCGCCTTCGTGCCCATGTAGGCCAAGTGCTCCCGAAAGCAGAGACGTGTGTCCACCAGGACACCAAGGTATTTAATAGCGCGCTTAGACGAAACCAGGGTACCTGCCACTGAGATGTTGGCCGTCTCGACTTTCTTCCGGCTGGATACCAGCACTGCCTCTGTTTTGTGGGGTGCGAGTTCGAGCCCGACCAGGTCCAGCCACTGTTGAATGCGCGCTATCGTTTGGTTGCAGGTCGTTTCCACGACGGACAGGTCTTTTGCCGCCACTAGGACAGCCACATCGTCTGCAAAACCCACCATGTGTACTCCGTGGGGGAGGCTGAGTCGCAAGATGCCGTCATACATTGCGTTCCACAGAGTGGGGCCAAGCACTGAACCCTGCCGATACCTCGTATTCCTCCGTGCCAGCCTGCGTGTCGTACAAAAGCAGCCTTCTCTCAAAGTAGCTTTGTACCATCCGCTGCAGGTACCTGGGTGTGTCGAAACTCTCCAGTGCCCTTAGGATGCAGCTCCACTTTGCCGTGTTGAACGCGTTCTTAATGTCCAGAGTGACTACTAGGCAATACTCTTTCCCGCCGCCTTTCCACCGAGTGCCGGCAATTGCACCGGAGGCAATGTCCACCACCTTACGAACGGCGTCTATCGTGGATCGGGCCTTACGAAAGCCGTATTGGTGCGGTGAGAGGTCGCCAGCCTCCGCGATGGAGCGTTCCAGTCGCGCGCAAACCACCTTCTCAAGCAGTTTACCCGCGGTGTCGATCAGGCAGATAGGCCTATACGACGACGCTGTCCCTGGCGGCTTACCTGGCTTGGGAATAAGCACTAGCTTCTGTATTTTCCACCTCACAGGGAACACTCCTTCCCGAAGGCACTGATTTAGCAGCTTCGCAAAGATGTCCGGACGCGTGGAGAGGGCGAGCAAGAGGGCTCTGTTCGGGATAGAGTCCGGCCCAGGAGCCTTGTTCGGGCTGATGCTCCTGGCTGCGCGTTCGACTTCCTTGATTGACACCTCCTCGATGTGTGCCTGACTGTGCGGTTGCAGTGTGAGGCAACGGACATCCCCGATGTGGTCAGCCCTGTGCGGAAAGAGTTCCTCCACGATGGATCTTGTCGTGTCGGGGTCCGATGGGGGTGCCTGTCTCTTGGCGCAAAGTTTGTTCGTCACCAACTTGTACGCCCTTCCCCATGGGTCCTGCTCCGCAGAGTCGCATAGCTTGAGAAACTCCACCCTGGGGTGTGCCTCTGTGTGCCTCTTTTACCATGGAAGCGGTGCCCCATTCTGATTGCACACTTCCTTATCCACAGGTTGATTGCTGGGTGTGTATTAGTAGCTACCAGGCGATGTGTTATTGCTTTCGTAGCCACGTTGTTAAATGCTCCGGAGATGTCCACGAATACTTCCAGTAAGTCCAGCAGCTTTTCTAGTGTTTTTAATATAAAGGAGGTAAGGCTAATCGGTCTATAGTCCTTGGGACTCGCATTGCTGTACTTTCCCGCCTTGGGGAGGAAGAGAACTCTCGAGGTTCTCCATTGGATAGGGATATAGCCTGTACTTAGACAAGCTGTGAATACTGCGGAGAGCCATAGGGTAATCGCCTCTTTGGTCACCTGCATCATGGCTGGGAGTACCCCGTCAAGTCCTGCTGCTTTTGTGCCCGCAAAGGAGTCTATTGCCCAGTGTATTAGTGGTTAATTGATCTGTTGGGGGGTGTTATTCCTCGGTTGCTAGGTCCTGGTGCTCTTTGGCATCAGCAACCTCGGTGCAACCAGGGAAATGTACCTCCATTAGTGTTGTTAGGTCTTCATCACTGCCCTCTGTCTACTGTCCGTCATCTAGCTTTAATTGGCTTTGTATGGTAGGCTGCTTAGAGAGCAGCTTCCGTAGCCGTGCGGTTTCTGGTACTTTCTGGATGTTGGAGCAGAAGGTCCTCCGCGAGTTACGTTCTGCTTTGCGTATTGGATTCTTGTAGCTCCTGAGTAGGAGTCTGTATTCCTCATAGACGATCCCTTCGTTCGCTTGTTTGGCAATCTTAAAGAATTCCTTGAGGTTGTCCCTTTGAAGAGAGAGATCCCGGCTCCACCAGAGTGGCTTGGACCTCTTCTTCGTCCTCGAGGGTTTGCACGATGTGTGGTCGGCATCCAGTAACGCGTTGGATAGGGTCTCTAGAGACTTCTCTATGTCCTCCGTGGATTTCACTGTGCCCGGACTCGTGAGCCTCGAAGTAACTGTCTTTTTAAACTTTTCCCAATTTGTATTCCGGGGGTTTCTATAGACTGTAACCTTCGAAGAATGTTTGAAGTCGCACTTAAACTGAATGTACTTGTGATCTGAGAAGGAGGGTATTTCGAGGACCCTCCAGCTAGATACCGTAGTTCTGTTTCCCGTTGCAAGTGTTAGGTCTAGCACGTTGGATGCGGTCGGACCTACGAAGGTGTGCTCCTCCCCAACGTTTTCTATATATAGATTAGTTGCTAGTGGAAAGTCTAAGAGTGACTCACCTCTGTCATTGATGTCGGTGCTTCCCCACATATTGTGATGGGCATTGGCGTCCGTCCCGATGACGAGTTGATAGTTTTTGGTGCCGGCTTCTGTATCGGGAATCGGGAAGACGCCGGACCATAGCCTTATCTAGACACTGCATTACCCCGGACAGAGCAAGCGACAGCCGGCACCCTCGTGGAGGGTTCAGCTAGAGGATTTTCGCCAGCCAGGAATCATAATAATAATAATATTAATAATCTGTGCCATAAGAAGAATTAAAGTAGCACGAAGACTACAAACGATAGCACTTCCCTACCCACTGTAATTGACTGTAAATGATTACCTGTACTTGTAATTATAGCTATAAAGAAAATGTACACAAAAGGTTAACAAGAATCAAAATACAAAGCCATGCTACTTTCGGACCCTTGCAGAATTTTCAAACATAAACATGTTATTGTAAACATTCACTCATGTATCCAAAAAAAGGATCTCTAAAGAAATCACATAAAGTAGATAAGTAATGACAGTTCGGGGTAAACAAAGATCTGTAGCCCATTAAAAGATACTACAACAAAACATAAGTAGGGAAAACACTTAACCAATGCATTCTTAAAATAACCCACTCAAATAGACAGCCGCAGTAAAATGTATCCCTTGCGTAGGTCTAACGATGATTAGAGAATACAAAATTGTACCTCCTACCTCATTGTCAAATCATATACATATATGGCTCTAATTTTAAGAATACAATTTAGTTTGAATTTACAACTCAACTCAAATGTTTTTCAAACTTTTAAGATCTTAACATTTTGGTCCTTCGAGACTCTCCGTTGTTTCCCCCTGTGGTAAGAGCACGGAGTTAAACCAGCTCCTTTGAGACTAAACAAGTGTCTAGTTCACTGACAGCTAAAGGTAGCAAAATAAAAAATTCTGATTTCCCTCCTATAGGAAGGAACAGAGCATTAAATAAATTAATAAAACGTAAGTTTCAATTAATAATTTGGAAAAATACGAGCTAAACAGGCTGTATTTTTAATAGATAACTAGGTATATCTATTGTTATCGGAGAACACAAAAAAATAAAAATTAATGAAACGGAAGTTTCAATTAATATTTTGGAAAAATACGAGCTGGCTGTATTTTAATAGATAACGAAAGATTTATATCTATTGTAATTGAAAAATAAATATTTTTCACTGACGTTTTCGAGGCCGGAACATCGAAAGAAAAAAATAATAATCCAAAACATCAAAAGTTCTTAATGGCTAGAAATTGAAAAAAAGGTAGCAAATAACTGTGACTGTGAAAAAAACAATAAAATAAATTGGTTTGTGTGTGCCCACTGTGCCAGCAACAATAACTGCAGCGACATCAGCAGCAGCGACATCAGCGACAGCGACATCAGCAGCAGTGACAATAGCTGCAGCGACAACGACATCAGCAGCAGCGACTTCAGCAGCATTAAAAATAACAGCAGAAGTGGAATATATCAGCTTAGTCAGATATTTTAAATTTGTTTTGTTAAGCCTAATTAAGTAACAAATTAAATTAAGATGTTATCGGAACAAATAATTAAGCTATTAGAGGCTCAAGCCTCGATAGCAAAGGAGATTAAGAAGATTGAAGCTGTTTATTTGACAGGCGATGTAATCCAAAAGTTAGGAGACCTTAAGAACAAAGTTACAGGCAATAATTCTGCACTTTTAGCATATGGAGTAGTCGATCATGACTACTATAAGAGACAGCAGTTCGAAAAAATGATTCAAAATATAGAGGAAATACATAAAAGTATGTAGAGTCAAAGAATAATGAAAATAATGAAAGTCAATTAAAAGGACAAAAGAGATCCAAGCATTGATGTAAGGGAATTTTTAGAACAACGGTGCACTTCTCTTTACACGTCGCAGGATGAAGAGTGGAAACCGTTGAAAAAAGTAGTGCAATATGGTAAAATAAAAGAAAATTGTCCGCTATGTAAAATGGCAGGACATACCATAATTCACTGCTATAAGTTTAAGGGAATGAGTCCGATAGATAGAGGCCAGTTTATTAAAACACAGAGCCTTTGCACAAAATGCAGTAGGCATGATATGTATAAGAAATGCTTATCTGAAATTTTATGTGGGATTTGTAAAAAACCGCATCATACGATGCTAAATATTCCCTACGAAAAGAGGGAAAATGTTAACACTTGCTTGACAAAAGAACAAGCATTCTTAGCCGCAGCAATTATGAAAGTAAGGTCAAGGAATCAAGGAATGGCTATCAAAGCCTTATAGCTCTCATTGAGCACTCATTGAGCTCTCATCGCAATGTACCATACTTTCAGAAGAAGCTGCGCAAATATTAAACTTAGTACGAAAAAGAGCGAACACCGAGGTAAGTGGAGTGTTACTTATGATACTTAATTTTTGACAGTGATGGAGATTAAGAGCACCAAATTATTAATAGTAAAACAACAACAAGCTATCCAATTCAGTTCCGAAGTAGCTAGCCTAATTAATAAAAAGGAAATAGAAACAAAAAATAAACTATTAAGCTTAAATTAGTTTTTAGACAAAGATGAGTTGTTACGAGTTGGAGGTAGATTGCAAAACTCCAATGCGGAATTTGAAGTTAAGTATCCCTTAATTTTGGATAAGTGTCACTTGACATCTTTCATTATCCATGATGCACATAAAGAAACATTGCACGGTAGAATTAATCTGATGCGAAACTATATCCAGAGAATGTTTTGGTTATTTGGGCTAAGATATTGTTTAAAGAAAAACCTTAGCGAGTGTGTCACCTGTGCTAGGATTGACTAGAATATTGCAGAGCTACAATGTCGCAATATCGTAGGTATTTGGGAAGCTGGGGTAAAATCAGTGAAATATCACTTAAAAATTGTAATTGGTGACGATAATTTAACCTATGAGGAAATGGCACCTCTATTATGGCAAATAGAATCGGTATACAGCTAAAAATTATTTTGCCGATCTGGATGTATTAACATATAGAACATATAGGGCATTTTATTATTGGAAGGCCAATATTTGTCCCGATTGAAACAATTTCAGAGGAACAAATCGGAAATCTGGATAGGTGGATATTAATTCAGAAAATGAAAAGACAATTTTGGATTCAATGGAAAGAAGATTATTTGCACACACTGCAACAAAGAAATAAATGGAAAATAGGAATGCAGAATATTAAAAAAAGGAAAAATTGTATTAATAAAAGATGAAACCTGTCACCCAGCTAGATGGCCCTTGGGAAAAATAGAAGAAATACATATGTAAAGTATTGATCGTAGGCTGGGGTCAGTCTCAGTCTGCCCAGGGTCACCTACAGTTTATTTGTAAGTTGCTGAGACATTGTGACTGGGGGGGGGGGGAGGCGGGTCGTTGGCGCAGGTATCGCCGAGCCGTCATCAACGACGGGGCCTTCGGGTGAAATTATGGGGGGAGGGCTGTCGAGAGGGGAGCGGGCGTTGGGCCGGGCAGCGCGAAACTCACCAGGGACGCTGCACACCCCGACTTCAGCAGGGTAAAAACTCCTGTTGCCAAGGTCGAGGTGAGCCGCGGGTCCGGTGCGGAGGAGGAATGGAAAAGAACGTATACCGCTTCTCACTCCAGCAGGGTAAAACCCTGTTGCCAGAGTCAGAGCGGGAGCGTAGGGACCATGAATGGTTAGAAAAAAAGGAAGGGGGGCGCACCCGCCGAAGCGCGTACCACTTCTCACTCCAGCAGGATAAAACCCTGTTGCCAGAGTCAGAGCGGGAGCGCGGGGACCGAAAACAATCAGGAAAACGGAAGGGGAAGGGGGAGAGATGACCACAGTCGGTGGTCCGAACGGGGAAAGCAAATGGAAGCAAAAGAATTCTTAGTCATATGATCGAAGTTTATTGGCCTGATTTCCCTCGCACTCCCATCTACTTCTAAAACTACCTTGGCCATCGGCCAGCTCACCCGCGGATCCGGCGTCTGTGTTCCTGCAGCTCGTCCATTCTTCCTCTCTTCTTGGGCGCCCGGCCGTTCAACACTTTTTTATACCCGATACTCAAAATGAGTATTGTGGTATATTAGATTTGTGGTAAAAGAGGATGTGTGTAACGTCCAGAAGGAATCGTTTCCGACCCCATAAAGTATATATATTCTTGATCAGCATCAATAGCCGAGTCGATTGAGCCATGTCTGTCTGTCCGTCCGTCCGTCTGTCCGTCCGTCCGTCCCCTTCAGCGCCTAATGCTCAAAGACTATAAGAGCCAGAGCAACGATGTTTTGGATCCAGACTTCTGTGATATGTCACTGCTACAAAAATATTTCAAAACTTTGCCCCGCCCACTTCCGCCCCCACAAAAGGCGAAAATCTGTGCCATCCACAATTTTAAAGATAAGATAAAACCAAAAACGCAGAATCGTAGAGAATGACCATATCTTATAGACTGCAGAATCTGAATTGGATCGTATTATTATTATAGCCAGCATCAAGAAAACAATTTCATTTTTTCTCGCCCTGTCTCTCTCTAACACACAGGTAGCATAGGCGGCTTTGCTTAGAGTAAAACATTAGCGCCTAGATCTCAGAGACTATAAAAGCTAGAGCAACCAAATTTGGTATCCACACTCCTAATATATCGGACCGAGACGAGTTTGTTTCAAAATTTCGCCACACCCCCTTCCGCCATCGCAAAGGATGAAAATCTGGGGATATTCATAAATCTCAGAGACTATTAAGGCTAGATTAACCAAATTTGGTATCCGCACTTCTGTTAGATCTCACTATAAAACGTATATCTCAAAATTTCGCCCCACCCCCTTCCGCCCACACAAAGGACGAAAATCTGTTGCATCCACAATATTGCAGATTTGAGAAAACTAAAAGCGCAGAATCATAGATAACGACCATATCTATCAGATTGCTGAATCTGGATCAATCCAGATCATTTTTGTAGCCAAAAGCAAGAAATCAATTTGCAGTGGCTACGCAGCGCCCGACGTCACGCTCAGACTGATTTTCTGTCTCTCTCGCACGCACACTTTGTCGTGTCGTTCGATATTAGCGGCATCTGCCGGAGGAGAGCTATACTGACTATGTATCGGGTATAAATGTAGAGTTGCGGTCTCCGCAGCAACTCACAACGTTCCCCCTCGTTTTTTATTTTCATTTATATGTATGTACATATGTATATCTAACAGATTTAATTTTAGGCGGGGAACATGGATGTGACTTAATTACTTAAAAGTCTTGAAATGAAGTCATATCAAGTCGACTCAAAGGTCAGATTAATTTTTGACCCCATTTAATATATAATGGCCTCCTCGTGGTGTTCCCTGGGTACCGATCTTTAATCGGGAGCCAATTTGAGCGGCGACTTTAAGTACATATGTATTTACGAATATATATGTAGTTATATATATGAACATTCTTAAGGCGTAACCTCTCTTTAGAGAAAGAAATATATATATTTATGCATATTTATTTAAGTATATATATATTTTTTCTTATGTTGTATATTTAGATATGTACATCATTGTTTTAGTTATAATAAACAAAAAAATCGAGAACCGACGGCGTTTGCATAATTTGTATAATTTATAATCAACGTGCTTAAGATAAGGAAATAAATGTGTAATTATATTATTGTAATATTTTATATTTTGTGGTATAAATCAAACAAAAAACAGCTTTTATTTCATTTCCCGCGCCCTAGTGTACCATACCATGAACTGGCACATCTATATACCGTATGGTTAGTGGTAGGAGTCTGTATTCCTCATAGACGATCCCTTCGTTCGCTTGTTTGGCGATCTTAAAGAATTCCTTGAGGTTGTCCCTTTGAAGAGAGAGATCCCGGCTCCACCAGAGTGGCTTGGACCTGTTTTTCGTCCTCGAGGGTTTGCACGATGTTTGGTAGGCATCCAGTAACGCGTTGTATAGGGTCTCTAGAGACTTCTCTATGTCCTCCGCGGATTTCACTGTGCCCGGACTCGCGAGCCTCGAAGTAACTGTCTTTTTAAACTTTTCCCAGTTTGTATTCCGGGGGTTTCTATAGACTGTAACCTTCGAAGAATGTTTGAAGTCGCACTTAAACTGAATGTACTTGTGAACTGAGAAGGAGGGTCTTTCGAGGACCCTCCACCTAGATACCGTAGTACTGTTTCCCGTTGCAAGTGTTAGGTCTAGCACGTTGGATGAGGTCGGACCTACGAAGGTATGCTCCTCCCCAACGTTTGCTATATATAGATTAGTTGCTAGTGGAAAGTCTAAGAGTGACACACCTCTGTCATTGATGTCGGTGCTTCCCCACACATTGTGATGGGCATTGGCTTCCGTCCCGATGACGAGTTGATAGTTTTTGGTGCCGGCTTCTGTCACCAGGCTCGTCGGGTGGTGCGGTTCTGTCGTAAGCCATGTAGCAGGAAGCCACCAGAAGGCGCTTTTCCTCACTTTCCAGCATCACAACCGTCAGGTCATCCGTGCTGTAATGAGACATAAGGTAAGCATGGATTCCCTTTCGTACGAGTACGACGGTTCTGTTCCTGCTTACCGATGTTGAGTAGAACAGGCTGTGATTTGAGGACTTTAGCCCGGGTGACTGGCTCACTTGCACCTGACGGGTTTACTACTAGCGTCAGGTCACCGTCTTCCTCTTCTTCGTCTTCAAGCGCAAGACCCTGGGCGGCCTCCACGATGGACTCGAGACCTAAGTCCTTTTCCTGCAGGGTATGCGCGTCCTTGTCCTCAGGGTGGCGCTTTTTGAGGCGCTTTTTGGGATACAGCAGATCCTCTGCTTCATTGTTTATTTGGAAGATCACACATTGGCCCCCCTCGTTGGGTAGTGGGCTACCAATGTGTAGGATCCTCCAATCGGTCGTTGGCACGTCCGCGTTTTGCCGCTGAAGGAGCTTCAACGCTCGGTCCCCCTGGATTGTGATGGGGAAGAGTACCTTCGCCTTAGGCTTGGACGGGATAAGCTCCCGCTCCACAACCTCAAGCTGGCAGACCGTACGCGTCAGCCACCTTAGGGTTGGATCGTCGTTGCACTTTAGGATCTTAACCCCATTTAGCCACCCAGCACCATCCAACATGGGCATTGGGGCCGCGGGGTCTTCCTCCATATGTGCAAACAGTGCGTCGACGAGACGCGCGTGAACCAGCTTCCACTGTGCCGCTGACATCTTGCCGTTTGCTCCCTCGCTCCGGTCGATGAGTGCCACGATCAAATGTCGTTTGATCACATCGCTTTCGGTTTCGTTGGCTTCTTGGCCGCTTTCGGTGGAGGGGCTGCACTCTTGGCCCGCGTTGCCGCTTGCTCGCTGGAGTGTCTTTAATGGCACTCTCAGTCGAGCGTTGCCTCTTGGTGGCCATCATCACCTCCACCTTATTGGCATATTCGCCATTCGACGCTCTCATCTGTGGCACCTGAGCGTAATGTAGCCAGCCCTCCTCCACTCGCTGCTCGGCCCAAGCTAGCTTGACCTTCTCCTCCTGGGAGATGTCTGCTTTACCTTGCAGCCGGCTTTTGATGTTGAGGGCCGCTTTGTATTGTGCTTTGGCCTTCATCCACTCCTTGGAACGCTTTGGCCCTTCCCTACGCAGGGAGCTGGTGCCTGGCTCCGGCGAGCGGAGAAGGCTCTCTTCCTCCGTCCTGCTTAGAGAGAGCACGCTTTCCAGATCCATGTCTGTGTCGACTACGGCATCTGTGCGGCTCCACTTACAGGCTGCGGAGTGAGTTGTTTTTGTTGTTGTTGTTGTGGCAGTAGCTTTACAACTGACCTGGCCTGCTCCCGCCAAGTCTGAGGTGTGACCGCTGGTGGTGGTAGCAGTCACGCTTCCCACCGACGTTTGGGTTGACATCCCAACCTGTGCTTCATCCATCTTCGCCTCCATATTTGGCCCGAGGGTCCATACTGGCTAATATTTTTCGGGGGGACCACCCCCTAGCGTTTTAGGCCTCACCGCCAGGCACCTCTAGCCATGGCCCTGGTTCGGTTCCCCCCACATTGAATTAGGAAGACGCCGGACCATAGCCTTAGCTAGTCACTGGATAGAGCAAGCGACAGTGCATTACCCTTGTCCGGGGTAATGCAGTGTCCAATGCCCAGCCGGCACCCTCGTGAAGGGTTCAGCTAGAGGATTTTCGCCAGCCAGGAATCATAATAATAATAATATTAATAATCTATGCCATAAGAAGAATTAAAGTAGCACGAAGACTACAAACGATAGCACTTCCCTACCCACTGTAATTGATTGTAAATGATTATCTGTACTTGTAATTATAGCTATAAAGAAAAAGTACACAAAAGGTTAACAAGAATCAAAATACAAAGCCATGCCACTTTCGGCCCTTTGCAGAATGTTCAAACATGAACATATTATCGTCGAAACCATGCCACTTTCGGACCCTTGCAGAATTTTCAAACATAAACATGTTATTGTAAACATTCACTCATGTATGAAAAAAAAGGGATCTCTAAAGAAATCACATAAAGTAGATAGGTAATGACAGTTCGGGGTAAACAAAGATCTGTAGCCCATTAAAAGATACTACAACAAAACACAGGTGGGGAAAACACTTAACCAATGCATTCTTAAAATAACTCTAATGTAAGCATGCACTCAAATAGACACCCGCAGTAAAATGTATCCTTTGCGTAGGTCTAACGATAATTATAGAATACAAAATTGTACCTCCTACCTCATTGTCAAATCATATACATCAAAGGCTCTGATTTTAAAAATAAAATTTAGTCTGAATTTAAAACTCAACTCAAATGTCTAGACTTTTCTTTTAAGGTCTTAACATTTTGGTCCTTCGAGACTCTCCGTTGTTTCCCCCCTGTGGTAAGAGCACGGAGTTAAACCAGCTCCTTTGAGACTGAACAAGTGTCTAGTTCACTGACAGCTAAAGGTAGCAAAATAAAAAATTCTGATTTTCTCCTATGGGAAGGAACAGAGCATAAAATAAATTAATGAAACGTAAGTTTCAATTACAATTTTAGAAAAATTCGAGCTAAACAGGCTGTATTTTTAATAGATAACTGAGTATATCTATTGTCATCGGAGAATACAAAAAAATAAAAATTAATGAAACGGAAGTTTCAATTAAAATTTTTGAAAAATATGATCTGGACAGGCTGTATTTTAATAGATAACGAAAGATGTATATCTATTGTAATTGAGAAATAACGACGGTGGCGTTTTTGAGGCCGGAACATCGAAAGAAAAAAATAATAATCCGAAACATCGAAAGTTCTTAATGGCTAGAAATTGAAAAAAAAGTGACCGTGAAAAAAAAAAATAAATTGGTTTGGGGTGTGCCCACTGTGCCAGCAACAATAACTGCAGCGACATTAGCAGCATCGACATCAGCAGCAGTGACAATAGCTGCAGTGACATAAGCAGAGGCAACACCAGCAGCAGCGACAACGACATCAGCAGCAGTAACAACAACAGCAGAAGCAGAATTCATCAGCTTAGTCAGATATTTTAAATTTGTTTTGTTAAGCCTAATTAAGTAATAAATTAAAGTAAGATGTTATCGGAACAAATAATTAAGCTATTAGAGGCTCAAGCCTCGATAGCAAAGGAGATTAAGAAAATTGAAGCTGGTCATTTGACCAGCGATGTAATCCAAAGGTTAGGAGACCTTAAGAACGAAGTTACAGGCAATAATTCTGCACTGTTAGATGTGGACTAGTCGATCATGACTACTATAAGAGACAGGAGTTCGAAAAAATGATTCAAAATATAGAGGACATACATAAAAAGTATGTAGAGTCAAAAAATAATGAAACCCTAACGAAATGGAAGGTAGAAATAACAAAGTTACAATCAGGGGAGACTGGAACTTTGAAGGAAGACAGAGAGCCCAAAATTGACAATAGCATAGAAAAAATATCTAAGGAAATCGACAGAATAGTGAAAAACCTGAGGAAGTATTTAGAGCAAACCATGCAGAGGTTTGATCAGGCTAAAATGGGAGAGTGTAGAATAAGAAAGGAAAAAATTGAGTTCCTCAGCTGAGCTTAATTCATAACAGAGATAGTCTACTTAAGTACATCTCTAAAATTCAATTATTTGAAAATCACGGAGTATGGTAGCTCACCTTTTAACTGGGCCGCTGGAGAATTATAATGCCGCTTGGCAATTAAACTGTTTTCTGATTCTATAAATGAGTCAATACATTTAATCAAATTGAAGTCACAATTAACAAAAGAAGTTGATTTGATTCTCGCGCACATAGTGTTGAAAAAGTTCAACAAAGATACCTTACAATTGTATGAAAGTCCTTAAAAAAGGACAAAAAAGATCCAAGCATTGCCAGATGTAATGGAATTTTTAGAGCAACGGTACACTTCTCTTTACACGTCGCAGTATAAAGAGTGGAAACCGTTGAAAAAAGTAGTGCAATATGGTAAAATAAAAGAAAATTGTCCGCTATGTAAAATGGCAAGACATGGCAAGGTCCTCTAGATATTGAAGCAATTATTCTTCCGAAACTGATGAAAGCTTTAAAATTAAAGTCTTTCAATATTGACAAATCTAAGTGGCAAGATTATGTGTTGGCTGACCCTAACTTTAGCAAACCAAGTAGGGTAGATGTAATAATTGGTATAGATTTGTATACCCATATTTTAAAAAACGGAGTAGTGAAAATAGACGGACTACGTGGACAAAATACAGAATTCGGATGGATATATCCGGTTGCACCAAATCAAAAGGTGATAAATATATTGTGGCGACGACAATTGAAGAACGGTACTGGGAATTGGAAAGTGAAAAGAATGACGTAGAAGAAGATGTGTGCGAGGAGCATTTCTTGGAAACAACAAGAAGAGATGAGAATGGCAGGTATGTGGTTAAAATATCATTTAAAAAAGAAAAGGATCTAGGAGATTCAAAACCCCAAGCTATAGCGCGATTTTCAGTTAAGAAAGAAAGCTCTTCAATAATAAAACATTAAAAAGAAAATTATGTAAAGTTCATGCATGAATATAAAAACTTAGAACATAGGGTAGAGTCCAAAGAAGATGGGAAATATTATATGCCCCATCAAGGAGTCATAAGAGATTACAGCCTTACGACAAAGCTGAGAGTGGTTTTCGATGCCTCAACAAAAACCACAAACAATAAAAGTTTAAATGATACCACAGGTTGGACCAAGAGTCCAAAAAGATATCTTCGATATTATGGTGAAATAGCAATTGGCCATTTGTAATATCTGATGGCATTGAACAAATTTACCGGCAAATTAATGTTGATAAAGACGATCAACAATATTTGCATATAATTTGGAGGGATAATCCAAACGAAAAGTTAAAAGATTGTAAACTTACAACCGTTATGTACGGTACAGCTTCAACACCTAACTTAGCAACCAGGGTGCTTGTTGCAATAGCAGAAAATTGCACAAATCAAGCAATTAGGGAAATCATAAAGAATGATTTTTATATCTACGACCTGATGACAGGTGCCGACACGATACTGGATGCTAAAAAACATGTAAAGGAAGTAACCCGGGAGATTAATAAGGTTGGGCTTAACTTAAGAAAGTGGATAACAAATATCCCAGAAATTATAGAAAGCATTAGAGATGACCAAGAAAATAAAGTATTAACCAGTGAGGAGAATGAATCCATCAAAACCTTAGGACTACAATGGGAGCCGGTTAAAGACGAGTTTAGGTTCAATTTCCACTATGAACCAATTAAGAAAACTAACAAGAGAATAGTATTGTCTACCTTAACCAAGATGTATGACCCCTTAAGCTCCAGTGACACATATCGGAAAATTATTTATTCAACAACTTTGGCTAGCAGACAAAAATTGGGATGAAGAATTATCAGAACAGGATACTCGGGAATGGAATTCGTTGAAAAATAGTTTAACAGAGTAAGAGAGTATTCGGATACCAAGATGGCTAAATTCTCAGCACAATAAGTCGATGCAAATTCATGGGTTTGCCGATGCATCCGGTAAGGCTTATGCTGCCGTAGTGTATGCCAAGGTAGATAGTTCTACAATTATAATAGCCAGCAAAAGCACAGTTAATCCAAAGAAGAATCGGAAAACTATTCCAAAATTAGAACTTTGTGCAGCACATCTTCTGGAAATCGTGCCTAACGGCAGGCTATTTAGCACAACCAGGGTGAAAATAGCGGTTGGAAGTAATGTAGAGTGTTATGCCTGGAGTGATTCTACTATTACTCTAGCCTGGATAAAAAATGGAGACAATAAAAAAATGTTAGAACTGAAGACAATCCAGCAGATGTAGCATCAAGGGGCATTAGTGCAGATAAGCTACAAGATTTTAAGATTTGGTGGAAAGGGCCTCAATGGTTGGCGAAATCTAAGGATCATTGGCCAAAAGAGGAAATTGAAGAAAAATTAGTTGTTGGCACAACAATTGTAATAGCAAAACAAAAGAATTTTTTATGAATTATTACAAAAATATTCGTGTATGCATAAACTAGAAAGAGTCATTGCATATGTATTGAGGTTTATTCAATCAAAACCAAAAAGAAAGAATTTCCTTCATTTTTGACAGTGAAGGAGATTAAGAGAGCCAAAGTATTAATAGTAACAACAAGCTATCCAATTCAGTTCCGAAGTAGCTAGCCTAATTAATAAAAAGGAAATAGAAACAAAAAATAAACTATTAAGCTTAAATCCGTTCTTAGATAAAGACGGATTTTTACGAGTTGGAATTTGAGGTTAAACATCCCTTGATTTTAGATAAGTGTCACTTGACGTCTTTAATTATCAAGAATGCACATAAAGAAACATTGCACGGTGGAATTAATCTGATGCGAAACTGTATCCAGCGAAAGTTTTGGATATTTGGGCTAAGAAATTGCTTAAAGAAAAAACTTAAAGAGTGTGTCACCTGTGCTAGATATCGACAGAATACTGCAGAACAAATTATGAGAAATCTGCCGAAACACAGAGCTACAATGTCGCACCCGTTTACAAATACAGGTGTAGACTTCGCCGGGCCTTACCATATCCGATGCTCTAAAAACCGGGGGCAGAAATCCTATAAGGTATATATTGCCGTATTCGTATGCATGGCGACATAGGCAATACATCTGGGGTAAAATCAGTGAAATATCACTTAAAAAGGGTAATTGGGGACAATAATTTAACCTATGAGGAAATGGCAACTCTATTATGTCAAATTGAAGCGGTACTAAATTCACGCCCTTTGTATACAGCTACAAATGATATTGACGATCTGGATGTATTAACACCAGGTCATTTTATAATTGGAAGGCCAATATTTGGCCCGATTGAGACAATTTCAGAGGAAAAAATCGGGGCCCTTGGGAAAAATAGAAGAAATACATAACGGTAAGGACGATAAAGTCAGAGTAGTAACTATAAAACATCAAGACGGGTTGATAAAACGACCCATAACTAAAATTTGTCCATTAGCTGGAATTGAGTCAGAAGAGCAAGACTCAGGAATGACTCCAAAAGAGACCAGAAGTACTCGTAGTAGACCTCAAATGTCTAAGCTGGGACTAATGTCAGCATTGTTAGTGCTTGTGTTATGTTTCCAAGTATCAAATGCAAACATTGTTGCCAGAGGAAAGGCGAAGTGGTCAATTGAAAAAATGAACAGTTCCCCTTCAATATATTTGGTCCCGATGGTGTGATGGGCTCGTGAGGTAGCTCAAAGGGGGCCTAGCTGAGGCCACCGGACGGGTCGCGGGTTGCGGTTAGCGAACGGCCTACCTCGGTAGGTCATAAGCGGGCATCCCTTCGGGAGAGTACCGAAATAAGCAGTCCCGGACAGCCAGCGGGTGTTAGCTAGGTAGCAGCACTGACGATGCGCTTGTGGTGCCGCCTCAATAAGTAGCTCACACAGTCCCATCCATACACAATACCTACCCAGATCGCAACCCCCACACCCACCTCACACCGGGCCGGACTAAGTGTGTTACTCGACACGTACCGAGAGTCAGCCTGGCTGGGGGGCCAGGTATAAAAACTAGCCCAGTCGCTAACGGAGGGCTCAGGGACTTGGCAGCCACTTGTTCTAATGATGCCTTACCCGGGCAACGTGGATCCCTGCTGACGTTTCCCTTTCTCTGCATCTCGTGGGAACAAGATGTACAATAACAAAAACAAAAACCAAAAAAACAACAAAAAAACAAATGGGTGTGGCGCTCCCCAAATGCCAACTGGGAGCAATCCCGAGCACGGAAAGGCAGCGGCCCAAAGGCCTGGCCTAACCGGCTCTACAGCAGGGAATACCTGTAAGGTGGAAGGTGCCTGTGCGAATCCGAGGGGGTCCCATCCCGAATCCGGAGTGGGTGGCAAGGTAACTCCCGAAGCTGACAACTTGGAAGGAAAGCTAAGCAATATTGCGGCTGCCCGACCTTCTGGTAAAGCGGATGGGGTTGTCTTGCCGTCGACAAGCACCCAAGCCAGACGATACACATATGCCAAAAAGAGGAGTGCAGGGCACATACTCCGTCGGCAACACGCCAGCAGTGAAGCCAGCCCATCAGCCGACTGGCTGAAGAAGGTGGAATGAGCTTCGGCCGTGCTCCCGGAGTTCACCTTGGAACAGAAAAAGGTGGCTCCCCAAGCCATGAGGCAGCGCTCGCAGGAGACACCGGGACCGGCAGCAAAGCGCTCCAGAGTGCTGCCAAATGTCTCTTTTACGCAGATTGCCAAGGAGAGGACGCTAATTGGTGTCCTCGACAAAGGCAGCGCAGAGGGAAGAATCCCAAAGAGTCAGTGGAAGTGGGTGGAAGCGGCACTGGCCGACCGCTGCTTCGACCTCCTCGACAAAGACGCAGGACCACCACCAGTCTGCAAGGACATGGGGTGGTTCCAGGGCAATGTCAAGATAATTCCCTGCGAGGACGAACGCTTCGTAAAGCTTTATAAAACGGCGGTAGCGCAAGTCGGCGAGGTCAATGCTGGGGCGAAACTCGTCGCAGCCGACTGGAGCTTGGTGCCCAGCAGACAGAGGGCCAGAATTTGGGTGCCGGCTACCTTTAAGGAGCCAAAACGCATCCTCAAGATGCTGTAGAGATACAACCCAGGACTAACAACCTCGGATTGAAAGGTAGCCAAGGTTGAGACGACACAAGGGCCGACCAACCAGGCAGTGCTCGTTCTCAATAAAGAGTCGCTGGCCGCGATAGAGGCAGCAAAAGGAGAGCTAAACTTTGGCTTCAGCTCGGTCACCATCAAGGTGTACAAATCGGACGCGGCGGCCGCGGCCCAAGCGTGCAGGATGTCGCTGCGGAGATCGAAGCGCCTGACGACGAGCTGGAGCCAGACCAGGAAGGCTTCTCTTCGGAGACGGAGCTGATGCTCGACTTTGAGTTAATGTGCCGAGAGAGAGTCTCAGACGACTCGGACGCAGACATCACGGTGGTGGAGAATCTTGAAGATGGTTCCAAGGATCCTTCAAATAAATCTCCACCACTGTAAAGTAGCATCGGCTGCTCTCATACTCCGCTTAGACGCAAGCAGAGCCGACGTAGTCCTGATCCAGGAGCCTTGGGTGGTAGGAGATCATTGTATCCCACAATGAAGGTAAAATCCGTACCTTTATACTTGCGAGAAAGCACCTAAATATCTTTCTGCTCCATAATTATAGCGATGGCGATAACACGGCGGCAAACCTAGAGCTAAAAGGGAATCATCTCAGGCTGGTGGCGTCTTAATTGGCCCACGAGGAGGATGATCCTCCCAACGACCTTGTTCGCAAAATAGCCAGCGACAGCGAAAGGACGGACAAAGACCCACTTATAGGTTGCGATGCCAACGCCCACCACACCCAATGGGGTAGCACGGACACGAATGTGAGGGGTGAGTCACTGTTCAGCTTCATCCTGAACTCAAATTTATTCATTTGCAATCGGGGATAACGACCCCACGTTTATAATTAAAAATCGGCAGGAGGTCATTGACCTCACGCTAGTGTCAAGCAAACTGCTAGACACAATCAAGAGCTGGAGAGTCCTAGGAGACCACTCCTTCTCGGACCACAGGTATATCGAGACAATATTATCCTTCGAGATCCCCAAACCAACCGACTATATCAACCCCAGAAAAGCCAACTGGGAAAAATATAGCACAACCCTGGAGAACGCCCATCCTAACGCCCCTAATTGCCGAACACGAAAGACAACCTAAACCGTCTTGTGAACAGGTTTACGGATGCGTGCAACAAAGCCTTCAAGGCAGCATGCCCTTCTACCAGACCTAGGGGGAAAAAGAAACCCCCTTCGGTAGGTTACATTAAAAAGAATGATGGCACGTGGACCAACTCTAGTGAGGAGTCCCTACACATTCTGCTCGACACGCATTTCCCCGGATGCACAACCACCAAACCGACATACCTTCCAGGAGAGGGATCGGTAGAATCGATCGACCATATCCTTAGAAAACGGAACATAAGTTGGGCAGTAAACAGATTCAACTCGTTTAAATCGCCAGGCCCGGACCAGGTAATCCCAGCCCAACTTCAGAAAGCCGGGGAAACGGCCATGAACTGGCTACATAATATCTTAAGGAAGATACTGGCGGTATGTACATTACCGCAAGCATGGCTTAAGGCTAGGATAGTTTTCATCCCTAAAGCAGGCAAAGCCTCACACTCAACCCCGAAAGACTTTAGACCAATCAGTTTATCGTCTACTACTTTCACTACCATAAGTCCCCAGTTGTACTCAAGTGCGCAGCATGCCTACCGAAAAGGAAAATCCACGGAAACGGCACTTCATGAAGTGATCTCGAGTGTAGAAAAATCGCTGCATCTCAAAGAATACTCACTAATAGCTTTTCTCGATATCGAGGGAGCGTTCAAAAACGTCACACCGGGCGCCATTACAGAAGCCCTGACTGACCTGGGGGTGGACCGTCACTTGGTGACATATATTTGATGGGATCGTCCACCCAGTCAAGGTATGTAAACAGAGGAACCCCGCAAGGGGGAGTTCACTGCGGAGTGAGTTGTTTTTGTTGTTGTTGTTGTGGCAGTAGCTTTACAACTGACCTGGCCTGCTCCCGCCAAGTCTGAGGTGTGACCGCTGGTGGTGGTAGCAGTCACGCTTCCCACCGACGTTTGGGTTGACATCCCAACCTGTGCTTCATCCATCTTCGCCTCCATATTTGGCCCGAGGGTCCATACTGGCTAATATTTTTCGGGGGGACCACCCCCTAGCGTTTTAGGCCTCACCGCCAGGCACCTCTAGCCATGGCCCTGGTTCGGTTCCCCCCACATTGAATTAGGAAGACGCCGGACCATAGCCTTAGCTAGTCACTGGATAGAGCAAGCGACAGTGCATTACCCTTGTCCGGGGTAATGCAGTGTCCAATGCCCAGCCGGCACCCTCGTGAAGGGTTCAGCTAGAGGATTTTCGCCAGCCAGGAATCATAATAATAATAATATTAATAATCTATGCCATAAGAAGAATTAAAGTAGCACGAAGACTACAAACGATAGCACTTCCCTACCCACTGTAATTGATTGTAAATGATTATCTGTACTTGTAATTATAGCTATAAAGAAAAAGTACACAAAAGGTTAACAAGAATCAAAATACAAAGCCATGCCACTTTCGGCCCTTTGCAGAATGTTCAAACATGAACATATTATCGTCGAAACCATGCCACTTTCGGACCCTTGCAGAATTTTCAAACATAAACATGTTATTGTAAACATTCACTCATGTATGAAAAAAAAGGGATCTCTAAAGAAATCACATAAAGTAGATAGGTAATGACAGTTCGGGGTAAACAAAGATCTGTAGCCCATTAAAAGATACTACAACAAAACACAGGTGGGGAAAACACTTAACCAATGCATTCTTAAAATAACTCTAATGTAAGCATGCACTCAAATAGACACCCGCAGTAAAATGTATCCTTTGCGTAGGTCTAACGATAATTATAGAATACAAAATTGTACCTCCTACCTCATTGTCAAATCATATACATCAAAGGCTCTGATTTTAAAAATAAAATTTAGTCTGAATTTAAAACTCAACTCAAATGTCTAGACTTTTCTTTTAAGGTCTTAACATTTTGGTCCTTCGAGACTCTCCGTTGTTTCCCCCCTGTGGTAAGAGCACGGAGTTAAACCAGCTCCTTTGAGACTGAACAAGTGTCTAGTTCACTGACAGCTAAAGGTAGCAAAATAAAAAATTCTGATTTTCTCCTATGGGAAGGAACAGAGCATAAAATAAATTAATGAAACGTAAGTTTCAATTACAATTTTAGAAAAATTCGAGCTAAACAGGCTGTATTTTTAATAGATAACTGAGTATATCTATTGTCATCGGAGAATACAAAAAAATAAAAATTAATGAAACGGAAGTTTCAATTAAAATTTTTGAAAAATATGAGCTGGACAGGCTGTATTTTAATAGATAACGAAAGATGTATATCTATTGTAATTGAGAAATAACGACGGTGGCGTTTTTGAGGCCGGAACATCGAAAGAAAAAAATAATAATCCGAAACATCGAAAGTTCTTAATGGCTAGAAATTGAAAAAAAAGTGACCGTGAAAAAAAAAAATAAATTGGTTTGGGGTGTGCCCACTGTGCCAGCAACAATAACTGCAGCGACATTAGCAGCATCGACATCAGCAGCAGTGACAATAGCTGCAGTGACATAAGCAGAGGCAACACCAGCAGCAGCGACAACGACATCAGCAGCAGTAACAACAACAGCAGAAGCAGAATTCATCAGCTTAGTCAGATATTTTAAATTTGTTTTGTTAAGCCTAATTAAGTAACAAATTAAAGTAAGATGTTATCGGAACAAATAATTAAGCTATTAGAGGCTCAAGCCTCGATAGCAAAGGAGATTAAGAAAATTGAAGCTGGTCATTTGACCAGCGATGTAATCCAAAGGTTAGGAGACCTTAAGAACGAAGTTACAGGCAATAATTCTGCACTGTTAGATGTGGACTAGTCGATCATGACTACTATAAGAGACAGGAGTTCGAAAAAATGATTCAAAATATAGAGGACATACATAAAAAGTATGTAGAGTCAAAAAATAATGAAACCCTAACGAAATGGAAGGTAGAAATAACAAAGTTACAATCAGGGGAGACTGGAACTTTGAAGGAAGACAGAGAGCCCAAAATTGACAATAGCATAGAAAAAATATCTAAGGAAATCGACAGAATAGTGAAAAACCTGAGGAAGTATTTAGAGCAAACCATGCAGAGGTTTGATCAGGCTAAAATGGGAGAGTGTAGAATAAGAAAGGAAAAAATTGAGTTCCTCAGCTGAGCTTAATTCATAACAGAGATAGTCTACTTAAGTACATCTCTAAAATTCAATTATTTGAAAATCACGGAGTATGGTAGCTCACCTTTTAACTGGGCCGCTGGAGAATTATAATGCCGCTTGGCAATTAAACTGTTTTCTGATTCTATAAATGAGTCAATACATTTAATCAAATTGAAGTCACAATTAACAAAAGAAGTTGATTTGATTCTCGCGCACATAGTGTTGAAAAAGTTCAACAAAGATACCTTACAATTGTATGAAAGTCCTTAAAAAAGGACAAAAAAGATCCAAGCATTGCCAAATGTAATGGAATTTTTAGAGCAACGGTACACTTCTCTTTACACGTCGCAGTATAAAGAGTGGAAACCGTTGAAAAAAGTAGTGCAATATGGTAAAATAAAAGAAAATTGTCCGCTATGTAAAATGGCAAGACATGGCAAGGTCCTCTAGATATTGAAGCAATTATTCTTCCGAAACTGATGAAAGCTTTAAAATTAAAGTCTTTCAATATTGACAAATCTAAGTGGCAAGATTATGTGTTGGCTGACCCTAACTTTAGCAAACCAAGTAGGGTAGATGTAATAATTGGTATAGATTTGTATACCCATATTTTAAAAAACGGAGTAGTGAAAATAGACGGACTACGTGGACAAAATACAGAATTCGGATGGATATATCCGGTTGCACCAAATCAAAAGGTGATAAATATATTGTGGCGACGACAATTGAAGAACGGTACTGGGAATTGGAAAGTGAAAAGAATGACGTAGAAGAAGATGTGTGCGAGGAGCATTTCTTGGAAACAACAAGAAGAGATGAGAATGGCAGGTATGTGGTTAAAATATCATTTAAAAAAGAAAAGGATCTAGGAGATTCAAAACCCCAAGCTATAGCGCGATTTTCAGTTAAGAAAGAAAGCTCTTCAATAATAAAACATTAAAAAGAAAATTATGTAAAGTTCATGCATGAATATAAAAACTTAGAACATAGGGTAGAGTCCAAAGAAGATGGGAAACATTATATGCCCCATCAAGGAGTCATAAGAGATTACAGCCTTACGACAAAGCTGAGAGTGGTTTTCGATGCCTCAACAAAAACCACAAACAATAAAAGTTTAAATGATACCACAGGTTGGACCAAGAGTCCAAAAAGATATCTTCGATATTATGGTGAAATAGCAATTGGCCATTTGTAATATCTGATGGCATTGAACAAATTTACCGGCAAATTAATGTTGATAAAGACGATCAACAATATTTGCATATAATTTGGAGGGATAATCCAAACGAAAAGTTAAAAGATTGTAAACTTACAACCGTTATGTACGGTACAGCTTCAACACCTAACTTAGCAACCAGGGTGCTTGTTGCAATAGCAGAAAATTGCACAAATCAAGCAATTAGGGAAATCATAAAGAATGATTTTTATATCTACGACCTGATGACAGGTGCCGACACGATACTGGATGCTAAAAAACATGTAAAGGAAGTAACCCGGGAGATTAATAAGGTTGGGCTTAACTTAAGAAAGTGGATAACAAATATCCCAGAAATTATAGAAAGCATTAGAGATGACCAAGAAAATAAAGTATTAACCAGTGAGGAGAATGAATCCATCAAAACCTTAGGACTACAATGGGAGCCGGTTAAAGACGAGTTTAGGTTCAATTTCCACTATGAACCAATTAAGAAAACTAACAAGAGAATAGTATTGTCTACCTTAACCAAGATGTATGACCCCTTAAGCTCCAGTGACACATATCGGAAAATTATTTATTCAACAACTTTGGCTAGCAGACAAAAATTGGGATGAAGAATTATCAGAACAGGATACTCGGGAATGGAATTCGTTGAAAAATAGTTTAACAGAGTAAGAGAGTATTCGGATACCAAGATGGCTAAATTCTCAGCACAATAAGTCGATGCAAATTCATGGGTTTGCCGATGCATCCGGTAAGGCTTATGCTGCCGTAGTGTATGCCAAGGTAGATAGTTCTACAATTATAATAGCCAGCAAAAGCACAGTTAATCCAAAGAAGAATCGGAAAACTATTCCAAAATTAGAACTTTGTGCAGCACATCTTCTGGAAATCGTGCCTAACGGCAGGCTATTTAGCACAACCAGGGTGAAAATAGCGGTTGGAAGTAATGTAGAGTGTTATGCCTGGAGTGATTCTACTATTACTCTAGCCTGGATAAAAAATGGAGACAATAAAAAAATGTTAGAACTGAAGACAATCCAGCAGATGTAGCATCAAGGGGCATTAGTGCAGATAAGCTACAAGATTTTAAGATTTGGTGGAAAGGGCCTCAATGGTTGGCGAAATCTAAGGATCATTGGCCAAAAGAGGAAATTGAAGAAAAATTAGTTGTTGGCACAACAATTGTAATAGCAAAACAAAAGAATTTTTTATGAATTATTACAAAAATATTCGTGTATGCATAAACTAGAAAGAGTCATTGCATATGTATTGAGGTTTATTCAATCAAAACCAAAAAGAAAGAATTTCCTTCATTTTTGACAGTGAAGGAGATTAAGAGAGCCAAAGTATTAATAGTAACAACAAGCTATCCAATTCAGTTCCGAAGTAGCTAGCCTAATTAATAAAAAGGAAATAGAAACAAAAAATAAACTATTAAGCTTAAATCCGTTCTTAGATAAAGACGGATTTTTACGAGTTGGAATTTGAGGTTAAACATTCCTTGATTTTAGATAAGTGTCACTTGACGTCTTTAATTATCAAGAATGCACATAAAGAAACATTGCACGGTGGAATTAATCTGATGCGAAACTGTATCCAGCGAAAGTTTTGGATATTTGGGCTAAGAAATTGCTTAAAGAAAAAACTTAAAGAGTGTGTCACCTGTGCTAGATATCGACAGAATACTGCAGAACAAATTATGAGAAATCTGCCGAAACACAGAGCTACAATGTCGCACCCGTTTACAAATACAGGTGTAGACTTCGCCGGGCCTTACCATATCCGATGCTCTAAAAACCGGGGGCAGAAATCCTATAAGGTATATATTGCCGTATTCGTATGCATGGCGACATAGGCAATACATCTGGGGTAAAATCAGTGAAATATCACTTAAAAAGGGTAATTGGGGACAATAATTTAACCTATGAGGAAATGGCAACTCTATTATGTCAAATTGAAGCGGTACTAAATTCACGCCCTTTGTATACAGCTACAAATGATATTGACGATCTGGATGTATTAACACCAGGTCATTTTATAATTGGAAGGCCAATATTTGGCCCGATTGAGACAATTTCAGAGGAAAAAATCGGGGCCCTTGGGAAAAATAGAAGAAATACATAACGGTAAGGACGATAAAGTCAGAGTAGTAACTATAAAACATCAAGACGGGTTGATAAAACGACCCATAACTAAAATTTGTCCATTAGCTGGAATTGAGTCAGAAGAGCAAGACTCAGGAATGACTCCAAAAGAGACCAGAAGTACTCGTAGTAGACCTCAAATGTCTAAGCTGGGACTAATGTCAGCATTGTTAGTGCTTGTGTTATGTTTCCAAGTATCAAATGCAAACATTGTTGCCAGAGGAAAGGCGAAGTGGTCAATTGAAAAAATGAACAGTTCCCCTTCAATATATTTGGTCCCGATGGTGTGATGGGCTCGTGAGGTAGCTCAAAGGGGGCCTAGCTGAGGCCACCGGACGGGTCGCGGGTTGCGGTTAGCGAACGGCCTACCTCGGTAGGTCATAAGCGGGCATCCCTTCGGGAGAGTACCGAAATAAGCAGTCCCGGACAGCCAGCGGGTGTTAGCTAGGTAGCAGCACTGACGATGCGCTTGTGGTGCCGCCTCAATAAGTAGCTCACACAGTCCCATCCATACACAATACCTACCCAGATCGCAACCCCCACACCCACCTCACACCGGGCCGGACTAAGTGTGTTACTCGACACGTACCGAGAGTCAGCCTGGCTGGGGGGCCAGGTATAAAAACTAGCCCAGTCGCTAACGGAGGGCTCAGGGACTTGGCAGCCACTTGTTCTAATGATGCCTTACCCGGGCAACGTGGATCCCTGCTGACGTTTCCCTTTCTCTGCATCTCGTGGGAACAAGATGTACAATAACAAAAACAAAAACCAAAAAAACAACAAAAAAACAAATGGGTGTGGCGCTCCCCAAATGCCAACTGGGAGCAATCCCGAGCACGGAAAGGCAGCGGCCCAAAGGCCTGGCCTAACCGGCTCTACAGCAGGGAATACCTGTAAGGTGGAAGGTGCCTGTGCGAATCCGAGGGGGTCCCATCCCGAATCCGGAGTGGGTGGCAAGGTAACTCCCGAAGCTGACAACTTGGAAGGAAAGCTAAGAAATATTGCGGCTGCCCGACCTTCTGGTAAAGCGGATGGGGTTGTCTTGCCGTCGACAAGCACCCAAGCCAGACGATACACATATGCCAAAAAGAGGAGTGCAGGGCACATACTCCGTCGGCAACACGCCAGCAGTGAAGCCAGCCCATCAGCCGACTGGCTGAAGAAGGTGGAATGAGCTTCGGCCGTGCTCCCGGAGTTCACCTTGGAACAGAAAAAGGTGGCTCCCCAAGCCATGAGGCAGCGCTCGCAGGAGACACCGGGACCGGCAGCAAAGCGCTCCAGAGTGCTGCCAAATGTCTCTTTTACGCAGATTGCCAAGGAGAGGACGCTAATTGGTGTCCTCGACAAAGGCAGCGCAGAGGGAAGAATCCCAAAGAGTCAGTGGAAGTGGGTGGAAGCGGCACTGGCCGACCGCTGCTTCGACCTCCTCGACAAAGACGCAGGACCACCACCAGTCTGCAAGGACATGGGGTGGTTCCAGGGCAATGTCAAGATAATTCCCTGCGAGGACGAACGCTTCGTAAAGCTTTATAAAACGGCGGTAGCGCAAGTCGGCGAGGTCAATGCTGGGGCGAAACTCGTCGCAGCCGACTGGAGCTTGGTGCCCAGCAGACAGAGGGCCAGAATTTGGGTGCCGGCTACCTTTAAGGAGCCAAAACGCATCCTCAAGATGCTGTAGAGATACAACCCAGGACTAACAACCTCGGATTGAAAGGTAGCCAAGGTTGAGACGACACAAGGGCCGACCAACCAGGCAGTGCTCGTTCTCAATAAAGAGTCGCTGGCCGCGATAGAGGCAGCAAAAGGAGAGCTAAACTTTGGCTTCAGCTCGGTCACCATCAAGGTGTACAAATCGGACGCGGCGGCCGCGGCCCAAACGTGCAGGATGTCGCTGCGGAGATCGAAGCGCCTGACGACGAGCTGGAGCCAGACCAGGAAGGCTTCTCTTCGGAGACGGAGCTGATGCTCGACTTTGAGTTAATGTGCCGAGAGAGAGTCTCAGACGACTCGGACGCAGACATCACGGTGGTGGAGAATCTTGAAGATGGTTCCAAGGATCCTTCAAATAAATCTCCACCACTGTAAAGTAGCATCGGCTGCTCTCATACTCCGCTTAGACGCAAGCAGAGCCGACGTAGTCCTGATCCAGGAGCCTTGGGTGGTAGGAGATCATTGTATCCCACAATGAAGGTAAAATCCGTACCTTTATACTTGCGAGAAAGCACCTAAATATCTTTCTGCTCCATAATTATAGCGATGGCGATAACACGGCGGCAAACCTAGAGCTAAAAGGGAATCATCTCAGGCTGGTGGCGTCTTAATTGGCCCACGAGGAGGATGATCCTCCCAACGACCTTGTTCGCAAAATAGCCAGCGACAGCGAAAGGACGGACAAAGACCCACTTATAGGTTGCGATGCCAACGCCCACCACACCCAATGGGGTAGCACGGACACGAATGTGAGGGGTGAGTCACTGTTCAGCTTCATCCTGAACTCAAATTTATTCATTTGCAATCGGGGATAACGACCCCACGTTTATAATTAAAAATCGGCAGGAGGTCATTGACCTCACGCTAGTGTCAAGCAAACTGCTAGACACAATCAAGAGCTGGAGAGTCCTAGGAGACCACTCCTTCTCGGACCACAGGTATATCGAGACAATATTATCCTTCGAGATCCCCAAACCAACCGACTATATCAACCCCAGAAAAGCCAACTGGGAAAAATATAGCACAACCCTGGAGAACGCCCATCCTAACGCCCCTAATTGCCGAACACGAAAGACAACCTAAACCGTCTTGTGAACAGGTTTACGGATGCGTGCAACAAAGCCTTCAAGGCAGCATGCCCTTCTACCAGACCTAGGGGGAAAAAGAAACCCCCTTCGGTAGGTTACATTAAAAAGAATGATGGCACGTGGACCAACTCTAGTGAGGAGTCCCTACACATTCTGCTCGACACGCATTTCCCCGGATGCACAACCACCAAACCGACATACCTTCCAGGAGAGGGATCGGTAGAATCGATCGACCATATCCTTAGAAAACGGAACATAAGTTGGGCAGTAAACAGATTCAACTCGTTTAAATCGCCAGGCCCGGACCAGGTAATCCCAGCCCAACTTCAGAAAGCCGGGGAAACGGCCATGAACTGGCTACATAATATCTTAAGGAAGATACTGGCGGTATGTACATTACCGCAAGCATGGCTTAAGGCTAGGATAGTTTTCATCCCTAAAGCAGGCAAAGCCTCACACTCAACCCCGAAAGACTTTAGACCAATCAGTTTATCGTCTACTACTTTCACTACCATAAGTCCCCAGTTGTACTCAAGTGCGCAGCATGCCTACCGAAAAGGAAAATCCACGGAAACGGCACTTCATGAAGTGATCTCGAGTGTAGAAAAATCGCTGCATCTCAAAGAATACTCACTAATAGCTTTTCTCGATATCGAGGGAGCGTTCAACAACGTCACACCGGGCGCCATTACAGAAGCCCTGACTGACCTGGGGGTGGACCGTCACTTGGTGACATATATTTGATGGGATCGTCCACCCAGTCAAGGTATGTAAACAGAGGAACCCCGCAAGGGGGAGTTCTGTCTCCTCTTCTATGGAACATGGCAGTCAATAAGATTCTATGAGACGGAGGGGGAATCTACTCTGAACAGCTAAAAACATAAGGCAATCTTTCAGGCTTCCGGATCACTGTAGCGTCTTCCAAGCGGAAGTTACAGCAATCAGGGAGGCTCTGTACTGCCTTCACACGGTTACCACCACGGCAACCAATCTAAACAGCTACATCGACAGCCATGCTGCGATCAGATCACTTAACGCGATCTCCTCGAACTCGGCTACTGTGGCGAAGTGCCGCACATCTCTTCACGGGATGGCTCAGCAATTTGCTATCAGCCTTATATGGGTCCCGGGCCACCGGGATATCGAGGGCAACTGCATAGCGGACGAGCTGGCCAGATCTGGCACTACGACCCCCCATCTCCAAGAAAAGGAGGATATTTGTATGCCTTTGGCCACCTCATCATACAAGAGCAGTACATGCGACTGACGGACAACAAAGGCCACGTTGTCGCATAGCTCGGCAAACATGGCCGACCATAGATAAGAAGCGCACCTCAGAGCACTGCAAACTAGGCAGGGAAAGGTGCAGCGCAGTCATACGTTCCCTCACAGGACACTGGCTAGTAGGCACCCACGCAAACAGGCTGGGTGCCCCATACAATGATTTCTGCCGCAGCAGGAGAGACGAGGACGAGGAGGAAACAGTGGAAAACCTGTTATCCTCCTGTTCAGCTCTCAGCAGAAGTAGGCTGCATCACTTGGGCTCTGCCTTTCTGAACGACATCTCGGAGATGTTCATGCTATGTCCCAGAAAGATCGCAAACTTTATAAGAGCATCTGGATGGGACAACTGTTGACATGAAATCTCACTTGCAGGGAGGGATTGGTCCAAGCAGTATCACAATGGGCCGAAACCGGCCTAAGTGTGCTGGGCTCCGAGCGAGCTTAGCAGCCGCCTCTACCTAACCTAACCTAACATGAACCCGTATTTTCAAATGATAAAAAAAGGGAAAGAATTAATTGGGAAAATGAGAGTTGTGTGTGGTAAACTGTATACTTTTGAAGATCAATGCAATAATGTCTTAGATAACGCGCAAAGACAAATTGCAGACTTGGAGGAAATTAATATACTTTTCATGGCTCAGGAGAATAAAAGAAAAAAACACCATTTGAGTTTATGGGCTCACTTTATTATATATGTTTGGGATAATGGACGACGAAGATAGGGAAACATTAAAAGAAAGTTTTTATGTGTACAAAGAATCTATAAATTTCTTTATGGTGACAAAGCAACTAAGCTGCGACAAAATTCAATCAGCAGTTATTAATCTACTGATAGATATTAATAATGGTAGACTAAATCCAAATATTTTAAAACCTATACAATTAAAGGAAGAAATAGCAAAAATAAAAGACTGAGTCCTACTTCTTCCGCCCACTCGCGTATCTCCCTGAGTGTACGTTCCATTAGTGAGCTGAGGGTCGATGGGCAAACACCCGTAATAAGTATGCTTATGTCATCTGCATAAGCTGTTATTATTGGGGTCTTCCTTTCGTATCTCGTGATGCGGTCGTCGACCACCAGATTCCACAGGAGGGGCGACAGGACTCCACCCTGAGGTGTGCCTCTTTTACCATGGAAGCGGTGCCCCAATCTGATTGCACCCGTCTGCAACCTAGGAGGTTCCTTATCCACAGGTTGGTTGCTGGGTGTGTATTAGTCGCTACCAAGCGATTTGGTTTTGCTTTCGTAGCCACGTTGTTCAATGCTCGGGAGATGTCCACGAATACTCCCAGTGCATACTTTTTATTGTGAAGGGCTTTCTCAATGGTAGCTACTACCGAGTGTAGTGCGGTCTCCACCGATTTCCCTTTAGTATAGGTATGCTGGTTGGTTGACATCAGTCCCCCTACCTCATTCCTGATGTGTAAGTCCAGCAGCTTTTCTAGTGTTTTTAATATAAAGGAGGTAAGGCTTATCAGTATATAGTCCTTGGGACTCGCATAGCTGCACTTTCCTGCCTTTCCGTAGCCGTTCGGTTTCTGGTACTTTCTCGATGTTGGAGCAGAAGGTCCTCCACGAGTTCCGTTCTGCTTTGCGTATTGGATTCTTGTAGCTCCTGAGTAGGAGTCTGTATTCCTCATAGACGATCCCTTCGTTCGCTTGTTTGACGATCTTAAAGAATTCCTTGAGGTTGTCCCTTTGAAGAGAGAGATCCCGGCTCCACCAGAGTGGCTTGGACCTCTTCTTCGTCCTCGAGGGTTTGCACGATGTGTGGTAGGCATCCAGTAACGCGTTGGATAGGGTCTCTAGAGACTTCTCTATGTCCTCCGCGGATTTTACTGTGCCCGGACTCGCGAGCCTCGAAGTAACTATCTTTTTAAACTTTTCCCAGTTTGTTTTCCGGGGGTTTCTTTAGACTGTAACCTTCGAAGAATGTTTGAAGTCGCACTTAAACTGAATGTACTTGTGAACTGAGAAGGAGGGTCTTTCGAGGACCCTCCAGCTAGATACCGTAGTACTGTTTCCCGTTGCAAGTGTTAGGCCTAGCGCGTTGGATGAGGTCGGACCTACGAAGGTGTGCTCCTCCCCAACGTTTGCTATATATAGATTAGTTGCTAGTGGAAAGTCTAAGAGTGACACACCTCTGTCATTGATGTGGGGGGACTTATACATATGCGCGTATAATCCTCCCGGTTGTATCGAGTTTGAGGCTACTTTCTCGCAATAATTGTTGTCGACGGATTCATTAAGAAATCATAACTTTATTTCGTTCATTCGTCTTATATTTAATTTACACAGTGTTTTATAATTTTCTCTTCTCTCGCTTTCGTTTAATCCGCGCACCGAGAACACAACCTCTCTCTCTCGTAGCTCAAACTCTTCTCCTTTTCGATTACTCGATCTTAGTTTCTATTCGATTATTTCCTCTCTCTATGTTAATGATACTCCCGTTACTGCCTTTCCTACATTCGGCCATCCGACATCCTCATTCGTCCCGAATGATGGATACCACTTTTTCATGTGCTCTGCCACTGTGTTAGTCCGGTTAGGTCCCTCTTCCTCTCCTACTTTTTCGACTAAATATCTACCATGCCTCAATTTGCGGACTATTTTATAAGGTCCTAAATATTTTTTCTTTAACTTCAAACCCGCTCCAAACTGCGTTCTTTTGATGGCAACCAATTCATCCACCTCATACTCGCGCTCCTCTCTCCTATTCCTGTTATACGTTCTACTATTTTCTTCTTGCATTTTAGCTATGTTTCCTTTCACTGTCTTTCGTATCTCTTCTTTTTCACTCTGTAGCTCGGCTAGCAACTCTTCTTCCAACATGTCCTTCAACTCAATATCATACCCTATTCTCATATCGATGCCTGTCAGGATCTTAAATGGCGACACTTTCGTACTTCTCGGGGGTGACGAATTTATGAATTGCTGTACTCTACCGACATTCTTATACCATGCCTTAGGATCTTCCGCACACAATTTTGTTAACAACGAGATGATCGTCCGATTTAGACGCTCCACTTGCCCGTTTCCCCTCGGCACTCCCGTGGCAATAAGCAAATGCTGTATATTTTGTGAGTCACAGTACTCCTTAAAGATGTTTGAAGTAAAAGCAGTACCGCGGTCAGTAACGACCCGCCTTGGATTTCCAAACAACTCTGATTGCCTTTGAAACTTGTCAACCACTTCTTCTGCACCAGTGCTCTTCGTCGGATACAACCACACATATTTCGAGAAAGCATCTACTACTACCAAAATATGATTGTACCGTTTTTTCGTTAACTCCATAGGGCCTATATGATCAACATGAAAAGTATTCAACGGTTCGTCACCCTTATCAATAAAATTCAGAAATCCTTCTTTTCTACCATGTTTCGACTCGCTGACAATACATTCCAAGCACGACCTAACAATTACTTCTACTTTACTCGGCAAACTCGGTATATAATAATCTCTCTGTACTAGATCAGTAGTCTTTTTTACCCCAAAATGCCCTTGGCGATGGGCCATTAGAATAATTTCCCTTTCCATGCTGGATGGTATCACAATGAGCTCCTTAGTAGGATCTTTATGCAAAATACCATGCTGCACGTAAAAGTCATCGTATGTTCCTTGTTCTAACACCTTAACTATTACGCTTGTCCATTCATCTAGTTTTTGTGCATTTTGTATTTTAATCCTAATCGTATCTTCCAATAGAAGACAATGTACTCTGCTTAAAGCATCGACGTGTTTCATTCTGACGCCCGACCGATGCTCAATATCAAACTCAAAATCTTGCAAAAATATTGCCCAGCGGGCTACCCTTAAGGGAACTTCTCGTTTTTTCATCGTCATTGCAAAAGCGTTGCAATCTGTAACGATCTTTATCTTCATCCCCAATACGTATACTCTCCATTTCTTCAATGCTTGGATTATAGCCAGGACCTCCAACTCATATGAATGATATTTCTCTTCAGTTGGCGTAGTCTTCCTACTCATATACTCTACTGGGTGAAACTGTTGATCCTCTGAGCTTCTTTGCAACAAAATGGCTCCATAACCAAATTTACTAGCATCACAATGGATTTCTGTAACTCTCTTTGGATTGAAAAGTAGCAAAACCGGTGGATTGGTTAATCGAAGCTTTAGCTGTTCAAACGAGGCCAGTTCTTCCATCCCCATCTTAAAAGAAACCTCCTTTTTCAATAGATTTGTAAGTGGTTTAGCAATCGTGGCGAAATCCTTCACGAACCTACAGAAATATGATGTGAGACCCAAATATCGTTGGACTCCCTTTCTATCTCGTGGAACTGGAAAATTCTCAACTGCTCCCGTTTTCTCTCTTGACGGTATAATCGTCCCGTCTTCTATAATGTACCCAAGGAAAATGACTCTGCGCTGTAAAAACTGACACTTACTCCATTTCATTTTCAACCCTGACGCCTCTGCCAAGCTCAAAACTCTCTTCAGTTTATTGATTCCTTCTAACTCACTCTCAGCTGGTATAATAATGTCATCCATATACAATATCAAAACGCCTTCGCTAATAAGTGGCCTCAGCACCGCGAATATATAGCGCGTGAACACCGCTGCCGAATTGTTAATCCCAAATGGTACAAAATTAAACTCGTATTGGCCGTTCTGGGTGACAAACGACGTAAATTTCCTCGAGTTCTCCTCTACTGGGACGTGAAAGTATCCGTCACACAAATCGAGTGTTGTGAATATCTTTCCTCTTTGCAATTTATGTAACACATCATCGATAACTACTGTCGGAAAATTATCTCGTATAATCTTCTGGTTGAGCTTCCTATAGTCACAACATAACCTTTTCTTACCGTCTTTCTTCGGAACTAGCACAATAGGCGAAGAGTATTCCGAAACACTGTGTCGAATGATTCCTTTCTCCAACCATTCCTTAATTTGCTGATCTACCCTTTCTTGGTCGTCATAAGGCAACCGTCTCGGTCTCTGATATACTGGCACTTCGTCCATGAGTATAATCTTCATTTCCACTGGACAATTAGTCGACTTTACTGGATTATACTGGGTAATCATATCCTTCACTATTCCCTTAGTCATAACACTCAAATGCGAAAGATCGACCTCTGACGAAAAATCTTCTATCTCTTTTATCGTCATTATCTGCTCGAATGCTTCTTTTAACTCTGCTAAGCGATTCGCCGGTGAAACATCGATAGAGCTCTTAATATCACTATAATGAGCAATACTGGTTTGAGCGCTATCCTCTATCTCGGATCTCTTTTCATTATCCCTCACCTCTTCAAACTTATGAAAAACTACTCCTTTTTTCCCAAGTGTAACGCTCACTACCTCTAATACGTCACTACCGATTACCGCGCTATACAAAGTGTCTCTATCTTTGACCACATGAAAACACATCTCAATCGGGATGCCATCTAGCTCAGTATCAACAAGGAAAAATCCGAGGGTACCAATTCTTTTTCCTCCGATTCCAACTAATTCTTTCACTTGCGCCCTTAATGGAACTGGGTACGCTCGCTTATATGCACTCTCACTCATAGTGCATATGTCGCTACCGGAATCAAAAAGCGATGATATCACTTCATTACCGAACCGAACATCCTTAAAAACCCGATTATACATTCTCTGGACTAGCTGTTGTGGCTTTGATATCTCCTTTATATCCTTCTTTTGGACTTTACACTGATTTGCTTTATGTCCCAACTGTTCGCATTTGAAACATTTTATATCCTTCTCCACGCAATCTTTAGCCAAATGATTTTTCCCTCCACACTTGAAACATCTAGGTTCAACTGTCCTGATATTCTGTTCCTTCTTCTCGAACTTCATCTTTAATCTCGACTCCAGATTCGACGATGTTTTCTCGTATATCTTCATTTTGTCTCTTAACTCTTTAAAATCCTTGGCCTGATATAACACGCTCTTGTTCTGATTTGTATCAGGTATACCTTCTATTATGTATTCTATGACGCTATCTTCATCTAAATTACTCTTTTTGGCCAGACTCTTCATTTGATAAAAATATTCTACCAAACTTTCATTCGGCTTCTTCTTCCTATTCTCGAGTTGCTTGTGTACTTGCTTTGCCGACAGTTTCTCTGTAAACTCTTCCTCTAAAGCTTCTTTAAGTGTATCCCAATTAGTAAGACCATCTTGACTGTTTACAAACAACTTCGCAGCTCCTTTCAGCAATTGCCTACCATATACGAACTTTTGCAGCGCGTTCCACTGTACTGTCTCTGCTGTGCTCTCAAAATCTGTAAGCCAATCGTTAATATCTTTATGCTGGCTGCCATCAAACTCAACTAAAGAATCACGAATATCTTTCAATGTAAACGCCATTTTACTTGGAGCTTCTAATTGTTCACTCTGGATATTCAAACTAAAATCTGTTGTATCCTCATACATTGACTCTTTATTAACCTCCGACTCGAAATATGATATTAGTCTGTCTTGTAACTCTGCTTTGTTCCCCTTAGTTTTCAGCTTCAACTCTTTTAACTTTTCTTTTAGCTCGACTACGGTGAGTTGTGTGATCTCGTTGTGCAACATTAGTATTGTAATTAATATGATATAAACTTAAAATAATGTTTAAGAATTTTGATTAATGTTTACGAATAATATGTTTTATCTCACTCTTTAAATTTCTTATACTTTATCTCTGTTACTCTTACTCTGCTGTCTCTCTTTGACATCTGTCGCTATTACGCTAATTGTTTCTTACGTCGTTTCTTTGCTCTGCACCCATACACACGTCTGATGGATAACGCCGTCGTCTGTGTATGTGGCTGCCGCACTCGGGACTTTGATTTTCTTCTTTTCCTCTGCTCTCGATCGTCTCGTCACGCCTTGTTCCTATCTGCTGGTTGATGCCGTCGTCGTTGTGTGTGAAGCCCGCTCTCTGGATACTGATGTTCTCTGCTCTTTCTGGACCCTCTCGTCGCGTTCTGCACCCATACACACATCTGATGAATATTGTCGTCGCCTGTGTATGTGAATGCCGCTCTCTGGATTCTGTTGTTGTTGTTACTCCTTGCTTCTCTGTACCTCTCTCTAACCGTTCGACATCGAAGTTTTCAACTCTCTTTTATGCACTCTCTGTGTGCCTCTTTTCCATCTGTTCCACTGCCTCTCTCACAGTTTCACATAATTTTCTCGTCTCTTGTGCACTATTTATGTGCTTCTTCTCGAATTTTCGTTGTCCTCTGTGGTTCTACCGTCGCTCAGACATGCACGAACTTAACGGATAATGCCGTAACTGCTCTTCTGCTTGCCTTTGCTGTCATACTCTGTCTCACTCGCTCTCGTGAAATTTAGGCCTGTCGTGACATAGCCATTTCTGTGTGTGTGCTGCTCAATGTGCTGTCTCGTTCTCTCCTTTGCAGAAATTTCTAGACGTTCAAAAATCTGCTTCTCCTGGGTGTTTTATGTTTTGTGGCGATAATGTACACACGATTTAATGATTGATGTACACTATTGCTTTTTTTTTTCTGGACGAGCCCCCATTAATGTGGGGGGACTTATACATATGCGCGTATAATCCTCCCGGTTGTATCGAGTTTGAGGCTACTTTCTCGCAATAATTGTTGTCGACGGATTCATTAAGAAATCATAACTTTATTTCGTTCATTCGTCTTATATTTAATTTACACAGTGTTTTATAATTTTCTCTTCTCTCGCTTTCGTTTAATCCGCGCACCGAGAACACAACCTCTCTCTCTCGTAGCTCAAACTCTTCTCCTTTTCGATTACTCGATCTTAGTTTCTATTCGATTATTTCCTCTCTCTATGTTAATGATACTCCCGTTACTGCCTTTCCTACATTGATGTCGGTGCTTCCCCACACATTGTGATGGGCATTGGCTTCCGTCCCGATGACGAGTTGATAGTTTTTGGTGCCGGCTTCTGTCACCAGGCTCCAGAGTTCGTCGGGTGGTGCGGGTCTGTCGTGTGCCATGTAGCAGGAAGCCACCAGAAGGCGCTTTTCCTCACTTTCCAGCATCACAACCGTCAGGTCATCCGTGCTGTAATGAGGCATAAGGTAAGCATGGATTCCCTTTCGTACGTGTACGATGGTTCTGTTCCTGCTTACCGATGTTGAGTAGAACAGGCTGTGATTTGAGGACTTTAGTCAGGCCATTGAATTGCCTGACGCAATCCAGGGCTCCTGGACTAGAGCTATGTCGGCGAGCCCTTGCTCCATGGCGATGAGGAGCTCCGCCGAAGCTACCTTGCTTTTATGCAAGTTGAGCTGCAGCCCACTCAGCATGGGTGGCTGGCTCACTTGCACCTGACGGGTTGACTACTAGCGTCAGGTCACCGTCTTCCTCTTCTTCGTCTTCAAGTGCAAGACCCTGGGCGGCCTCCACGATGGACTCGAGACCTAAGTCCTTTTCCTGCAGGGTATGCGCGTCCTTGTCCTCAGGGTGGCGCTTTTTAAGGCGCTTTTTGGGATACAGCAGATCCTCTGCTTCCTTGTTTATTTGGAGGATCACACAGTGGCCCCCCTCATTGGGTAGTGGGCTACCAATGTGTAGGATCCTCCAATCGGTCGTTGGCACGTCCGAGTTTTGCCGGTGAAGGAGCTTCAGCGCTCGGTCCCCCTGGATTGTGATGGGGAAGAGTACCTTCGCCTTAGGCTTGGACGGGATAAGCTCCCGATCCACAACCTCCAGTTGGCAGACCGTACGCGTCAGCCACCTTAGGATTGGATCGTCGTTACACTTTAGGATCTTAACCCCATTTAGCCACCCAGCACCATCGAACGTGGGCATTGGGGACGCGGGGTCTTCATCCATTTGTGCAAACAGTGCGTCGACGAAACGCGCGTGCACCAGCTTTCGCTGTTCCGCTGACATCTTGGCTTCTTGGCCGCTTTCGGTGAAGGGGCTGCACTCTTGGGCCCGCGTTGCCGCTTGCTCGCTGAAGTGTCTTTAATGGGACTCTCAATCGAGCGTTGCCTCTTGGTGGCCATCATCTCCTCCACCTTATTGGCATATTCGCCATTCGACGCCCTCATCTGTGCCATCTGATCGTAATGTAGCCGGCCCTCCTCTACTCGCTGCTCGGCCCAAGCTAGCTTGACCTTCTCCTCCTGGGAGATGTCTGCTTTACCTTGCAGCCAGCTTTTGATGTTGAGGGCCGCTTTGCATTGTGCTTTGGCCTTCATCCACTCCTTGGAACGCTTTGGCCCTTCCCTACGCAGGGAGCTGGTGCCTGGCTCCGGCGAGCGGAGAAGGCTCTCTTCCTCCGTCCTGCTTAGAGAGAGCACGCTTTCCAGATCCATGTCTGTGTCGACTACGGCATCTGTGCGGCTCCACTTACAGGCTGCGGAGTGAGTTGTTTTTGTTGTTGTTGTTGTGGCAGTAGCTTTACAACTGACCTGGCCTGCTCCCGCCAAGTCTGAGGTGTGACCGCTGGTGGTGGTAGCAGTCACGCTTCCCACCGACGTTTGGGTTGACATCCCAACCTGTGCTTCATACATCTTCGCCTCCATATTTGGCCCGAGGGTCCATACTGGCTAATATTTTTCGGGGGGACCACCCCCTAGCGTTTTAGGCCTGACCGCCAGGCAACTCTAGCCATGGCCCTGGTGCGGTTCCCCCGACTTTGAATTGACTTAGCTAAACACTGCGTTACCCCGGACAGAGCAAGCGACAGCCGGTACCATCGTGGACGGTTCAGCTAGAGGATTTTCGCACGAATTAAAGTAGCACGAAGACTACAAACGATAGCACTTCCCTACCCACTGTAATTGATTGTAAATGATTATCTGTACTTGTAATTATAGCTATAAAGAATATGTACACAAAAGGTTAACAAGAATCAAAATACAAAGCCATGTCACTTTCGGCCCTTTGCAGAATGTTCAAACATGAACATATTATCGTCGAAACCATGCCACTTTCGGACCCCAGCAAGATTTTTCAAACATAAAAATGTTATTGTAAACATTCACTCATGTATCCAAAAAAAGGGATCTCTAAAGAAATCACATAAAGTAGATAAGTAATGACAGTTCGGGTGTAAACAAAGATCTGTAGCCCATTGAAGGATACTACAACAAAACACAAGTGGGGAAAACACTTAACCAATGCATTCTTAAAATAGCTCTAATGTAAGCATGCACTCAAATAGACACCCGCAGTAAAATGTATCCTTTGCGTAGGTCTAACGATAATTATAGAATACGAAATTGTACCTCCTACCTCATTGTCAAATCATATACATCAAAGGCTCTTATTTCTGGTACGATGAGCTCGTGAGGTGGCTCAAAGGGGGCCTAGCTGAGGCCACCGGACGGGTCGCAGGTTGCGGATAGCGAACGACCTACCTATATACAGGTCATATAGGTAGGTCAGCTGCGAATAAGCGGACATCCCTAGGGAGAGTAGAAGAATGGAAGAGAATGGAAGATTTGAAAACAAAACAAAATTAGTCTGGCACTCCCCAAATGCCAACAGGGAGCAATACCAAACAGGGGAAGGCAGCGGCCCAGAGGCCTGGCCCAACCCGCAAACTAGCAGTGAAAACCTGCTCGGCGGTCTACGCTAGGGAGAGCCCAAAGAGGTCCCATCCCGGATTCGGGGTGTGTGTGGTGAATTGGCTCCCAAAACCGATACCTTGGCAGAGTGGCTATGCAATCCTGTGGCTGCCCTGCCTGCTGGTAAAGTGGAGCGTGATGAGTTAACATCTACTAGTGTCCAAGCCAAGCCATTTACATATGCCGATAGAAGGAGTGCTGGCAATATACTCCGTCGGCAGAACGCAAGCCAGATGTCCAGCCCAACGGACAAATGGTTAAAAAAGGTTGAGTGGGCCTCGAAGGTGCTGCCGAACTTTGGCACGGAAGCACCGAAGAAGGAAGCCCCTCAGCCAAAGAGGCAGCGCTCGCAAGAGACTGGGCCAACACCGAAGCGCTCCAGAGTACTGCCAAACAAATCGTTCGCGCAGATTGCCAGGGAAAGGACTTTGATTGGCGTCCTGGACAGAGGCAGCGCGGACTCCCGAATCCTCAAACATCAGTGGAAGTGGGTGGAAACGGCACTCTACTGCACTCAACTACCAAGCTATAGTTAGACCAATACTACTCTACAGAGTTACGGTGTGGTGGCCGGCCCTATTAAAAAGGGCGATCACCAAGCAACTGGGCAAAGTCGAGCGAACTGCCGCCCTATGCATCAGCGGAGCTCTTCGCACCACCCAAATGATGCGCTAAATGCCATCCTATGCCTACCGAGCCTTGACTTCGCAGGAAAGGAACGGGCAGAAGCAGCAGCAATACGTCTAAGAGACTCAAATCAATGGATGACCAGTGCATAGGTCACTCGGCCATATTAAATAATAGCAATACCGTCCCCTCAAAAACAGACTACCAAGTTCCAAGAGAGTACACAGTTACTCCCTTTAACACAATCATCCCCCACAGAGACGAATGGCTCGAGGGACTCCCAGGCCCAGATGGGGCCATAAAAATCTTCACAGATGGATCAAAGCTGGACGACAGAGTCGGAGGGGGAATCTACTCTGAACAGCTTGAAACATAACGATTTTTGTGGCAGCTGTAGAGACGAGGAAGAGGAGGAGACAGTGGAACAACTGTTCTGCTCCTGCCCAGCTCTCAGCAGAAGAAGGCTAAAGCACTTGGGCTCAGCCTTTCTAAACGACATTTCCGAGATGTCCAAACTATGTCCCAGGAAGATAGCGAACTTTGTGAGAGCATCTGGATGGGATAATTGCTGACAGAAAGTCTCACAACGCGGGAAGGAATGATCCTATGCGGAATCACAAGGGGCCAAAACTGGCCTAAGTGTGACGGGATCTGAGCGAGCCCGGCAGCCGCCTCAACCTAACCTAACAACCTGATTTTAAGAATAAAATCTAGTCTGATTTTACAACTCAACTCAAATGTCTAGACTTTTTTTTAAGGCCTTAACATTTTGGTCCTTCGAGACTCTCCGTTGTTTCCCCCTGTGGTAAGAGCACGGAGTTAAACCAGCACCTTTGATACTGAAAAAGTATCTAGTTCACTGACAGCTAAAAAGGTAGCAAAATAAAAAATTCTGATTTTCCTCCTATGGGAAAATAAATGAATGAAACGTAAGTTACAATTAAAATTTTAGAAAAATACGAGCTAAACAGGCTGTATTTTTAATAGATAACTGGATATATCTATTGTGATCGGAGAATACAAAAAAATAAAACTTAATGAAACGGAAGTTTCAATTAATATTTTGGAAAAATACGAGCTGGACAGGCTGTATTTTAATAGATAACGAAAGATGTATATCTATTGTAATTGAGAAATAACGACGGTGGCGTTTTTGAGGCCGGAACATCGAAAGAAAAAAATAATAATCCGAAACATCGAAAGTTCTTAATGGCTAGAAATTGAAAAAAAGGTAGCAAATAACTGTGACTGTGAAAAAAAAATAAAATAAATTGATTTGTGTGTGCCCACTGTGCCAGCAACAATAACTGCAGCGACATCAGCAGCAGCGACATCAGCGACAGCGACTTCAGCAGCATCGACATCAGCAGCAGTGACAATAGCTGCAGCGACAACGACATCAGCAGCAGCGACTTCAGCAGCATTAAAAACAACAGCAGTAGTAGAATTCATCAGCTAAGTCAGATATTTTAAATTTGTTTTGTTAAGCCTAATTAAGTAACAAATTAAATTAAGATGTTATCGGAACAAATAATTAAGCTATTAGAGGCTCAAGCCGCGATAGCACAGGAGATTAAGATTGAAGCTGGTCATTTGAATAGCGATATAATCCAAGGGTTAGCAGACCTTAAGAACAAAGTTACAGGCAATAATTATGCACTGTTAGCATATGGAGTAGTCGATCATGACTACTATAAGAGACAGCAGCTCGAAAAAATGATTCACAATATAGAGGACATACATAAAAAGTATGTAGAGTCAAAAAATAATGAAAATAATGAATGTCATATAAAAGGACAAAAGAGATCCAAGCATTGCCAGATGTAAGGGAATTTTTAGAACAACGGTGCACTTCTCTTTACACGTCGCAGGATGAAGAGTGGAAACCGTTGAAAAAAGTAGTGCAATATGGTAAAATAAAAGAAAATTGTCCGCTATGTAAAATGGCAGGACATACCATAATTCACTGCTATAAGTTTAAGGGAATGAGTCCGATAGATAGAGGCCAGTTTATTAAAACACAGAGCCTTTGCACAAAATGCAGTAGGCATGATATGTATAAGAAATGCTTATCTGAAATTTTATGTGGGATTTGTAAAAAACCGCATCATACGATGCTAAATATTCCCTACGAAAAGAGGGAAAATGTTAACACTTGCTTGACAAAAGAACAAGCATTCTTAGCCGCAGCACTTATGAAAGTAAGGTCAAGGAATCAAGGAATGGCTATCAAAGCCTTATAGCTCTCATTGAGCACTCATTGAGCTCTCATCGCATTGTACCATACTTTCAGAAGAAGCTGCGCAAATATTAAACTTAGTACGAAAAAGAGCGAACACCGAGGTAAGTGGAGTGTTACTTATGATACTTAATTTTTGACAGTGATGGAGATTAAGAGCACCAAATTATTAATAGTAAAACAACAACAAGCTATCTAATTCAGTTCCGAACTAGCTAGCCTAATTAATAAAAAGGAAATAGAAACAAAAAATAAACTATTAAGCTTAAATCCGTTCTTAGATAAAGATGGATTGCTACGAGTTGGAGGTAGATTGCAAAACTCCAACGTGGAATTTGAGGTTAAACATCCTTTGATTTTAGATAAGTGTCACTTGACATCTTTAATTATCAGGAATGTACATAAAGAAACATTGCACGGTGAAATTAATCTGATGCGAAACTATATCCAGCGAATATTTTGGATATTTGGGCTAAGAAATTGCTTAACGTAAAAACTTAAAGAGTGTGTCACCTGTGCTAGGTATCGACAGAATACTGCAGAACAAATTATGGGAAGTCTGCCGAAACACAGAGCTACAATGTCGCATCCGTTTACAAATACAGATCTTACTTCAGATGCATTTTAAGCTGCACTTAGAAGATTTTTCTCAAGAAGAGGAAAATGTGCAAAAATTGTTTCCGATAATGGAACCAACTCTGTGGGAGCTTCGCGCAAATTAGACGAGGAATACCAAAGAGCCCTCAGATACAACTTTAAAGTGGTTCCAATATTAGAAAGAGAACAGATCGAGTGGCATTTTATTCCCCCGGCAGGACCTCACTTCGGAGGTATTTGGGAAGCTGGGGTAAAATCAGTGAAATATAACTTAAAAAGGGTAAGTGGGGACAATAATTTAAACTATGAGTAAATGGCAACTCTATTATGTCAAATTGAAGCGGTACTAAATTCACGCCCTTTGTATACAGCTACAAATGATATTGACGAACTGGATGTATTAACACCAAGTCATTTTATTATTGGAAGTCCAATATTTGGCCCGATTGAAACAATTTCAGAGGAACAAATCGGGAATCTGGATATGTTCAAATTAAATCAGAAAATGAAAAGAGAATTTTGGATTAAATGGAAAGAAGATTATTTGCACACACTGCAACAAAGAAATAAATGGAAAATAGGAATGCAGAATATTAAAACAGGACAGATTGTAGTAATAAAAGATGAAACCTGTCACCCAGCTAGATGGCCCTTGGGAAAAATAGAAGAAATACATATGTAAAGTATTGATCGTAGGCTGGGGTCAGTCTCAGTCTGCCCAGGGTCACCTACAGTTTATTTGTAAGTTGCTGAGACATTGTGACTGGGGGGGGGAGGCGGGTCGTTGGCGCAGGTATCGCCGAGCCGTCGTCAACGACGGGGCCTTCGGGTGAAATTATGGGGGGGGGGCTGTCGAGAGGTGAGCGGGCGTTGGGCCGGGCGGCGCGAAACTCACCAGGGACGCTGCACACCCCGACTTCAGCAGGGTAAAAACTCCTGTTGCCAAGGTCGAGGTGAGCCGCGGGTCCGGTGCGGAGGAGGAAAGGAAAAGAACGCATACCGCTTCTCACTCCAGCAGGGTAAAACCCTGTTGCCAGAGTCAGAGCGGGAGCGTAGGGACCATGAATGGTTAGAAAAAAAGGAAGGGGGGCGCACCCGCCGAAGCGCGTACCACTTCTCACTCCAGCAGGGTAAAACCCTGTTGCCAGAGTCAGAGCGGGAGCGCGGGGACCGAAAACAATCAGGAAAACGGAAGAAGAAGGGGGAGAGATGACCACAGTCGGTGGTCTGACCGGATAAAGCAAATGGAAGCAAAAGAATTCTTAGTCATATGATCGAAGTTTATTGGCCTGATTTCCCTCGCACTCCCTTCTACTTCTAAAACTACCTTGGCCATCGGCCAGCTCACCCGCGGATCCGGCGTCTGTGTTCCTGCAGCTCGTCCATTCTTCCTCTCTTCTTGGGCGCCCGGCCGTTCAACACTTTTTTATACCCGATACTCAAAATGAGTATTGTGCTATATTAGATTTGTGGTAAAAGAGGATGTGTGTAACGTCCAGAAGGAATCGTTTCCGACCCCATAAAGTATATATATTCTTGATCAGCATCAATAGCCGAGTCGATTGAGCCATGTCTGTCTGTCCGTCCGTCCGTCTGTCCGTCCGTCCGTCTGTCCGTCTGTCCGTCCCCTTCAGCGCCTAATGCTCAAAGACTATAAGAGCCAGAGCAACGATGTTTTGGATCAAGACTTCTGCGATATGTCACTGCTACAAAAATATTTCAAAACTTTGCCCCGCCCACTTCCGCCCCCACAAAGGGCGAAAATCTGTGCCATCCACAATTTTAAAGATAAGATAAAACCAAAAACGCAGAATCGTAGAGAATGACCATATCTTATAGACTGCAGAATCTGAATTGGATCGTATTATTTTTATAGCCAGCATCAAGAAAACAATTTCATTTTTTCTCGCCCTGTCTCTCTCTAACACACAGGTAGCATAGGCGGCTTTGCTTAGAGTAAAACATTAGCGCCTAGATCTCAGAGACTATAAAAGCTAGAGCAACCAAATTTGGTATCCACACTCCTAATATATCGGACCGAGACGAGTTTGTTTCAAAATTTCGCCACACCCCCTTCCGCCATCGCAAAGGATGAAAATCTGGGGATATTCATAAATCTCAGAGACTATTAAGGCTAGATTAACCAAATTTGGTATCCGCACTTCTGTTAGATCTCACTATAAAACGTATATCTCAAAATTTCGCCCCACCCCCTTCCGCCCACACAAAGGACGAAAATCTGTTGCATCCACAATATTGCAGATTTGAGAAAACTAAAAGCGCAGAATCATAGATAACGACCATATCTATCAGATTGCTGAATCTGGATCAGATCAGATCATTTTATAGCGAAAGGAAACAAATCAATTTGCACTGGCTACGCAGCGCCCGACGTCACTTTCAGACTGATTTTCTGTCTCTCTCGCACGCACTCTTTGTCGTGTCGATTAATATAAGCGGCGTCTGCCGGAGGAGAGCCATACTGACTTAGTATCGGGTATAACTGTAGAGTTGCGGTGTCCGCAGCAACTCACAACGTTCCCCCTCGTTTCTTCTGTATTCACTGTCCGCGGCGTTCTGTCTACGCTCGCTTCCGAAATCGACTCCTCGCTCTCGCCACGCTCGCTCGACGCTCTCACCACGCCTGGCGCTCGTTTTCGGACCAACGGGACTTTCTCGAAAGAGATCCGCTCTGTTGCCGGCTGAGCATGGCTCTCTCTCCTCGCTGTTCTCTTTGCGGCTATTCTGTGTGAGCTGGCCGTTTGGCGGGATTTCGGCTATGCAAAAATTAACTAGCTTATTTACTAACATAGAAGATGATTTTAACTGATACAAATCTCGCTCCATTGCGATGTACTATATTTTCGGGTCGTCTTCTTAATCAATTAGCTCTCGTTACTATGTGAGGCTCCCAGTATGGGTCCTCACACCCTCTCCTTGCTGCGGGGGGCCCGTGAGCGAATAGTCACTTTGCTCGTCTTGATGATGTGGACCTGGAAGAAGGTGTTGTCCGCCTCTGCCAAGAATCGGACATCTTTACGCCGCGGGTTGACGAGTTGTGCCAGGAGCTGGGCCTTCAGGGTGTCTGGCAGCCGGCCGTCGGGCGTGCGTACTCTCCAATCCGCCTCTCCAGTCACCCAACGAATAGCTGGGGTGGGGGTCGACGTTTCTGGTATCTCCGAACTGCCGCCTTCGGGATGTAGGATGGCATCCAGATCGCTGACGTCCGGTACCTCTGCACCGACATGGTCGGTGTTGACTCGGCTGGGGCCCTGAGCGTGGGTGAACGTGGCTTTGGCGACGTTGCCTGAGCTTGGGTCCCGGGCGTTTGCGGCTGCGTCTCCCGTAATATTGATGTGATCGGGGTCTGAATCGGGCACCTCGAGGATCTGGTCTATGCGTGGCCAGCATACGACGTCGCCGCATAGATTTTCTCAGCTGAGGACCTCTAGGTGGACTTGGCATTCTCGCGGAGTGGGGCGAAGAATCAGTTCCTCGATGATCTCCCAGTCGACTGGGGGCTCGGACTTGGCTTTTGTCGTGGTTCTCCATCGGCGGGGGTCTCTAGCATTCGATGAGCTGTGAATAGGAATAGACTTGTTGACTACAGGCAAGAAATACTTTGATACCCTACGAGTGCGGCGCAGTGCTTATAGAGTTAATGTGAATCTCCAAAATGTCGGCCTTGGTTGGTCCCTTCGGTACAATCACGGTTGCGGTTTGCCCTTGAAGAAACAGTCCGGGTTCCTGAAGCGGATGTGTCTAGGAGAAGCAGCCACGTACGCCTCGTTCGGAGCGTCGTTCCTCGCAAGATATCCGGGTTCCCGAAGCGGATGTGTCCAGGAGGAGCAGCCACGCACGCCTCTTTCGGTGCGTCGTTCCTCGCAGGATATCCGGGTTCCTGAAGTGGATGTGTCCAGGAGAAGCAGCCACGCACGCCTCGTTCGGTGCGTCGTTCCTCGCAAGATATCCGGGTTCCCGAAGCGGATGTGTCCAGGAGGAGCACCCACGCACGTCTCGTTCGGTGCGTCGTTCCTCGCAGGATATCCGGGTTCCTGAAGCGGATAGGTCCAGGAGGAGCAGCCACGCACACCTCGTTCGGTGCGTCGTTCCTCGCAGGATATCCGGGTTCCCGAAGCGGATGTGTCCAGGAGGAGCAGCCACGCACACCTCGTTCGGTGCGTCGTTCCTCGCAAGATATCCGGGTTCCTGATTGGTTTCGTCTCTGTGTATCCGGGGTGTCAGCATCGTTGTGGCGATTTGAGTAGATTCGCGTTGTAATCAAGATTGTTGTATATTGGTTCGGTCCGGGTCGTCTGCACTGTCCGTCCTGATCTGGTCGGTCTTTTCGTCATCTTTGGATCAAGACTTCTGCGATATGTCACTGCTACAAAAATATTTCAAAACTTTGCCCCGCCCACTTCCGCCCCCACAAAGGGCGAAAATCTGTGCCATCCACAATTTTAAAGATAAGATAAAACCAAAAACGCAGAATCGTAGAGAATGACCATATCTTATAGACTGCAGAATCTGAATTGGATCGTATTATTTTTATAGCCAGCATCAAGAAAACAATTTCATTTTTTCTCGCCCTGTCTCTCTCTAACACACACGTAGCATAGGCGGCTTTGCTTAGAGTAAAACATTAGCGCCTAGATCTCAGGGACTATAAAAGCTAAAGCAACCAAATTTGGTATCCACACTCCTAATATATTGGACCGAGACGAGTTTGTTTCAAAATTTCGCCACACCCCCTTCCGCCCCCGCAAAGAATGCAAATCTGGGGATATTCACAAATCTCAGAGACTATTAAAGCTAGAGTAACCAAATTTGGTATCCGCACTTCTGTTAGATCTCACTATAAAACGTATATCTCAAAATTTCGCCCCACCCCCTTCCGCCCACACAAAGGACGAAAATCTGTTGCATCCACAATATTGCAGATTTGAGAAAACTAAAAGCGCAGAATCATAGATAACGACCATATCTATCAGATTGCTGAATCTGGATCAGATCAGATCATTTTATAGCGAAAGGAAACAAATCAATTTGCACTGGCTACGCAGCGCCCGACGTCACTTTCAGACTGATTTTCTGTCTCTCTCGCACGCACTCTTTGTCGTGTCGATTAATATAAGCGGCGTCTGCCGGAGGAGAGCCATACTGACTTAGTATCGGGTATAACTGTAGAGTTGCGGTGTCCGCAGCAACTCACAACGTTCCCCCTCGTTTCTTCTGTATTCACTGTCCGCGGCGTTCTGTCTACGCTCGCTTCCGAAATCGACTCCTCGCTCTCGCCACGCTCGCTCGACGCTCTCACCACGCCTGGCGCTCGTTTTCGGACCAACGGGACTTTCTCGAAAGAGATCCGCTCTGTTGCCGGCTGAGCATGGCTCTCTCTCCTCGCTGTTCTCTTTGCGGCTATTCTGTGTGAGCTGGCCGTTTGGCGGGATTTCGGCTATGCAAAAATTAACTAGCTTATTTACTAACATAGAAGATGATTTTAACTGATACAAATCTCGCTCCATTGCGATGTACTATATTTTCGGGTCGTCTTCTTAATCAATTAGCTCTCGTTACTATGTGAGGCTCCCAGTATGGGTCCTCACACCCTCTCCTTGCTGCGGGGGGCCCGTGAGCGAATAGTCACTTTGCTCGTCTTGATGATGTGGACCTGGAAGAAGGTGTTGTCCGCCTCTGCCAAGAATCGGACATCTTTACGCCGCGGGTTGACGAGTTGTGCCAGGAGCTGGGCCTTCAGGGTGTCTGGCAGCCGGCCGTCGGGCGTGCGTACTCTCCAATCCGCCTCTCCAGTCACCCAACGAATAGCTGGGGTGGGGGTCGACGTTTCTGGTATCTCCGAACTGCCGCCTTCGGGATGTAGGATGGCATCCAGATCGCTGACGTCCGGTACCTCTGCACCGACATGGTCGGTGTTGACTCGGCTGGGGCCCTGAGCGTGGGTGAACGTGGCTTTGGCGACGTTGCCTGAGCTTGGGTCCCGGGCGTTTGCGGCTGCGTCTCCCGTAATATTGATGTGATCGGGGTCTGAATCGGGCACCTCGAGGATCTGGTCTATGCGTGGCCAGCATACGACGTCGCCGCATAGATTTTCTCAGCTGAGGACCTCTAGGTGGACTTGGCATTCTCGCGGAGTGGGGCGAAGAATCAGTTCCTCGATGATCTCCCAGTCGACTGGGGGCTCGGACTTGGCTTTTGTCGTGGTTCTCCATCGGCGGGGGTCTCTAGCATTCGATGAGCTGTGAATAGGAATAGACTTGTTGACTACAGGCAAGAAATACTTTGATACCCTACGAGTGCGGCGCAGTGCTTATAGAGTTAATGTGAATCTCCAAAATGTCGGCCTTGGTTGGTCCCTTCGGTACAATCACGGTTGCGGTTTGCCCTTGAAGAAACAGTCCGGGTTCCTGAAGCGGATGTGTCTAGGAGAAGCAGCCACGTACGCCTCGTTCGGAGCGTCGTTCCTCGCAAGATATCCGGGTTCCCGAAGCGGATGTGTCCAGGAGGAGCAGCCACGCACGCCTCTTTCGGTGCGTCGTTCCTCGCAGGATATCCGGGTTCCTGAAGTGGATGTGTCCAGGAGAAGCAGCCACGCACGCCTCGTTCGGTGCGTCGTTCCTCGCAAGATATCCGGGTTCCCGAAGCGGATGTGTCCAGGAGGAGCACCCACGCACGTCTCGTTCGGTGCGTCGTTCCTCGCAGGATATCCGGGTTCCTGAAGCGGATAGGTCCAGGAGGAGCAGCCACGCACACCTCGTTCGGTGCGTCGTTCCTCGCAGGATATCCGGGTTCCCGAAGCGGATGTGTCCAGGAGGAGCAGCCACGCACACCTCGTTCGGTGCGTCGTTCCTCGCAAGATATCCGGGTTCCTGATTGGTTTCGTCTCTGTGTATCCGGGGTGTCAGCATCGTTGTGGCGATTTGAGTAGATTCGCGTTGTAATCAAGATTGTTGTATATTGGTTCGGTCCGGGTCGTCTGCACTGTCCGTCCTGATCTGGTCGGTCTTTTCGTCATCTTCGTCGATGGTCGGGTAGAATGCCTTCAGGTCTTTCAAACTGGCTGATCGCTGCTTACGTCCGTCTAGAACCTGTAATCGGACGAGATTCGGAGAGAGAAACTTGATCACCCGGTATGGTCCCTCGAATTTTGAGGCCAACTTGGAGGCGAAGCCTTCGGATGCTTTGGACAGAGTGTGGCGACATAACATCACTTGGGATCCGATAGCCGGTTTCCATTCCCTACGGCGGAGGTTGTAATGTCGTTTTTGCTCCTCTGATGCTATGTCGCGGTTTGTTTTTACGATTTCGAACACCTCTCTCATCTGTCTTGCTCTGGTCTCCGGGTCGGTGATGCTGGTTCCCGTTCCTGGCGTAACCTCATCATACAAGGCGCCTGGCAGTCTCGGCTCGCGACCTTGGATCAAAAACGCGGGGCTGAATCGCGTTGAATCGGACACGCTAGAGTTAATCGCGAGCGTGATTTCTGGTAAGAGCTCGTCCCAAGTGTTCTGTTTTTCGTCGATGTACTGCGCCAGCATCGTTTTAATTGTTTTGTTCGCGCGTTCTGTTGGATTTTGTTGGGGAGCGTACGGGGCAGTATGCTGAAGTTCCATCCCTAGTCTTTTGCAGAATCCTTTGAACGATCGGCTGGTAAACTGTGCCCCATAGTCGCAAACGAAGGTACGAGGGGTACCAAAGCTGCTGAGGATTCTTTCTCAGAACGATCTTTCCAGGTGTGGCGTAATTGCCTTGCGTAGAGGCAACAGTTCGACCCACTTACTAAATGCGTCGAAGAAGACAAGGAGGACGGTGTTTCCATGTTTGGAGCGAGGCAACGGCCCAACAAAGTCGGCGCATAGTGCGCTGAAGGGTTCGTCAACTTGTCTGGTGAACATTTTAACCGCTGGTTTGAACTGGCTCACCTTTTATTTTTTCACACTACGCTTTGGCGAACGTATCTGGCGACTTCTCGGAACAGGCCTGGCCAGTAGTACTTTTGGGCGACTCGTGTGCTTGTTTTTCGGATTCCTAGATGTCCTGCCGTCAGGTGGTCATGGCATTCTTTTAGTACGCGTCGTCTATGTTCTGCAGCGACGCAGAGTTTCCATGGGGTGGAGTCTTCCTCTTCGGGCACGGTGGCGCCGATACAGTTGTCTACTCTCGCTTCGGTATTCTTCATATTTGCCCGGCTGCTGCCTGATTCTCGCCAACATTTTCCTGATCCACTTGCACTGTGACTCTTCTTTCAGAGCTTGATGTAGTAACTCCAATGGTTGGCGGGAAAATGCATCTGCTACCAAAACTGAGGCAAAAAAAACTCTGAAAACTCTTTTCGGAAGGTCTCCCACGGTTCTCCACTGAGGCGGCTCTTTCGAAACCAACTCTCGGCCCGACCGGTCAACAACACTAGGATTCCTTGTGATAAGTGTCGTAGATCTATCCTATAAGTGGCTGCCCTCTCTTGCACGTGCTCAAGGAAACTTAACGGATCGCCGGACCCATCAAACACGATTCCCCAGCGGACCATTTTCTCGGTGATCGCAGCGTTAAAATGCTCCTCGTTCCAGGTGGGCCCCTTCGTTGATGGGTCCTTGCTACCGTGCAGGTTTCTCTGCGCGGCACCGACATCGATGTCGTGGAGCAGGCTCTCTACCGGCACAGCGGATCCCGATGCCACGATACTAGGGCTACTGGCGGGTACGACATCATACGCAGCCGGGGGATGGGTTTGTAGGCTAAGAGGCGCGAGTGTAGAAGGGCGGGGAGAAAGTGGTTTAACCTCTGGAGTCACGGCGACTCCGTACTGGGCCTCCAATTCCTCCAACCGAGAGCGCACCGTGCTTGGTAAATCGGCCGATTTTGCGAAGATCGCGAGTCGACGTCTCAACTCTTCGACGGTTCCAGCACTGTCTAACCCAAGCTCTGCGGCAATCATCTCCACCTCGTTTTTGCGCCTAACCGAAATCCGCTTGACTCCCATGTTGAGTTGGTCCGGGTCACTACTGTTGCACGTGGTCTACGATCAAATGTCTGTCGCCCGAAGAATCGAAAACGTAGCTTATGATGCGGCGAAAGACGGGGCTCTGAATCCTTAAACGGCGAGGACGCGTGCGAGGCTATTCGGTGGTGAATTACCAGTAGGCCTTCCTGGTCGGGGACCTGGACACGGTGCTGGCAAGGAGAGGGGAGCGGGCGTTGGGCCGGGCGGCGCGAAACTCACCAGGGACGCTGCACACCCCGACTTTAGCAGGGTAAAAACTCCTGTTGCCAAGGTCGAGGTGAGCCGCGGGTCCGGTGCGGAGGAGGAAAGGAAAAGAACGCATACCGCTTCTCACTCCAGCAGGGTAAAACCCTGTTGCCAGAGTCAGAGCGGGAGCGTAGGGACCATGAATGGTTAGAAAAAAAGGAAGGGGGGCGCACCCGCCGAAGCGCGTACCACTTCTCACTCCAGCAGGGTAAAACCCTGTTGCCAGAGTCAGAGCGGGAGCGCGGGAACCGAAAAAGGTCAGGAAAATGGAAGGGGAAGGGGGAGAGATGACCACAGTCGGTGGTCTGACCGGATAAAGCAAATGGAAGCAAAAGAATTCTTAGTCATATGATCGAAGTTTATTGGCCTGATTTCCCTCGCACTCCCTTCTACTTCTAAAACTACCTTGGCCATCGGCCAGCTCACCCACGGATCCGGCGTCTGTGTTCCTGCAGCTCGTCCATTCTTCCTCTCTTCTTGGGCGCCCGGCCGTTCAACACTTTTTTTCTTCTGTATTCACTGTCCGCGGCGTTCTGTCTTCGCTCGCTTCCGAAAATCGACTCCTCGCTCTCGCCACGCTCGCTCGACGCTCTCACCACGCCTGGCGCTCGTTTTCGGGCCAACGGGACTTTCTCGAAAGAGATCCGCTCTGTTGCCGGCTGAGCATGGCTCGCTGTTCTTCTTGCGGCTATTCTGTGTGAGCTGGCCGTTCGGCGGGATTTCGACTATGCAAAAATTAACTAGCTTATTTACTAACATCGAAGATGATTTTAACTGATACAAATCTCGCTCCATTGCGATGTACTATATTTTCGGGTCGTCTTCTTAATCAATTAGCTCTCGTTACTATGTGAGGCTCCCAGTATGGGTCCTCACACATAAAGGTAAGGACGATAGAGTCAGAGTAGTAACTATAAAACATTAAGGGGGGGTATGAACCGTCGCGGCAGTGTTTAGGGGATTTAGAAGTCCTCGAGAATCGGTTGCCCCAGGTTCGTCACATTTCCTACAACTGTCTCTGCTTGTGATGCCCAGCTTTGTTGCATGCGCCGCAGCCATACAATGGCCCGTTAATATTCCCACTAATAATCTGCAGTCCTTCCGTGGTAGGTGCAGCAGGTAGTGGCTGAGTTTATCATTGCGGTCCTTGCACAAGATTTTCGAGGTTCTGCAGGCGGTGGTACTCCTCCACGTACTTTTGGTTTGTGATCCGGCCTGCTTTTCTAGATCGCTTTGCAGCGTTCTAAGGGAGACAGCCACGTTCTCGGTTCTCGTATTCGCCAGCCCGAATACCCTTAGCTAGTACGTTCGCCGTCTCGTTTCCTTCGATGCCCTGGTGGCTGGGAACCCAGTAGATCCGCACTGACTTTGTCGTGCTTAGGGTATCTAGTGCCTCCCTGCTCGCCAAGACACTTCTGGAACTGACCGCGGACGACTGCATGGATCTTATCGCCGCTTGGCTGTCGACGAATAGGTTGACCGCATCGTGTGCCCGTTCTGTGAGGATAGCGACCTCCGCTGCATTCCCTATGGCAAAAACTTCTGCCTGGAATATGCTGCATTGGTCCGGAAGCTTATACGACAGCCTTATCTCAGGGTGTGTACAGTGTATAGGCCCGCTTCTACTCCTTCGTCCATCTTGGAGCCGTCAGTGTATATATTGAGGTGCTAAGTTTGGTCCCTTACAATTTTCCAGTCTTCAGGTCCCAAAGATGTGGTTGTTTTGACTTCAAGGCAAGTTTGGGGGGTCATGTAATCAGTTGATCTGGTCATTCCCCTGCCGATGGAACTATTCCCGTATCCTTGTGGCGATAGATTTCCTGATGCTATGAAGCGTTGTGCTGCCTTTCCTGTAATCAGGCGAGCGTGAATGTCCAGGGGGTCGATTCCGAGTACAGTTTCGAGTGCTTTTGTTGGGGTTGACCTCATCGCCCCTGTAATACAGAGCAGAGCCTGTCGCTGAGTCCTTTCCATAAGCTTATGATACGTTTTCTTTCCAGTAGCTTGCCACCACACTAAGACTCCATACAACAGAGTTGGTCGCACCACCGAGATGTAAATCCAATGCATCAGAGCCGGAGACAGGCCCCATGTGCTGCTGAGCATCTTCTTGGGTGCGTAAAGCGCAATGGTGGCCTTCTTCACCCTTTTCAATACATTGGGTTTCCATGCCAGTTTACTATCCAGTATTTGACTTTTGTTTTTGGGGTTAGCCTAGTTTGATTGATCTTCGGGGGGGTCCATATCGGTACCTTGTACCTCTTGGTAAAAAGGATGAGGTCCGTCTGCCCGGTGCCCCAATCTGATTGCACCCGTCTGCAACCTAGGAGGTTCCTTATCCACAGGTTAATTGCTGGGTGTGTATTAGTCGCTACCAGGCGATTTGGTTTTGCTTTCGTAGCCACGTTTTTAAATGCTCGGGAGATGTCCACGAATACTCCCAGGGTATACTTTTTATTGTGAAGGGCTTTCTCAACGGTAGCTACTACCGAGTGTAGTACGGTCTCCACCGATTTCCCTTTAGTATAGCTATGCTGGTGCTGATGTGGTTCCTGATGTGTAAGTCCAGTAGCTTTTCTAGTGTTTTAATATAAAGGAGGTAAGGCTTATTGGTCTATAGTCCTTGGAACTCGCATGGCTGCACTTTCCTGCCTTTGGAAGGAAGACAACTCTCGAGGTTCTCCATTGGATAGGGATATAGCCTGTACTTAGACAAGCTGTGAATATTGCGGAGACCCATAGGGTAATCGCCTCTTTGGTCACCTGCATCATGGCTAGGAATACCGCGTCAAGTCCTGGTGCTTTTTTGCCCGCAAAGATCTGTTGGGGGGTGTTGTTCCTCGGTTGCTAGGTCCAGGTGCTCTTTGGCATCAGCGACCTCGGTGCAACCAGGGAAATTTTCCTCCATTAGTGTTTTTAGGGCTTCATCACTGCCCTCTGTCCACTGTCCGTCATCTAGCAGGTAGGCTGCTTAGAGAGCAGCTTCCGTAGCCGTGCGGTTTCTGTCACTTTCTCGATGTTGGAGCGGAAGGTCCTCCACGAGTTCCGTTGTGCTTTATTTCCTTCTTGTAGCTCCTGAGTAGGAGCACTAACCATACAGTATATAGATGTGTCAGTTCATACAACGAAAGCGTCACACACTGGCTAGCGCGTAGCTAGCTTCCCCAATTTTTAATATATTTTATATTTTCTACAGATGCATTTAAACAGAAGATTGCTCTCGACGATCAGGATTTCGACCATACAACTAAAAAATATTTCCAGTATGGTCAGGAACGGAATTGGTTTAAATCGATGGAATAATGAAGAAAGAATATTATCTTAGTGTTTAGGAACCCATTTTGTCAAATTTTATAGAGAAATGTGACTTCCCCATACCCGAGATCACTTTCCAGCCAGACGGTAGCCCGACGCACACGGCTAAATTCGTGAAAAATCGTCCCAATAATTTGAGTTTTCACTTAATCCAGTGGCCTGCTGAATAGTGCAGATCCAAATCCCATTGAAAATCGATGGGCTCTGTTTAAAAAACATTGGAAAAGTACGAGTCTGCACCAAAAGGATTGGGTGAGTCTTTGAGAGCGCGTGAGGTCGGAGTGGCGCATGATACCTTGCCAGCACCTACTAAATTTAGTCGAGAGTATGCCAATACTTATTCGGAATATGATAAAAACTAACGCCCTTTGGAACAAATATTTTTAAAAAATTATTAAAGTAAAAATTTTTGAAACGTGCAGAAGTGGATACATGCTCATTTTTTTAACAAATTAAAATCTCTTAAGGAAAAGGATCTTTTTGAATTAAAATTGTTGTCTTTTTTCATTCTCAATAAATTAATGAATCTTTAAAAAAAAAATCACAAGGATTGATTGATTTTTAAAGATTTTACAGGCGCTTAAAGTGAAAAGTGATAAACATGTATCCACACGTGCTCGCCACTGTATACATTAAATTCATTTCATATTACAAATTAAAAATATTTTTTATTACGGAACAAAATGGGAACGGGTCCAAAAAAAACTCTCGCAAAAACTATTTCTTGCGAGCCTTTTGCGATATCATTTATGATAGCTCGCAAAGGAATCATTTGTAAGCCTTTTGCGATATCATTTATGAGTCTTTATTGATACTGCTATGGGCTCGAAAAAAATATTTCTTTTGATATTATTTTATATCAAAAACGACTCATATATGATATCGCAAAAGGCTCACAAATGATATCGCAAAAGGCTCATAAATGATATCGCAAAAGGCTCGCAAACGATTCCTTTGCGAGCTATCATAAATTATACTTTCACTGCCACAAACTGAACGACACAAGTATCATATTTCTATCATATGCGGGTCCGAATGCGAGCGTTTTGTCGGGTTAAGTCTCGCATTTGACTCGTATGCGATATCATTTGTGAGCGTTTGGTTTGCTGGGTTCTCACGTACTTTGCGTGTGTGTGTTTAGTATTGCTAGCCGCTAGAACTAAAATTTGAGTTTGGTTCTTGTTTTGGGCCTTTTGATGGACTGACCTACAGCCACAAAATAAATGAAGAATGGGAAGTTGGGTGGGGGTATGGTACACTAGGGCGCGGGAAATGAAATAAAAGCTGTTATTTGTTTGATTTATACCACAAAATATAAAATATTACAATAATATAATTACACATTTATTTCCTTATTTTAAACAGGTTGATTATAAATTATAAAAATTATGCAAACGCCGTCTGCTCTCGACTATATACAATAATATAATTGCACATTTATTTCCTTATCTTAAGCAGGTTGTTTATAAATTATACAAATTATGCAAACGCCGTCGGTTCTCGACTTTTTTGTTTATTATAACTAAAACAATGATGCATCTAAATATTCAATATAAGAAAAAAAATATATATACTTAAATAAATATGCATATATATATAAATGGAATTGGTTTTACATATATTTCAAATCAATTGTCAATCGCGCGCTTTCCGACGGGAATGGCAAAGCAAAAATTTAGATGCCGGTCACACCTTGAATACTCTCATGGACAATACCCATACATTTTATAATTTAATTATTAAATATCTTATGTACATACATATGTACATAAATATTAAAGTTTATTACATTCGTATATTGCATGAGGGTTTACAAAATTACTGTTGCTTTGATGTCTTGGTGGCAAGCTTCTTAGAAAAGTGTTAGTACCCAGCAAACCAACTAACGTGCCTTTTGCGAGAGTTTAAGAGTATAGCCTTAAAGGGCACGTAAGTGTGTGTGAGTATGAATACGTGGAATGATGGATAGACAAAAAGCGCTCGCGAAGCTTGTGATAAAGACAAGTGATTCGTTTTTCCGCTGGTACGTTGCGTTTATTCCCCATTAATTACATTAGATTATATTATATTTTAGATTTTATTTAGATTTTATATTAGTTTTGTGGTAAAAGTGGATGTGTGTAACGTCCAGAAGGAATCGTTTCCGACCCCATAAAGTATATATATTCTTGATCAGCATCAATAGCCGAGTCGATTGAGCCATGTCTGTCTGTCCGTCTGTCCGTCCGTCCGTCTGTCCGTCCGTCCGTCTGTCCGTCCGTCCGTCTGTCCGTCCCCTTCAGCGCCTAATGCTCAAAGACTATAAGAGCTAGAGCAACGATGTTTTGGATCCAGACTTCTGTGATATGTCACTGCTACAAAAATATTTCAAAACTTTGCCCCGCCCATTTCCGCCCCCACAAAATCTGTGGCATCCACAATTTTAATGATACGAGAAAACCAAAAACGCAGAATCTTAGAGAATGACCATATCTTTTAGACTGCAGAATCTGAATTGGATCGTATTATTATTTTAGCCAGCATCAAGAAAACAATTTCATTTTTTCTCGCCCTGTCTCTCTCTAACACACACGTAGCATAGGCGGCTTTGCTTAGAGTAAAACATTAGCGCCTAGATCTCAGGGACTATAAAAGCTAGAGCAACCAAATTTGGTATCCACACTCCTAATATATCGGACCGAGACGAGTTTGTTTCAAAATTTCGCCACACCCCCTTCCGCCCCCGCAAAGTATGAAAATCTGGGGATATTCATAAATCTCAGAGACTATTAAGGCTAGAGTAACCAAATTTGGTATCCGCACTTCTGTTAGATCTCACTATAAAACGTATATCTCAAAATTTCGCCCCACCTCCTTCCGCCCACACAAAGAACGAAAATCTGTTGCATCCACAATATTGCAGATTCGAGTAAACTAAAAATGCAGAATCATAGAAAATGACCATATCTATCCGGTTGCTGAATCTGGATCAGATCGGATCATTTTTGTAGCCAAAAGCAAGAAATCAATTTGCAGTGGCTACGCAGCGCCCGACGTCACGCTCAGACTGATTTTCTGTCTCTCTCGCACTCTTTGTCGTGTCGTTTAATATTAACGGCGTCTGCCGGAGGAGAGCCATACTGACTTAGTATCGGGTATAACTGCAGAGTTGCGGTGTCCGCAGCAACTCACAACGTTCCTCCTCGTTTTTTTATATCTAAGTGGGTGTGAGTGTTTCTTAAGCAAGGCATTCTAGTAGAACTAAGAGGCCTGCAGAGTAAAGCTCTACGTTTGGGTGGCTAGCCCGTTATCCCCATTATCGGCCAGTGAATGCGTTGAGTGTGTGTGTAAAGTCAGTGCGCAGTGAAGTGCATTATATTAGCCATTATATTAAAATGAATATACTATTATAAATATTATTATTAACCTACATAGTTGGATTATTATAAAATACTATGTCGACCGCTAATCAAAAAGATAACCGGAAAACCGGTATAAAATGCATTATTTCTTCCTGTGTCAGTGAGTATAGAAATAGTTCGTCCGATTTCCCTGTTAGATTATTTCAATTTCCACAGAATTTATTAATGTTTAATAAATGGGTTGAGGTTTGTGGTTTGGATAGCAATTTGCTGAAAAAAACTGCACGAATTTGTGACCGGCATTTTGATGTTAAGTATTTAGGAGTGTGTAAATTAAAGGCGAATGCAGTTCCAACATTAAACTAGTCTGAAAATACCTTATTAATTGCATTCAATGCATTTCTTTGTAATGATTATGAATTTTCAGAAAATAAACAAGATAATGAACCAATAGGAAAATTTTTGCAGGCTTAGAATATTAAACTGGCAGATGTGCATAATATAATGTCAAACGAACTAGGACAACAGTGCGTAACAGAAGCGCCTGATAAAGTTTCATTAGAAAATAAAGAATCGATTGATATCTAGTTCTGCGAAAATTTCTTAAAGAGAGAGCAAAACGAGAAATATTATAGAAACAAATATTATGAGTTAATGGCTGACCAAAAAAAAAAAGAGGGAAGGGTTTTATAAAATTGAAAGATCGATTTTTTGCCTTAAAAAGGGTTGTATATCGCAGGAATAGGCGTTACAGAATCAAAACAACTAACTTAAAACCAAATGTTATTCCCATAATAGCCGAGATGTCTCATGTTTCTGGAAATACGTTTTAAGTTAAACCGTAACTGCAAACGGTATAAAACACGAAGCCCTTTTAACTAAAGTGACAGCTAATATTGAACAAGCACAAGCCTTAGGGCATAATGTACGAGCAGCTATTTGCGACCAGGTGTTAAGACCTTAAAAGAAAAGTCTGGACATTTGCGAGTTGAGTTGTAGGTTAGGTTAGGTTAAAGCGGTAGCCGGGAGGGGGGGGGGGATAAGAGCCTCCCGCCCCCAAGCTCACTTGGACCTATAGACAGGTCCGTTGTGTTGCCGCATGGGCATGTGCCCCTTCGCGTTGCCCGAATCGTGAGAGCATACTACTGCAGGTTAAGGGCAGTCCCATCCGGTGGCTTGGATGTATTTGGACAAGGTCCCTGGTTTGATTACGGATAGGTCCGAAATGTCCGTGAGGAAAGCGGCCCCGAGAATACGAAGACGACGATTTCCAAGGGCTGGGCAGTGGCAGAAGAAGTGGGGGACCGATTCCTCCTCCTCCTCGTCGCGACAACTCCTGCAGAAGTCGTTATGAGGGATTGACAGTCTAGAGGCGTGAGTGCCGATCTGCCAGTGTCCCGTAATGGCTCTAGTAACTGCAGAGCACTGTGCTCTGCTGAGTTTATACAGCTCTGCTGAGCGCTTCTTCGATCGATATGGCCATATCAATCTTGAGACTTTACAGGCAACGGTTTGCTGCCATCTCCTATTGGCATTTTGCTCGAACAATTCGTGCGTTAGGAGCCTGCACGTAGCCAAAGGCATCGCTACTTGCTCCCTCTCCGATAGGAGAGGAATCGTAGTACCCTGCCTGGCTAGCTCGTCGGCGGCGTCATTCCCCTCGATGTCCCTATGGCCTGGGACCCATATAAGGAAGAGGTCTAACTGCTCTGCGATCTCGTGCAGAGACCTACGGCAGTCATTTACAGTCGCTGAGTTCGACGATATTGAGCCTAGAGCTTTGATAGCTGCTTGGCTGTCCGAGAAGACGCACACTAAGTGCGTATCTAGGAGTAGTTTGGAGACGATCGAAATGGCCTCCTTGATGGCTTCAACCTCCGCTTGGAACACACTACAGTGATCCGGGAGCCTGAAGCAATGACTGATGTTCAGCTCGCTGCAGTAGACTCCGCCTCCTACGCGGCCGTCTAGCTTTGAGCCATCAGTGTAGAAGTGGACCGCATTAGCAGGCCCTGGTTCGCCCATCTCCCAGTCCTCCCTAGATGGGATTGATACCTGGAAGGGCGTCGAGAGGTGATCACTGGGGATACAGTAATCTGTCCTCTCTGGTAATTGCGGGAGTCTCATCAGGATTCCCAAATGCCCAACCGCGGATGCTTTCCACAGTCTGGCTTCTCTCATTCGGAGGGCGGAAAGTGTTGCCACCTTCTTTCCCATGAGATCAACCGGGAGGAGGTCCAGCACAGTATCCAGGGCTTCCCCTGGAGTAGTGCGTAGCCCGCCGGTTATGCATAGTTCTGCCATGCGTTGAACTCTGCTGAGTTTATTGAGGCCTGTCCTTTTGTCCAAGGCTGGCCACCATACCACCACTCCATAGAGCATGATTGGTCGTATGATGGCGGTGTAGAGCCACCGAACTATGTATGGGGTCATTCCCCATTTTAGTCCGATGGCTCTCCTGCAAGTATAGAGGGCCACTGTGGCCTTCTTTACTCTATCCTCTATGCTCAATTTCCAATCGAGCTTTCTATCGAGGATAAGGCCAAGATACTTGGCGTTGTTGCTGAAGACTAGCGTTTCCCCACATAGTCTTGGGGGAATCAGTGCCGGAACTTTGTACTTCCTAGTGAAAAGCACCAGTTCCGTTTTAGACGGGTTGACGCCTAACCCGCATTTGTCTGCCCATTTCGACATTTTCGTGAGAGTACTTGTCATGCACTCACACAACGTCTGCGGAAATTTTCCGGAGAATGCTATGGCAACGTCGTCCGCGTACGCCACCACGCGGCAGCCACCCCCCTCTATCTCCCGCAGCAGTGTGTTCACTGCCACGTTCCATAGGAGGGGCGAGAGGACTCCGCCCTGCGGTGTGCCTCTGCTGACAAATCTGGTACACGTTGACGTCCCCAGTGATGCCTCAACCGTCCTGCATTGTAGCATCTGATCGATCAAGCTCACCGTCCTGGAGTCAACGCCCAGATCCGTCAGTGCGCCCGTGATGGCGGTCGGAAGGATGTTGTTAAAGGCGCCTTCTATGTCGAGGAAGGCTACTAGGGTGTACTCCTTAAAATTAAGGGACGCTTCGACGATCGATGTGATCGAGTGTAGGGCCGTTTCGGTGGATCTTCCCTTCCGATAGGCATGCTGGGAGTCTGAGATCAGACTGGACGGAATGCACGCCGTTAGATGCAGCCCCAGGAGCCGCTCCATCGCCTTTAGAAGAAAAGACGATAGACTTATGGGTCTGAAATCTTTTGGGGCAGTGTGCGAGGGCTTGCCTGCCTTGGGTATGAATACGACTTTGGTCTGAAGCCAGGTGTCAGGAATGCACCCGTGGGAGAAGATTCCATCGTAGATTATTTTGAGCCAGTTAATGGCTTTGTGTCCCGCGTGAATCAGTTGGGCAGGGAAAATGCCGTCTGGCCCCGCGGACTTGTAGGGTTTAAAACTTCTGATCGCCCAGGAAATGTTCTCCTGGCTTAGCAGTCTCAGGATGGCATTTGAGGCGACGGAAGGAGGCGCGAGGTAGTTGGGTCTGTTTTCATCGCAGCCAGGGAAGTGGGTATTTAGGAGAAGATTTAGGGACTCCTCGCTGGACGTAGTCCACGACTGGTCGGTGTTCTTCAAGTAGCCCAGGGTGGGTGTTGTCTTCGAGAGAACTCTGCGCAAGCGTGAGGCTTCTGAGTTACTCTCGATTTCGCTGCAGAACTTACGCCAGGAGGCGCGTTTGGCTTTTCTAAGTTCTTTGTTGTAGGTTGACAGACTGGCTTTGTACTCGGCCCAGTTTTGCTCAACGTTTTCAGCCTTGGCTTTATTGAAGAGTCTCCGGGAGGCTTTCCGGAGTTCACCCAGTTTCGGATTCCACCATTCAGGTTTCTTCCGGCCTCTGTTCTTGCCAGAGGGGCATGCTTTGTCGAGCGCCTTATTGCAGGCGTCGGTAAAGATCTTAAGAAGACGAGTCGTGGCCTCCGTGGAGAACTCCTCCTCAGATGGGGGCTCAGGGAGAACACGACAGAGGTAGTCAGAATACCGAGTCCAGTTTGTCCGCCTGATGTTCCGGAATTGGACTGGCTTCGACACTGAGAAGGAGAAGACAGTTTCCACGTACCTGTGGTCCGAGAAGGAGTGCTCTTCCAGGACCCTCCAGGATACAATGTTACGCTGTATCTCATGAGAGGCAAGCGTGAGGTCCAGGACCTCCTTGCGGTTTTTAATGATAAAGGTGGGATCACTACCCCGGTTTAATAAGACCATCTGTGTGGTCAGTAAGTAACTGAAAAGGTACTCACCCCTTTCGTTCGTGTCAGTGCTTCCCCACTGACAGTGATGTGCATTGGCATCACACCCCACAATTAGGCCGATGTCCTTGGCCGAGCAGTCTGCGATTAGAGCCCGGAGAGGCGCGTGTGGAGGGGGGTCTGGTTGTTCATGCCCCATGTATGCGGAGCAGATCCTCAGTGAGCGCTCCTGGCCTTCGAGGCTCACTGCGGTGTGGTCTTCATTGCTGAAATTTGGGAGCAAAAATAAGTGCAACTCTCTTTTTGCAAGAATGCAGGTACGAGTTTTACCTGTGGTTTCAGCTACATATAGCTTGTAATCAGAAGTACTCAGACCGGAGACCCTGTTTCCGAGGATCCAGGGCTCCTGAATGAGTACTATGTCGGCTCCACCCTTGGCCAGGTGGAGCAGTAGAGCAGCGCATGCTGCCTTACAATGGTGGAGGTTTATCTGCAGGAGCGTCAACGACATTCCTGAGGCTCGCCTCCACCATTGTTACTTCTGGATCGCTGTCAGGGGACTCTGGCTCCTCCCCGACAATGATATGGCTGAGACCTCTGGCTAGGTCGCTCTCGTCGAACGCGTAGTCGTCCAGGATGTCGTCCGACATCAAGGACGCCGCATCCGACGCCGGGTTATCCTCCTCGCACGAGGCCCCCTCTTTCGGGATCTCTGGCAGCTCCGGGTCTGGCTCGACCTCCGCTTGCCTGCCCTTGCGATCGGACTTGTACGTGGATATGGTGACCTTCTTATAGCCATAATCCACTACACCGTCCGACTTTGCGAGGAGATCTATTGATTCCTCATTTAGGACGAGGATAATCTGGCGCCTCTGCCCTTGGATATCCTCCACCTTTGCCACCTTCCAATCGGCTGTAGGAAGGTGGGGGTTGCAGACCTGCAGTAACCTGAGGATCTTCTCAGGCTCTGCAGGCTTAGCCGAGACCCACGCTATGGCTCTCGGGCGACTAGGGACATCTTCCCACTTCACGGCCTCCAGTTTCGCCCCTGGATAGACCTCTTTTAGGGCCGCCACCGCCTTCATGTAGAGGGCCGCAGAGCGAGCGTCTTGGCAGGCGATGGCTTTCACCTTGCCTTGATGCCACCCTGCGTCCTCACACTTTGGCGGTGGTCCGCCGTTCTCCTCAAGTTCCAGTAGGAACCGGTCCTGGAGCTCGTTCTCCACCAGGTGCCACTTATCGCGGGGGACATGGCCGTCCTCGGCGCCCCTATCCAGGACACCGATCAGGGTCTTGCCCCTCGCCACCTCAGCGAACGACCGGTTCGTGAGGTGGGTCTTCACCCGCTTGGCTTGCTGGGCTTGACCTGGCTGATTTGCGGGGTCCTCCGCTGAGCGTTGCCGCTTGTTGGGGGCCTTGGCTGCGCCCTTTCCAGCTTTGGCTGGCTGGAACAGGGGAAGGATTGAGCAGGCCCACAGCCTCTGCTCCTTTCCTTCGGTTGACGCCTTGAAATTCGGGTCTTCATTGGACAGGATGAAGGCCGCTCGTCTCCTGTCCTGGTACGACGGCTTTCCTCCCCGTGGTGCAGAGACGCTGCCCGCCGGGGGTCCCAAGGGTTCTTCGGTCCCGGTGCGCTTACCAGCCGCGATTACGCTCTGCTTGGCAGCCACACCGGTATCCGCTTCGCCTTTGGAGCCACCCGACTTGGAAGAACCCGATTGGCTTTTCGGGCCCCCCCTCGCTGCGGCTGCTGCCTGAAGACGGTGGACCGACTCAGTCTCCTTCCCCGTCTTCTTTGGACCCGGTTTCCCAGGCGCTGGTGCAGAGGGATTGGCTTGTCCCTCCGGTACTTTAGGAGGAGTACCGAGCTCCTTTGCGGTGTTTTTATTTTTAATATATGATTTGTTTGGCATTTTTGTTCCCACGAGTAGGCGGGAAGGGGTTGGTCACCCGAGGCATAGCCCGCTTGCCCCGGGAAGCCTGATTTAAACTGGAGGTCGGCAGGTATCCAGAGTCCGCATATTAGCGACCGGGCACCCCCCCGGCCATGCATCCCTCGGCATATAACAGTGTCACCTTGGATTGGGGTAATTTCACTGAGAGTTTTCTTCTCTCCGCCCGACTACCATTTGCCAGCATCCTAGCAGAGACATGACCGTGCTAGGACCTGTTTCCAGCCGACCTCACGGGGAGAGTATAGTCGCACTTCCACCGGTGTGCACAGTTACGGCGGGTGACGGCTCGCTCGCAACCCTCTGTGTCCTAGGGGGGTGTGAGACGCAGACCGCACCGGGTATTACTAACCGGAGCGGCTGCGCCTCAGTTCCGAATTCACAGTTGTGCGAGCCGACCCGTCATCCGTTTGTCCCCCTGTAGCACCCGATGGCTGACGGCCATCGAGTTGTAAATTCAAACTAAATTTTATTCTTAAAATCAGAGCCTTATATATGATTTGACAATGAGGTAGGAAGTACAATTTGGTAGTCTATAATTATCGTTAGACCTACGCAGAGGATACACTTTACTGAGGGTGTTTTGTTATTTTGTTAAGTGTTTTCTCCACTTGTGTTTTGTTGTCGTATTAATGGGTTACAGATCTCTGTTTACACCAGTGCAGTCATAACTTGTCTACTTTATGTGATTTCTTTAGAGATCGGTGTTGTTACATTAGTTAATGTGTACAATACTCTATTTATATTTAAACATTCCGAAAGGGGCCGAAAGTGGCATTGTATTGACGATAATATGTTCATGTTTGAACATTCTGCAAAGGGCCGAAAGTGGCAGTCTTCGTGCTACTTTAATTCTTCTTATGGCATAGATTATTAATATTATCATTATTATGATTCCGATAATCAAGGCCGCATGTCCAGATACATGATGGAACTTAAGTCCTTTTAAGTCATGATGATCTTCTTTTAACAATTTTATTTCGTTTCTTAACTTATCCATTTCTTCTGAATGGTTAATTAATGTTACTGCTAATGGATTCCAAACAATTTTTGGTATTTTTACTTATATTTCTTGTATAAAAGGATGAAATTGGCTCGTAGCTTTCTGTTTGAATACTGTGATGAAGTACTAGTATTTTGTCATCGGTTCGCAAAGTACAACCATTTATTATTGTTAAAATTCCTTGTTGCGGAAGATCAATTAGTTCTTGATTTGAGTTACTACATTGAATTCTAGCATTAGTGTTTACTGGAACTTTGAAGAGCAAACTACCCTGCCTTTCTAATTCGACCCAAAATGATCATGTCTCTGCTATCTTCCTATACACGCAATTTGAATTACCTTTTACTACTACGAGTACTTCTGGTCTCTTTTGGAGTCATTCCTGAGTCTTGCTCTTCTGACTCAATTAATGGACAACTAATGGACAAATTTTAGTTATAGGTCGTTTTATCAACCCTTCTTGATGTTTTATAGTTACTACTATCGTCCCTACCTTTATGTATTTCTTCTATTTTTCCCAAGGGCCATCTAGCTGGGTGACAGGTTTCATCTTTTATTAACACAATCTGTCCTGTTTTAATATTCTGTATTCCTATTTTCCATTTATTTCTTTGTTGCAGTGTGTGCAAATAATCTTCTTTCCATTTAATCCAAAATTCTCTTTTCATTTTCTGAATTAATCTCCATCTATCCAGATTCCCGATTTTTTCCTCTGAAATTGTCTCAATCGGGCCAAATATTGGCCTTCCAATTATAAAATTACCTGGTGTTAATACATCCAGATCGTCAATATCATTTGTAGCTGTATACAAAGGGCGTGAATTTAGTACCGCTTCAATTTGACATAATAGAGTTGCCATTTCCTCATAGGTTAAATTATTGTCCCCAATTACCCTTTTTAAGTGATATTTCACTGATTTTACCCCAGCTTCCCAAATACCTCCAAAGTGAGGTCCTGCCCGGCGAATAAAATGCCATTCGATCTGTTCTCTTTCTAATATTGGAACCACTTTTATGTTGTCTTTGAGGGCTTTTTGGTATTCCTCGTCTAATTTGCGCGAAGCTCCCACAAAGTTGGTTCCATTATCGGAACCTCTCCTCTTCTTGAAAAAAATCTTCTAAGTGCAGCTAGAAATGAATCTGAAGTAAGATTGCTGACTACTTCCAAATGAATAGCCTATGTCGCCATGCATACGAATACGGCAATATATCCCTTATAGGATTTCTGCCCCCTGTTTTTAGAGCATCGGATATGGTAAGGCCCGGCGAAGTCTACACCTGTATTTGTAAACGGGTGCGACATTGTAGCTCTGTGTTTCGGCAGATTTCTCATAATTTGTTCTGCAGTATTCTGTCGATATCTAGCACAGGTGACACACTCTTTAAGTTTTTTCTTTAAGCAATTTCTTAGCCCAAACAGTTTCGCATCAGATTAATTAAACCGTGCAATGTTTCTTTATGTGAATTCTTGATAATTAAAGACGTCAAGTGACACTTATCTAAAATCAAGGGATGTTTAACCTCAAATTCCGCGTTGGAGTTTTGCAATCTACCTCCAACTCGTAAAAATCCGTCTTTATCTAAGAACGGATTTAAGCTTAATAGTTTATTTTTTGTTTCTATTTCCTTTTTATTAATTAGGCTAGCTACTTCGGAACCGAATTGGATATCTTTTTGTTGTTTTACTATTAATACTTTGGCGCTCTTAATCTCCTTCACTGTCAAAAATGAAGGAAATTCTTTCTTTTTGGTTTTGATTTGAATAAACCTCAATACATATGCAATGACTCTTTCTAGTTTATGCATACACGAATATTTTTGTAATAATTCACAAAAAATGTTATTTTTTGCTATTACCATTGTTGTGCCAACAACTAATTTTTCTTCAATTTCCTCTTTTGGCCAATGTTCCTTAGATTTCGCCAACCATTGAGGCCCTTTCCACCAAATCTTAAAATCTTTTAGCTTATCCGCACTAATGCCCCTTGATGGGGCACATCTGCTGGATTGTCTTCAGTTCTAACATGTCCCCATTTAATTTCTGTAATTTTTCTTACTTCGTCAGTTCGACGCCTGATAAGCTTGTCTTTATTGTCTCCATTCTTTATCCAGGCTAGAGTAATAGTAGAATCACTCCAAGCATAACACTCTACATTACTTCCAACCGCTACTTTCACCCGTTGAATTAATTTTGCCAGAAGATGTGCTGCACAAAGTTCTTATTTTGGAATAGTTTTCCGATTCTTCTTTGGATTAACTTTGCCTTTGCTGGCTATTATAATTGTAGAACTATCTACCTTGGCATAGACTACGGCAGCATAAGCCTTTTCGGATGCATCGGCAAACCCATGAATTTGCATCGACTTATTGTGCTGAGAATTTAGCCAACTTGGTATCCGAATGCTCTCTAACTCTGTTAAACTATTTTTAAACGAATTCCATTCCCGAGTATCCTGTTCTGATAATTCTTCATCCCAATTTTTGTCTGTTAGCCAAAGTTTTTGAATAAACAATTTTCCGACAAGTGTCACTGGAGACAACCAGCCTAAGGGGTCATATATCTTGGCTAAGGTAGATAATACTATTCTTTTGTTATTAAAAAACTCGTCTTTAACCGGTTCCCATTGTAGTCCTAATGTTTTGACGGATTCATTCTCCTCAATGGTTAATACTTTATTTTGTTGGTCATCTCTAATGCCTTCTATAATTTCTGGGATATTTGTTATCCACTTTCTTAAGTTAAACCCAACCTTATTAAACTCCCGGGTAACTTCCTTTACATGCTTTTTAGCATCCAGTATCGTGTCGGCACCTGTCATCAGGTCGTCCATATAAAAATCATTCTTTATGATTTCCCTAATTGCTTGATTTTTGCAATTATCTGCTATTGCAACAAGCACCCTGGTTGCTAAGTAAGGTGCTGAAGCTGTACCGTACGTGACGGTTGTAAGTTTATAATCTTTTAACTTTTCGTTTGGATTATCTCTCCAAATTATATGCAAATATTGTTGATCGTCTTTATCAACATGAATTTACGCCATTTCACCATAATATCGAAGATATCTTTTTGGACCCTTGGTCCAACCCACATGATATCATTTAAACTTTTATTGTTTGTGGTTTTTGCTGAAGCATCGAAAACCACCCTCAGCTTTGTCGTTAGACTGGAATCTCTTATGACTCCTTGATGGGGTAAATAATATTTCCCATCTTCTTTGGACTCTACCATATGTCCTAGGTTTTTATATTCATGCATGAACTTTACATAATTTTCTTTTAATGTTTTATTATTGCTGAGCTTTCTTTCTAAACTATAAAATCGCGCTATAGCTTGGGGTTTTGACTCTCCTAGATCCTTTTCTTTTTTAAATGGTATTTTAACCACATATCTACCATTCTCATCTCTTCTTGTTGTTTCCAAGAAATGCTCCTCGCACACATCTTCTTCTACGTCATTCTTTTCACTTTCCAATTCCCAGAACCGCTCTAAGTCCCCAACTTCAATTGTTGTCGCCACAATAAATTTATCACCTTTTGATTTGGTGCAACCGGATATAATCCATCCGAATTCTGTATTTTGTCCAAGTAGTCCGTTTATTTTTACTACTCCGTCTTTTAAAATATGGGTATACAAATCTATCCCAATTATTACATCTACCCTACTTGGTTTGTTAAAGTTAGGGTCTGCCAACACATAATCTTGCCACTTAGTTTTATCAATATTGAAAGACTTTAATGGTAAAGCTTTCATCAGTTTCGGAAGAATAATTGCTTCAATATTTAGAGGACCTTTATTACAATCACGAGTTTTTACCGATAAAGTAACTTTGTACTTTGAAGTGCAAGAGTCTGTAGATGACACTCCACTTACCTCGGTGTTCGCTCTTTTTCGTACTAATTTTAATATTTGCGCAGCTTCTTCTGAAATTATGGTACATTGCGACCCACAATCAATGAGAGCTCTAAGGTTTTGATAGCCACCATTCCTTGGCCTTACTTTTATAAGTGCTGTGGCTAAGAACGCTTGTTCTTTTGTCAAGCAAGTGTTAACATTTTCCCTCTTTTCGTAGGGAATATGGAGCATCGTATGATGAGGTTTTTTACAAATCCCTCATAAAATTTCAGAAAAGCATTTCTTATACATATCATGCCTACAGCATTTTGTGCAAAGGCGCTGGTTTTTAATTAACTGGCCTCTATCTATCGGACTCATATAATTGTAAGGTGACTTTAATTTAATTAAATGTATTGACTCATTTATAGAATCAGAAAACCATTTAATATGTTTCGCTGAATAGTGATCTTGAATTTTAGAGATGTACTCAGACTATCTCTGTTATGAATTAATTCACAAAATATTTGTGAAAAGCCGTTCCACTCTTTTTCTTCGCCCGAGAATGTGGGTAGTTCCACTTTCTGAAGATCAGGCAAATCAATATCTTCTTTTTTTACCGGTGCCCCTCTGGTTGTCGAAGCTGTCGTTTGTTTCATAGCTATGATAATACTCCTCAATTTTTGAGCTCAGTCTTTTACTGAGGAACTCAATTTTTTCTTTTCTCATTCTACACTCTCCCATTTTAGCCTGATCAAACCTCTGCATGGTTTGCTCTAAATATGTCCTCAGGTTTTCCACTATTCTGACGATTTCCTCAGATACTTTTTCTATGCTATTGTCAATTTTGGGCTCTATGTCTTCCTTCAAAGTTCCAGTCTCCTCTGGTTGTAAGTTTGTTTTTTCTACCTTTCCTTTCGTTAATTTTTCATTATTTTTTGACTCTACATACTTTTTATGTATGTCCTCTATATTTTTAATCATTTTTTCGTACTGCTGTCTCTTATAGTAGTCATGATCGACTACTCCATATGTTAACAGTGCAGAATTATTGCCTGTAACTTTGTTTTTAAGGTCTCCTAACCTTTGGATTACATCGCTGGTCAAATGATCAGCTTCAATCTTTTTAATCTCCCTTGCTATCGCTGCTTGAGCCTCTAATAGCTTAATTATTTGTTCCGACAACATCTTAGTTTAATTTTTTTTTACTTTTACTTAATTAGGCTTAAAAACAAATTGAAATATGAGACTTAGCTGATGAATTCTGCTTCTGCTGTTGTTGTTACTGCTGCCTCTGAAGTCCCTGCTGCTGATACCGCTGTTGCTGCTGCTGGTGTTGCCTCTGCTTACGTCGCTGCTGCTGATATCGCTGTCGCTGCTGCTGGTGTTGCCTCTGCTTAAGTCGCTGTCGCTGATCTTCCTGTCGCTGCAGTTATTGTTGCTGGCACAGTGGGCACACACAAACCCATTTATATATTTATTTTTCACAGTCACAGTTATTTGCCACTTTTTTTCAATTCTAGCCATTAAGCTTTTTCGATGTTTCGGATTATTATTTTTTTTCTTTCGATGTTCCGGCCTCGAAAACGCCACCGTCGCGAAAAATTTTTATTTTTCAATTACAATAGATATACATATTTCGTTATCCATTAAAATACAGCCTGTCCAGCTCGAATTTTTCAAAATTATTAATTGAAACTTCCGTTTCATTAATTTTTATTTATTTTTTTGTATTCTCCGATCACAATAGATACACCCAGTTATCTATTAAAAATACAGCCTGTTTAGCTCGTATTTTTCCAAACTATTAATTGAAACTTACGTTTTATTAATTTATTTTATACTCTGTTCCTTCCTATAGGAGGGAAATCAAAGTTTTTTATTTTGCTACCTTTAGCTGACAGTGAACTAGACACTTGTTCAGTCTCAAGGAAGCTGGTTTAACTCCGTGCTCTTACCACAAGGGGGAAACAACGGAGAGTCTCGAAGGACCAAAATGTTAAGACCTTAAAAGAAAAGTCTAGACATTTGCGAGTTGAGTTGTAAATTCAAACTAAATTTTATTCTTAAAATCAGAGCCTTATATATGATTTGACAATGAGGTAGGAGGTACAATTTGGTAGTCTATAATTATCGTTAGACATACGCAGAGGATACACTTTACTGAGGGTGTCTATTTGAGTACATGCTTACATTAGTTTTATTTTAGGACCGCATTTGTTAAGTGTTTTCTCCACTTGTGTTTTGTTGTCGTATTAATAGGTTACAGATCTCTGTTTACACCAGTGCAGTCATAGCTTGTCTACTTTATGTGATTTCTTTAGAGATCGGTGTTGTTACATGAGTCAATGTGTATAATAATCTATTTATATTTAAACATTCTGAAAGGGGCCCAAAGTGGCATTGTATTGACGATAATATGTTCATGTTTGAACACCAGGGCTCAAATAATTGAGCTGTTTTCAGAAGACTGGGAGACGACATTAAGAACCCCAGCTTTAAAGTTCAAGATAAAGAAATATTTGCGATTTACGATGTTCCACATTTGATTAAATCGCTAAGGAACATTGTCCGAAATAGAAATCTTTATACCCCTGATGGCGTTGTTTCATGGAAAATAGTCGAAGAACTGTATGAAATCGATTCCAGAAATTCAACGCGACTCTGCCCGAAATTAACAACAAAGCATATGTTCGGAGCAGAACCCAGCCGATTAGTTGCTTGCCAAATAGCACCTAATTCTTGGCCCTCAGCCGCTTATTTTGTTTGTTACTTATGTCTATGTCACTCATTTGTTTGTTAAAGTTTTGCGCGTGCTTGCCCTGCTAAACGCTCTCTGCCAGCTCGCTCTTCGCTATCTCCGCTTTGCGTCTGCCTACCGACGTCAGCCGAGCGAAGCTGCGGTCAACGATCGGAGCGGCAATGTAAAGGGCAGGCAAGCCACACTTGCAATTTGGATGTCACGCATTAAAGAACATATCGTAATTTTATTTCTGCGCCGAGTTTTATTTAATTCGAAATAATTAGTCGGCCGATTGGGGATAAAAAACATTATCTCCACATAAAATTTGGTGACCCCGACGTGATCTCTGAGTTGCAGTGTCAATTAATAATCATTCGCGATCGACATTCGTTAGCCTTAGCAAATTTTCGGCGGTTAAGCACAATGTGGTGCTAAATTCGTATCGCTTCTAGCTCTTGCTTAAGCCGGTTGTGTTTTTTTCTTGCTCCCGCATTCTCCGCCCTTTGCCTAAATATCATACAACATTGTTGTGACTTTGTTTTGATATATTATCGCATCTCTTTAATTTGATGCTACTTTGTGTTAACCACCAGTGTTTTGTTTGTAAACAAGTGTTTAATATAAATTCAATGTTGCAACATAACGCATCGGACTCGTGCAGGCAATTTGTTATTTTTTTTTGCCCAGTCTGCTTTTCGTTATCGCTTCTTCGGTGTGCACTGTTCTCGCGCATCAGCGTTTGCATCGCCCACACTCTCTCTTGAGCATAAGCGGGCTGCTCGCATTGTTGCTCTCACTCTCTCTGGATTGCCTATACTCTCCCTCTCTGTGGACTTTTCTTTTGTGTCTCTGCTTTGGTGAGCTTACTGCTCGTTTTCTGCACTTCGTTGGATCATCTGCTTTGAATTATTGCCGCTGCAGCTGATTGTCTGGCTCGCTCTGCTGTCTGCTCTCCTACTTTACCTGCGATCTCACTCCGTTCTTTTATTATTCGTGCACAGTGATTCTACTGCTGTCAATAATGGCAATCGTTTGTAGTGCAAAGAAATGTGAATTCGGTGGTGTAATCATTAGTGATTCATTTCTTAGCTGCTGGCTGTGCGACAATATTGCCCACATAAAATGTGCTGGTGGTGGAAATTTTGGCCGGCTGAATGATCTGATCACCCTTTCTCTTCAACCCTTTCTCTTCAACCTCTCCTTGGAACAGTCTTGTCTCCCAGTAATTTGGAATGAGTCCTACATCATTCCGCTTCACAAAAAAGGTTCAAGATCAAACATTGAAAACTATCGTGGTATCGCAAAGCTTTCCGCCATCCCGAAGCTTCTTGAGTTCCTGGTCACCCGGCAACTGCAACATCTTTGTTGCAGCTTGATATCTCCGTCGCAACACGGTTTTTTCAGACATCGTTCAACATCGACTAACCTTCTTGAGTTTTCTAACCTAATCCACCGTGGTTTTCAAATTGGTTTGCAGACGGATGTAGTTTTTACGGACTTCAGCAAGGCATTCGATTCTGTGAACCATGCTCTGCTTATTCACAAGCTCTCTTTATTAGGGTTCCCAACGAATCTTCTAGATTGGATTTTGTCCTATCTCTCTAACCGTACTCAACGTGTTTTGTTTTCTAACGTGTTGTCAAATACTGTTAATGTTACTTCAGGTGTGCCACCGGGAAGTCATCTGGGCCCGCTTCTGTTTATTTTATTTGTGAATGACCTTCCTCAAGTTATAACATACTCTACTACACTAATGTATGCTGATGATGTCAAAATCTGTCTTTCTTACTCTGATTGGTATTTGCACACACGCCTTCAATTTGATCTAAGTGAACTACTATTGTGGTGTTCAACTAATCGTCTTTTTCTGAACCTTTCCAAATGCAAACTTATGACATTTTACCGTCGCGCTCCTCATTTTGTCCCATATGTTCTAGGAAATCATTTCCTTGAGCGAATTTCGAGTTCAAATGACCTCGGAGTCCTTTTTGATCATAAGATGTGTTTTAACACCCATATAGCTGCAACTGTAAATAAAGCTAAGCTAAGCTAAGTGTTTTAGCGTCCATCAAGCGTTGGTCCAAGGAGTTTGACGACCCGTACGTTACGAAACAACTGTACATGTCGTTAGTACGTCCTATATTGGAGTATTGTTCTTGTGTGTGGAGCCCGCAGTATAAAGAGCAGCAGGCTGTTATTGAATCCGTGCAAAAGCAATTTTTAATTTTTGCCCTTCGGAACTTTAACTGGGACTCGGATAGAATCTTGCCACCCTACCGGTCTAGGCTAAATCTTATTGACCTGCCGTCGTTGCACCATCGCAGAATATGCAATGGCGTAATGTTCGTGCACAAGCTCCTTCTTGGGGCTGTTGACTCCCAAACTCTCTTGGGTCAGATTGACTTGGCCGTTCCATCTAGACCTACCCGTACTTTTAGGCCTATCCGTCTACCCATATGTAGGTCTAATTATGCTGATCATGAACATTTTCGGGTTTTATGCCATAATTATAACTCCCTCTGTCAAACCCTATCCCCTGAACTGTCTCTTAAACTAATTGCATGCAATATTCATAATCATTTAAACTTAGCTAACTTTTAACTTATCTTTTTCCGCCTTTAGTAACTAAGTACCATTATTAACAGATAATTTGTTAATTTAATAAATAAATAAATAAATAAAAAAAACATACTTACTTACACCTACATACACGCATTGCTGGCTATTAATTTCTCTGTCGCGACAATTCGGTCAGTGCGGTGCAGCGAACTCACTAATACACACAATCGGAGTACAAAGCGGAATCGGACAGCTCGCACAGCCGCACAGCTAAAGGCATTAGCTGTAATCCCTTTGCTTTCGGTTCCCACGTTTATACGTATACAGGGTGTCTTTTTCGGTCGTGCTGAGTGACTCTTTTAAAACATCAACATGGCAGCACCTGAGCCTACCAATGTCGCGAACGCAGCACTGCCGAGTGATGTAGATTTCTACAAGCACAAGGCCGAGTCCATCGCGCGCCAACTAAAGGCCATGGATCGCTTTCTCACCAAGGAAGAGCTTGCCGAGTTAGATGAGGCAGAACTTCAAGCTCGCTTAGAGCAAATCGAGCGAATGAATGCGGATTTCGATGCCGCTCAAACGAGCCTTGAAATGCTGGATTTCCTGCAGTTAGCCCATGATGCCCGACTGGACTTTTCGAATGTTTATGTCAAGGTTAGGTCCAGGCTGTCGCGGGAGTTGATGGCTGCTCGCACGGTAAATGTTGCCAACTCAACGGCTCGGCATACTCTCGAGGGGAATTCGTCGTTGTTCGCCTATAATAGTATAGGCCGTTCTCGAATGCCCGAGTTGCAGCTTCCGCGACTCGGTGGGAACTACATGGGTTGACCAGAATTCCACTCGATGTTCTCGACAATGGTGCACAAAGACCATCGTATACCAATCATCGAAAAATTCCAATATCTTCGTGGATGTCTAGATGGTGCTGCGTTGGAACTTTCTGAGGAGAATTACGACAAGGCGTTGAATTTACTAATGTTGCGATTCGATAATAAACTGTTACATTTTCAGGCACACGTCAAGGCTATTTTCGGGCTGCAATTGGTGGAGAAGGGCTCGGCTATCGGCTTGCGCGCGCTAAGCGACAAAATCAATTCGCACTTGCGTGCACTTCAGACCTTGGCGACCCCGCAGGAGATTTCCGATGGGTTGCTGATCTTCATCATAGGCACGAAATTGGACCACAACACCAAGGAGAAATGGGAAGAGAACTTACCGACGTCAGGATTGCCTCGGTGGTCAAGCATGGCCTCATTCTTGGAAGCAAGATGTCGGATGCTAGAAAGTTTGGGATCGGCTATGGTAACAATTACTAGCCAGCAGGTGGGAGAAAGTAAACCTAGCACCCTAATCACCTCCATTAACGATCATAATAACTCGACATGCAAGTATTGCAAATCCTCCGATCACTACATATCCCGATGCCAGGCATTTCTAGATCTCCCTGTTTTTTCTCGATACAAGGAGATGAAGAAGCGGCATTTATGTCTAAACTGCCTCAACAAAGGCCAGTCATTGCAACGCTGAAAGTCAGGGGCATGTAGAAATTGCCAAGCCAAGCATCACACACTGCTCCACATGCAGTCGGGCGCTGACGCTGAGTTGCCGACGCCGAGCACGGAATCGACCCAGCATGATCCTGCGATTGCCCTAGTAGCAAGCAAATATACTAGCCCTCCCCCCTCGAGTCAGAAATCTCAGCCTAGCCAGAACGTGTTGCTACCTACTGCCCTCGTCCATGTAACAGATCGTTATGGAGCACTTATCCCATGTCGTGCCATTTTGGATCCTGCATCACAGGCAAGCTTTGTAACATCTAGACTTGCTAATCAGTTGCAGTTGGATCACCGCTCGTCTTATATTAACATCTCCGGTATCGGAGATTCCATTCTACCTTCGAGCAAGTCTGTACATATAGTTGTACAATCCCAGGACGCAAGCTATCGAGATTCCTTCGCTGCAATTGTCACCAACTCAATTACGGAAATGCAGCCTAACTTCGGCCTAGACGCAAAGGATTGGCCCATGCCGATTAATCTAAAACTAGCTGCTCCTAATTTCTCCAAGCCCCAACGTATCGATCTGTTGATAGGTTGTGGTTTGTTCTTCGATTTAATGTGCGTCGGACAGATTCGACTATCAGACCAATTGCCAACATTGCAGGAGACAAAACTTGGTTGGATAGTGTCAGGAAGCATTGATAGCTCGGAGAATAAGCGTGCAGTTTTAGCCGCTTTTGAAAATTCCTCTTGCATCTCTAATGACGATTTTCGGCCCACAACGCTGGAGTACCAAAACTTAGAGCAGCAATGCAGGAAGCAGCTGCTCGAGTGCCAGGTGCAAGTGGAAAAACTGCGATCGGAGAATCAATAACTGCAGCGCGAACTTTTCGATATATTAAAAACCTACATATCCACGCTAAATGAAATTCAACTTTCAACAATTTCTACATTGCCAAATTTCTTGCCATTCTATGCAATTACAGAGGTTTCCGATAATCAAGATGTAATCACGACAAGGCGCCTTCGTAAAGAAGCGTCGATTGCTGCATTCGACGATCATCCCAGCGTAGCCGCCAGCTGCGCCGAAGCAAGCATCTTCAAGAGGGCCGTTGGAAAAATAGCGGTTCTGCACCTTCAGGATGGATCTGTTGAAAGCCTTTGCCTTCCAATGGGGGGTGAATGTTCGGAGCAGAACCCAGCCGATTAGTTGCTTGCCAAATAGCACCTAATTCTTGGCCCTCAGCCGCTTATTTTGTTTGTTACTTATGTCTATGTCACTCATTTGTTTGTTAAAGTTTTGCGCGTGCTTGCCCTGCTAAACGCTCTCTGCCAGCTCGCTCTTCGCTATCTCCGCTTTGCGTCTGCCTACCGACGTCAGCCGAGCGAAGCTGCGGTCAACGATCGGAGCGGCAATGTAAAGGGCAGGCAAGCCACACTTGCAATTTGGATGTCACGCATTAAAGAACATATCGTAATTTTATTTCTGCGCCGAGTTTTATTTAATTCGAAATAATTAGTCGGCCGATTGGGGATAAAAAACATTATCTCCACATAAAATTTGGTGACCCCGACGTGATCTCTGAGTTGCAGTGTCAATTAATAATCATTCGCGATCGACATTCGTTAGCCTTAGCAAATTTTCGGCGGTTAAGCACAATTCGGTGCTAAATTCGTATCGCTTCTAGCTCTTGCTTAAGCCGGTTGTGTTTTTTTCTTGCTCCCGCATTCTCCGCCCTTTGCCTAAATATCATACAACATTGTTGTGACTTTGTTTTGATATATTATCGCATCTCTTTAATTTGATTCTACTTTGTGTTAACCACCAGTGTTTTGTTTGTAAACAAGTGTTTAATATAAATTCAATGTTGCAACATAACGCATCGGACTCGTGCAGGCAATTTGTTATTTTTTTTTGCCCAGTCTGCTTTTCGTTATCGCTTCTTCGGTGTGCACTGTTCTCGCGCATCAGCGTTTGCATCGCCCACACTCTCTCTTGAGCATAAGCGGGCTGCTCGCATTGTTGCTCTCACTCTCTCTGGATTGCCTATACTCTCCCTCTCTGTGGACTTTTCTTTTGTGTCTCTGCTTTGGTGAGCTTACTGCTTGTTTTCTGCACTTCGTTGGATCATCTGCTTTGAATTATTGCCGCTGCAGCTGATTGTCTGGCTCGCTCTGCTGTCTGCTCTCCTACTTTACCTGCGATCTCACTCCGTTCTTTTATTATTCGTGCACAGTGATTCTACTGCTGTCAATAATGGCAATCGTTTGTAGTGCAAAGAAATGTGAATTCGGTGGTGTAATCATTAGTGATTCATTTCTTAGCTGCTGGCTGTGCGACAATATTGCCCACATAAAATGTGCTGGTGGTGGAAATTTTGGCCGGCTGAATGATCTGATCACCCTTTCTCTTCAACCCTTTCTCTTCAACCTCTCCTTGGAACAGTCTTGTCTCCCAGTAATTTGGAATGAGTCCTACATCATTCCGCTTCACAAAAAAGGTTCAAGATCAAACATTGAAAACTATCGTGGTATCGCAAAGCTTTCCGCCATCCCGAAGCTTCTTGAGTTCCTGGTCACCCGGCAACTGCAACATCTTTGTTGCAGCTTGATATCTCCGTCGCAACACGGTTTTTTCAGACATCGTTCAACATCGACTAACCTTCTTGAGTTTTCTAACCTAATCCACCGTGGTTTTCAAATTGGTTTGCAGACGGATGTAGTTTTTACGGACTTCAGCAAGGCATTCGATTCTGTGAACCATGCTCTGCTTATTCACAAGCTCTCTTTATTAGGGTTCCCAACGAATCTTCTAGATTGGATTTTGTCCTATCTCTCTAACCGTACTCAACGTGTTTTGTTTTCTAACGTGTTGTCAAATACTGTTAATGTTACTTCAGGTGTGCCACCGGGAAGTCATCTGGGCCCGCTTCTGTTTATTTTATTTGTGAATGACCTTCCTCAAGTTATAACATACTCTACTACACTAATGTATGCTGATGATGTCAAAATCTGTCTTTCTTACTCTGATTGGTATTTGCACACACGCCTTCAATTTGATCTAAGTGAACTACTATTGTGGTGTTCAACTAATCGTCTTTTTCTGAACCTTTCCAAATGCAAACTTATGACATTTTACCGTCGCGCTCCTCATTTTGTCCCATATGTTCTAGGAAATCATTTCCTTGAGCGAATTTCGAGTTCAAATGACCTCGGAGTCCTTTTTGATCATAAGATGTGTTTTAACACCCATATAGCTGCAACTGTAAATAAAGCTAAGCTAAGCTAAGTGTTTTAGCGTCCATCAAGCGTTGGTCCAAGGAGTTTGACGACCCGTACGTTACGAAACAACTGTACATCTCGTTAGTACGTCCTATATTGGAGTATTGTTCTTGTGTGTGGAGCCCGCAGTATAAAGAGCAGCAGGCTGTTATTGAATCCGTGCAAAAGCAATTTTTAATTTTTGCCCTTCGGAACTTTAACTGGGACTCGGATAGAATCTTGCCACCCTACCGGTCTAGGCTAAATCTTATTGACCTGCCGTCGTTGCACCATCGCAGAATATGCAATGGCGTAATGTTCGTGCACAAGCTCCTTCTTGGGGCTGTTGACTCCCAAACTCTCTTGGGTCAGATTGACTTGGCCGTTCCATCTAGACCTACCCGTACTTTTAGGCCTATCCGTCTACCCATATGTAGGTCTAATTATGCTGATCATGAACATTTTCGGGTTTTATGCCATAATTATAACTCCCTCTGTCAAACCCTATCCCCTGAACTGTCTCTTAAACTAATTGCATGCAATATTCATAATCATTTAAACTTAGCTAACTTTTAACTTATCTTTTTCCGCCTTTAGTAACTAAGTACCATTATTAACAGATAATTTGTTAATTTAATAAATAAATAAATAAATAAAAAAAACATACTTACTTACACCTACATACACGCATTGCTGGCTATTAATTTCTCTGTCGCGACAATTCGGTCAGTGCGGTGCAGCGAACTCACTAATACACACAATCGGAGTACAAAGCGGAATCGGACAGCTCGCACAGCCGCACAGCTAAAGGCATTAGCTGTAATCCCTTTGCTTTCGGTTCCCACGTTTATACGTATACAGGGTGTCTTTTTCGGTCGTGCTGAGTGACTCTTTTAAAACATCAACATGGCAGCACCTGAGCCTACCAATGTCGCGAACGCAGCACTGCCGAGTGATGTAGATTTCTACAAGCACAAGGCCGAGTCCATCGCGCGCCAACTAAAGGCCATGGATCGCTTTCTCACCAAGGAAGAGCTTGCCGAGTTAGATGAGGCAGAACTTCAAGCTCGCTTAGAGCAAATCGAGCGAATGAATGCGGATTTCGATGCCGCTCAAACGAGCCTTGAAATGCTGGATTTCCTGCAGTTAGCCCATGATGCCCGACTGGACTTTTCGAATGTTTATGTCAAGGTTAGGTCCAGGCTGTCGCGGGAGTTGATGGCTGCTCGCACGGTAAATGTTGCCAACTCAACGGCTCGGCATACTCTCGAGGGGAATTCGTCGTTGTTCGCCTATAATAGTATAGGCCGTTCTCGAATGCCCGAGTTGCAGCTTCCGCGACTCGGTGGGAACTACATGGGTTGACCAGAATTCCACTCGATGTTCTCGACAATGGTGCACAAAGACCATCGTATACCAATCATCGAAAAATTCCAATATCTTCGTGGATGTCTAGATGGTGCTGCGTTGGAACTTTCTGAGGAGAATTACGACAAGGCGTTGAATTTACTAATGTTTGCGATTCGATAATAAACTGTTACATTTTCAGGCACACGTCAAGGCTATTTTCGGGCTGCAATTGGTGGAGAAGGGCTCGGCTATCGGCTTGCGCGCGCTAAGCGACAAAATCAATTCGCACTTGCGTGCACTTCAGACCTTGGCGACCCCGCAGGAGATTTCCGATGGGTTGCTGATCTTCATCATAGGCACGAAATTGGACCACAACACCAAGGAGAAATGGGAAGAGAACTTACCGACGTCAGGATTGCCTCGGTGGTCAAGCATGGCCTCATTCTTGGAAGCAAGATGTCGGATGCTAGAAAATTTGGGATCGGCTATGGTAACAATTACTAGCCAGCAGGTGGGAGAAAGTAAACCTAGCACCCTAATCACCTCCATTAACGATCATAATAACTCGACATGCAAGTATTGCAAATCCTCCGATCACTACATATCCCGATGCCAGGCATTTCTAGATCTCCCTGTTTTTTCTCGATACAAGGAGATGAAGAAGCGGCATTTATGTCTAAACTGCCTCAACAAAGGCCAGTCATTGCAACGCTGAAAGTCAGGGGCATGTAGAAATTGCCAAGCCAAGCATCACACACTGCTCCACATGCAGTCGGGCGCTGACGCTGAGTTGCCGACGCCGAGCACGGAATCGACCCAGCATGATCCTGCGATTGCCCTAGTAGCAAGCAAATATACTAGCCCTCCCCCCTCGAGTCAGAAATCTCAGCCTAGCCAGAACGTGTTGCTACCTACTGCCCTCGTCCATGTAACAGATCGTTATGGAGCACTTATCCCATGTCGTGCCATTTTGGATCCTGCATCACAGGCAAGCTTTGTAACATCTAGACTTGCTAATCAGTTGCAGTTGGATCACCGCTCGTCTTATATTAACATCTCCGGTATCGGAGATTCCATTCTACCTTCGAGCAAGTCTGTACATATAGTTGTACAATCCCAGGACGCAAGCTATCGAGCTTCCTTCGCTGCAATTGTCACCAACTCAATTACGGAAATGCAGCCTAACTTCGGCCTAGACGCAAAGGATTGGCCCATGCCGATTAATCTAAAACTAGCTGCTCCTAATTTCTCCAAGCCCCAACGTATCGATCTGTTGATAGGTTGTGGTTTGTTCTTCGATTTAATGTGCGTCGGACAGATTCGACTATCAGACCAATTGCCAACATTGCAGGAGACAAAACTTGGTTGGATAGTGTCAGGAAGCATTGATAGCTCGGAGAATAAGCGTGCAGTTTTAGCCGCTTTTGAAAATTCCTCTTGCATCTCTAATGACGATTTTCGGCCCACAACGCTGGAGTACCAAAACTTAGAGCAGCAATGCAGGAAGCAGCTGCTCGAGTGCCAGGTGCAAGTGGAAAAACTGCGATCGGAGAATCAATAACTGCAGCGCGAACTTTTCGATATATTAAAAACCTACATATCCACGCTAAATGAAATTCAACTTTCAACAATTTCTACATTGCCAAATTTCTTGCCATTCTATGCAATTACAGAGGTTTCCGATAATCAAGATGTAATCACGACAAGGCGCCTTCGTAAAGAAGCGTCGATTGCTGCATTCGACGATCATCCCAGCGTAGCCGCCAGCTGCGCCGAAGCAAGCATCTTCAAGAGGGCCGTTGGAAAAATAGCGGTTCTGCACCTTCAGGATGGATCTGTTGAAAGCCTTTGCCTTCCAATGGGGGGTGAATGTTCGGAGCAGAACCCAGCCGATTAGTTGCTTGCCAAATAGCACCTAATTCTTGGCCCTCAGCCGCTTATTTTGTTTGTTACTTATGTCTATGTCACTCATTTGTTTGTTAAAGTTTTGCGCGTGCTTGCCCTGCTAAACGCTCTCTGCCAGCTCGCTCTTCGCTATCTCCGCTTTGCGTCTGCCTACCGACGTCAGCCGAGCGAAGCTGCGGTCAACGATCGGAGCGGCAATGTAAAGGGCAGGCAAGCCACACTTGCAATTTGGATGTCACGCATTAAAGAACATATCGTAATTTTATTTCTGCGCCGAGTTTTATTTAATTCGAAATAATTAGTCGGCCGATTGGGGATAAAAAACATTATCTCCACATAAAATTTGGTGACCCCGACGTGATCTCTGAGTTGCAGTGTCAATTAATAATCATTCGCGATCGACATTCGTTAGCCTTAGCAAATTTTCGGCGGTTAAGCACAATTCGGTGCTAAATTCGTATCGCTTCTAGCTCTTGCTTAAGCCGGTTGTGTTTTTTTCTTGCTCCCGCATTCTCCGCCCTTTGCCTAAATATCATACAACATTGTTGTGACTTTGTTTTGATATATTATCGCATCTCTTTAATTTGATTCTACTTTGTGTTAACCACCAGTGTTTTGTTTGTAAACAAGTGTTTAATATAAATTCAATGTTGCAACGTAACGCATCGGACTCGTGCAGGCAATTTGTTATTTTTTTTTGCCCAGTCTGCTTTTCGTTATCGCTTCTTCGGTGTGCACTGTTCTCGCGCATCAGCGTTTGCATCGCCCACACTCTCTCTTGAGCATAAGCGGGCTGCTCGCATTGTTGCTCTCACTCTCTCTGGATTGCCTATACTCTCCCTCTCTGTGGACTTTTCTTTTGTGTCTCTGCTTTGGTGAGCTTACTGCTTGTTTTCTGCACTTCGTTGGATCATCTGCTTTGAATTATTGCCGCTGCAGCTGATTGTCTGGCTCGCTCTGCTGTCTGCTCTCCTACTTTACCTGCGATCTCACTCCGTTCTTTTATTATTCGTGCACAGTGATTCTACTGCTGTCAATAATGGCAATCGTTTGTAGTGCAAAGAAATGTGAATTCGGTGGTGTAATCATTAGTGATTCATTTCTTAGCTGCTGGCTGTGCGACAATATTGCCCACATAAAATGTGCTGGTGGTGGAAATTTTGGCCGGCTGAATGATCTGATCACCCTTTCTCTTCAACCCTTTCTCTTCAACCTCTCCTTGGAACAGTCTTGTCTCCCAGTAATTTGGAATGAGTCCTACATCATTCCGCTTCACAAAAAAGGTTCAAGATCAAACATTGAAAACTATCGTGGTATCGCAAAGCTTTCCGCCATCCCGAAGCTTCTTGAGTTCCTGGTCACCCGGCAACTGCAACATCTTTGTTGCAGCTTGATATCTCCGTCGCAACACGGTTTTTTCAGACATCGTTCAACATCGACTAACCTTCTTGAGTTTTCTAACCTAATCCACCGTGGTTTTCAAATTGGTTTGCAGACGGATGTAGTTTTTACGGACTTCAGCAAGGCATTCGATTCTGTGAACCATGCTCTGCTTATTCACAAGCTCTCTTTATTAGGGTTCCCAACGAATCTTCTAGATTGGATTTTGTCCTATCTCTCTAACCGTACTCAACGTGTTTTGTTTTCTAACGTGTTGTCAAATACTGTTAATGTTACTTCAGGTGTGCCACCGGGAAGTCATCTGGGCCCGCTTCTGTTTATTTTATTTGTGAATGACCTTCCTCAAGTTATAACATACTCTACTACACTAATGTATGCTGATGATGTCAAAATCTGTCTTTCTTACTCTGATTGGTATTTGCACACACGCCTTCAATTTGATCTAAGTGAACTACTATTGTGGTGTTCAACTAATCGTCTTTTTCTGAACCTTTCCAAATGCAAACTTATGACATTTTACCGTCGCGCTCCTCATTTTGTCCCATATGTTCTAGGAAATCATTTCCTTGAGCGAATTTCGAGTTCAAATGACCTCGGAGTCCTTTTTGATCATAAGATGTGTTTTAACACCCATATAGCTGCAACTGTAAATAAAGCTAAGCTAAGCTAAGTGTTTTAGCGTCCATCAAGCGTTGGTCCAAGGAGTTTGACGACCCGTACGTTACGAAACAACTGTACATCTCGTTAGTACGTCCTATATTGGAGTATTGTTCTTGTGTGTGGAGCCCGCAGTATAAAGAGCAGCAGGCTGTTATTGAATCCGTGCAAAAGCAATTTTTAATTTTTGCCCTTCGGAACTTTAACTGGGACTCGGATAGAATCTTGCCACCCTACCGGTCTAGGCTAAATCTTATTGACCTGCCGTCGTTGCACCATCGCAGAATATGCAATGGCGTAATGTTCGTGCACAAGCTCCTTCTTGGGGCTGTTGACTCCCAAACTCTCTTGGGTCAGATTGACTTGGCCGTTCCATCTAGACCTACCCGTACTTTTAGGCCTATCCGTCTACCCATATGTAGGTCTAATTATGCTGATCATGAACATTTTCGGGTTTTATGCCATAATTATAACTCCCTCTGTCAAACCCTATCCCCTGAACTGTCTCTTAAACTAATTGCATGCAATATTCATAATCATTTAAACTTAGCTAACTTTTAACTTATCTTTTTCCGCCTTTAGTAACTAAGTACCATTATTAACAGATAATTTGTTAATTTAATAAATAAATAAATAAATAAAAAAAACATACTTACTTACACCTACATACACGCATTGCTGGCTATTAATTTCTCTGTCGCGACAATTCGGTCAGTGCGGTGCAGCGAACTCACTAATACACACAATCGGAGTACAAAGCGGAATCGGACAGCTCGCACAGCCGCACAGCTAAAGGCATTAGCTGTAATCCCTTTGCTTTCGGTTCCCACGTTTATACGTATACAGGGTGTCTTTTTCGGTCGTGCTGAGTGACTCTTTTAAAACATCAACATGGCAGCACCTGAGCCTACCAATGTCGCGAACGCAGCACTGCTGAGTGATGTAGATTTCTACAAGCACAAGACCGAGTCCATCGCGCGCCAACTAAAGGCCATGGATCGCTTTCTCACCAAGGAAGAGCTTGCCGAGTTAGATGAGGCAGAACTTCAAGCTCGCTTAGAGCAAATCGAGCGAATGAATGCGGATTTCGATGCCGCTCAAACGAGCCTTGAAATGCTGGATTTCCTGCAGTTAGCCCATGATGCCCGACTGGACTTTTCGAATGTTTATGTCAAGGTTAGGTCCAGGCTGTCGCGGGAGTTGATGGCTGCTCGCACGGTAAATGTTGCCAACTCAACGGCTCGGCATACTCTCGAGGGGAATTCGTCGTTGTTCGCCTATAATAGTATAGGCCGTTCTCGAATGCCCGAGTTGCAGCTTCCGCGACTCGGTGGGAACTACATGGGTTGACCAGAATTCCACTCGATGTTCTCGACAATGGTGCACAAAGACCATCGTATACCAATCATCGAAAAATTCCAATATCTTCGTGGATGTCTAGATGGTGCTGCGTTGGAACTTTCTGAGGAGAATTACGACAAGGCGTTGAATTTACTAATGTTGCGATTCGATAATAAACTGTTACATTTTCAGGCACACGTCAAGGCTATTTTCGGGCTGCAATTGGTGGAGAAGGGCTCGGCTATCGGCTTGCGCGCGCTAAGCGACAAAATCAATTCGCACTTGCGTGCACTTCAGACCTTGGCGACCCCGCAGGAGATTTCCGATGGGTTGCTGATCTTCATCATAGGCACGAAATTGGACCACAACACCAAGGAGAAATGGGAAGAGAACTTACCGACGTCAGGATTGCCTCGGTGGTCAAGCATGGCCTCATTCTTGGAAGCAAGATGTCGGATGCTAGAAAGTTTGGGATCGGCTATGGTAACAATTACTAGCCAGCAGGTGGGAGAAAGTAAACCTAGCACCCTAATCACCTCCATTAACGATCATAATAACTCGACATGCAAGTATTGCAAATCCTCCGATCACTACATATCCCGATGCCAGGCATTTCTAGATCTCCCTGTTTTTTCTCGATACAAGGAGATGAAGAAGCGGCATTTATGTCTAAACTGCCTCAACAAAGGCCAGTCATTGCAACGCTGAAAGTCAGGGGCATGTAGAAATTGCCAAGCCAAGCATCACACACTGCTCCACATGCAGTCGGGCGCTGACGCTGAGTTGCCGACGCCGAGCACGGAATCGACCCAGCATGATCCTGCGATTGCCCTAGTAGCAAGCAAATATACTAGCCCTCCCCCCTCGAGTCAGAAATCTCAGCCTAGCCAGAACGTGTTGCTACCTACTGCCCTCGTCCATGTAACAGATCGTTATGGAGCACTTATCCCATGTCGTGCCATTTTGGATCCTGCATCACAGGCAAGCTTTGTAACATCTAGACTTGCTAATCAGTTGCAGTTGGATCACCGCTCGTCTTATATTAACATCTCCGGTATCGGAGATTCCATTCTACCTTCGAGCAAGTCTGTACATATAGTTGTACAATCCCAGGACGCAAGCTATCGAGCTTCCTTCGCTGCAATTGTCACCAACTCAATTACGGAAATGCAGCCTAACTTCGGCCTAGATGCAAAGGATTGGCCCATGCCGATTAATCTAAAACTAGCTGCTCCTAATTTCTCCAAGCCCCAACGTATCGATCTGTTGATAGGTTGTGGTTTGTTCTTCGATTTAATGTGCGTCGGACAGATTCGACTATCAGACCAATTGCCAACATTGCAGGAGACAAAACTTGGTTGGATAGTGTCAGGAAGCATTGATAGCTCGGAGAATAAGCGTGCAGTTTTAGCCGCTTTTGAAAATTCCTCTTGCATCTCTAATGACGATTTTCGGCCCACAACGCTGGAGTACCAAAACTTAGAGCAGCAATGCAGGAAGCAGCTGCTCGAGTGCCAGGTGCAAGTGGAAAAACTGCGATCGGAGAATCAATAACTGCAGCGCGAACTTTTCGATATATTAAAAACCTACATATCCACGCTAAATGAAATTCAACTTTCAACAATTTCTACATTGCCAAATTTCTTGCCATTCTATGCAATTACAGAGGTTTCCGATGATCAAGATGTAATCACGACAAGGCGCCTTCGTAAAGAAGCGTCGATTGCTGTATTCGACGAACATCCCAGCGTAGCCGCCAGCTGCGCCCAAGCAAGCATCTTCAAGAGGGCCGTTGGAAAAATAGCGGTTCTGCACCTTCAGGATGGATCTGTTGAAAGCCTTTGCCTTCCAACGGGGGGTGAATGTTCGGAGCAGAACCCAGCCGATTAGTTGCTTGCCAAATAGCACCTAATTCTTGGCCCTCAGCCGCTTATTTTGTTTGTTACTTATGTCTATGTCACTCATTTTTTTGCTAAAGCTTTGCGCGTGCTTGCCCTGCTAAACGCTCTCTGCCAGCTCGCTCTTCGCTATCTCCGCTTTGCGTCTGCCTACCGACGTCAGCCGAGCGAAGCTGCGGTCAACGATCGGAGCGGCAATGTAAAGGGCAGGCAAGCCACACTTGCAATTTGGATGTCACGCATAAAGAACATATCTTAATTTTATTTCTGCGCCGAGTTTTATTTAATTCGAAATAATTAGTCGGCCGATTGGGCATAAAAAACATTATCGCCACAGCATATATATCCGAAAAGCTTTGAAAAAATGAAGGTCAAATAAGCCACTCAAGTGTTTAGCCATAGTGTGGCCGCTGCTCTTCGAACAATGATTAGTTCTGGAGCATTCTTAAAGTGCAAAGAAAATGCAGAAGCGACGGCTACATTTATTGCAAAAATGAATAGATTATTCGACTGTCTAAATAGTCATGTCCTCTACGATAGAAACCCATTTAGGAGTGCACTGCAAGACAAAAATCTTGTCAATGAGACCCTGTCGGATATGCGAAAATATTTTGAAGAATTTAAATATCCACAGGAAGTCTACTGCATAAAGGGTATGATTTTAACAATCAACTCCATACTTTCAATGGCCCAAAATGTTTTGAGTGAAAGTGCTGAAGTTTTTTATATTGCTACATCCAAATTAAACCAAGACCGATTAGAACATTTATTTTATTTAATCAGATCTCGCGGTGTTACCAACAATAATCCAACTATGTATTAATTTAATGTAATTATTAGTAAAATGCTTTCTATGAAAGTTCTAACTTCCACTACAGTATTTGGGAACTGTTCGCCCGATGAAGATACGATGTTAATTAACATTATAAAAGATAATGTGTCAAGTGAGTCGGCATCAGAGTCTAAAACATTTTGTAAAATGTATGTATAAGTTTATTATATTTTGCTTATTATACCCGATACTCAAAATGAGTATTGGGGTATATTAGATTTGTGGTGAAAATGGATGTGTGTAAAGTCCAGAAGGAGTCGTTTCCGACCCCATAAAGTATATATATTCTTGATCAGCATCAATAGACAAGTCGATTGAGCCCTGTCTGTCCGTCTGTCCGTCCCCTTCAGCGCCTAGTGCTCAAAGACTATAAGAGCTAGAGCAACGATGTTTTGGATCCAAAATTCTGCGATATGTCACTGCTACAAAAATATCTCAAAATTTCGACCCGCCCACTTGCGCCCCCACAAAGGAGGAAAATCTGTGACATCCACATTTTTAAAGATACGATAAAACCAAAAACGCAGAATCGTAGAGGATGACTAAGTATATCTTCTAGAGTGTAAAATCTCAACCAGATCGTATAATTATTATAGCTAGAATCAAAAAAACAATTTCATTCTTTATCGCTCTGTCTCTTTCTCTAACACACAGGTTTCATGTTCGGTTTTGCCAATTGCAAAATATGATTTCAAGGATCTCAGAACCTATAAGAGCCAGAGCAACCAAATTTGGTATCCACACTCCTGTGATATCGGACCTTGACCGTTTCGTCAATTTCGCCACACGCCCTTCCGCACCCGCAAAGGACGAAAATCTGGGTCATCCACAAATCTCAGAGACTATTAACGCTAGTGTAACCAAATTTGGTATGCGCACTTCTGTTAGATCTCACTATAAAACGTATTTCTCAAAATTTCGCCCCACCTCCTTCCGCCCACACAAAGAACGAAAATCTGTTGCATCCACAATATTGCACATTCGAGAAAAATAAAAACGCAGAATCATAGATAATGACCATATCTATCAGATTGCTGAATCTGGATCAGATCGGATCATTTTTGTAGCCAAAAGCAAGAAATCAATTTGCAGTGGCTACGCAGCGCCCGACGTCACGCTCAGACTGATTTTCTGTCTCTCTCGCACGCACACTTTGTCGTGTCGTTCGATATTAGCGGCATCTGCCGGAGGAGAGCTATACTGACTATGTATCGGGTATAAATGTAGAGTTGCGGTCTCCGCAGCAACTCACAACGTTCCCCCTCGTTTTTTATTTTCATTTATATGTATGTACATATGTATATCTAACAGATTTAATTTTAGGCGGGGAACATGGATGTGACTTAATTACTTAAAAGTCTTGAAATGAAGTCATATCAAGTCGACTCAAAGGTCAGATTAATTTTTGACCCCATTTAATATATAATGGCCTCCTCGTGGTGTTCCCTGGGTACCGATCTTTAATCGGGAGCCAATTTGAGCGGCGACTTTAAGTACATATGTATTTACGAATATATATGTAGTTATATATATGAACATTCTTAAGGCGTAACCTCTCTTTAGAGAAAGAAATATATATATTTATGCATATTTATTTAAGTATATATATATTTTTTCTTATGTTGTATATTTAGATATGTACATCATTGTTTTAGTTATAATAAACAAAAAAATCGAGAACCGACGGCGTTTGCATAATTTGTATAATTTATAATCAACGTGCTTAAGATAAGGAAATAAATGTGTAATTATATTATTGTAATATTTTATATTTTGTGGTATAAATCAAACAAAAAACAGCTTTTATTTCATTTCCCGCGCCCTAGTGTACCATACCATGAACTGGCACATCTATATACCGTATGGTTAGTGGTAGGAGTCTGTATTCCTCATAGACGATCCCTTCGTTCGCTTGTTTGGCGATCTTAAAGAATTCCTTGAGGTTGTCCCTTTGAAGAGAGAGATCCCGGCTCCACCAGAGTGGCTTGGACCTGTTTTTCGTCCTCGAGGGTTTGCACGATGTTTGGTAGGCATCCAGTAACGCGTTGTATAGGGTCTCTAGAGACTTCTCTATGTCCTCCGCGGATTTCACTGTGCCCGGACTCGCGAGCCTCGAAGTAACTGTCTTTTTAAACTTTTCCCAGTTTGTATTCCGGGGGTTTCTATAGACTGTAACCTTCGAAGAATGTTTGAAGTCGCACTTAAACTGAATGTACTTGTGATCTGAGAAGGAGGGTATTTCGGGGACCCTCCACCTAGATACCGTAGTACTGTTTCCCGTTGCAAGTGTTAGGTCTAGCACGTTGGATGAGGTCGGACCTACGAAGGTATGCTCCTCCCCAACGTTTGCTATATATAGATTAGTTGCTAGTGGAAAGTCTAAGAGTGACACACCTCTGTCATTGATGTCGGTGCTTCCCCACATATTGTGATGGGCATTGGCTTCCGTCCCGATGACGAGTTGATAGTTTTTGGTGCCGGCTTCTGTCACCAGGCTCCTGAGTTCGTCGGGTGGTGCGGGTCTGTCGTGAGCCATGTAGCAGGAAGCCACCAGAAGGCGCTTTTCCTCACTTTCCAGCATCACAACCGTCAGGTCATCCGAGCTGTAATGAGACATAAGGTAAGCATGGATTCCTTTTCGTACGAGTACGACGGTTCTGTTCCTGCTTACCGATGTTGAGTAGAACAGGCTGTGATTTGAGGACTTTAGCCCGGGTGACTGGCTCACTTGCACCTGACGGGTTTACTACTAGCGTCAGGTCACCGTCTTCCTCTTCTTCGTCTTCACGCGCAAGACCCTGGGCGGCCTCCACGATGGACTCGAGACCTAAGTCCTTTTCCTGCAGGGTATGCGCGTCCTTGTCCTCAGGGTGGCGCTTTTTGAGGCGCTTTTTGGGATACAGCAGATCCTCTGCTTCATTGTTTATTTGGAAGATCACACATTGGCCCCCCTCGTTGGGTAGTGGGCTACCAATGTGTAGGATCCTCCAATCGGTCGTTGGCACGTCCGCGTTTTGCCGCTGAAGGAGCTTCAACGCTCGGTCCCCCTGGATTGTGATGGGGAAGAGTACCTTCGCCTTAGGCTTGGACGGGATAAGCTCCCGCTCCACAACCTCAAGCTGGCAGACCGTACGCGTCAGCCACCTTAGGGTTGGATCGTCGTTGCACTTTAGGATCTTAACCCCATTTAGCCACCCAGCACCATCCAACATGGGCATTGGGGCCGCGCTCCCTCGCTCCGGTCGATGAGTGCCACGATCAAATGTCGTTTGATTACATCGCTTTCGGTTTCGTTGGCTTCTTGGCCGCTTTCGGTGGAGGGGCTGCACTCTTGGCCCGCGTTGCCGCTTGCTCGCTGGAGTGTCTTTAATGGCACTCTCAGTCGAGCGTTGCCTCTTGGTGGCCATCATCACCTCCACCTTATTGGCATATTCGCCATTCGACGCTCTCATCTGTGGCACCTGAGCGTAATGTAGCCAGCCCTCCTCTACTCGCTGCTCGGCCCAAGCTAGCTTGACCTTCTCCTCCTGGGAGATGTCTGCTTTACCTTGCAGCCGGCTTTTGATTTTGAGGGCCGCTTTGTATTGTGCTTTGGCCTTCATCCCCTCGTTGGAACGCTTCGGCCCTTCCCTACGCAGGGAGCTGGTGCCTGGTTCCGGCGAGCGGAGAAGGCTCTCTTCCTCCGTCCTGCTTAGAGAGAGCACGCTCTCCAGATCCATGTCTGTGTCGACTACGGCATCTGTGCGGCTCAACTTGCAGGCTGCGGAGTGAGTTGTTTTTGTTGTAGCAGTAACTTTACAACTGACCTGGCCTGCTCCCGCCAAGACTGAGGTGTGACCGCTGGCGACACGCAGAGAGGATTTTTCGTCCCCGTGCCCGCCGGTGGTAGCAGTCACGCTTCCCACCGATGTTTGGGTTGACATCCCAACCTGTGCTTCATCCATCTTCGCCTCCATATTTGGCCCGAGGGTCCATACTGGCTAATATTTTTCGGGGGGACCACCCCCTAGCGTTTTAGGCCTCACCGCCAGGCACCTCTAGCCATGGCCCTGGTTCGGTTCCCCCCACATTGAATTAGGAAGACGCCGGACCATAGCCTTAGCTAGTCACTGGATAGAGCAAGCGACAGTGCATTACCCTTGTCCGGGGTAATGCAGTGTCCAATGCCCAGCCGGCACCCTCGTGAAGGGTTCAGCTAGAGGATTTTCGCCAGCCAGGAATCATAATAATAATAATATTAATAATCTAGGCCATAAGAAGAATTAAAGTAGCACGAAGACTACAAACGATAGCACTTCCCTACCCACTGTAATTGATTGTAAATGATTATCTGTACTTGTAATTATAGCTATAAAGAAAATGTACACAAAAGGTTAACAAGGATGAAAATACAAAGCCATGCTACTTTCGGCCCTTTGCAGAATGTTGAAACATGAACATATTATCGTCGAAACCATGCCACTTTCGGACCCTTGCAGAATTTTCAAACATAAACATGTTATTGTAAACATTCACTCATGTATCCAAAAAAAGGATCTCTAAAGAAATCACATAAAGTAGATAAGTAATGACAGTTCGGGGTAAACAAAGATCTGTAGCCCATTAAAAGATACTACAACAAAACATAAGTAGGGAAAACACTTAACCAATGCATTCTTAAAATAACCCACTCAAATAGACAGCCGCAGTAAAATGTATCCCTTGCGTAGGTCTAACGATGATTAGAGAATACAAAATTGTACCTCCTACCTCATTGTCAAATCATATACATATATGGCTCTAATTTTAAGAATACAATTTAGTTTGAATTTACAACTCAACTCAAATGTTTTTCAAACTTTTAAGATCTTAACATTTTGGTCCTTCGAGACTCTCCGTTGTTTCCACCTGTGGTAAGAGCACGGAGTTAAACCAGCTCCTTTGAGACTAAACAAGTGTCTAGTTCACTGACAGCTAAAGGTAGCAAAATAAAAAATTCTGATTTCCCTCCTATAGGAAGGAACAGAGCATTAAATAAATTAATAAAACGTAAGTTTCAATTAATAATTTGGAAAAATACGAGCTAAACAGGCTGTATTTTTAATAGATAACTAGGTATATCTATTGTGATCGGAGAACACAAAAAAATAAAAATTAATGAAACGGAAGTTTCAATTAATATTTTGGAAAAATACGAGCTGGCTGTATTTTAATAGATAACGAAAGATTTATATCTATTGTAATTGAAAAATAAACATTTTTCACTGACGTTTTCGAGGCCGGAACATCGAAAGAAAAAAATAATAATCCAAAACATCAAAAGTTCTTAATGGCTAGAAATTGAAAAAAAGGTAGCAAATAACTGTGACTGTGAAAAAACCAATAAAATAAATTGGTTTGTGTGTGCCCACTGTGCCAGCAACAATAACTGCAGCGACATCAGCAGCAGCGACATCAGCGACAGCGACTTCAGCAGCATCGACATCAGCAGCAGTGACAATAGCTGCAGCGACAACGACATCAGCAGCAGCGACTTCAGCAGCATTAAAAACAACAGCAGAAGTGGAATATATCAGCTTAGTCAGATATTTTAAATTTGTTTTGTTAAGCCTAATTAAGTAAAAAATTAAATTAAGATGTTATCGGAACAAATAATTAAGCTATTAGAGGCTCAAGCCTCGATAGCAAAGGAGATTAAGAAGATTGAAGCTGGTTATTTGACAGGCGATGTAATCCAAAGGTTAGGAGACCTTAAGAACAAAGTTACAGGCAATAATTCTGCACTTTTAGCATATGGAGTAGTCGATCATGACTACTATAAGAGACAGCAGTTCGAAAAAATGATTCAAAATATAGAGGAAATACATAAAAGTATGTAGAGTCAAAGAATAATGAAAATAATGAAAGTCATATAAAAGGACAAAAGAGATCCAAGCATTGCCAGATGTAAGGGAATTTTTAGAACAACGGTGCACTTCTCTTTACACGTCGCAGGATGAAGAGTGGAAACCGTTGAAAAAAGTAGTGCAATATGGTAAAATAAAAGAAAATTGTCCGCTATGTAAAATGGCAGGACATACCATAATTCACTGCTATAAGTTTAAGGGAATGAGTCCGATAGATAGAGGCCAGTTTATTAAAACACAGAGCCTTTGCACAAAATGCTGTAGGCATGATATGTATAAGAAGTGCTTATCTGAAATTTTATGTGGGACTTGTAAAAAACCGCATCATACGATGCTAAATATTCCCTACGAAAAGAGGGAAAATGTTAACACTTGCTTGACAAAAGAACAAGCATTCTTAGCCGCAGCACTTATGAAAGTAAGGTCAAGGAATCAAGGAATGGCTATCAAAGCCTTATAGCTCTAATTGAGCACTCATTGAGCTCTCATCGCAATGTACCATACTTTCAGAAGAAGCTGCGCAAATATTAAACTTAGTACGAAAAAGAGCGAACACCGAGGTAAGTGGAGTGTTACTTATGATACTTAATTTTTGACAGTGATGGAGATTAAGAGCACCAAATTATTAATAGTAAAACAACAACAAGCTATCCAATTCAGTTCCGAAGTAGCTAGCCTAATTAATAAAAAGGAAATAGAAACAAAAAATAAACTATTAAGCTTAAATTAGTTTTTAGACAAAGATGAGTTGTTACGAGTTGGAGGTAGATTGCAAAACTCCAATGCGGAATTTGAAGTTAAGTATCCCTTAATTTTAGATAAGTGTCACTTGACATCTTTCATTATCCATGATGCACATAAAGTAACATTGCACGGTAGAATTAATCTGATGCGAAACTATATCCAGAGAAAGTTTTGGTTATTTGGGCTAAGATATTGTTTAAAGAAAAATCTTAGCGAGTGTGTCACCTGTGCTAGGATTGACTAGAATATTGCAGAACAAATTATGGGAAATCTTCCGAAACACAGAGCTACAATGTCGCAATATCGTAGGTATTTGGGAAGCTGGGGTAAAATCAGTGAAATATCACTTAAAAATAGTAATTGGTGACGATAATTTAACCTATGAGGAAATGGCAACTCTATTATGGCAAATAGAATCGGTATACAGCTAAAAATTATTTTGCCGATCTGGATGTATTAACATATAGAACATATAGGGCATTTTATTATTGGAAGGCCAATATTTGTCCCGATTGAAACAATTTCAGAGGAACAAATCGGAAATCTGGATAGGTGGATATTAATTCAGAAAATGAAAAGACAATTTTGGATTCAATGGAAAGAAGATTATTTGCACACACTGCAACAAAGAAATAAATGGAAAATAGGAATGCAGAATATTAAAAAAAGGAAAAATTGTATTAATAAAAGATGAAACCTGTCACCCAGCTAGATGGCCCTTAGGAAAAATAGAAGGAATATATAAAGATAGGGACGATAGAGTCAGAGTAGTAACTATAGAACATCAAGACGGGTTGATAAAACGACATATAACTAAAACTTGTCCATTAGGTAGAATTGAGCCAGAAGAGCAAGACTCAGAAATGAATCCAAAAGAAACCAAAAGATCATTTAAATTGCTTAAATAGAAAGATAGCAGAGACAAGGTCATTTTGGGTCAAATTAGAAAGACAGGGTAGTTGGCTCTTCAAAGTTACAATAAACACTAATGCTAGAATTCAATGTAGTAACTCAAATCAATAACTAATTGATCTTCCGCAACAAGGAATTTTAGCAATAATAAATGGTTATACTTTGCGAGCCGATGATAAGTATGATAATAAAATATAAAGTTTCAGCCCAAACGACAACGACAAGATACGATATTTGGCCAATGGTTGCTATGGCAGCTGTACTATATATTGCTCTGATCGGATAGATTTTTGTTTGCGATTTATAACATTAAAATATAATCAAGCCCCCAAAAATTCAGCCCGATTGGTTAATATTTAAGCCAACAATAGGTATGAAAGCAAGTTAATCGAAAACGCACAGTTTATAGCTGTTTCCACTGGTTTTTGGGTTCTACATCCATTGAAGGAGGTATTTGGTATTTTTCCCGATAGGCTTCCATCACACATGCAGCAGTCAGCTTGATGACTAGAAAGCAATAAAATTCCGTCTGCAGTCCATCCGCAGTCAGCATCCCACTACCTAATTCGTTGGAAAGGTAAACGGAGGAAAAAGCCAGTGTGACCGTTCCTCTCCTCAGCTTTTGGGAGAATGGGAGAAGTGCCATTGGAATCACTCATTGTTTGAGAGCCTTTACCAAATAACCCGAGTTGATCCAATAATTGAATTCCAGCCAAAGCTCGAGCCCTTTCCGTCTATGACGACAATAGTGGTTACAAAAAAAAAAAATTCTTTCTGCTCTTTTTGTGGTGTCCGTATCCACTCTCCGTATCCACTTTCCATATCCATCCAAGGTTGTGGCCAATCGTCCCACACTTCCGCATCCGATTTGGAGATATTTTTCTGCGTATGATTGCCTAATATGCCAACAGGTCGAGAGAAGACCAAAAAACCTTTGCCGGTGAACCCTCAAAGTTTGAAAAGTCCACGAAGATCTTCCGCCCTAGAAACGGCCACCTCGGTGACTCGCAAAGTGAAGTCCTCAGGTACTCCAGGGTCCACCACAAACTCCGCTGGTTCGACGACCAAATCGGTCCTGTTCCCGTCGCCGGTCACGCTGAAAGTGCCAGTTCGTACTCAAAACAGTACAATCAGCGCTCGACACACCATCGCAATGGCCCAATCCGCTGTCTCCTAAGCGCGGGCCAAATTTGTGCAGCCATCGATCGGCTGACCAATTTGGAAGCCCGACTTACCACTCCCTGTACCAGCACTTTGTCCGCCCAGACCAACTGCAAAGCATGTGGGCAAAGGTGGATGCGGAGTTCGGGGCCTGTTCCATAGCATTGGTGGACGAGGATCCAAAGGCCAAGAAAGTCCTCCAAGACATGTATGGCGATTGCTATGAGCGTTATAAGCAGTGCATAGCTGATCTCACTGATCAGCTACAACAATCAGCACCACGTACTTTCGCACAGCCAGACTTCCACGGCGGCTTAACCGCACTGGCACCCCCCAGGGTCTCAACCGAAAATTGGGACAGCTTGCTGGTAACTATTTGCGCCTCCAAATTACCGAGGGGCATGGGCTTTGTGGGATGATTCCGTCACCAGAAAGAAAGAAATGATAGAATTCTTCCTCAGCCAGTGATATGTGATGCTCGAAACCATCGAGGGCAACCCGTCCGCTTTACACAGTTCGAAATGCGATTCAAATTCAAAGGAAGTCCTTATCCTAGGAGGGTTCACTCGTTCCAGACCACAGTGAATCCAAAGAGGAGCACGTGTGATCTCCGCTACGAAGAGAATCACCCTATCCGGCTATGCCATCACTTCCTCCAGATGAACGCTGATGCTCTTTTCAGCTGCATCAAACAAAGACAGCTTTATCTCAACTGCTCCGCACGATGCCATCAGATCCGGGAATGCCAATGTGCCCATAGCTGCATTACGTGTGATGACCGACACCACACGCTGCTGCACCGTGGCAATCCAATTTCCAGGGAATCCACTTCGGCAGTCGTACCAAATCCGAGCTCTTCCGACGCGCCGCCCAGCTTTCAAAATTATTTCGCCTTCGGCCAAAAAGCTGTCCTTCTGGACACGGCAATCATTAATATTTGCCCGCGTTTTAATCAACCCGCGATCCGAGACAACGTTTATCACGGAACGTCTCTTCAATAGAATCAAGTTTCCGTTCCAGCTCATCCTGGCACAGGTCTTCGGCCTCAATCAGACTGGACGGTTTTCGAAGGGTTAAAACTACAAAGATAGTGAGAGCTCTCTAACTGCGATTGCCCACTCGAAGAACGGCTTCGTTTCATGCTAGGGCGGCGTAACCTCGTCTCCGATCACCAAGAACATTATTCGTTTGCGTTTCGACGAAATCACAGCAACAATCAAGCAGTTGCAGCTGGCCGCGCTTAAACCCGTATTACCCATTAAACTGTACCCTATACGCGATTACGATTAAAGTTTAAGTTGATTGAAGTTCAAATGAATAAATCTCGAATTCTCTATATCGTGAAGTACATTATTAAACGCAAAGATTACCCATAGCATTTCTGCTCAACATTGAAATCTCGTATCGAGGATTTCACAACACAGACAGTATCCGCTCAATCCAAGAAGCTCTGTCATTTGGCCATCCGTTCCCGACGATGCCGGGCTTGCACTTTGACGATACAGCCTACGTTCTGCCAGAACTGGCGTGTAACCTGCCATCCTATCCGATCACGCAAAATTCGTTGCAAGACCTGGCGAACCTGGCATGGGCGGATCCGACATTCGACTGGGTACGCACAGGCCCAGTGCCTAAGGTGACGAATCCAATCTCATCGTTTTCGCGTCAAATTTCCAGACAACCTTTCAAACGAGTAAAAGACTCGGGCTCCTTTTACAAACGCAATTTCCTTCCAGCTCCCTCCGCAGAATTTCTCGAACGGCCTCCTACGCTGGACCGAAGGTAATATTTCCAAAATATTCACTGTATGAAAGTTCAACGCTCGGTTCCGAGTTCAAGCTTGAACTTGAATGTGAATCTGTCCTTAGCCCAACATAGCTTCATCAGACAATGTAACCGCGTTGCAATTTCCAATGTCCTAAATGTGCCTCCCATCCCTTCCAAGCTCGGTACTAATGTGTCTTCGTAGCTTTCCGTGTCCAGAGATGGACCCACGTTTTGGGTCTTTCTAACAACTGCCTGGCTCAGCAGCACTCCGAAAAGGACTGCCGAAGCAGCTATCGGTGCAAGAAGTGTCACCGGAACCATCATACGTTCTTGCACCAGGACGATGGCCCACACACGCGCTTCTCTCGACTAACAACTAGCGCAGCATCTCCAGCACGGTCTCCACCTCTTGAATCCTCGAAAAACAAGGCCCACGGCAACTCATGCACGCAATTGTGGAGTCCCGTCCACCTTTTGCAGCCTTGCAAGGGCGGGGGGAGAGAATGCTCAGGACAGCAGCTGTAACCCCAGGCTAATAGCCTGTTATCGCTGCTGGGTACTGCACTCAGTTAACAGCCGGTTACATCGCTCTGCCTTGTTTTCGCTCTCTTGGTTTTGTGCGCTCTTACGCACGTCGCTCACCGTTGTCTGAGCATATATGTGTAGCAAGGTAATAAATAGTGAGGCATTCAACTAGTATTTAAAATAGCATACAGCGCGCATTGGTATTTACCGCACCATCGATACACTCGGCGGGAAATACCAATAGTGAGATATCGGATAAGAAACATCGATAATAGAGTAAGTGCACTTTGTAAATGGCGATTGCGAGAGACGGACGCGCAGCTAATAAAAAAGAGTTACATCAAATCGCCGGGCTTGTGTTTTTATACCTATACAGTTCACTCACGCACCGATATTGGTCACTACAATTCCCGGGTTAGACGGCCTACATATGTTAGAATCAGTTACGTTTCCACCCTCGTTTCAACCTGTCGCGTCGTGCACATATTCATACACAATTATCATAAATACGAAAATACACTGAATCATTTTCTTTTCTTGGAGCAACAACAACTTGAATCTTTTCTTTTGGATATTTTCCCACTCGTCGCTGGTTACCAGCTCCGGTGATCCGCCCTCCTACAAACAATAATTAAAGAACTTTTGGAACTAAATAGTGTGAATATTTTTTTTATATTTAGAGTAAAAAAATTGTTAAAAGTACAATAGTTTTTATATATATATACATTTTACTACATACAAATGTATTTATTATCATAGAAAAATTATTATGTTTATGGTAATTATTCGGACCACTTAATTGAACTTTGATGTACATATATAAACCTTTCTTATAAAGCTATCATTCGTAACAAGTTCAATAATATCTGAGTCAGATTTAAAGTTACAAAAAATTGTGTATGTCTAACAGTAGGGCTTTATTTCTGAAACAATTTTAGTAAACGAACATCTAAACTGATATTGAGTAGTTTGTTTCTGTGTAGGCCTGATAGGAATTTTCTGTAAAAGATAAAAAATGTATAGCATTAGTAAATATGTGTGTTGTAGATGTTCAAATTGCTTTTATTCATGTAACAAATACAAAACAATAGTCTTAAAATTATGTAAAGTTATGAAAAGTATTTGTTTTTGGCAGACAATACGCCTTTGACTTAAACTCATAATTATCAAAGCCATGCAATTTTTTGCTGCTTAATTCTTAATTCTTAAGTCTTATGACCTGCCAAGACGATCATCTAGTGGTCCACAGAATGAGGCTATCAATATTAAAAGTTGATGAAATCTATTTATTTATTTATTTATTTATTTATTAAATTAACAAATTATCTGTTAATAATGGTACTTAGTTACTAAAGGCGGAAAAAGAGAAGTTAAAAGTTAGCTAAATTTAAGTGACTATAAATATTGCATGCAATTAGTTTAAGAGACAGTTCAGGGGATAGGGTTTGGCAGAGGGAGTTATAATTATGGCATAAAACCCTAAAAGGTTCATGATCAGCATAATTAGACCTACTTATGGGTAGACGGATAGGCCTAAAAGTACGGGTAGGTCTAGATGGAACGGCCAAGTCAATCTGACCCAAGAGAGTTTGGGAGTCAACAGTCCCGAGAAGGAGCTTGTGCACGAACATTACGCCATTGCATATTCTGCGATGGTGCAACGACGGCAGGTCAATAAGATTTAGCCTAGACCGGTAGGGTGGCAAGATTCTACCCGAGTCCCAGTTAAAGTTCCGAAGGGCAAAAAATAAAAATTGCTTTTGCACGGATTCAATAACAACCTGCTGCTCTTTATACTGCGGGCTCCACACACAAGAACAATATAGGACGTACTAACGAGATGTACAGTTGTTTCGTAACGTACGGGTCGTCAAACTCCTTGGACCAACGCTTGATGAACGCTAAAACACCCTTAGCTTTATTTACAGTTGCAGCTATATGGGTGTTAAAACACATCTTATGATCAAAAAGGACTCCGAGGTCATTTGAACTCGAAATTCGCTCAAGGAAATGATTTCCTAGAACATATGGGACAAAATAAGGAGCGCGACGGTAAAATGTCATAAGTTTGCATTTGGAAAGGTTCAGAAAAAGAAGATTAGTTGAACACCACAATAGTAGTTCACTTAGATCAAGTTGAAGGCGTGTGTGCAAATACCAATCAGAGTAAGAAAGACAGATTTTGACATCATCAGCATACATTAGTGTAGTAGAGTATGTTATAACTTGAGGAAGGTCATTCACAAATAAAATGAACAGAAGCGGGCCCAGATGACTTCCCTGTGGCACACCTGAAGTAACATTTACAGTATTTGACAACACGTTAGAAAACAAAACACGTTGAGTACGGTTAGAGAGATAGGACAAAATCCAATCTAGAAGATTCGTTGGGAACCCTAATAAAGAGAGCTTGTGAATAAGCAGAGCATGGTTCACAGAATCGAATGCCTTGCTGAAGTCCGTAAAAACTACATCCGTCTGCAAACCAATTTGAAAACCACGGTGGATTAGGTTAGAAAACTCAAGAAGGTTAGTCGATGTTGAACGATGTCTGAAAAAACCGTGTTGCGACGGAGATATCAAGCTGCAACAAAGATGTTGCAGTTGCCGGGTGACCAGGAGCTCAAGAAGCTTCGGGATGGCGGAAAGCTTTGCGATACCACGATAGTTTTCAATGTTTGATCTTGAACCTTTTTTGTGAAGCGGAATGATGTAGGACTCATTCCAAATTACTGGGAGACAAGGCTGTTCCAAGGAGAGGTTGAAGAGAAAGGTCAAGGCTTTGCAAAGGGACTGGGCACAGTGTTTTAAAATCCAACTTGGTACCTTATCTGGACCCGCAGAAAACGATATGTCCATAGATGACAAACCTTCCAGAACAACGTGTTAATGTGTGTGTGTGTGTAGGAAGCTGGGTTGCATACGGTACATAAACCGTCTACAGTTTGGACGTCGCAACTAGAACTTGAACCAGTTGGACTGCGGAGTGGGTATCCTACGGTGCGCAAGGGAGGGTCTGAAGACACGGCGGCAGCCTCTGATGATTGCGATGGAAGATGAGTGACAGGCAGTTATGGTACTGTTTCTGATACTGATTTTATTGACAAAAATGATTCTTATTTATAGGTAATAAAAGGTACAAAAGTGCTGAGTCTGTAAAATATATGTTTTGTGTATTATGGATAATTTTAGTGTCTGGTGGGCAATTGCGACATTTTATTGGTCAGCAACTGCCTCCGCTGTCTTCGCACTCTGCGGAGAGAGTGCATTGTCAGCAGAACTCACTGCAGTGGCGGAGAGAGTGCATTGTCAGCAGAACTCACTGCAGTGGCTAGTGTGTTGTCAGCAGAACTCACTGCAGTGGCTAGTGTGTTGTCGTGAGGTATTATATTGCATGTTAAATGGAACACTGTGTCGCGGTGTCACTGTGTTATGCCGACGGGTCTTATAAGCTATTACTTAAGCATACTTCTGCAACTGAACATTCTCCCGGCCGTTGAAACTGTGTTCAACCATCGTTCAAGTCGACGGTAAACCGGCGTGCAAGGGGTATAGGGGGTGATGACATGGCTGGATCGGGATTTGATGGCCTTGGTTTCCATAGTTGATACTTCTTCCGGAAAATGAAGGCAATGATCAGTAGAATTGATATTGCTAGGGCTGCATAAGCAACGAGTTGATGGTGCTGCACGGTGGTGAGATGGTGTGGCAGCTCGTGCTGATTGATGGCTGATAGTTGCTGGCGTAGATCACCAAGCTCTTGAAGGAAGTCTGATGTCTGGTTCTTCAGTTGCCACATTGGTGGCGAGGGTGATGTCTCCGGTGGGTTCACGTCACCAAATCGAGTGTAAGTCGATTTTACTTCGCTGATTGTGGTGCTGAAGGTACTGATGCTTACTTTAGGATTGCGAGCAGTGCAACCAGGGGCCATGGAGAGTAGCCCAGTTCCTTCCAGTGTTATGGTTGACGGAACTCCGTTGCATACTGCTTGAAGTTTAGTTGTAGAATGCGTTGCGAAGATCCATTTATTTGGATGCTGAGTTTTTAGCCACACCGTGTCAGCCTTTGTGTGTGTTACCTGACACAGTGTTTCTGTTTTATTGTTAAACAGTTGAAACTCACAGCGATTGTCCACATTGAAGATCGTCTGGTGGTCAAAGCAGATGAACTCCTCGTTGTGTACTTTAAGACAACGTCGGAATTCCTCTTGGGTAGTGCCCATGAACTGGTCTCGGTGGATGTTAACTGTTACTATGGTGGTCCTGAGGTCAAATAGACTCCAGCTTGTTGAATCCCAAAACGGAATTGGGATGATGCTGAAGACTTCGAGCTGAGCTGTTGAGACCAGCGGTAGCGTCAGCTTGAAGATGACGTGCTTTGCAGTAGGGGTTCCTTCGGCTCGCATGATTCTGTATAGTTGAATCACCTCCTTCGTTGTGACCGGCAGCATTTGATCTTGTGGCAAATGATCCCGTATCTGGTCTAGTTGGTCTATTAGTTGCTCGGGCGACACCAGAGTGGGGCTTATTCTCCGATGATGAATACCGATTGGGACATCAGATATGTCGGACTGCATTCGTTGGAGAGTTGTTGTGAGCAGCGTTAATTGTGCTATTAGTCCTAAGTACGCTTGAGTCAGATGATCGCTGTGATACGACCCTCTTTCTCGGTTGATAGTAGCCAAATGCTGTTCCAAAGTTTTTAGGCGATTATCAGTTGTTAATTTGTCCTTTCTGACTACGTTTATTGTCGCGTCGACAATTGATGTTTGGTTTTGGAGCAGATGTAGTAGAAAGTCTTCATTGGTTTTCACTTTCTCAATCACTTGAGTCATCTCTTCTGCGTATTTTGCGTCGAGAACACCAAACAGGCTGCTTGCTACATTTCCTATGATGTCCAGCGGCGATCTGCGTTTTCGAGAGTTTTTCATTAAAACGCTTCCTGCTTGTAGCTCGTTATACACATGTTGAAAGTGTTGAACTATGGAGTTGCATGCCGGAACATTTTTTAGTTCAGGGCACATGTATCGTAACTCTGAAATTCCGGCAGACATTAGTTGCATATCCTTCCAATATGGGTCCAAGTCATAGTATACGATTATGGTCCACTCAGACGTTGCTATTCTTGATGTTCCAAGTTTTTCATAAAATATTCCAGGCTTGTTTGCGAATTGTGTCACATTTATTGACTGTGACAATGCTAATGGAAGCATGAGCAACAGCACCACTAACGTTGATGTTAGTGTAGGTGACAATTTTGTTGTTCGCTGTGTGGGTGGCTCATCAATCTCCGTGGTGTCACTGATCACGTCGGGGTCACCAAATGTTAATGTGTGTGTGTGTGTAGGAAGCTGGGTTGCATACGGTACATAAACCGTCTACAGTTTGGTCGTCGCAACTAGAACTTGAACCAGTTGGACTGCGGAGTGGGTATCCTACGGTGCGCAAGGGAGGGTCTGAAGACACGGCGACAGCCTCTGATGATTGCGATGGAAGATGAGTGACAGGCAATTATGGTACTGTTTCTGATACTGATTTTATTGACAAAAATGATTCTTATTTATAGGTAATAAAAGGTACAAAAGTGCTGAGTCTGTAAAATATATGTTTTGTGTATTATGGATAATTTTAGTGTCTGGTGGGCAATTGCGACATTTTATTGGTCAGCAACTGCCTCCGCTGTCTTCGCACTCTGCGGAGAGAGTGCATTGTCAGCAGAACTCACTGCAGTGGCGGAGAGAGTGCATTGTCAGCAGAACTCACTGCAGTGGCTAGTGTGTTGTCAGCAGAACTCACTGCAGTGGCTAGTGTGTTGTCGTGAGGTATTATATTACATGTTAAATGAAACACTGTGTCGCGGTGTCACTGTGTTATGCCGACGGGTCTTATAAGCTATTACTTAAGCATACTTCTGCAACTGAACACAACGCTTTCCTCGAAAAAGGGCAGAAAAATGCTGTTAGCTTGAGGTAGCTGGTACGGATACGGAGTGGATGCGTTGTAAATTTGAGACGAGTACGTTGTTTTGAAAAAGGTAGCGAATAAATTTGCAATACCATCAGCAGAAGCTTCTGTTTTGTTATGGTAATGAAGGGACGGAGGAAAAGCATTTTTTAGGATCACTACGAAAGTTACTACTTCATTGTGAAAGGTAATGATTATAACACTGACTATCAACGGCAAGGAACAGAGAGCGAGCGGAGGAGTATAGAGCTAAGGCCGACGTGGAGCCCGACTTCTGGTACTTTTTATAGAGCCGGGATTTATTGTTTTTTAAGTATGAAAAATACTTAGAGAACCAGGGAGGCTTGGACGATACGGGTACAGTGATATCTGGAACAAATGTATTTAGGGAGGAGTAAATAGAGCTATAAAACGAGCTAACAGTTGCATCTATGTTCGGTAATGAATAAAGAAACGACCAATCAACACGAGAGATGTAGATCTAAATCGATAAAGTTTGTTTTGCGAAAACACTTTATGTGACAAGGAGCCTTGGAACTGTCAGCACCTCCAGATTGTGTACACTCCAGGGATATCGACAAAGTTGGATGGTAAGGATCTTCAGGGAGTGATATTGGGCTTGCTCTAGATACCGTAGCAAGAGAAGCATCGTTAACAAAAACGAGGTCAAGAAGTCTGTCCCTAATGTTTTTAACGGCATTAATTTGGACAAAGGAAATATCCGTTAGCCCATTGATAAAGTCATTATGGCAATTGGGAAACAACAGGTTAGCGTCATCACAAGGCAGCTAAGAAAGAAATGGGAGGTTAAAGTCCCCCATGACAATAAATTCGATCATTGCACCCTAATGCAGATACGACAGTATTAATTGCTGAGAGGTGGTGTAAGTAAGTAAGTAAGTAAATAAAGCCACCGTTGGCGGATTTACAGATAACGGCGAGCCATGAGGCAGGTGGGTACCAATCGGATTAGGTTGCAAGAGATTGGTATCATTATGCGGAATTTTCCGTCTAGGCGATTCGCTCAAGAGTTTGAGCCCAAGAAACTGTGATTCAAGGGCAAGAAAATTTCTCGTTGAGAGCCAAAAATTGTTTTCGGACATCCAGAAACCCAGTTCGATTCTGTCTCATAAATGTGCGCATTTCGGCCTCAATCTCCCGACAAGCCAGACATGACCAAGACAGGCCCATGCGTTTCGAGATCAGATCATTCAGCTGGCCAAAATTTCCGCCACCAGCACATTTTATGTGGGCAAAATTGTCGCACAGCCAGCAGCCTGCACGAGTCCGATGCGTTACGTTGCGAATATTGAATTTATATTAAACACTTGTTTACAAACAAAACACTGGTGATTAACACAAAGTAGAATCAAATTAAAGAGATGCGATGATATATCACAACAAAGTCACAACCGGCTTAAGAAAGAGCTAGAAGCGAATCTATGGAATGGTTTTTGGACGTTAGGAAAAAAAATGATTCGTAAAGAAATATCTTAAAATTCATGATGCTGTATGCATTTCAACTAAGCAAATAAAAAACATTTTCTTTGAATATTTGGTTTATCAACGCAATGGATGCCATGATTTCTTCCACTCCACTATGGTCCAGAATTTGTTTTTTTTTGGCATAAAGTCGAAATTTTGATTTGAATGGATTAGTTTTTTCTTACAAATTCTCAAAGTAAACTCATCATAGATGTTAAAAATTAAAAAAATTATTATTAAGCTTCCCTAAAGCTTATTTCGAGCTTTTGAAAGTGAGCAATCGATCAGCTTATTGTGATACAAAAATTGGCGCCAAATTACTTGTTTACATTTTTAAGTGACGCTCGAGTAGATTTGCTCAAAAAAATGAAAAATGAAGATAAAGGTATGTAGTATCTGATGTGTATTCCTAAGATTCAAGTTTTGTTTAATGTCCAATTTATGTGTATTTTTGTAGAAAATTTAGCTGCGTCCCCTGTGTTTCGTAGAATATAGCTAATGAACTTTGTTCTGCTGAGAAAAACTAACTACGTGAGCTTGTACCTACAAATGTTGTAATTGACTGGAAAGTAACATGTTTGGCCCGTTTTGGCACCTTTTCTTTAAATTTGTTAATATTCAGGAAAGTTCGAGTTTTTTCAACCACATTTGGCGAAACAGCAATCGACAAAAAAGTCTTTCTCACATTGGATTATCAGTAAAATCAATAACAACCATTTGGAAAATAAAAAAAAAGAGAAATACATTTTTAAAAATTTAATTTATATTAGTTTTAATTTTAATTAATTTTTAATTTAATTTTAATTTAATTTTATTAATTTAAAAAAAAAACGTTCCCCGTTGTGAGTTGCTGCGGCAAACGCAACTCTACATTTATACCCGATACTAAGTCAGTATGGCTCTCCTCCGGCATTCGCCGCTAGTATTAAACGACACGACAAAGAGTGCGTGCGAGAGAGACAAAAAAATAGGGTGAGCGTTTCGTCGGGCGCTGCGTAGCCTCTGCAAATTTATTTGCTCCTTTTGGCTATACAAATGATCCGATCTGATCCAGATTCAGCGATGTGATAGATATGGTCATTCTCTATGGCTGTGCGTTTTTAGTTTTGTCGAATCTTCAATATTGTGGATGCCACAGATTTTCATCCTTTGTGGGGGCGGAAGGGGTGGTGCGATACTTTGAAGTATACGTTTTATAGTGAGATCTAACAGGAGTGTGGATACCAAATTTGGTTACTCTAGCCTTAATAGTCTCTGAAATTTGTGGATGCCCCAGATTTTCGTCCTTTGCGGGGGGAAGGGGGTGTGGCGAAATTTTTGAAGAAACTTGTCAAGGTCTTATATCACAGGAGTGTGGATACCAAATTTGGTTGATCTAGCTCTTTTAGTCTCTGAGATCTTGGAACTCACATTTTGCAATAGGCAAAGCCGACCATGAAACCTGTGTGTTAGAGAAAGAGACAGAGCGATAAAAAATGAAATTGTTTTCTTGATTCTGGCTATAATAATTATACGATCTGGTTCAGATTTTGCACTCCAGAAGATATAGTCATCCTCTACGATTCTGTGTTTTTCTCGTATCTTTAAAATGGTGGATGCCACAGATTTTCGCCCTTTGTGGGAGTGGAAGTGGGCGGGGCGAAGCTTTGAAATATACTTATAACAGTGACATAACACAGAAGTCCGGATATAAAATGGCGCTCTAGCTCCTATAGTCTTTGAGCACTAGGCGCCTATAGGGGCGGACAGACGGACAGACAGACAGGGTTCAATCGACTCGGCTATTGATGCTGATCAAGAATATGTATACTTTATGGGGTTGGAAACGATTCCTTCTGGACGTTACACACATCCACTTTTCACTCATTTTGAGTATCGTGTATAGTAATTTTGAATCCTCCATTAAAAGAACCCTTCTGAAGTGCAACAAAATGATGGAACGACTTCTAAAATAACAATTATTGGTGATGAAAATTGTAAGACACCAAAGATAATGGGACGTCCAGCATTACATTATAGAAATGTAGGGACAAGATTAAAAAGAAAACTGGCACCTGATTCTGCAAATGATAATAATAATTGCACGAAGAAGAAGATTCATCATGAATGTATGACCTCGCTGCGGCAGTTTCTGCTCAGAAAGAACGCAGGACCGACGTGGCTTTTGTTCTGACAAAAACGATTAGAACACCTGAATACCCGACTGAATCGAGAAACCATCTTCAATTGCAAAAGACCATTCCACTTACACCAGATAAAGCTTTAGCTTACCTCCTGGAAAATTCACTCAACAAGCAGCAGTATACAAACACTAGGCTTTTAAATAAAAGTCATAACTGCGACATTTATCCTAGCTATAATCAAGTAATGGAAGCTAAATTGCTAATGCTCGAGTGCCAGTACAAAATCTTTTCGATCATACAGCACATCGTATAATTAAATTTCAATCCGATGGTTTCAAGCAGTTCCCAGATGCTTCTGAAATCAAATTAATTTTGTAGCTATGGATTTGATGGTTCAACGGGTCATAGTATTACAAGCAGAATTTTTTAACTGAAATATCTGATAGTCAATATTAAGATAATTCTTTATTTGTAACTTCTGATATACCCATAAAAATTACAGACACCTTTCATCGGAACACCCGGACAAATAGAACACCGCAGATTTAGAAGACGGAATAAAATGTAAAAAAAATACAGATTATCACATTCAAGGAAAAATAGTCCGGTAAATACTATGAAAAGGAAAGGAAAAACAAGAAAAAGCATGTTTCCAAAGAAGTATTAAGTCTTCTGGAGTTGCCGTCTACAGAAAACAAAGATTCATGTGAATACGAAAACGACTCGCAATCTGATTCTGATATGTACGAAATATAACTAGAAGAAGAAGAAATTAAAATTAAAAACACAAATTAATGTATAATAAATTTCCATAGATAAAAAATAAATATAACAAACTTTAAATAAAATATTAAATATAATGATTTAACAACAAAATGTAATAAATTTGACGTATGTAATTTAATTTTCCGACTTTATGAAAAAAATACGATTTCTGGAGGGTGGTGAGGGGAGGTGTGCTGCAAGTACAAGTACAAGTATACAAGTATATGTACAAAATTTGAAAGCGCTAGCGTTAATTTGGAGCTCTGTGCTAAAAAAAACTGAGTTGCTGGCTATAGCATGCTGGGGAAGGGGGGTGATGGCGTGGTCGAATCTAAAAAAAAAACGAAAAATGATAAAAATACTCAAAATAATTGTGAAAAGTTTCAAGGCTCTAGCTTTACAACTAGACTTTATGACAAAAAAACGACTTCTGGATCATAGTGCAGTGGAAGACAAAGCTCTTGTTTGACTGGCAATTATTATTATTTATTGTGGCACGGAGACTGGCAGTCGTAGTCAGAGTATTTTGTGTGAACTGTCCAGAATTTTGATTGGATTTGTATTTTCCTCATACTGGGGTGGGCAGTGTGGTGCCACAGTACTGTCATTGATGTAATTAAGTATATTTATTGATTATGTTTAGTTAACAATTACTCAGAAGCGTTAGCTAGCTGAGTAATATTAAACGTTAGGGTTATAATTGTTATCGAACTCGGTAGAGAGAGAATTAATTGATCAAGGGCGAGCGATACGCTGCGCTTTATTTAAATTCAAACTTAAGACTGATCATTAATAAAATTAAAAGCTATGATTGCAGACGGCTTCGCGGACAGTGCTGCCGCGGCGCTGCCGTCACTGCAGAATCGTCGCCGCCGTTCCAAGAGCTCCAACGTCGCTGGCAACTGTTCGGCACCCGTGGGAACTGCTGGCCTTCGCCTTTTGGGTGGTGTTGAATTGCTGCAGCTGCTGCCAACATTGTTGCGACACATCCGTCGCACCTGTGACTCTGATCGTAGACCTCGCTAATATGCTAGATCAGCACACGTCCAGTGTCGGTTGTTAACTACTCCCCCTCTCAAGATCGACCGCCCTCGGTCCCGTCATAGTTCTGGACTATTTCGGAGACTTGTAGAGCGTTGCGACGTCTTCTTGCGAAGTAGTATGCTCCCGAGCCCAAGGCGCATACCACTACTACTAGGCCGAGTGATATCGTTGAGGTGGTAGCTGTCTCTGACTTCATTGATAAAGTTCAGATTCTCTGCGCTCAGCCGGTGAATAGGGTAGGCTAAGTGTTGTGTCGTGGCCGCTGATGTTTAGACGGTGGGGGTTCGATTCCGAATGCTGTTTCGGTTTAGGAATCGAGCGTTGTCGACGGTGGCAAATGAACGGAATGTGATGAGGTTTGTTCCATGGACCCTTATGGGAGCACAGTCGTCAAACACACAGTGACAGGGTCGAGGTGGCTTGGTTGCGTCTGACAGTGAGCGATGTCCCCTGAATGGAGAGCTGGCGCACTGGTAACGTTCTCTGACCCCTTGCAGTATGGGGTACTTGTCATAACGCCCACGGGCGTTAAGACACTAAATTTTGTGTCATAAGGCCCTCGGGTCTTAACACCCCTGGGCATTATGACATGCACCCTGCAGAATGTGGCTGTCGCTGTTTGGGTGCAATTCGTCGCGGCCATGACCTTCCCGTTGCATTCGGCTACCAGGTTGTCTTGTAGCTGGAGTACCAGCCCGTTGTGCGCGACTGGGTAGATGGTGATTTTCCTGATAGCATGCTTACAATGGGGAATCGGATTCTACAATTTATGATGTTTTCTTTACGATCCATCTTAATATTAGACACTTTCATTAAGTCTGTAGTAGAGGTCCCTGTATCTTGATCAGTGAGAATTGATTCGATATTAGTGTGGTCTATAATCTCTGGATAAATTACGTTAACCTTTTCAAGAGTTAAGGTGAGCATGAGAGCCCCCAATTCGGTTATTAGCATTCTATTGCGCGTAGTGAGAGTCTCGAACAGGTGACCCGTGTCCACCTGCTGGTCTTTTGCGGTCTTCAGTATTTTATTTACTGTGTCCGTGAGCTGGCTAATTTTTTCTTGCGTCCTGGTGTTAATGTTGATTAGTCTATTTTTTGCAGTGACTAGCTGCGTCTGTATTCGTTCTATATTCCTAAGGTCGTTTGCGTCTGGCGTACCCGCTACAGCCTTAAGAGCTTTCCCCAGGAAGTCAAGGCTTCTTACCCTTCTATGGTGAATGTCGAGGGCAGTTGGCATGTCTTGTACGTGTCCCGTGTCTATCTCCAACAACTTCCTCATGTGGGATTGTGGAAACAAGACTGTCAACTTCATTGTCTCGTCGGTCATGGATCTGTAGTCGGTGAGGTTAGTCGAGTGTCGTAAGTACCCTTACTGTCCATGATGGGAATATAGTTCGAGGGCGTGTAGTCCGTTACCCGTGCCGTCGTCGTGGTCAAGAGTGAAAGTGTCAGTATTATAGGCCTAAAATGTTATAAGGAAGAAGGGATTAAAATTAGACATTACCGACAGAGATTGTCCTTGTGGACCACCCTCCCCTTGATGAGGACCGTTGTCCCCAAGTCCGCTTCAACCGTTCTTTCATCACAAAGGGGCGAAAGTTTGTTTCCTAGCCTGCGGCTGGTTCTTACTAGGACTCCTTCGCTTACTTCGAATACCCTGTTCTGTCGGTTTTTATTTATTCTGGCATTTTGCTCGACCTGGGCTTCTTCTATCTTTTTTATAATGCCCTGGATGCATTCCGGCGAAGCAGGGGTTACGACATCCTTGGGCCTTTGCTCAGTTACCGAATGAATGGAGCTGTTATATTCGACAGGCTCATTATCGCAATAGACTTGCGTTGTCGTATCAGTAGAGAGGGTCGTAGGTCCTCTATTGTCCTGGATGCAATGGATTGCACCATTGCGAACTTGGATAGTTTGTCTATGCTGGTGAGGAAGAATTTTTTGTCTGTGTGTGACTCTCCGGCCTGTGAGGGAATCGGCGTTTGGCCGAGCTTTTGGTTTTTTGGGTGCCTATCGTACTTTGCTCTTTCGCAAACTTTACAATTTAGGACCACCTCGTTGGATAATGTAGACATTTTGGGGAAATAATATTCTGTCATTATTTGTTTGACATTTTCCTGCGCTGCCCTGCGCTGCCCTGTGGGCTCTGTTATGCTCTTTGGTGATTATTTCTCTTCTGTCACTAGCGTTGAATACGTCAGCCACGAGGATCTTGCAGTGCCAGAATTTTGTGGCTGGGAAGGCTTTTATCACCCCGTGTTGGGTTTTGACCAGTGCTGGCAGGCTGCAGTGAATTGCATTTATTACGCCTCGATTGATGACAGACTTGACTGTCTCCACTAAGGTTTCTTTGTCGGTGGAAGGTTACGGAAGCAATTCAACGGTTTGTCAGTCGTGTCGATTGTGTAGGTCAGGGACAACTCACTGTGGATCGTGGCCGCATCGGACTCCGGCTACTGGTGGTTGTTTTGTGGGGCGTCAACGTTTTGGCGCGATAGAGCATCGGCCACGTGGTTTTCTTTGCCTGGTTTGTAAAAGAGCTTGGCCCCTGTTTTGTCTTTCCAGCGTATGATTTTGGCATTTGGGTTGCTGTCAGATACTGAGAACGTGAGCGGCTGATGGTCGGTAAATATGTTAATATTTTTCGCACCGCAAAGGAAATGCCGCAGTGGCTAAGGCTCAGACGATAGCTAGCAGTTCTCGCTCGTTAGGAGCGTAATTTGCTTCTCTATCTTTCAACGATCGAGATATCATTGTTATTGGGCGGCCGTTCTGGAACAGAACGGCTCCGATGCCATAAGCCGAGGCGTCTGTGGTCAGGTTTTAATGGCTTTTGGTGGTCAGGGTACATGAGGGTAACGTCCTCCGAAGCTAGAATGTTTTTTAACTTTTCAAACGCGTTGCGTTGGGCCTCATTAAACTGTACCTGGATCTTTTTTGATCTGACCTTGCTGACGGATCCGTTTTCTCCTTTAAGAATGTCGGAGATTGGTTTCGCGATTGCTGCGAAATCCTTAATAAAACAATGGTAATAGCTGGCTAGACCCATGAATGATCTGACGCTAAGTACCGTTTTAGGCTCAACGTAGTGCTGAATGGCTTTCACCTTTTCAGGGTCCGTTTTTGCGCGGTGTTTAGTTACGATAAAGCCGAGGTACTCGACGCTCTCTTTAAAAAATTGTGACTTTTCGCGGGCCACCCTCATGTTTGCACTATGAAGGTTTTTTAATACCCAACCAACGTGTTTGACGTGATCTGCCTCGTTTTCGGAGAAGACGATGACATCGTCAACGTACACGTAGCACGACTTATCGATTTGTTCCCGTAGAACGTCATCGATCGTGCGCTGGAAAATACCTCCGGCATTTTTTAAACCGAAGGGGAGTCGACAAAATTCGTACTTCCCCCCGCTAAATGAGATTGCCGTTTTCTCACGATCAGATTCTGCCAGAGTGATCTGGTGGTATCCTGATTTGAGATCGAGAGTGGTGAAGTACTTTGCTTTACCTAAGTTTGCCAGTATCATGGTGATGCTCGGCATGGGGTATGTGTCGGAGATGGTTTTTAGATTCAGTTTCCTGAAACCGATTACTAGGCGTTTCCTCCTATTGCCCGTCTCGTCTGTCCCCTTTTGGTCCACTACCCATACCGGATTGTTGTATGGCGATCTGGACTTCCTGATGATGCCATTTCGTAAGAGATCGTTGACCTCTGAAGTTACGAAATCTTGGACACCTTTGGGATATGGGTACAGCTTTGAGTAGACCGCGTTTTCGTCGGTCGTACGGATTGTAGCCACTACGGCTGTGTTATAAGGCAGCGACTCGTTAAAGTCTGCGAAAGCCTTTTGGTAGCGGTCAAGCATTTTTAGGAAATCTGCTTTTACCGCAGTTGGTGCTTGTATATCTTCGTTTTTAGTGTGGTTGACGTTAGTACATTTGAGGTACTGCAGCGCCTCCGAAGTTGCACCTATTTTTATTGTGCCTTCATCAAGACATAATACTGCCCCTACTTGTTTTAGTAGGTCAAGTCCTATGATCCCATCGAATGTAGTCATGGAATCTAATAGGAAGAAGAAGGTGTCGTGACGAAACATGGGTACCTTGCATTTCTGCGTGATGTTGTTTGAGCCATGAATGGAGTGCACGGCGAAAAGGGATTCGACAGGGGTAACGTTCTTTAGCCGTTCGTTTGGTCTGATATAATTTTTGGCCGAACCCGTGTCGATTAGGAAAGACATGTCTATCCCTGCTATTCTGCGCCAAATGAACGGCAGCAGGGACCTTTCCCTAAAAAATTGGCGTTGTCGCTATCTATGTCAAAGTCGTTGCCGTCGTCTATTTCGGCTACCGCTTCCTGTGCTACTTGAGCTTTTTGTAATGGGGATTTTTACCCTGGTGGTTCTGGTTGGACTGGTTCGTGCCTTGGGATTACTAATTCTGACGGCCGTGTTGCCGTTGGTCAGAGCGTCCCCTTTCTTCCACACCCCTAGCATAGCTTGTTGCGAAAGCATATCTTTCGTGGTTTGCCTCCAACTCGGGGGGTGAGCGGAGAACAGTACGTCCGTCAATTTCCGCTTCAGCCCAGAGATGAATACACGGAGTGGGTCGCCTCTGAACTTTTCGCATATGCCCTGTGCCAAGCTAATGTCGTAGGTCATGTGGGCCTTGTTGGTCAAAAAAGTAAGTTTCTTTTCAACCTCATCATAGCTGCAGAATCGGCATTCCGCCTTGATTCAGCGTGTCCATTAATCCGGATTATGAGTATGGCCTGGTAATTTCGGGAGCTTCCGTCATACCCTTTCAAAATTTTGTTTGTGGCATGGGACGCCTGTCTCCATGCTACGTATGTTTTCTGAGTTCCGTGGAACTCAGGGACACACTTCACTGCGTCGAGAGGCTCATCGCAAAGGACCCCGTCGGTTATTTCTACATCCCAATAGACTTTCACCTCGGGTAGCGCGAGGAGTGGGTTTTGTATTTTAGAGTTTACTAATGCTATTTCTTGCTGAAACTCCTGTTTGAGGACGTCCTCCCTCCTAGTGTTCTCTTGCGCCTGCACAGTGAGTGCGCTTTGGACGGCCGTGTCAATTATAGCTCTGAGATGTTCAGCGTCCATATTTGTTTTTTTGGTTTGGTCAGGTACTTGGTCAGGTACTTGTAGCTCAATGAACCCCCAAGCAAACTTTGCTAACGTTCTCGCACCAAGTTCATGTCGTTTCTGTTGTTTAGTCTATATCTGTCCATTCGGTTTTAAGCAGATTTATTGCAATACTACGTCATGAATGGTCACCGAAATGAAAATTTACTAGCTCACTCGCTTTAGTTTTATTTTTACTTTATTTAAAATTGACTTTTTCTCAATATTATCGAAATCCTCACTTTTCAAATCACTTACATGCTTTCTAACTTAGAAATATCCAGCGCAGCAGTCGTGTTAATATTTGAGCGTATAATTGTTTAAGCTTTCACAATAACAAAATTTTTACACTTTTGTTTGGGTTCTTTTTATGTTCGGCGCCAATGATTTAATTACACGACAACACAACGCGTATGAACAGAAGCGTTAGCTAGCTGAGTGATATTAAACGTTAGGGTTACACTCGTTAGTAGCCACCATTGAGAACGCTCTTCACAATAAATAGTATGCACTGGAAGTATTTGTGGAAATATCTGGAGCATTCAATAAAGCGGCCACAGCCACAATAACAAATCGCCTAGAAGCGATTAACATACACCTAGCGATCAACCTTTGGATCAAGAACCTCCTAAGTTGTAGACGGGTGCAATCGGAGTGGGGCACCGCTTCCATGGGAAAAGGGGCTCACAGAGGCACACCTTAGTGTGGAGTCTTGTCGCCCCTCCTGTGGATGGAGGGGTATCTGGCGATCAACAACCTCATCAAGAGATTTTAAAGGATTATTACGGGTGTATGTCCATCGACCCTCAGCCCATTAATGGAACGTACACTCAGGGAGATTCGTGAGTGGGTGGAAGAGGTAGGACTCGGTATCAACGCGGACAAGACGGAGCTCATCCTTTTTACCAAGAGATACAAGGTAACGATAAGCAATCGAAACCCTACTTGGAATCGACCCCCTGGACATTTACGCTCGTCTGACTGCAGGAAAGGCAGTGCAGCATATTACCGCACCAGAAAACATGTTGTCACAAGGATACGGACATAGTTCAAATGGCAGGGATATGACTAGATCTACAGACTACATAACCCCCCAACCTTGTCTCGATATCAAAACTATCTCATCTCTGGTACCCGAAGACTGGAAAATTGGAAGGGACCAAGCTGAGCACCTCAACATATTCACAGACGGCTCCAAGATGGTCGGAAGGGTAGGAGCGGGCCTATACTGCACAGAGCCTGAGATAAGGCAGCATATTCGAGACGGAAGTTTTCGCCCTCAGGAAAGCAGCAGAGGTCGCTTAGCTTATAGAACAAGCACACGATGCGGTCAACCTAATCGTCGACAGCCAAGCGGCGATAAGATTCATGCAGTCGTCCGCGGTCAGCTCCAGAAGTGTCTTGGCGAGCATGGAGGCACTAGACAACCCTAGCAAGGCAAAGTCGAAACTAGGCAGCGGACGTACTAGCTAAGAAAGGTGTCGGGTTGGCAAATGGGAGAACCGAGAACGTGCCTGTCTCTCTTAGAACGCTACAAAGCGATTTAGAGAAGCCGGCCGGCTCACAGACAGAAAGTAGGTGGAGGAGAGTACCACCACCTACAGAACCTCGAAAACCATGTGCAAAACTGCACCTGCCACGGAAGGACTTCAGATTGTTAGTGGGAATACTTACAGGTCACTGTCTGGCTGCGCCACATACAGTGAAGCTAGGAATCACCAAAACCACCAAAAATCATCTCATCTGCGACTGCCCAGATCCTTTCCAATCTTTTCGATTTCTCCGTGAGACAGTTTTTCGAAGTTTATACTTGGGTCTTTACATTTTCCTTTAAGCGGAACACATACACGTACACTCTAAGCAGCTTGAGGTGTGACGAAAATCCTCGATGACATCTAAAAGCTCCGAGCTTCGCGTAGCAGCGGTCCACCCGACCGCAGTCTTCATCTTTGCCAGCTCGAAAGGTTCGAAAAGAGAGTTCTTGGGCCAGTTTTCTTCTTCCTTGTTTAGTCCTTCGAACCAAATTGACTGAACGATTTCGTTGGCGTCACAAAATCTTGAGAAAATCAGCCAGGCTCCGTTTTTCACATTCACAAAAGTTTTCCGATTTATGTTTAAATACACATAAATTGGGGCTCCCGTTTTCACATTCCGCAAGATTTATTCGTTTTTAAATCGAATATATTTTCGTTGACAAAATGAAAAGTATACAACGAAACGAACCTTAATTGCAAAAGGAAAAATAGATGACTTATTGCTGCATTAACATAAACTTAACACCTATATCAGGGTACTTTAACTTTTGCTTTCTTTATAAATAATTGTATTTTAAACCAATCTCAAATTTGGCTCTGAAAAATTTGGCCAGGGAAATAAAAATTTTCGTTTTGGTGCAAACAGAAAAAATATGTGAAAGCTGGAGAACCTTAAAACGAAACGTTTTCGCGGCATATATCAAGCCTTGGGAGTGTTTTGGTCTTAAGCGACGGTACTTTGGACTTGGAAGTCAACAATGATATTTTTAAACCTTCTGCAGTTCTGCTACCTATATAGACGCACGATCTATATGGTGCGTCAGCAAAAGCATGTATTTGAACCGGTGACATCGGATCGAAATACACAAGCCGAGATTTTGATATGTCTTCCAATTGAGACAGTGAAAATTTCAACCTATTCCATGCTGTTTCCAAATGTAGCGGAATCGACTCATTCCAATCTAGTTTTTTAAGCCAAAGGTGCTGAAATAGGATCTTGGCTTATATAAGAATAGGACTAGGCTAGCCAAGGGGGTCAAAAAATTTTGATTTCACCGAAAGTATGTTCCGTTTTGTCGCTCAGCGAACCATAACTGAATTGTCAATTTTGAAGTTAAATGCAGCGTCATTAGGTAACCATAAGATTCCTAACGGCTTTGTTGACTCTGTATCCGAGATTGTCATGAGTTTGGCTGTGTTCTCAGATGCGGTGATCTCGGGTAAGTTTGAAAACCACTAGCTCAACTCAAACGCTGCGGTCTGAAAAATTTGAGACACTTCCGACTTAATTGCCCTTAGCTTCTGTACGCATGCAGTACCAATCAACAAGTTATCAAAGTAAAAGTCGGACCCAATAACGTTAGCAGCTTTAGGGAATGAGAGCTTCACAGACTCACTCAATCTTTTCAAACACCGGATAGCCAAGAATGGGGCTGGTCCAGTCAGATAGGTTACAGCGTTAAACTAGTATAATCTCAAGGATTCAGGAAGGTATCTTCTCCACACTAAGAGCTGAAAGTGCCGATAAGCTTCATTCAAACCTCTCGAGACAGAAACGGAGCAGTGTCGAGGATAGTTCCTCTTGAATGGTAGGTACCGATCATTAGAAAATCATTTAAGGCCACCTGTGAGGGCGTCTTGGACGGAGCATCGAACACGACACGAAGCTTTTTAGACGTACTTTGGGGCCTCAGGGATGATGAGGGATGACGTAGTGTGAAGTAGAAGGAATCGTATTGTCAGTAGGAGACGTGTGACCTAAGGAGAGGTTCTCTTCCATGAATTCCAAGTACATTTTCTTCAACTAAGGGTCACGATACATTTAGCAACCTCAAAGGAGATGCCTAAACAACTTGGATCTCATTTAAGCGGCGGCCTTACTTCGAACCGACCTGATGACCTGATTCGTCTTACGATAGTGTTCTTCACATAACTTGTTCTCAGGTGTGGCAATTTTCATAGTAGATGGCATTTCTTCCAGTGACCTAAACTTTTTCAAGGTCCTATCGATAGATACTAGCAGCTCTTCGCTGCAACTCAAAATATTTTAAATTTGGGGAGCAGAACTCTTCGAAACATATTTTCCCGGAACAACCAAGCCAAGAAGGGTTTTCTGAAGAGTTAGAAAGTCAGGACCTTGCTTAATTTGACCAACAGCTAATAATTCAAAGAGTGAAATTAGTACTGATACCTCTTCTTCCTCGTCGCGACAACTCCTGCAGAAGTCATTGTCAGTCAATTCTGCTAGTGTCCCGTGATGGCTCGAGCAACTGCAGAGCTGTGCTCTGCTGTGTCTATACAGCTCTTCAATCGATATGACCGAATCAATTTCGAGACTTTACAGGAAACGGTTTGCTGCCATCTCCTATTTGCACTTTGCTCGAATAATTTGTGTGTGAGAAGCCTGCCCGTAACCAAAAGCATCGCTACTTGCTCCCTCTCTGATAAGAGGAACTAAGGAAGGATGGAAAATATATTAAAAGCAATTTGTCAAGACCTTAAAAGAAAAGTCTAGAGATTTGCGAGTTGAGTTGTAAATTCAAACTAAATTGTATTCTTAAAATCAGAGCCTTCTATGTGATTTGACAATGAGGTAGGAGGTACAATTTGGTAGTCTGTAATTATCGTTAGACCTACGCAGAGGATACACTTTACTGAGGGTGTCTATTTAAGTACATGCTTACATTAGTGGTATTTTTTTTGTTTTCTCCACTTTTGTTTTGTTGTCGTATTAATGGGTTACAGATCTCTGTTTACACCCGTGCAGTCATAACTTGTCTACTTTATGTGATTTCCTTAGAGGTCGGTTTTGTTACATGAGTGAATGTGTACAATAATATATTTCTGTTTAAACATTCAGCAAGGGGCCGAAAGTGGCGTTGTATTGACGATAATATGTTCATGTTTTGAACATTCTGCAAAGGGCCGAAAGTGGCATTGTTTTGTATTTTGACTCTTGTTAACCTTTTTGTGTACATTTTCGTTATAGCTATAATTACAACTACAGATAATCATTCACGGTCAATTTCAGTGGGTAGGGAAGTGCTATCGTTTGCAGTCTTCGTGCTACTTTAATTCTTCTTATGGCATAGATTATTAATATTATTATTATAATGATTCCGATAATCAAGGCCGCATGTCCAGATACATGATGGAACTTAAGTCCTTTTAAATCATGATGCCCTTCTTTTAACAATTTAAATTCGTCTCTTAACTTCTCCATTTCTTCTGTATGTTTAATTAATGGTACTCTTAATGGATTCCAAACAATTTTTGATATTTTACTTATATTACTTGTAAAAAAGGATGAAATTGGCCAATTGGCCTTTACCTTGACCAATTCTTGTTCATGCTCAAGCGGCATTGGAATTATCCTAAATGAATGAGATGCGTGCCTACCAAACAGGGGAATCTTCACATTCAGAATTAATTTGTGATCAACAAAAATTCATTGCGCTGTTAAGGCTGTTAAGGCTGCAAATTTCCTTCAATTCTTTTCCTGTTCTTTTTCCTGGAAACACCAATGTTTCTAACAAGTTATCTTTTATTTTTGCTATTTCTCCCTTTAGCTGTATAAGTTTTAAAATATTTGGATTTAGTCTACCATGATTAATATCTATCAGTAGATTAATAACTGCTGATTGAATTTTGTCGCACTCTTCAATCAAGGAGCTTAGTTGCTTTGTTACCATAAAGAAATTTATAGATTTTTTGTACACATAAAAACTTTCTTTTAATGCTTCCGTTATGTTTTCTACTCTAGCGCTCATACTTCTAAAGTTTAAATTTATTTTCTCGCTAGTTCTTTTGAGGATATTTACCGTTGACTCTGCTACTGATGTTTTTTTTCTTGATTAAATCATCTAGGTTGTGTAAGTTTTCTAGTAAATTTGTCATATTTCCTTCCAAATTTTCCTAATCTTCGGCCTCCCGAATATTATCCCAAACAATATATGATAAAGTGAGCCCATAAACTCAATGGTGCTCGCATCTTTCTTTTATTCTCCTTAGTCATGAAAAGTTTATTATTTGCCTCCAAGTCTGCAATTTGTCTTTCCGCGTTATCTAATACATTATTGCATTGATCTTCAAAAGTATAAAGTTTACCACACCAAACTCTCATTTTCCCAATTAATTCTTTCCCCTTTTTATCATTTGAAAATACGGGTCCATGTTATAATAAACAATTAAATCCCAGGATGAGGCGACTATTTCAACCTCCCCCATCGGGTCCAAATATATTGAAGTGGAACTGTTCATTTTTTCAATTGACCACTTCGCCTTTCCTCTGGCAACAAGGTTTGCATTTGATACTTGGAAACATAACACAAGCACTAACAATGCTGGCATTAGTCCCAGCTTAGACATTTGAGGTCTACTACGAGTACTTCTGGTCTCTTTTGGAGTCATTCCTGAGTCTTGCTCTTCTGACTCAATTCCAGCTAATGGACAAATTTTAGTTATGGGTCATTTTATCAACCCGTCTTGATGTTTTATAGTTACTACTCTGACTTTATCGTCCTTACCGTTATGTATTTCTTCTATTCTTCCCAAGGGCCATCTAGCTGGGTGACAGGTTTCATCTTTTATTAATACAATCTGACCTGTTTTAATATTCTGTATTCCTATTTTCCATTTATTTCTTTGTTGCAGTGTGTGCAAATAATCTTCTTTCCATTGAATCCAAAATTGTCTTTTCATTTTCTGAATTAATATCCACCTATCCAGATTCCCGATTTGTTCCTCTGAAATTGTTTTAATCGGGCCAAATATTGGCCTTCCAATAATAAAATGACTTGGTGTTAATACATCCAGTTCGTCAATATCATTTGTAGCTGTATACAAAGGGCGTGAATTTAGTACCGCTTCAATTTGACATAATAGAGTTGCCATTTCCTCATAGGTTACATTAATGTCCCCAATTACCCTTTTTAAGTGATATTTCACTGATTTTACCCCAGCTTCCCAAATACCTCCGAAGTGAGGTCCTGCCGGGGGAATAAAATACCACTCGATCTGTTCTCTTTCTAATATTGGAACCACTTTTATGTTGTCTTTGAGGGCTTTTTGCTTTCCCCGCTAATTTGCGCGAAGCTCCCACAAAGTTGGTTGCTCTTTTTGAAAAAAATCTTCTAAGTGCAGCTAGAAATGCATCTGAAGTAAGATCGCTGACTACTTCCTAATGAATAGCCTTTGTCGCCATGCATAAGAATACGGCAATATATCCCTTATACGATTTCTGCCCCCGGTTTTTAGAGCATCGGATATGGTAAGGACCGGCGAAGTCTACACCTGTATTTGTAAACGGGTGCGACATTGTAGCTCTGTGTTTCGGCAGATTTCCCATAATTTGTTCTGCAGTATTCTGTCGATACCTAGCACAGGTGACACAATCTTTAAGTTTTTTCTTTAAGCAATTTCTTAGCCCAAATATCCAAAACTTTCGCTGGATACAGTTTCGCATCAGATTAATTCCACCGTGCAATGTTTCTTTATGTGCATTCTTGATAATTAAAGACGTCAAGTGACACTTATCTAAAATCAAGGGATGTTTAACCTCAAATTCCGCGTTGGAGTTTTGCAATCTACCTCCAACTCGTAACAATCCATCTTTATCTAAGAACGGATTTAAGCTTAATAGTTTATTTTTTGTTTCTATTTCCTTTTTATTAATTAGGCTAGCTACTTCGGAACTGAATTGGATAGCTTGTTGTTGTTATACCCGATACTCAAAATGAGTATTGGGGTATATTAGATTTGTGGTAAAAGTGGATGTGTGTAACGTCCAGAAGGAATCGTTTCCGACCCCATAAAGTATATATATTCTTGATCAGCATCAATAGCCGAGTCGATTGAGCCATGTCTGTCTGTCCGTCTGTCCGTCCGTCCGTGTGTCCGTCTGTCCGTCCCCTTCAGCGCCTAATGCTCAAAGACTATAAGAGCTAGAGCAACGATGTTTTGGATCCAGACTTCTGTGATATGTCACTGCTACAAAAATATTTCAAAACTTTGCCCCGCCCACTTCCGCCCCCACAAAGGGCGAAAATCTGTGGCATCCACAATTTCGACGATACGAGAAAACCAAAAACGCAGAATCGTAGAGAATGACCGTATCTTTTAGACTGCAGAATCTGAACTGGATCGTATTATTATTATAGCCAGCATCAAGAAAACAATTTCATTTTTTCTCGCCCTGTCTCTCTCTAACACACAAGTAGCATAGGCGGCTGTTGACGCCCCTTAAAAGAATATAGGATTAAATTACTTTATAATGGTTAACAATTTGAAGATTTGAATTAATATGTAAATAGTACTAAAATTGTGAATTAATTTGAAGTTGGCGCGTTACATTATGTACGTATAAAGAAGCGCAATCGATAGTATCAATAGTATCGAGCCAAAACGATCTGAATTATGATCACTAGATTTAAGAGATATATACGAAATAAAACGAACGAGCAAGGAACTACATCGAGCGGATTAAGGAAGGTCTGAATTGTGTAGGCGGATTCCACTGGAAAACTGTTGGAGGGACTTAGCTCGTACATTTGGCGCCCGAGCAGGGACCTTTGGAGAAGGTTCAATTACCGGATGGAGTTCACGACTGGAACTCAATAAATATTTCACCCTGAGTCTGGCTGACGGCGAGTGCGACAGCGGCTTCGGTATCGAATTGTGAGTGTGAACTGCTTTGAGCATCTAATATTTCTTGCAGGCATGTTTAGTTCCAATTCGATGTGTGTGAATAATCTTAAAACAATACAATTGTGTTAGTGTCAAGTGGTCGCGGCTTTGAGACTTCTGCGCTTTAATTGTTCTGTAAGCGGGGTCTCGTGTAGAAAGCAGATTACAATTACAGTTAGCTTGAGCGCTTAGGTATCTGCATACACACATACAGCCTATTGCGTGCACTGCTATACGTTGAAGCAAGGCACATACATACTTGCATATATATGCAGTTACAAGCCGGCACTTAAAGAACAGTAATTGCTATTTGACATTGATTTAACTTTGTAGTCGTTTCTTCTTTGACTGCCGGTTCGTTCGGGCGCAAGTACACATTTTGGTACAGTGGCGCACAGTGGTTAATTGTTGATCAATTATTGAATTGGGCAGTGTAGTGAGAATTTAAAGTTAGCCGATTATTGAATAGAGTGGCTAAACTTGGTACCGGGTTACTTACTCATGCCAATATTGAGTATTTTTTATTGTTAAATTGTCACGGGTAAAACCGGTGTAAATAGTCAGTGCAAATGGCACCTAGAAAGGGTAAAGATGCGGAGGTGCTCACTTCTCGAACGGCGTTAATGAATTCCTTTGTCCGTAACAAGGTCTATATCGAAAAAAATAGCGACTCCATGACGGCTGCGGAGCTGGAAGCCAGGTTAAGTCTAATTGAGACAAACTTTAATCAGTTCTGCAACATTCAGGCTAAAATTTAACACGATAGCGAGGACGCCAGCGAATATGAAAGCCTCTATGAAGCTGAGGAGGTTTATTGCGATATAAAGGCCAAGTTACTAAGCTGTCTTGGACATAGGGGACGGCGGCAGTCCAATGTAGGTGATCTTCTAAATAGCACACAGGTGTCTCGTTCATCGAGACTTCCCAAGCTAAAGCTGCCTGAGTTCGCTGGAAAGTTTACGGAATGGACCAGCTGGTACAACACCTTTGCTACTCTAATAGAATCAGACTCTGAATTGGATGAGTTGTCTAAATTTATTCATTTGAGATCAGCGTTAGGAGCTGGACCGTTAAGTGCGATTGAGGGTTTGGAATTAACAGGGCCTAATTATCGCAAGGCACTACGATTATTGAAAGATCGCTATGAAAATAAGGCAATTATTCTGCAATCACATGTACAGGAGCTATTCAACTTAAGGTGGCTAAAGAGACCCGACTCAGAGGGACTGAGAGTGCTGGTAGACAATGTAAATGCCCAATTAGTAGCACTCAACTCGTTAAGCGACGATAAGGAGATTCTGGATGCAGTAATTTTCCATCTGATTCGCACAAAGCTTGATGAAGATACAATGGATAGGTGGGAAGTTGAGTGGGATTGCCAAAAGTTACCGTCGTGGTCATTGTTATCGCAGTTTCTGATAAACAGAGGAGTCAATATGGCAAATAGGGAAGTTCGGCGAGGCAATGGAGCCCGACCCAGTGGTAAAGGTGAGATGAAAAATGCGACCTTAGCTGCAACAATAGGCAGCAATGGCTGCTACGTTTGTCCTGGGACCCATGGATTGAAAGGGTGTCAAAGGTTTAACGAACTATCACCAGTACAACGTTACCATGAGGCGAAGAAGCATTCGCTGTGCCTGATTTGCTTTAGCAAGCGACATACAACTAGAAACTGTAATGGTTCGCGTTGTAGGATTTGCAGCAAGCCGCATCATGAACTTCTGCATCGAGAGATACCTATTGTTGCCAAGGAGCCGGGGCTCAAAGGGCAGGAGTTGCAAGAGCCAAAGTCACTGCATAGCTCCCTATTGTCTAGATCATCCACCAACTTTCTTGCGACCGCTGTAGTTCACATCAAAGCTATAGACGGAGGATATCGCAATTGCAGGTGCGTGTTAGATTCCGGTAGTCAATTAAATTTTCTGACGGCTAGGATAGTCTCGGCCCTGGGCCTAGAAATGCGCGACTCAGTCATACAACTCAGTGGTATTGGAAATGCAACATCTCAAGTTATGGGAGAGGTGCAAGCGACGTTTAAATCTAGAGTCACCAGATATATGGCTACCGAGGACTTCTGTGTGCTGAAGGAAATAACTCAGTATAACCCAACAAGCTCAGGAATTTGTTCGGAGTGGGTTCCACCCAAGGGAGTTACGCTGGCCGACCCTACATTTCAGTCCGGGGAAGATATTGACATGCTAGTTGGAGTCACATTGTTTTTCAAGCTAATTGTAGCAGGGCAAATTAAACTAGGAGCACACCTTCCAAGGCTTCAAAAGTCTCTGTTAGGCTGGGTCGTCGTAGGTGAATTCACGAAATCTTCTGAAGTTGCACTGTTAGCAACTGACATTGAACGAAAGGGGTCGAAAAATGATCAGCTGCAAGAGCTCGTACAAAGGTTTTGGAAGTGTGAAGAAGTCCCTGAAACAGTAGATAAGTTCACTGAGGAAGAAAAACAGTGCGAAGATTGTTTTGTGACGCATGTTAAGCAGGAGGCCTCAGGACATTTAGTGGTAGCTCTGCCCTTTAAGAATCCTAAAGTTGAGTTAGGCGAAACTTATCAAATCGCACTTACCAGGTTCTTGAATTTAGAGAAGAGGTTAAATCGTAGCCAAGCGCTGAAGGAACAATATGTTCAATTTATTGAAGAATATCGCCAGTTAGGGCATTTAACGGCAATAGAGCCCGCCGGACAAGAAAAGGTCGAATACTTCATGCCACATCATCCGGTTATTCGCCCAGAGAGTTTGACGACCAAGTTACGGGTCGTATTTGATGCCTCATGTAGATCTAGCAACGGCAGGTCACTGAACGACGCAACTTTGGTTGGTCCAACGTTGCAGCCAGATCTGTTCGAGACTTTGACCAGGTTCCGTTTCTATAGATACGCCCTTACGGCCGACATAAAGAAAATGTACCGTCAAATATTGGTTGCGGAACCACATAGAAACTATCAATGCATTCTATGGCGATGCAACGTTTCGGATCCTATCCAGGTGCTACGCCTAAACACGGTCACTTATGGAACAAATTCGGCGCCGTTCCTGGCAGTACGTTGCCTCTATTACTTGGTCGATAGGTACGCGGAAAAGTTTCCGTTAGCTAGAGAGGCAGTAAAGCGAAGTTTCTATATGGATGATATGCTGTGTGGAGCCGAATCAAAAGAGGAACTAACAAAGTTGAAAGAACAAGTGACCGAATTATTAGGGCTAGGAAAGTTCGAGCTGCACAAATGGCGCAGCAATTATCAAGGAATGGACAACAACACCAGCGTAGAGCCCCTGATGCTAAAAACAGAGGACGCAGCTAAAACTTTGGGGATATATTGGTCAAGTCTAGAGGACAAATTCCAATTTTGCTTTAACATAAAGGTCTCCGCAATCGCCACGAAGCGATCAGTGCTGTCCGAATTGGCTCAGGTGTTTGATCCGTTAGGGTTCTTGAGTCCCTTGCTGATCTTGGGCAAGATCTTTGTTCAGGAACTTTGGCTTCTAAAGCAGGATTGGGACGAGGAGTTACCAGCAAGCTACGCAACTCAATGGCTTCGATATAGAGAGGAACTGAAACTAATTGACAAATTTTCAATTCCGCGATCCTCAATTCCGATTACGGCCGACCTAGGCACTTTGCAACTGTTTGGTTTCTCTGACGCATCCAACAGAGCTTACGGCGGCGTAATTTATGCTCGTGTTAGGGATGAAGGGGGAGGAATTTCGGTGCGACTGGTAACGGCCAAGTCCAAAGTAGCCCCAGTTAGGGTAACCTCATTGCCACGCTTAGAGTTATAAGGGCATTATTAGTGGCCAAGCTAATGGCAAAGGTATGCGCCTGTCTTCACATACCAGTAGAGAAGGTTAACTATTTCACGGATTCCACAATTGTGTTAAATTGGCTGTCGTCACATGCTAGTCGATGGACCACCTTCGTTGCCAACAGGGTGGCTCAAATACAAGAGCTCACACGTGTACAGGATTGGTTCAAGGTCGACACAAAATCAAACCCTGCAGATATTGTATCTCGGGGATTATTGGTAACCGAATTGAGCAAGTCAACGATGTGGTGGAACGGTCCAGAATTTTTAATGGACGCAGCAGATGACTGGACCAAATTTAATTGGAGTGAGGAAATACAAACAGTTCCAGAGGAGAGGAAATGTAAGTTCTCGCTGACAGTTGGAAAGGTAGAAAGTAATGAGAAGTTAGATGTCGTGGGGAGATGCAAATTTGCAAATGATTTCCTCAAATTGCAGCGAGTTTTTAGCTATATTTTTCGCTGGCGTAGAATATCGTTGAGATCAAACTCAAATGAAACAGGCAACCTTACTGCAGCTGAAATGGAGGTAGGATTGCGCTATATTGTGTATAATGTGCAGCAGTTGAGCTTGCATGAGGAATTCATTAAGCTTAAAGAGGGAAAGGTGATAAAATCAGCGAGAATTCAGAGTTTAAGCCCGTTTTTACAAGAGGAAGAGGGAATAGCTATTATTCGAGTCGGCGGAAGGTTGTCCAATGCCGAATTGCCATTTGACACAAGGCATCCCATCTTAATGCCGAGCAACCATAAAGTGGTAGAGGCGCTTGTTGAACTCACACATCGAAAGAATTTACATGCTGGGGCACAATCGCTATGTGCCTTTTTGCGACAGAGATATTGGGTAATCAATTGCAGGAAACTTGCCCGCAGGGTGATCCGTGGCTGCATACCATGCTTTCGTCGTCGGCCGCTCGCTGCAACACAGCTGATGGGAGCGCTGCCAGCTAACCGAGTGCGAGGCAATATCTACCCCTTCGAGCGCGCTGGACTGGACTTTGCTGGACCAATATGGATGCACTTTCACATGCGAGGAAAACGCCCAGTAAAGGTGTATCTGTGCATATTTGTATGCTTTGCAACAAAGGCCTGCCATATAGAGATCGTGTCGGACTTAAGCTCAAATGCGTTCATCGCGGCGTTAAAACGGTTCTTTGCAAGACGTGGATTGAGCTCTGACCTATATTGCGACAACGCCACCAATTTTGTAGGTGCGTCACGAGAGCTCAACAGAGCTTTCGACTCGCCAAGTCAGAAGCTCATTGACGACGAATGCAGCCAGCGAGGAGTCAGGTTTCACTTCATCCCCCCACGCTCCCCTCACTTTGGAGGATTATGGGAGAGCGCCGTGAAGGTGGCCAAACAGCTGCTGGTGAAATGCACCAACAGCACAGCACTTAACTACGAAGATCTTGCGACTGCCATCACACAAGTAGAAGCGGTGATGAATTCTAGACCTCTGCATCCCTTGTCATCGGACCCGAATGACTTCGAGGCGCTAACTCCCGGTCATTTCTTGGTTGGCCGACCCCTGAACGCGTTAGTAGGACCAGTAGACGACGCACTGTTGAAACTGTCCATGAGCAACCATTGGAAACGCATTCTAATGGTACACCACATGTTCTGGCACCGCTGGTCGGCGGAATATTTGACGTTGCTGCAGAAGCGGACAAAGTGGAGCACTGTAGCCAACAACATTCAACTTGGTACACTGGTCCTTATTGCGGAAGACAACGCTCCGCCCGGACAATGGCTGCTGGGAAGAGTTGCAGAGTTACACCCAGGAGCTGATGGTGCAGTTCGGGTTGTAACACTCAAGACCAAGACTGGATTATTTAAGCGCAACGTACATAAGCTCTGCCCGCTGCCTACAGATGCCGATGAACTTAATGTTGGAAGGAGCTTCCAAGGTGGGGAGAATGTTGACGCCCCTTAATAGAATATAGGATTAAATTACTTTATAATGGTTAACAATTTGAAGATTTGAATTAATATGTAAATAGTACTAAAATTGTGAATTAATTTGAAGTTGGCGCGTTACATTATGTACGTATAAAGAAGCGCAATCGATAGTATCAATAGTATCGAGCCAAAACGATCTGAATTATGATCACTAGATTTAAGAGATATATACGAAATAAAACGAACGAGCAAGGAACTACATCGAGCGGATTAAGGAAGGTCTGAATTGTGTAGGCGGATTCCACTGGAAAACTGTTGGAGGGACTTAGCTCGTACAGCGGCTTTGCTTAGAGTAAAACATTAGCGCCTAGATCTCAGAGACTATAAAAGCTAGAGCAACCAAATTTGGTATCCACACTCCTAATATATCGGACCGAGACGAGTTTGTTTCAAAAATTCGCCACACCCCCTTCCGCCCCCGCAAAGGATGCAAATCTGGGGATATTCACAAATCTCAGAGACTATTATGGCTAGAGTAACCAAATTTAGTATCAGCACTCCTGTTAGATCGCACTATAAAACGTATATCTCAAAATTTCGCCCCACCCCCTTCCGCCACCAGAAAGCACGAAAATCTGTTGCATCCACAATATTGCAGATTTGAGAAAACTAAAAACGCTAAATCATAGATAATGACCATATCTATCATATTTTTATAGCCAAAAGGAACAAATCAATTTGCAGTGGCTACGCAGCGCCCGACGCCACGCTCAGACTGATTTTCTGTCTCTCTCGCACGCACTCTTTGTCGTGTCGTTTAATATTAGCGGAGCTGCCGGAGGAGAGCCATACTGACTTAGTATCGGGTATAACTGTAGAGTTGCGGTGTCCGCAGCAACTCACAACGTCCCCCCTCGTTATACCCGATACTCAAAATGAGTATTGGGGTATATTAGATTTGTGGTAAAAGTGGATGTGTGTAACGTCCAGAAGGAATCGTTTCCGACCCCATAAAGTATATATATTCTTGATCAGCATCAATAGCCGAGTCGATTGAGCCATGTCTGTCTGTCCGTCCGTCCGTCTGTCCGTCCCCTTCAGCGCCTAATGCTCAAAGACTATAAGAGCTAGAGCAACGATGTTTTGGATCCAGACTTCTGTGATATGTCACTGCTACAAAAATATTTCAAAACTTTGCCCCGCCCACTTCCGCCCCCACAAAGGGCGAAAATCTGTGGCATCCACAATTTCGACGATACGAGAAAACCAAAAACGCAGAATCATAGATAATGACCATATCTATCAGATTGCTGAATCTGGATCAGATGGGATCATTTTTATAGCCAAAGGAAACAAATCAATTTGCAGTGGCTACGCAGCGCGTGACGTCACGCTCAGACTGATTTTCTGTCTCTCTCGCACGCACTCTTTGTCGTGTCGTTTAATATTAGCGGCGTCTGCCGGAGGAGAGCCATACTGACTTAGTATCGGGTATAACTGTAGAGTTGCGGTGTCCGCAGCAACTCACAACGTTCCCCCTCGTTTTTTATTAATTTGGCGATAGTCAACTACTAATCGCCATTTTTTATACCCGATACTCAAAATGAGTATTGGGGTATATTAGATTTGTGGTAAAAGTGGATGTGTGTAACGTCCAGAAGGAATCGTTTCTGACCCCATAAAGTATATATATTCTTGATCAGCATCAATAGCCGAGTCGATTGAGCCATGTCTGTCTGCCCGTCTGTTCGTCCCCTTCAGCGCCTAGTGCTCAAAGACTATAAGAGCTAGAGCAACGATGTTTCGGATCCAGACTTCTGTGATATGTCACTGCTACAAAAATATTTCAAAACTTCGCCCCGCCCACTTTCGCCCCCACAAAGGACGAAAATCTGTGGCATCCACATTTTTAAAGATACGATTAAACCAAAAACGCAGAATCGTAGAGAATGATCATATCTTTTAGACTGCAGAATCTGAATTGGATCGGATTATTATTATAGCCAGCATCAAGAAAACAATTTCATTTTTTCTCGCCCTGTCTCTCTCTAACACACACGTAGCATAGTCGGCTTTGCTTAGAGTAAAACATTAGCGCCTAGATCTCAGAGACTATAAAAGCTAGAGCAACCAAATTTGGTATCCAGACTCCTAATACATCAGACCGAGACGAGTTTGTTTCAAAATTTCGACACACCCCCTTCCGCCCCCGCAAAGGACGAAAATCTGGGGATATTCACAGATCTCAGAGACTATTAACGCTAGAGTAACCAAATTTGGTATCCGCACTCCTGTTAGATCTCACTATAAAACGTATATCTCAAAATTTCGCCCCACCTCCGTCCGCCCCAACAAAGGACGAAAATCTGTTGCATCTACAATATTGCAGATTCGAGAAAACTAAAAACGCAGAATCATAGATAATGACCATATCTATCCGGTTGTTGAATCTGGATCAGATCGGATCATTTTTGTAGCCAAAAGCAAGAAATCAATTTGCAGTGGCTACGCAGCGCCCGACATCACGCTCAGACTGATTTTCTGTCTCTCTCGCACGCACTCTTTGTGGTGTCGCTTAATATTAGCGGCGACTGCCGGAGGAGAGCCATACTGACTTAGTATCGGGTATAACTGTAGAGTTGCGGTGTCCGCAGCAACTCACAACGTTCCCCCTCGTTTTACTATTAATACTTTGGCGCTCTTAATCTCCTTCACTGTCAAAAATTAAGTATCAAAAGTAACACTCCACTTACCTCGGTGTTCGCTCTTTTTCGTACTAAGTTTAATATTTGCGCAGCTTCTTCTGAAAGTATGGTACATTGCGATGAGAGCTCAATGAGAGCTCTAAGGTTTTGATAGGCACTATTCCTTGACCTAACTTTCATAAGTGCTGTGGCTAAGAATGCTTGTTCTTTTGTCAAGCAAGTGTTAACATTTTCCCTCTTTTCGTAGGGAATATTTAGCATCGTATGATGCGGTTTTTTGCAAATCCCACATAAAATTTCAGATAAGCATTTCTTATATGCGTTTATCCAGGATAGCACAACGGTGGAATCACTCCAAAAGCATCCTGGAACCGTGTTAATGTCCATGTACAGATCCTGTCGGACTCGGTTTCTGAGTTCGGAACCAAGGACTGCAGCACACAGTTCTAACCGTGGTAGTGATTGTTTGGCTGTCGGCGCCACACGTGATTTGGAATGTAGCGCGTACATATACTGCTGCGCCATATGCTCGTTCTGATGACTCTACAAAAGTATGGAGTTCTTGGATAACTGGAATTTTACGATCATAGATAAGCCGGAATTTTGCATTTTATTTAATGTATGTAAGTCTTCCCGGTATTCTTTCTATTGGGTTTGGTGTTGTAATGGTAATTCGTCATCCCAATCTAGTTTGAGATCCCAAAGTTGTCGCATGAATATTTTGACTTTTGCTACCACCGGTGCAAAGAGTCCTAGTGGGTCAAAGATTTGGGCCAGTTCGGAGCACACCACCCGTTTGATGATACGTGTAGCCTGGCTTTTCTGTGTTCGTCCACACAATTTATCCTTCTTTGGCATCCAGATGAGACCCAGAGTTTTCACGCTGTAGTGCTCTAGTGTCTCTCCTAGTTTGACATCACTTACAATGTCCTCTTGAGGGATTCCTTGAAGAAGTTGCTCATTGGCTCCAGACTATCATCTGATGAAATTGATCCTCCAGATTCATCCACACTTGTCGATACATCTTTTCTATGTTCGTTGTGTATACGTACTTATGAGTTCGAAATCGTAACAGGATGGACATAAGTTCGCTCTGAACTGTGGGTCCAGCATGCAGAATGTCGTTCAAAGATTTCCCCGCTTGATGGCTTGCATGAGGCATCGAATACTACCCGAAGCTTTGGGGTGGTGCTCTAAGGTTTAAGTACACAGTGATGTGGAATAAAGTTGTGTTTTTTAAGAACATGTGTTACTGGCACCATCTTCATGTCTCCTAGTCTTTCATACTCTTCCATGAAGTCCACTTAACTCTTCTAAGTTTCTGTTGAGATTCGACGCTCCAACGCTAGGAATCTTTTTTTGCAGTTTCCAAAGACTCCCCCAGGGATGAAGGGTGTTCGAAAAATCCCAGTTTTGTGTTTTGTAGCAACGGGCCTCATATCCTTAGCTGCTGTTGATCTGGTTGTAGCAGCCTGTCGAAATTACCTGTCTTATGGAAGTTTTGATTTGCCAGTGGAAGCTTGCTTGGTAAGTTCAAGTTCTCTGAATCGAGTGCCTGAGCTGGTTGATCCGCTATTAATTGTGGTAATACGAAAGCTTCAATTCTTTGCGTAAAACCATTGTGAAGGGATTTCATGAGCATATTTACTTGTGTCCTCATGCTCTGCAGTAATGTGTATTTTTGTTTGAGTGACAACATTGATGCTATTCGTTCAGAGATCAAGTTTATCTGTGACACTGAACCTTTTTCTGTGGCCAGTAGATTGTAGCTATTGTTAGTTGCTGCACCAACCGTCGGTGCACTTCGGTAGCTGCGCCCGATGCTGTTTCCAGATTTAGCATCGTGTTGTGCTTCCTGTCGATTTTGAAGCAGTTTCGACCTGCGCATGCGTTTGTTTTTTGATTCGTTGTCAAACAATTAACGCCCATTTTTTTGTTTTTGTACACAATTTAGTCGTTCTGATGGAAATTTGGAGCGAAACTCTTCGTATCCGTAGAGCGAATGGCTTGCTTTCTTGCAGAATGTGCATAAGGGTGCTCGTGCTCTCCCTGTGTTTGCTGATGCACATGTAGTGTCTTTTAGCTCTCTCCTCGGCTCGATCGACTCGAAATGAGTATAGGGTATATTAAATTTGTGTTGTAAGTGGATGTGTGTAACGTCCAGAAGGAATCGTTTCCGACCCCATAAAGTACATATAGTTAAATATGCGACACTGCAGTTTGCGTTTTAAAAAAGATTTTATTCTTTCACTTAAACTTAGTGCACATTGATTAGTTATTTCCCCGACGATGACTTATGTCTAGTGTCTTGAACGGAATTAACTTATGTTGAGTTCTCCGACGGTGTCGCGATTGACGTTTGTCTTGAACAGAACTGATTTGCCTTCCCAAATGTAGACTATTTATATGATGATGCTCGGCTTGGGATTCGGATTTGGATTCGGAGGCGTTGGCTTCGACTTCGGCTTTGGAGTTGGAGTACGTGACTCGATCGATATGTGGGAAAGGCGGCTTTTGATGAAAGGCTTCCGCTGCGTATGATCGGTGTTGCATTACTTGGGGGTGGCTGAAAATAGGGCCTCTGATTGGTCAGCTACGATGGCGTGGTTCTTGAGAATCGATTAGTAATTGATCTCTGAAGAGTGGCGTGATTCTAGTGCGGCTGGATTTAGTGCGACTGGATTCTAATGCGGCATCTATTGTTTTATGTTCCACTTCTAGCTTAGGGTGTTTGTTTACATTGCCTGCAATCGGTTACGCGTGGTCCATTTCGAGCGTGAGATTGTTTATGGGGTTTCGAAGCTGAGAGTGTCGGATTGTTTATAGTATTGTGGGTGCAGGGTAATAGACATAGACAAGGGTATGCGGAGCATGGACTATAGATATGTCACTCCCCCATTGTTAGATTTAAGCCTGTCCTCAGGCGATTATCCTTGGATATAGTTCGGGTGCGTCTAAAACTGTGCCTGCTGGGGATTCTTCGTCTTCGTCTAAGGATGTTTCTATGTGCGGGTTGGTTTTAGGCTTATTGCTTTTACTTAGACTAAACAATTTGTAGCTTAATCCTATTATGATTATGACAAATAGTAGTATTAAGCTTACATGTAATACATTATTTAATTGCGTACTTTCTATTACAATTTCTTTGGTTTGCAAATAAGACAGTGGTTTAATTTTTGTTACGTTATTGTTGATGTATATGCTCTGTGCAAATTCTGGTATTGAGTTGGATATTAAGAACTCGTTTAATTGTACGCTGCAATTATGTATTTTTATTAATGCGTTACCTTCTACTTTTATTTCTTGGTTTAGGCAATCTTGGTTTAATAAGGTTTTAGGTAATTTCCAAGTTAACAATATATTGGGTTCTATGAAATTTATTTGGAAGTTTTGGTGTGCCTTGGTGTATGGACATTTTGTTTCTACTTGTTTGACTATTCCTGAAATACATTCGTCATTTATTTTTCGTTTCGATTCTTTTTCATATACCTCGTTTTCTAGAATGTAATAATTGTTTTGCGTTAGGTCAGTGAGGATGTTATTATCTTCATCTGGATATGGAACAATTTTAAGTATAGGAATATTTCTGATCTCTCGTGGGATGTTGGAAATTATTAGTATTTCGTTAGTGTCTGATTTCAACCAAGTAGATGTTTTAATATTTAATAGTTTCTCTGAATCGATGTGTTTCAGGTAATCTTGCCTCAATAATTTCGGATTAAAGATACCTAATCTTGTTAGCTGCATGCCTAATTCGATATCCTCTATGTACTCAGTAAAATGTTGAAGGTTAAATATTAATATTTCTAGTTGTTTATTTCTGTCATTATCTTTGTTTAACTTATTGACAACTTCTATGCCGGAATTTACTGCTTGAATTATTAAGTTTAATTCGTTAACTTGAACACTGTGGCTAGCCAGATTGTCTAATTTCCCTTCTAATTCGACCTTATCATCTTGATCTAACGTTCCAAATAGATATTTATATATTGTGCCTACTGCATTTATAAGGCCTCTTCTGTTTCTTTTGGCTATTTTTATGCCGTTGAATTCACGTTGCAATTTCTCGACTAAATATTGAACTTGGATTTCGTTATCAAATTGGGTTGCCTGTTCTAGTAAACTCTGGTATGTTTCATCTGTTTTTGTTATATTAATTGTTAGATAGTGGTATTCATAGTTAATGGGTATGTTAATGGTATTCGTTTTGAATATGAGATATCCATTCTGTCCGGTAGCTTGTAGGACGGTGAACATTAGTAAGATTATAATCTTAATTATGTTGTAGGTCCGGATTCCCAGTACTCTGTTCGGGTACTCTGCAATTATCGTATTTACTTGTATTAGATTTCTTCTTTCGTTTGAATTTTGTTTTATAGTGAGTTATTTTCCTACCCCTATTCTTTTCTTCATAATGTTTTTCGTCTACCTGTCTAATTTCGCCCGTCCTTTTGAAAGGATTTGTTACTTTAGACTTAACTAGAGGTGATAGTTTATAGCGGGTATCTACTTCATACTCTATGCGGTTTTTATTTAGTTGAGTGATTTTATTCACTTTATTTAGTTGTGTGTCATAATCGGGTGAGCCTGCATAAATGAATATATCAGCTGGTGTCCTATTTGTGGTATTATGTTTGGTTTTATGATTATAAGTATACAAAATTAATTCAAACTTCGTGAATCTATCTTCTGGGTTATCCTCGCTAGCTATTATTCTTAATTTTTCATTTACTGTTTTATGAAATCTTTCTACGTCAGCTACTCCATTTTTGCTGGAAGTGATCTCTATTTTGACATTTTCCGCATTCAACCATGCTTGCAATGCTGCGCACATAAAGGCTGAATCTTTGTCGGCTTTAATTCCCTGTGGCTTGCCCATTTCGTTAAAGACTTTCATGATGGCTCTCTTTGTTTCTAACCAGTCACGACTCTTAACTTCTACAAGGGTAGCGAATTTAGAATATACATCAATGCATGATAGGAATTGTTGATTGCCTACCAGATAAAAATCCATGACATACTTTTCTCTGATATTTTGTATTTCCGGGGTGATTTCGAAGGTTAGATTGGTGTTACGATGCTCTGTTTTAGCAACGTTGCACGTAGGACATTCATTGATAATATTTTGGATTAATTTTTGATAATCGGGGTAGTAGAATTTTCCTTTAAACCAATTAGTGGTCTTTTCGATACCTGGGTGAAGTAGCTCTTTATGCTTCTTCAATATTTGTTCCTTGAATTCGGAGTAGTTTGGAATATCTATGAGTTTGGTACTGGATTTAATCAGTTTTGTGAAGTTATTTGGACTGATTATCTCCAGGAATGCCTTTTGGAACAGTGGGAAGTCTACTTCGTTATGGAAGTATAGTGCACTCTTTTTGGTACACACATATTCCTTTATTATATCTTTCGCTAATGACTCTGTCATTTCAGTATATGTGATTTTTATCAGTATCTGGTGGAAATAGTGGGATATTTCTACCTTATCTTCATTACTTTTAATCAGTTCTATTTGTCTATTATAGTAATTGATTGGTCGCTCTGTAAGTGGAATATAATTTGTATTATCTTCTTGCGCGCTATGGACCGTTGCACAATCACTATTAATGGTTTCCCCGAGGAGGTTTTCGTTAATCTTTACTCTTGATAGCGCATCGGCTACATGGTTCTCCTTTCCTGGTAAATATTTTATTTTGAAGTCAAATTCATTTAATTTGATCTTCCATCGTTGTAGCTTCATATTTGGCTCCTTGAGGTTATTCAACCAAATCAAGGGTTTGTGATCACTTAATATCTCAAACGTTCTACCAAACAGGTATGATCTGAAATACTTAGTTGCCCAAACTATGGCTAGTAATTCCTTTTCTATTGCTGAATAATTGATTTCATGTTCGTTTAAGGTTCTACTTGCATAGCAAATTGGTTTGTGGTCTTGCGACAACACTGCTCCTAATGCAATGTTACTTGCATCGGTTGTTACCGTAAACATTTTGTTGAAATCTGGGAATGCGAGGATGGGGTCTGAGGTGATAAGTATTTTCAACTTTTCGAAGGCCTCGACGTATTTTTCCTCGGTTGGGTCTATGACTGCTCGGTTCTTTAACTTGAGTGTCATTGGTTTTGCTATATTAGCAAAATTGGTAATGAATTTCCTATAAAATCCACATAAACCTATGAATGATTTTATTTTTGTGGTTGTATCGGGTATTGGGAAGTTTATTATGGCGGATATTTTCTTTGGATTAGGAACTATGCCGTTAGTTGTTACTACATGGCCTAGGAATTCCGTTTCTTTCTTAAGGAATTCACACTTATCCATTTGAAGTTTGAGGTTTGCATCTCTCAACTTTCCAAAGACCCTTTTAAGAGACAACAAATGTTCTTCCAATGATGTGGAATAGATAATGATGTCGTCTAGATACACAAGGCAATCTTTGAAGATTAAATCTTCTAACAGATTGTTCATGCATCTTTGGAATGTGGTGGGGGCAGTGGTTAGCCCAAGAGGCATACGAGTGAACTCGTAATGACCATGCTTCGTGGAGAAAGCTGTTTTTGGGATCGAGCTAGGTTCCATGGGAATTTGATGGAATCCCTTAGCTAAATCGATTGTTGTAAAATATTGGCACCTACCTAGTTTATCTAGGATTTCGTCCATTCTGGGTGTAGGAAATTTGTCCTTGATTGTCACCTCGTTTAGACTTCTATAGTCTACTACCATACGATATTTCTGCTTTCCCGAAGCATCTATCTTCTTTGGTATCATAGCAATGGTATCATAGCACAATAGGGAGAATTCGACTTACGAATGATTCCCTGTCTAATCATATCTTTTATTTGTTGGGTCACTTCCTGATCGTGTATTTGAGCATACTTATATGGTCGACGATATACAGGATCTTCGTGATGGGTTTTAATTTCGTGCTTTATAGTGCTAGTGAAGGTCAAAATGTCACCTTCTTTATACTGCACGTCCTTAAATTCGTAGAGAACTTTCTTTAGTTTCTCCTTTTCTTCTTCATTTAAATGTTCCAACCTTAGCTGGTTACATTCCCTTAATTCATTCTCTAATGCGGAAGCGAAGTATTGCTCTCCTTCAGGAGATGGGTCAAGGCACTTGGGTGTAGTTGTATCTTCCTTTGAAGATGACTTATCACCTTTGTGTGCGGTCTTGCCGTCGGCAATTGCTTCTCCACTTTGGATGATTGGGTATGACCTTTCTCCTAACGTTACCGTTCCATTTCGGTAATCGATGACGGCTTTGCTGGCCATCAAATATTCTCTGCCTAAGAGTATGTCATAATTTTCAGAAAAATTATGAATATAAAATTTTTGTTTTGTCGGACAGGTTTTGGTTGCATTACGTGTAATGCTCTGAGTCAGACGGACGGGTCCTTTGATGGTATGGACGGTAAGGTTGTCGCTATCGACTTTGGAATCTGTATAGTTTTCTTTTATTATATTTATCGACGATCCCGAGTCCGCGATACCTCTTAACTTTTTATTATTTACAATTATTTCTATATATGGTCCTCCTCGATTTCTTCCGAGGCACTCTGCTGAAAATTTACATCCATTTTCATATGTCCACTTTGGCTTTCCCTAGATCGTTTGACTGGCTGATTCGGTGCACTGGTACCTGCCTGAGTCTGGTTAATTTGATAGTTAGTGGGATTCTGTGCTCTGCCTTGGTTTAAGGAATTTCTAAATTCATTAAATAATCCTTTATTATTTACTGCATTATTTCCTGAATTATTTCGATTCGTTCCATGATTATTTCTGGAAGTATTTGGGCTTTGATTGTTATAATCGTTACTACTATAGCGAGGGTAATAAGTTCCAACGTTCCTACGATGGTTATTTCCGTTTCTTGAGTGTTCGTGATTCTTGTTATCATTTACGAAATTTTCGTAGATTCCTAACTCTTGAGCTGATTTTTCTAGTTTAGCCATAGTAGAAATGTCCTTCTTTGCTAAGATAATGAATAGTCTATTGGGTAGAGCATCTTCTATGGTATGTCTGGTGGCATTTTCCAGAGCGTTTTTAAAGATTATCTTATTTTCTGCGCTAGTTTCCAGATTTAGTTTGCTTATTATAACATTGGACTTAATTTCTAGTTCCTCTATGAACTTACGAATACTCCCATTGAATTTGGTGTCGTGTAATTGTTGTAGTAGCGTCTCGTATGGAGTGTGGTTGTTGAATTTGCTGATTAGGGCTTCCTTTAGATCACTCCAGGTGTTGGGTTGAAGGCTCTGTGATAAAAGTTGTGCTCGTCCGCACAGTTGACCCTCAGTGGCTCCGTACATGATGCTTTGTTGTCGGAGGTCTTCTGTTGGGTACAATCCGGAGATGTACTCAATTCTGCTTATGAACGAACTCAGACGTTCTTGGCATCCGTCGTATGGTGGAATTTGCCTGATTGACTTCAAGGCTTGGTTCAGGTGTATTTCTGATAGCGGCATGTTGATTTGTTTTTATTTATTGGTTTTTTCTAATATTAATTGAGTTTGAATCGTGTGTAGAATTTTTGGCGGATCTCTTTAGTATTAGCGTTACTTTTTCTCTGATCACTGTAGGTTATTACGCACTGTAACTGTCACTACGCCAATTGATCGTCTTAAAAAAAGGGTTCACTTTTAACTGAGATCCTACCGACTGCGCCAGTTAAATATGCGACACTGCAGTTTGCGTTTTAAAAAAGATTTTATTCTTTCACTTAAACTTAGTGCACATTGATTAGTTATTTCCCCGACGATGACTTATGTCTAGTGTCTTGAACGGAATTAACTTATGTTGAGTTCTCCGACGGTGTCGCGATTGACGTTTGTCTTGAACAGAACTGATTTGCCTTCCCAAATGTAGACTATTTATATGATGATGCTCGGCTTGGGATTCGGATTTGGATTCGGAGGCGTTGGCTTCGACTTCGGCTTTGGAGTTGGAGTACGTGACTCGATCGATATGTGGGAAAGGCGGCTTTTGATGAAAGGCTTCCGCTGCGTATGATCGGTGTTGCATTACTTGGGGGTGGCTGAAAATAGGGCCTCTGATTGGTCAGCTACGATGGCGTGGTTCTTGAGAATCGATTAGTAATTGATCTCTGAAGAGTGGCGTGATTCTAGTGCGGCTGGATTCTAATGCGGCATCTATTGTTTTATGTTCCACTTCTAGCTTAGGGTGTTTGTTTACATTGCCTGCAATCGGTTACGCGTGGTCCATTTCGAGCGTGAGATTGTTTATGGGGTTTCGAAGCTGAGAGTGTCGGATTGTTTATAGTATTGTGGGTGCAGGGTAATAGACATAGACAAGGGTATGCGGAGCATGGACTATAGATATGTCACTATATATATATTCTTGATCAGCATCAATAGCCGAGTCGACTGAGCACTGTCTGTCTAGTACGCCTAGTGTTCAAAGACTATAAGAGCTAGAGCAACATTTTGTATCCAGACTTCTGTGATATGTCACTGTTGCAGTGTATTTCAAAAATTCGCCGCACCCCCTTCCGCCACCACAAAGGACGAAAATCTGTGGCATCCACAATTGTAAAGATACGAGAAAACCAAAAACGCAGAATGGAAGAGAATAATTTTATCTTTTAGACGGCAGAACCAGATCGTATCATTATTAAAGCCAGAATGATGAAAACAATTTATTTCTCGCTCTGTCTCTCTCTCTCTCTAACACACGCGTTTCATGGTCGGTGTTTCCTATCGCTTAAAGTGAGCGCGTAGATCTCATAGACTATAAGAGCTAGAGCAATTAAATTTGGTATCCACACTCCTGTGATATCGAACCTACTTTAGTGTATTTCAAAATTTCGCTAGAGCAAAGCTAGAGCTAGTGTGGTATCCACACTTCTGTTAGATCTCACTATTACAAGTGTATTTCATAATTTCGCCCTACCCCCTTCCGAACCCACAAAGAACAAAAATCTATGGCATCCACAATTTTTAAGATACGGGAACTATAAATAAACACAATCATACAGAGTGACCAGATTGCCGAATTTTGATCAGATCGGATTATTATTATAGCCAAAAGTAACAAATAAATTTTCCGTCGCTACGCAGCGCTCGATGACACGTTCAGACTTATTTCTGTCTCTCTCGCACATTGCCGCTCAATGTCTGGTGGCGGAGATTTGGGTTTTTTTCAAGTTTTTGTATTTTTTTGATGGGTTTTCTATGCAAGGCTTTTATACCCGATACTCAAAATGAGTATTGGGGTATATTAGATTTGTGGTAAAAGTGGATGTGTGTAACGTCCAGAAGGAATCGTTTCCGACCCCATCAAGTATACATATTCTTGATCAGCATCAATAGCCGAGTCGATTGAGCCCTGTCTGTCTGTCCGTCTGTCCGTCCGTCCGTCTGTCCGTCCGTCCGTCTGTCCGTCCCCTTCAGCGCCTAGTGCTCAAAGACTATAAGAGCTATAAGACTATAAACAACGATATTTTGGATCCAGACTTCTGTGATATGTCACTGCTACAAAAATATTTCGAAACTTCGCCCCGCCCACTTCCGCCCCAAAAAGGGCGAAAATCTGTGGCATCCACAAATTCAAAGATACGAGAACGAGAAAACTAAACGCAGAATCGTAGGGGATGGCTATATCTTCTAGAGTGCAAAATCTGAACCAGATCGTATAATTATTATAGCCAGAATCAAGAAAACCATTTCATTCTTTCTCGCTCTGTCTCTCTCTAACACACATGTTTCATGGTCGGTTTTGCCAATTGCAAAATATGAGTTCAAGGATCTCAGAACATATAAAAGCTAGAGCAACTAAATTTTGTATCCACACTCCTGTGATATCGGACCTTGACCGTTTTGTGTCACAATTTCGCCACACCCCCTTCCGCCCCCGCAAAGGACGAAAATCTGGGGCATCCACAATTCTCAGAGACTATTAAGGCTAGAGTAAACAAATTTTGTATCGGCACTTCTGTTAGATCTAACTATAAAACGTATATCTCAGAATTTCGCCCCACCCCCTTCCGCCCACACAAAGGACGAAAATCTGTTGCATCCACAATATTGCAGATTCGAGAAAACTAAAAATCATATATGGCAGAATCATAGAGAATGAACATATCTATCCGGTTGCTGAATCTGGATCAGATCGGATAATTTGTGTAGCCAAAAGCAAGAAATCAATTTGCAGTGACTATGCAGCGCCCGACGTCACGCTCAGACTGATTTTCTGTCTCTCTCGCACGCACTCTTTGTCGTGTCGTCCGGCGTCTGCCGGAGGAGAGCCATATTGACTAAGTATCGGGTATAAATGTAGAGTTGCGGTTGCCGCAGAAACTCACAACGTTCCCCCTCGTTTTAATGTATAAAAATGGTATTTTTTCTTTTTTTAGAGGTAGTGCTTCTTTTTTCACAGAACCATTTGGTTTGGCCATCAGCAACCATCATTGGGTGTTAGAGTATGATCAACGGTTGACGTATTGGCTCGCCATAACTTTGGATTACGGCTGGCCCTGACACTGCCGGATGCCTAGAAATGTATTTCCGAGGGGGTGCTTGGTCACTAATATGCGAACTCTGAATACTCTTGAGGCAGCAAGCCGAAAAGCCAACAGGGCCAATCCAAGTCGGGAGCCTCAGGGAAAACCGGTTACCGAGGTGTCTGGTAAGCGCCTTGGGACCGTGAAGCAACCCTATCTGGCGGTGCTCCTGTCTCGAAGGATAAGCCGAAGTTTCAGGGAAAAACGAGCGGGAACGTTGTGGGTTGCTGCTGCGACCACAATTGTACATTTATAACCGGTGCATAGTCAGTATAGCTGCATTGCGTGCGGGAGAGCCAGAAAACGTGTCTGAACGTGTCGTCGGGCGCTGCGTAGCAAATGCAAACTTTGTGCGGGTGGAAGGGGGCGGGACGAAATTTTGAAATAAACTTGTAAAAGTGAGGTCTAACTGGAGTGTGTATACAAAATTTGGTTGCTCTAGTTTTAATAGTCTCTGAGATCTGTGGATGCCACAGACTTTCGTCCTTTGCGGGGGTGGAAGGAGTAGGGCGATATTTTGAAATACACTTGTGCAGGTTCGATATCACAGGTGTAATATTCGACGCCTGTGGTGCCTTTTTATTTGAATTATCAACGGCTAACTCCAAATTTACAGCCTAAAACTAGGCCGTACGAAAATTCGGGTTAAAGATCGTGTGAGCTTTGGTAAAGTTTAGCAACAGCTGTTTTGCGACCAAGTGGCAACACTCTAGTATGCCCTTTTTTCGGCCGTGCATTATATGTTTTTAAATATTGCTTTGCGTAGATTCTGTATAACAGAAACCGACCATAGAAAGTGTGGAAAAAACGTGGGTTGCTGTATTTGGTAGTCCCAGCCTCGTTCTTTTTCTCCTCGTGGCCGTCATAGTGACCGGTAGTGCAAACATCTCCGCTTAAAGCCGGCTTCGTACCATTCGAAGGGCAAGCCAAATTCACGGATCACTGCCAGTGCAACGTGCAAAGATCCTTTCCAGTGCAAAGTGTTAGGTCCACGTCGTGGAGAAAATATATATCCCCAATGCGTTGATCGCCGTCCGACAATTGGAAACGAGCGCTCCAGTGGGTTAAGATTTTTCTCAAATAGTGGTGCAATTCTGTTGAGGATTAGCACCACTAGTTTCAACGAATTGGAACGCCTAGCGGATTGGGTTTTCCCGGAGACCCCTATTGGACACGTGCCCGTACCAAAGTACCACCGGTTGAACCCCCCACCGACGCGTGGATGAGGCAGTAGCCGAGGGGATTGAATTGATCCTCCAATAAACCAGATCGGTGTGATCTACAATCTTCGCCTGGACAAGTTCGACCCCTGGGGATGATCTGAGTGACGCTTCAAATACACCCGTCGCCCCACGCTCGATCTATTTGTGCATGCGTACATAACCTCACGTCGTAGATCGACCACGGTCATTGACCCTTGGCATCGGAAGCAGCTGATGTTACCTGTGCCCGGAATAATCTTGTGCCAACTGCAGACCTCGAGTAGGAACTCGGTCTCCAGCCGGGAAGCATCACCTTAGCTCGGATTTAGTTTTATGTTCTATCTTTCTGTCGAAATTAGACCCGATATGTGAAACCCTGTTTTTTTATCCGCTTTCTGTTAAACAAAGTTCTTTTGATACGGCAAAAATGTGCAAAAGCCAAGTAAATCCGGTATAAAAAAAAAGGCAATTCCTGTCCATGGGCTAAGTCGAACTAGACACAAATGAGTAGTGTATTAATACCGATTATTGTTCCAGTTTTTGATTTTGGTTGCCACGCATTCATCTCATCATCTATGCAGCTACTCATCACAATCACACACATCATCATACTCATCCACCCATCAAATCACCTCATCCAACACACAACGAAAGATCTTTTTGCGTGGGAGCCAAAGTTATTAATCGTCTCGTAAGTGATTATAATGAAACAAGTAAGCCATATGAAAAACATGAATGTGCGGTAACTATTCGTTGGTCTTCAACCATGATCACGGTGTTATACATATATTACTCATGCCTTTGACGACTATCCATATACCCGGTTTTTGTCTGGTTTTGGCGCTGACCAAGTTAACGTAATGCAGTTTAAAGTTTTCTTGTTCCTATGATGAACACGTTACATAGCCATGCATGCCACTATATATACACACTCCTAACCATTTTTATAGATTTAAGATAATTATACCCTACCTCGCCCCTAGGATACTCTTTCGTATATGCTGTATAGTAATACCCTTTACAAGTAAGAAAAAATCGAATTACAGGCTTATATTGGCTTAGTTTGGAAATAAACCAAGGCTAAATATATTTTAGCGGAACAATGCAACCTCGTCTGACGGAGATGTGACCCACCGCAGTCTTTGTTGGAGGGATCCTGTCGATTAGTGGGTGGCCCCGCAGGATCATGGTAGGGTGGGCGTTCTCGCCAATGGGCGATACCGCAGCCAACAAAGAGCTGACGGGTGATGTTCTTCGTTCATGCTGATCTGTCCCCTTGACCCCCTTTATCTCGTTTCCTAGTATCCTTTCTCGAACTTTTGCCAGAGCTCTGAATTGGGAGTAAACTGTCCCCCATGCCCACACCCCGCCGACCAGAGACAAAAGCCGAAGCCAGCGTGTACTTCCCACTCCAGTTTAGTGTACATCGGATCCTAGAACCTGTACATTGTATGTTACACAGGAGTGTGGATACTCTAGCTCTTATAGTCTCTGAGATCTAGGCGCTCACTTTTAACGATAGGCACAGCCGACTATGAATCGTGTGTGTTAGAGAGAGAGACAGAGCGAGAGAAAATTAAATTGTTGTCTTCATTATGGCTATAATAATGATACGATCTGGTTCATATCCTTCAGTCTAGAAGATATAACCATCCTCTACAATTCTGCGTTTTTGGTTTTCTCGTATCTTTGAAATTGGGGATGCTACAGATTTGTGTTTTTTGTGGGGGCGGAAAGGGACGCGGCGAAGTTTTGAAATACACTTGTAACAGTGACATATCACAGAAGTCTGAATACAAAATGTCGTTGCTCTAGCTCTTATAGTCTCCGAGCACTAGGCGCTCAAAGGGATGGACAGACAGACGGACGGACAGACATTTCTCAATCGACTCGGCTATTGATGCTGATCAAGAATATACATACTTTATACGGTCGGAAACACTTCCTTCTGGACGTTAAACACATCCACTTTCACCAAAAATCTAATACACCCCCTGCAACACGGGTCTTCGATGACTTAGCTGCTAGGCATAGTTGATGACATTGTCATCGAGCATTTACGAAAAATCATGCATTTAATAAGCGGTGATTTTTACCGAAAAAATAATGCATTTTATAAGTGACGATTTTTGTCGAAAAGTCATGCACTTAATAAGCTATGATTTTTGTCGAAATATACATACACTACTGGCGAAAATAATAAGTACACGCTTATGAGCTTTTTTCACGTCCTATAAAACTTTTGTAATAAACACAATTAAAAAATCAAATTTACTTTTAGTTTTCTAACCTACAATAGACTATAAAAATGTTTATCATAAGCATTTTTCATTTCAAATATATATTTTATGATCGATTAAACCTTAAAATCATATATAAAGGCTGGCCAAAATAATAAGTACAGCAATTCTACAAAGCGAAAAACTAAAAGCGTATCAAAATTTGTCCACTGTTTTCTTAGAATTTATAATCTTTTAATAGTATCCTATATAACCACACTTATTTTTGATGATTTCGGCCATTCTTCTTGGCATACCAGCAATAAGTTTGCGGCAAGTCTCCACTGGAATCTCACACCACGTTTATTGCACAACTTCTCCACAATTCTTTTTCTTTTCGAAAAGCATTTTTACCATTTGACGTTTTAAGTCACCCCAAAGGTTTTCAAATGGGTTTAAATCAGGAGACTGACTTAGCCAAGCCATAACGTTTACATTTTTTCCCGTAAACCAAGCCTTCACCACCTTTGAGGTGTGCTTTGGGTCATTTTCTGGTAGAAAGACCCATCTCAAGGGCATGTTTTCCATAGCATTAGGTTGTATAATGTCTGTCAATATGTTTTTATAGCCGAATTGGATCACATGATCAGTTATGCGATGTACCGGCTCAACGGCATGCCAAGAAAAATAGCCCCAGATACTTATACATCAGAATCCGTTCTTTAACCGTTTTCTTTGTGTACCGGAAGTCGAATCCTTTGCCTTTGGGTCCTTGCATACATCTTCTGGAGTCATTATCAAAAAGATTTATTTTTGTTTCGTCTCTCAATAATATATTATTCCACTTTTAAGACCCATCTGACCCAGACCATGCCAAATGATTTTCAACGAGTTGTTGCCTCATCTTCAAAATTTTTACTCGGAGTAAGGGAGCTTTTCGGACTATACGTCCTGTTAGGTCTGTATATTGTAGTCTCCGACGAACCATCAGACCTGATTTTTCTTTCCCAATTTGAGCGTATTTGGCCTTGGAAGACATGAACTGATCCTTTTTTGCAAGACTGATGATGCGGGTGTCCGTTGTTTGTAAAGATTTCTTCTTCCATCCTCGATTTTCAATAAGCACTTTAGATTTGAAAGTATTCTGAACCAAAAATACCGATCGTCCAAGACTTTTCGCAATTCCCCGGAGAATTTTCCTTTCTTTTTGAAGACTTATGGAAAACTTATTTTCTTCAGGAGTACGGCCTATCTAAAGAATTTTTTTAACTCTCATGTACTTAAATATGAAGGAACTCAATAAAAACCAACAATCCTTTGACCAAATCCTTATCTAATCCTTTCAAATATATAAATAACACCAGTGTACTTATTATTTTGGCCAGACCAAAAATGTCCATTCAGCAAAAATGTATGCATAGAATTTTATTAAGATGGTTCCCCACTTTAATTTTTGATTTAAATATTTGGCAAGACCTTTCCAAATATAAACAATTGGCATCCATACATTTACAAAAATTCGAGCTATTCCATAACAAACTAGCACGACACCGATGTACTTATTTTTTTGGCCAGTAGTGTATGTACCTGCTTGAGCCAAGCGTCGCAAATAAGGGTTATTTTTGGTTGCTTTTGTTTTTCTGCTGGACTGCTCACATATAGACCTTCGTACTCACCGCAGATTATAACAATTTAATTCGCTAATCCGGATTTACATTCTATTTCTTTATTCTTCTTTTATTCCCGGTCATAAGGGAAGAATAAAGTCATATGTATAATGTGATTGCAGCGAAACATTAATATAATTTGAATACAGTTATTTCACAAATTTAACTTTTTATATAAGTGAGATTTTTTTTATTTACCACGCGCAAAACACATATTAATAAAATTACAGCACTTAATTTCGCTTCGTTTGCGCACAATTTGCAGATTGCAGATAGCAAATGTAAAGCGAACAAAGCAAAAGAGTTCTGACGACGCAAGCGCAAAAGAGACAAAAAGTAAAAACGAAGTTCTCTTCTACTTCTACTTTCGGCACGCGCGGAAAAGAAAGAAACAAAAGAAAAAACGAGGCTGAACGTTTTGAGTTGCTGCGGAGACCGCAACTCTTCATTTATACTCGGGTACTTAGTCAGTATGGCTCTCATCCGGCATACGCCGCGAATATTAAACGACACGACAAGGAGTGCGTGCGAGAGAGACAGAAAATCAGTCTGAGCGGGACGTCGGGCGCTGCTTAGCCAGTGCAAATTGATTTGTTCCTTTTGGCTATAAAAATGATCCGATCTGATCCAGATTCAGCAATCTGATAGATATGGTCATTATCTGATTGTGTGTGTTTTAGTTTTCTTGAATCTGCAATATTGTGGATGCAACAGATTTTCGTCCTTTGTGGGAGTGGAAGTGGGCGGGGCGAAGTTTTGAAATATACTTATAACAGTGACATATCACAGAAGTCCGGATATAAAATGGCGCTCTAGCTCCTATAGTCTTTGAGCACTAGGCGCCTATAGGGGCGGACAGACGGACAGACAGACAGGGCTCAATCGACTCGGCTATTGATGCTAATCAAGAATATGTATACTTTATGGGGTCGGAAACGATTCCTTCTGGACGTTACACACATCCACTTTTACCACAAATCTAATATAGCCCAATACTCATTTTGAGTATCGGGTATAAAAACAAACAGTTGGATTTGGCTGGCGTCAACGCCTAGATGACATTGTATATGACATTCGTTATCGCTCACTGCAGGGCCCCTATACTCATTTTGAGTATCGTGTATAAAAAAACATCCTAGCTAACGACGATCTCTGAATCGAGTCGAGGCGATGGACCAAAACGGTCTTGCCAGACTACAAGCCAGCCAAATCTAGCGCAGCCAAGGGTTCAAACAACGGCAACGCTCAACGGAGGATCCCGCAATAAAATATAAAGTTCTAGCCCGATTATACAACGTTTAGAGGTGCCGACTTGAGGTGAATGTTGACAAAATCAATGGTTTCTATGGCAACTATACCATATATCGCTCTGATCAAATTGCATTTTTCTTGCCATTTAAATTATTAAAATATAATTCATCCTCTTAAATTTCAGCTCGATTCAGCTACATTTAAGACAATAATTAATAGTTCACATTTAACATTTTTAAATCTAATGTGCAATTACACGTGTAGATTGTTAAAATATCGAATTGCCACCTTCGTCTACCCAAAATACTTTCGGAATGGGAATGAAGTGGAGAATAATCACGGTAAAATCAAAGAAGCCTGTTTTGATACAACTGCATACAAATCTGGAACCATTTCCATTTCTTGAAGATTTAACGGCAGTACGTTCCGCCTAGAGAAACTATTAGACAAAAGACTCTTATACCTCCCATGCAGACATCAAACCAGTGAAATACATTTGCGGACAGCATTTGAGTCACATGCCGAAGTTACATAAGGTAAAAACATTGCATTTTTTGTCAGATTTAAAGATTCCTGGAAGACTATTGAACAAATCAAGTTTAAGTTTGGTGTGACTGATCAGTACGTTGCAACGCATTTAAATGACAGAAGAAATGCAATAATTAACTTCTGTCAAGTTTAATTGAGAAAACTCATTTACGTACTGATTACGTTCAATTGTTAGAGTTAACTCAGGTTTTTTTTAGGATTCGTTCCGAAAGGTAATTTTTCCGACTCCCTGGACCAATGTACCATCCACGCTGGATGTATAAGGCGATTTAAGTTTAAGTTAACAACTTGAAAAGTAAAATATTTGCGCGACGTTTCTATTTGTATAGTGCGTTCTTATATAAATGATTGGTTTCGGTCAACATTAGCTGTTGAAGCTCCAATACTGGACCTTTAATTTATATTCAAAATGTACAAATATAACGAAATTGATCCAAAAATGGCAAACGTCGTTTTAAGAAAGACCTGCAGCCATTTATGTAATTATATGATGAAAATATCGCACTTGCATTTTTTGACGATAAAGTTACTTTCATGGAGAAACGAGAATGGGCAAAGCAGTTCTTGGCACTTTGTGTTGAAAGAATTTTGAAAGAAAATGATTTACCCACGGTTATTACATGAAACCTATCGAAGATGCACATTATATTTTTTTTAACAAATATTCTTAATGGAAAACATAGAGGAACAACTTGATCGATGTCAAGAGATAAATGCAGCAATGAAAAGAGCAATTCCTAAAGATCTGCAGCAACTACTTCATGAATATCATGCGTTGTTCAGGCTGTTCAGGCATGCCAAATGATGACCACAAAGAAGTGATCAGAGCGGATAAGCGACCATCTGGAACACACGAACGCAAATTTAACGCTCCAACATGGTGAAAACATGTAAAGACGTGATACTGGGAAACTGCAAAAATATTTGAAACACATCTTTCATATGACACGTTGCAGTACCCGCTCATGTTTTGGCAAAAAAAAAAGATGGATATCATTTTAATATCAAAATAATAAATCCATTGAATGGTGAAGAGATTACAAAGAAAGTTTGCTCTATGAATTATTATTCATGATTAATAATTCGACAAAATGCTGACAGCTTTTAACTTTCATAAGGTTGAGCCAACGCAAATTGCGTTCTGAAGAGTATATGCATTTACGTGATGCAATTGGTAAACTAACTATTCTGCCGGCGACGAATATAGGTAGTCCACGTCATATGCATAAAGATGCAATGACATATGTTATTACTATATTACTTACTACTTACTTGCTCTATATTACTTTTACCTATAATCCAAAATGGATAGAAATTGTTCAAGTGCTGCTTTCCGGACAAACATCAAGTGATCGATACGCCATTACGTGTATTCAGCCAAAAAATCAGGTTACTGATGAACTACATTGTTAAAGAACGCGAATCTGGAGATACTCGATGCTGGATGTATTCAATCTACTGGAAAAAACGAGGCCTGCTAGTCTTATTTTGTTAGTGGAAAGAGTTCAACCAGACTAATTAGATGATATCATAAGTGCTGAGATTCCCGAAGCCGATTCAGACCTATATGATGTCGTAATCAATCGCCAACCAATCGTCTTGCATGGTCGACGGCAAGTGTTCCAAACGATATCCACGGATATTAGCGGCGGTGCCCATCACTGAAAGCGACAGTTATCCACTGTATCGGCGTCGATCACCCGACGATAACGGTCTAAATAGTTAGTTAGTAGTGATAGACTAACTAACTATTTCCAAAACGTTCAAGACTCATTGCAACGTTGAATATTGCAATTCTGTAAAGTCTATAAAATAAATTTGCAACTGTGTCACGAAAGGAAGCGATATAGCGGTTTTTGGCATCCAATCATCCAATACCAACGATGAAATTACGCGCTATCAAGTTGGTCGTTATGTGAACTGTAATGAAGCAATTTGGCGTATATTCTCATTCCTTATTCAAGAACGTCATCCTACTGTTGTGCATTGGGCGGTGCATCTGGATAATGGTCAACGAGTATATTTAACGGCATCAAATATTGTTCAACCTGCTGAAACACCTCCAGTTTCTTTGCCATCTGACAAAGCGATCTATTTGCACGAACTTTGCTATACTCGAAGATGCTACGCTACAATATTACAATTGGAATGCTTTATCGAAGAAATTTCAACGACTGAACTATGGCGATGCAGTTCCAACCTGTGGCATACAAGGATAATATGTTATAAAAAATTTTACATCAAAATCCCGATCTTGAAATTAATGAGGAGATACAAAATCAAGCTTTAATACTGATCGAAGACATGTGTTACCTCCCTCATATGCGGTAGTTTATTATTCAGGTTAGGAATGCCAGCGTCAAATCGTGGAATAAATGACGCATTTAATCGAGAATTGGAACGGGAACGATAATATGATCACCAAGAATCCCCAACAAAAGGAAGTTTATGATACATTAATGAAGGCAATTGATAATGGAAATGGTGGTTTTTATTTCCTGGATGCCTCTTTTGGAACTGGTAAGACATTTCTCAGGTCAATGGTTTAATCTACTGTTCGGCTCATTCAGCATTAAAATTACCGTTAAATCTTCAAAATATTGCAGAACCTATATGTAATATTGCAAAAAACTCCGCAATGGCCAAATTTTTGTCAGCATCGAAAATAATCATGTGGGGCGAATGCACAATGGCGCATAAACGTGCACTAGAAGCACTCAACCAAACATTGAAAGATCTACGCAATGACTCCAGATATTTTGGAGGCGCTATGATTCTACTGTCTGGCGCTTTCCCCCAAACACTGCCAGTAATTACATCATCAATGCCGACGAAATAAACACTTGCCTAAAATCATCATTCCCAAACATTATTTCCAACTACAAAAATTAAGCATGGTTGCGTGAACGAGCAATTTTAGCTGCTATGAATAAACATGTAGATGAACTTGACTACATAATTCAGACCGAGAACATTGGAACAATGCATTCATTCAAATATATTGATTGTGTTACAAATGACGATGAAGTAACTGTGAAGAACTATCCAACTGAATTTTTATGCTCTTGGATGTCCCAGGCTTACCACCGCACAATTTACGACTAAGGCTTGGCTCCGTAGTAATCATGCTTGAAAACATAAACCAACCAAAACTGTGCAACGGTACGCGTTTTATGGAAAGAAAATTGATGAACAATTTGATTTACGCGACGATACTCAAAGGAAAATTGGAAGGAGAGGTTCTCATTCGCAGGATTCCGATGATCCCAACAGATATGCCGTTTGAGTTTACGTCTTGCATTTGCCATGACTATTAACAAATCAGAAGACCAATCCTTGAAAGTATGTGGTCTGAATCTGGAAAATCCATGTTTTTCCTATGGCCAATTATATGTGGCATGTTAACGGGTCGGAAGACTATCTGCGTTGCCTAATAATAAAACAAAAAAGTTTGTGTGTAACAAGGTGATTAACTGAAGAAAAAAATAAAGCCTACATAATTAAAAAAACACCTATTAACGCATCGTTAAAATACAAAAATTTACATGATAAAATCAAAAGTCTGCCTATTGCCTCTAAGGCGGAAAAAAGTTCACCAGATCATCTAAAAATTGTTCGCTATAAATTAGCCACATTCAATTAAGAACATTTGGTTGTTGCATGGCAGAACAACGTCTGCCGGGTTCGCTAGTTTATTATATTTTATTATTCTAAATCACATACAAAGTACATTCCGATCAGAGCGATATGTATAGCTGCCATAGGAACCATAGGCCAAATATCGTATTTTTCAAATTTGACCTCAAGTCGGCACCTCTAAACGTTATCGAATCGGGCTAAAACTTTATATTTGTAGACCCTGAGACAAATAAGACATACAAATAAGCACAACCCTAATGTATATGAGTCAAGACCTTAATCACACGGTTCTGAAGCTTGAAAGCCTCTATCGGTGTCTTAAGTCTGATTTTCAGAATGCCCTTTCGCACAATTCACTTGAGCGGGTGAAGCCGATTACTCTAAGGAAGAATTTGAACAGGCCAAAGCGGGCGACCGACTTAATGTCTCCACGGTTAGTGACCCCAACATCGGCTGAGGTCATTGACTTGGGATCTGCTGCTGCTCCCCCACCTGATTTAGAGGGCTTTGTTACAGTCAGAAGGAGAGTGAGGAAGAATCGGAAGAAACATGCCAATCGTCTGGTTGGTGTTGCTCCGAGCTGCGAACAGCTGAGTGTGATGCAGAGCGCCAAATACCTGCATATTGGTCAATTTTCTACCGCTACGGGGCCAGAGACGGTGGTGAAATTTGTTGCCGATAAGCTCAAGGTGCCGGTGGCGGAAATTTCTTGTTTGAAATTAGTCAAGCGAGAAGTGCTTGCGTCAGCAGTAAAGTGCATTTGCCGCACGAGATTCTTTTGATAGATGATTGTTTTAGTATGGTATAGTATAAATAATGTTTTTAATAGGCTAAATAAGATTCTAGACTTAATTTTTGTTAGTTCGGATATAGATTGCCATGTTACATATCGCGAACTGCCTATCGCGGATTGTGACATGCATCATATGCCGTTAGAATTCTCAGCTAATTCCCAGTCTTACTCGCCTTTGGCGGAACCATATTATGAATACTTCTTTTCTACTTTAAGACTGAATGCTATTCGGGGTAGTTTGTTAAACGTTAATAGGCCTTCTGTTCTCTCACATCCTAGTGCTGACACTTCCTATAGTGTTTTCCTGCATACGGTCTGTCGTATTATTGTTAACAATGCTTCCAAAAGGGTGCATGGCTCCTATAGGCTACCGTGGTATACGAAAGGTCTTGTGAAATATAAGAATCTGCGTAACAAGTATTTGTAACGATTTGGTAAGACCCGGGACCCTGTAGACTGGGCGAGATATGTGCAGCATAAGAGGGAGTTTGATGAATAATTCTTCTAATCAATAATTTTAATAAATCCGACTGTGATGGCATTTCTGCCTTTCTGATTCGCAACTGTGATGTTTCGCTCTGTGAACCTCTTAAAATTCTCGGTTTATTGGCAAGTGGAAAGCTGCCGCGATTACGCCAATCTTTAAGAAAGGTGCCAAAAACCTCATATATAATTATAGACCAATTGCCAAACTCGGTAATGTTTCAAAACTTCACTTTCTTCATGAAGTCGTACATTAGCCCAAATCAGCATGGTTTTATGCCGGGTAGATCAACGACCACCAATCTCATCGCTTTCAGTAATTTCTGCAATGCTTTCTCAAGTAGATGTTGTGTATACTGTCTTTGCTAAGGCCTTTGACAAAGTCTCCCACTGTGCCTTAAAAGCCAAGCTGCATCGGTTAGGAATTCATTCCTTCCTACTCAGTTGGTTTAGGTCATATCTTGAGCGGCGAGAGTTTGTAATATTGTTATATGGGAAGCTTTCGTTCGGATAGAGTTTCTCGTTGGTGCAGACTTAATTCGCTCCCACTCAACGTTAGCAAATGCTGCTTTGTTTCCCTTAGCAAGTGTATCTTCAAGGTGCTGGCCTCATACTCTATAGATGGCAATCCTCTCTTAAAGCAGAAGGAGATACTTAACCTGGGGGTCTTATTCGACTCAAGATTTCTTTTTGCTGAGCATCTGAATTTTATATTGCCAAAAGCCTATGCTATGTTTGGCTTTGTTAAGCGCAATTCACCCCAGTTCAAGGACCCATATACGAGGGTGAGCTTGTACTCATTACTTGTGCGCTCGCCCCTTGAGTACGCTTCCATGGTGTGGAATCCCAGTGGGGTCGTTCAAATTTCATGCATCGAAAGATCGCAACGAAAGTTTCTCAAATTTGCACGCTGCCGTCTTATGAGTGCCGACATCTGCACTCGTTCATCTCTCCTCTCTCGAGGATAGCAGGACCATTGCGGCTCAGATTGACATTTTAGTGGGTAACATTGATTGTCCTGACCTGTTTAGTAGGATTTGCTTCTGTGCCCCTGCTAGGATCCTAAGGGACCAATTATGGGCAATTAATGTGCCCATTTGTATGGCGCTTCGACAGCACAATGCGCTGCCAGCTGGAATGCATTTTGACTTTTGCCAGGGGAAGGGAGCCGTCAGACGGTTGCTTGTAGACCTCTTCCTTTACCATAATTAGCTCTTGTAAGGTAGTCTAGCCAGATAAGGATTTTTTGATTCCGTTGACGAATAAGAAAAAAAAAATAAATAAGACCAACCAAACTCTCCTCCTCACACGCCGCTGCGCTCATCGCAGACTGCAAGGCCAAGGTCATCGACGGCAAAGCACACGACTGTCAGTGGGAAAGCACGGACACTACTAAAAGGGCTGAGTCCCTTCTCAGTTATCTACTGACCACTCAGATGGTCCTTAAAACGGGCAAATGATCCCAACTTAGGCCTCACACTTGCCTTTCACAACATACAGAGGAACATAGCATCCTGCAGTATCCTTACATAATACTCGTTCGCGGACCACAGGTACGTGGAAACTGCATTCTCTTTTTTCTCCTTACCGAGTCCAGTTCAATTCCGGAACCTCAGGAGGACAAACTGGACTCGGTAATCAGATCACCTGGGCTGCGTTCCCCCTGAGTACCCCCTGAGGATGAGATTTCACGGGTAGCCACGTTGTTAAAAAATTTACCGACGACTGCAGTGAGGCCCTTAATAAATCCTGCCCCTCTAGTAAAACCAGAGGCAGGAAAAAACCCTAATGCTGCACTCCGAAACTACGGGAACTCCGGAAAAACTCGCGGAGACCTTTCAACAGAACTAAAGCTCTAAATGTTGAGCAGAACTGGAAGAGAGTAAAAACAGTCCATCTACCTACAACCAAGGAAACAACAAATTAATGAAGCGAAAAGTGCCTCATGGGGAAAGCTCTGCTAAGAAATCGAGAAGCTTCGCGCTTGCGCAGAGTTCTCTCGAGGACAACACCCACCCTGCGCTACCTGAAGAAAGCCGACTAGTCTTGGACAACGTCCAGCAACGAGTAGTTAAACCTTCTCTTTAACACCCACTTCTCTGCCTGCGACGTTAACATATTTAATATGTTTTAATTAGTATCCAGACTATCGATGTAAGGAAAACGTTAGTTGCGTAATCCAAAGATTTAAGACCTACAAGTCTGCTGGAACAGATGATCCAAACTGATCCACGCCGGAACGAGAGCCACTTACTGGCTCAAAAGTATCTACGAAGGAGTTTTCTCCCACGGGCACATCCCAGACGCCTGGCATTAGATCAAAGTTGTTCTCAGTCCTACGGCAGGCAAGACCTCACACACCAACCCCAAACTTTTCAGACCCATAAATCTCTCGTCTCTCTGAAGACGATGGAACGATGGAAATGGGGTTACATCTCATGTCTTACTGCTGAAATGCTGCAATCGATTCCCAAAACCGATAAACTGAGGCTGTATCCTGGAGATAGAGAGGTGACCGAAATAGAGGTGACCAAAGATTCTTCAAGAGTTCGGGGCAGACATAGAGCAACTCTCATAATGGTTCGGATACAGAAAATAATGTTTGAGGAAGCAGTCAGTAAGGCGTTAACTTATGAAGCATTGTTCTTAATATGCTGTCCAGGGACGTAAGTGCATCTTTTATGGACTGAGGTGGATGATGGTAAACGATTGATAAGAAACCAGGGGCATGGAGTATTCAACGAAAGGTGCTTCCTCTGCAATAATACAGGACATATGGCAAAAAACTGTTGTGATCGACAAAACGGTGCCAGATTTCGGGAGCTGAAAGCATCTCCAGAACAAATAATGGATTCGAGATTTGGAAATCTGACTATTAGAGGCGTAATGGATGGAAATGAATGTGTGTTGACTTTGGACACAGGTGCGTCTCAATTAAAAAGTAGAAGGGGCTTACCTAAAGGAAATGTGGAGCCTCTTAATGGAATACGACTACAAACAGCTGCAGGTGGAGACACGCAGAAAAAGGGAAAAATTACACAGAAGCTTGGAATTGTAAAGACGATCCTAGAGCACGATTTTATTGTAGCTGTTATAATGAACGACATTATCATAGGAGTATATTTTATGACCCTTTATGGTTTTATATTCGACGTGAAGGAATGAGTTCTTAGATATGTCCACAATTGTCCATATGTGAAAACGGTGACAACGGGTATGTGAGAAAGATTTACGCATCGTACAACGAAATGTCAAGGAAAAAGATTGACACTGCAGTTCACACCGAAAGACCTAAACACGTTGTAGAATTTATCGGGAATTTATAGGGTTTTGACTCGCGGGGTGAACCAGAGCTGTAGGCGGCAAAGACGAGAACGAAAAACATGACTGTTTTTAATCAGTTCGACATTGCGACCCTCTTCAAGATTATTTTTTGACCAGGCTATGCTGCGGCGTATGTTGCCCAACATCGTTATGTTGCTTTATAAGTGTGAATGCATGTAAATATGTTAGGCGCTATCTTAGGCGGTAGCGTCTTCATTGTCTCTTCTTATTTCATCTCTAGTTTAAATCGCCAGCTTCAGGTTACCGTCTGGAAAATATTACGATTTTAAATTCAAAATTGATATTTTTTTGTGGTATTTTTTTCAAGATGTTGACTATAAAAACTTAAGAAGTGTAGTTAAATAGGCGTGAAATATACTTGTGCACGTTCGTCATCACAGGAGTGCAGGTCCCAAATTTGGTTGCTCTAGTTCTTGTAGTCTCTGAGGTCTAGTCGCTCACTTTTAGCTATAGGCAAAGTCGACCATGACACGTGTTTGTTAGAGAGAGACAGAGCGAGAGAGAATGAAATTACTTCAGTCTGGCTGTAATAATGGTATCAGATTCTGCTATCTAGAAAATACAGTCATTGTCTACGATTCTGCGTTTTTGGTTTTCTCGTATCTTGAAAATTGTGGATGCCACAGATTTTCGTCCTTTGCGGGGTGGGGTGTAATTTTGAAATACACTTGTGCAGGTTCGATATCATAGGAGTGTGGATACGCTAGCTGTTATAGTCTCTGAGATCTAGTCGCTCACTTTTAGCGATTGGCAAATCCGACTATGAAACCTGTGTGTTAGAGAGAGAGTTTTTTGTATCTTTGAAATTGTGGATACCAAAGATTTTCGTCCTTTATGGGGGTGGAAGGGGCGGGGCGAAGTTTTGAAATACACTTGCAACAGTGACATATCACAGAAGTCTGAATACAAAATGTCGTTGCTCTAGCTCTTATAGTCTCCAAGCACTAGGCACTCATAGGGATGGACAGACAGACGGACGGACAGACAGACATGGCTCAATCGGCTTGGCTATTGATACTGATCAAGAATATATATACTTTATGGGGTCGGAAACGCTTCCTTCTGGACGTTACACACATACATTTTCACCACAAATCTAGTATACCCCTAGTATACTCATTTTGAGTAACGGGTATAAAAAAAACAAATTCATTGAAAAATTTTGAAAAAGTCGGATTGGTTCGTGGCGTAAAATCGTTTTGAATAGCTTGAATAATTTTTAATTAAGGTGTAACAAAAGTCTTGCAACGAGATTTTGGAAAACGAGTCGATGTGCGGCGCAGCCGGCCATCTTAGTTTCTGGTCTAAGTCAAAATTTATTTTTAAATTAGCAACCAATAGTAAACCGACGGGAAAGTGGTCGAAAGCCAATAGGCGCACTATTCAAAACATAGAAGGTTGGATTCACCGCTGTGGATTTAGCGTTCTTATTGGATTATATGTTTTTCGTTTATCTAAATATTAAAGGGCTAAAATATAATATTTCAATACACACCTGTTGAATATGCCATTGTTTTGGGAAGGTTAACTACGTCGCGACGAAATGTAGACAGGTTTTGCGTAAACCTAAAATAATAGAAAATATATGAAAATATATGTAACGTGAGGGGCATAAATGCCGGTACCCGTCCCTCAGTTTTTGATCTTATGATTTATCTTACTCATATAGTATATTCCTGCATTTTGTCTCTACCCTCTTCCACCTAATTACGCATATAGTCTATTACGCATTAGTCCGACACGTGCAGCTCCAGATCGCCAAAACTGCTGGATCAGCGTCTGGACGATATCCACCAACGGCGAGGGATTCCGAGCAGGGACCCGCGCGTGAAACGATAGAGCAAAACGGTTTCTAAGTTCGCGTACTCGGATTAATTAAAACCCTTATGTTAATTGTGACGACGGCATATCAGTGGACCGACGTGTAACGACAGAACAAAACGATTTCTAAGTTCGCGTATTCGGACCTACTAAAAAACACTTAATTGTGTCAGCTACAATTTGGTGGACCAGAGGACTGTAGATCCGCTCGCAGGACACCTTCACTGGATTGTGGAAACCGAGGCAAAAGTAGGAAAACCAAAAAGGAATATGCTCGGACCATCTGCAGGAACGGCCACATCCCTAACCTTACTGTAAGCTAGTTAATAGACCCTATAAACAATCAAAAGAAAAATCATAAGACAAAATAAATCGTTTCAAATTGCAATCTAAAATTATCCAAAGTAGAAGGAAGAACCCAGCCACTGGGTTTAATAGAAATACACTTACATATAATAAACAAAAAACAATGTGAAACCTAAAGCCACAAGCACAATAAAGGCAAATAAAAAATCAACACAAACAAAAAAATAATAAAAATTGTTAAATAAAACAGTACATTATCAACCCCAGTGGGCCAAAATTTTCATAAACCATAGATAGAGTTGGCATATTAATCCCACAAATTACAATCGAAAATATAACCCACACAATCATACTCTATATTATTTACATTTATATATAACATTTTTGACGGTGACGGTGATAAATTTGGTCCGCGCCGAAAAATTTGTGTAACTAATCAACCAAGTTCATGGCAAATCCGAACAATCTTATCCAACCCCCTGTACTAAATTTAGCACAACAGGAACAGGAGGGCGACCGAGAATGTCCCGGCTCAAGGAATCAGTACAGAACAAAGAACAAACTTATCAGACTTAGATAAAATACCGGACGTAGTCAAATGCATTCGGTAATTCTCAGGAGATCCATGTCAATTTAGCTTGTGGAAAAAAGGAGTAGATAGGATTCAAAATTTACGTCTTTAAAGTGGACTGCAAAGTATTTCGGCATTTTACATACCATTAGAAACAAAATAACCGGAAATGCCGACTCAGCACTACAGTCATACAATTTCCCGATAGATTGGGGCGCAATGTCAAAAGTTGTAACGCTTCATTATGCTGACAAACGGGATATAAGCACTTTGGAATACCAAATGCAACGATCGTTCAGAGTAACAAAAAAACCGTTGAAGAATTCCATCAGACAGTCTTTAGACATTTAATGTTTATTTAAAAAAAATCGGATGAATGGAGGTAATACGAGAATCCGCAGCATTACTCACAAAAATTTACCGAGACAAAGCCTTTGTTCGAGGACTTAAAGGCGATCTTTCACGCCTTCTCGGCATAAAAGAACCGCTAGACCTTCCAAATGCTCTGCATTTGTGCTTAAAATTGGAAAATTAATATTATAGCACCACTCATGCAAACGGTAGGACACAAATGTTCCGGCCTATGGACCAAAGACCGGTAGCAGCACCAAGAACAATACAACCATTTCATAACGAAGTGCAAAGACAACCTCCATCCGTTCCACCACGGAACTCGACCCTATAATACCCTAATAACACAATACGGTACAACTATCAAACCCAACCGCACATTGCATCACGACAATACTATCCGCAATTCAGGGAGCAACCATTAGCTGCGACAGTATCCCAATTACCAATACGCACAACAATCAGCCCCATCTCGACCTATAGCACCCAAACCGTTACCGCACCCAGAGCCAATGGACGTGGACCCAAGCATTCAGACTAGACATGTGAATTACATGAACAAACCTCGATTCGAGGCAGACAAAAGACCACCACCGCCAATAAACCAAACGGACAAGCGACAAAGGAACTTTAACATAAAAATACGAACAGGTAGAACCAGCCATTGCCGAAACATACTCTACCATTGCTGATTATGAAAATGCAATTCAAGACTACGAAACTCAGAATGACCATGAGCAAACATTAGACGATTAAATAGCACAAATAGACGGCAACGAAGGGGAGGGCACCAACCATTATGACCAATAGGCACTTAATTTTTTAGAGTAAAGAACTCCACCCTACCATATTTTGAGTGTAAAGACGGGGGGCAGAGAAACACTCAAAATCCGAATAGACACAGGATCAAAAAGAAACTATATTCAACCTAAATGGGTACCAAATCCGAAAATCAATAAAAACCCATTTAACGCTATTACTGTAAGGGGCAACGTTCCAATAAATCATCAAAAAAAATTATACCCTTAAAAGAGATTGTTAAGACCTTAAAAGAAAAGTCTAGACATTTGCGAATTGAGTTGTAAATTCAAACTAAATTGTATTCTTTTAATCAGAGCCTTATATGTGATTTGACAATGAGGCAGGACGTACAATTTTGAATTCTATAATTCTGCTGCGCAATACTCTTGTGGGCAGCCGGCTTGAAACAACCCTTTTTTCTCGGTTCTTCTTTTCACCCACTCGCTGTCTCGCTTCCTCTGCTTGCGGCTTCTGAGAGTCAAATGCGCAGTTTTTTTGCACCGAATTTTTGCTTTTCCGTCTCGCTTCGTCTGCTGTCGGCTTCTGAGACATGAGACACACAATTTTTGATTTTTTCCACTTTACACAGGCAGTACGCGACCGGTTGAGCCCCCAAATGTAAGATATTATTTAGAGTATTGTTTATTCGTATTATTATCGCGGTGGCCTGGTATGTGTGCTTACAAAAGTTCTTAATGTTACGGCTTATTTCTGCTGATTTTCTGCTGCTTGCTTGAGTCGCGTCCGTATGCTGCTGTTCTCTCCTTTTCACTGCCTCGCTCTGTTCCTCTTCTTCTCTGTCCGCTGTTGATCTGCTGCTGTTACTACTGCTGTTGCTACTGCTGTTGCTGTTGCTGTTACTACTGCTGTTGCTGCTCATCAGCTGTTCCTCTGCTGCTGTTATTACTGTTGTTGCTGCTCCCCGCTGCCCCTTCAATAGGCCAGCTGGCCCACTCCTTCTTACATACATTAGCGTTATTTAAAGAATGCGTTAAGTTTTTTTCCCACTTGTCTTTTGTTGTAGTATCTTTTGATGAGCTACCATTTTACCATATTGCACTACTTTTTTCAACGGTTTCCACTCTTTATTCTGCGACGTGTAAAGAGAAGTGTACCGTTGTTCTAAAAACTCCATTACATCTGGCAATGCTTGGATCTATTTTGTCCTTTTTATATAACTTTCAAACAATTGTAAGGTATCTTTGTTGAACTTTGAACACTATGTGCGCGAAAATCACATCAACTTCTTCTGTTAATTGTGACTTTAATTTGATTAAATGTATTGACTCATTTATAGAATTAGAAAACCATTTAATATGTTTCGCTGAATCGTGATCTAGCAGTGGTAAGTCTAGTAAACGATTCAGCTGATCCGAAAATATTTTTAGTTTATTTTCATACCGCTTGGTCAGCAATTGCCAAGCGGCATTATAATTCTCCAGCGGCCCAGTTAAAAGGTGAGCTACCATACTCCGTGCCTCAGGTTTTCCACTATTCTGTTGATTTCCTCAGATACTTTTTCTATGCTACTGTCAATTTTGGGCTCTATGTCTTCCTTCAAAGTTCCAGTCTCCACTGATTGTAACTTTGTTATTTCTACCTTCCCTTTCGCTAGGGTTTCATTATTTTTTGACTCTACATACTTTTTATGTATGTCCTCTATATTTTGAATCATTTTTTCGAACTTCTGTCTCTTATAGTAGTCATGATCGACTAGTCCATATCTAACAGTGCAGAATTATTTCCTGTAACTTTGTTCTTAAGGTCTGCTAACCCTTGGATTATATCGCTGGTCAAATGACCAGCTTCAATCATAATCTCCTGTGCTATCGCGGCTTGAGCCTCTAATAGCTTAATTATTTGTTCCGATAACATCTTACTTTAATTTGTTACTTAATTAGGCTTAAACAAATTTTAAATATCTGACTTAGCTGATGAATTCTGCTTTTGTTGTTACTGCTGTTAAAGTCGCTGCTGCTGATACCGTTGTCGCTGCTGCTGGTGTTGCCTCTGCTTATGTCGCTGCAGCTATTGTCACTGCTGCTAATGTCGATGCTGCTGAAGTCGCTGTCGCTGATGTCGCTGCTGAAGTCGCTGTCGCTGCTGCTGATGTCGCTGCAGTTATTTATTTATTTTTTCACAGTCACAGTTATTTGCCACCTTTTTTTCAATTGCTAGCCATTAAGAACTTTCGATGTTTCGGATTATTATTTTTTTCTTTCGATGTTCCGGCCTCGAAAACGCCACCGTCGCGAAAAATTTTTATTTTTCAATTACAATAGATATATTGTAATATCTTTCGTTATCTATTAAAATACAGCCTGTCCAGCTCGTATTTTTCCAAAATATTAATTGAAACTTCCGTTTAGCTCGTATTTTTCCAAATTATAATTTGAAACTTACGTTTCATTAATTTATTTTATACTCTGTTCCTTCCTATAGGAGGGAAATCAGAATTTTATTTTGCTACCTTTAGCTGTCAGTGAACTAGACACTTGTTCAGTCTCAAAGGAGCTGGTTTAACTCCGTGCTCTTACCACAGGGGGGAAACAACAGAGAGTCTCGAAGGACCAAAATGTTAAGACCTTAAAAGAAAAGTCTAGACATTTGCGAGTTGAGTTGTAAATTCAAAACTAAATTGAAAACACTTAACCATTGTATTCTTTAAATCAGAGCCTTATATGTGATTTGGCAATTAGGTAGGAGGTACAATTTTGTATTCTATAATTATCTTTAGACCTACGCAAAGAATACATTTTACTGCGGGTGTCTATTTGAATGCATGCTTACATTACTGTTATTTTAAGAATGCAATGGTTAAGTGTTTTCCCCACTTGTGTTTTGTTGTAGTATCTTTTGATGGGCTACAGATCTTTGTTTACACCCGAACTGTCATTACTTATCTAATTTATGTGATTTCTTTAGAGATCCGTTTTTTGGATACATGAGTGAATGTGTACAATAATATGTTTATGTTTGAACATTCTGCAAGGGGTCGAAAGTGTCATGGTTTTGACGATAACATGTTCATGTTTGAACAAGAAAGAATACGATGCTGTCAATAGCATCATTACAAGAACAGAACATCTGACAGAGAAAATAAAAGATGACTTGTCAAAACTCACCCAAACCTTTAGCGGACCCCAACCCAAAACTGACTTACGCAACCAACGTAAGAGCACGTTCACGTCGGGCACACCCGTTTTTTTTAAATTCTACCAATATCCCATGTCCTTAAAGGACGAGGTAGACATGCGAGCTAAAGAATTAAAAAATTACGGAATAATTCAACCCTCAAGATCTCCATACAATTCACCAGTGTGGATTGTACACAAAAAGGAGGATGCTTCAGGAGTAAAAAAATATAGAATGGTAATAGACTTTTGAAAACTTAATAAAGTCACAATAGCGGATAAATATCTGATTCCAGAGATAAACGAATTGCTTGCCCAATTGGGAAATAACAAGCTTTTCTCCGTGTTAGACCTCAAAAGTGGATTTCATCAAATCCCGATGAAAAAGTCAGACATAGAAAAAATCTCCTTCTCCGTTAACAACGGAAAATATGAGTTTACACGACTCCCCTTTGAACTTAAAAATGCGCAATATTTCAACGCGCACTAGATGACACTAGAACATTAGATGAACATATTGGAAAGATATGTTAAATTTATATATTTATATACTAAAAATCTAAATACCATTTTCGAACTCTGCTAGATGCAAACATAAAGTGTCAGTTGGACCAATGCGAGTTCTACAAAACCAAAGTAGAATTCCACGGTTTTGTAATTTCAGATAAAGGCATCGAAACCAATCCAACTAAAGTTCTGGAAATAACCAACTACCTACAGCCTAGAACCTTAAAAGAATTAAGAGCATTTCTAGGACTGGCTGGATACTACAGGAGGTTCATCAGAAATTTCGCCTTTTAAGAGGGGAAGACGGACGAGTGTCCAAAAGAGAGTTCGCAAAAAAAAAACTATTAAGCTTCATAGAGAAGCTGTAGAAGCCTTCAGCAAATTTAAAAATGCATTGGTATCTGATGAAGTAATCCTCCATTATCCTGATACCAACAAAGAATTCCAACTTACAACCGATGCTTCTAATCTCGTCGTAGGCTCTATGCTATCCCAGAACAATCGTCCTATTTCTTTCCTTTCCTGAACGCTGTCAAGAGCCGGGGAGAACTATGCCACTATTGAAAAGGAAATGTTGGCCATAGTTTGGGCTCTGAAAGCCCTCAAAAATTACCTATACGGTAAAGCAAGGGCTAAGATCTACACGGATCATCAGCCATTGACATACTAGCAGTTGGAACGGAAACGCTAGGATTAAACGATGGAAATCATATTTAGAGGAGTATAATGCTCCTCAGCTCGGCAATGCTCCGTTCTCTTTCGTAGTGATCAGACGTGTTTTTGTTTTGCGCTCCGCATTTTTTCCTTTTGTTTCGAATAAACAGCCGGTGTTTTCCTAACTAAATTCTAATTATACTCCCTAACCAGACAACAATCTGGAAACCAATTCTTTTACGCGAGTGCATGCCTTTTGATTTGTGTTAAAATATTATTTAACTTTTTATTTTTCGGCGTCGGCTTGTGTTGTGTTGTTGCAGTGAGTGAGTATTGCATTGCAGTCCGCTCTCGTCTGGTAGCTTTTGTTGTTTTATCACTCTCTCGCTATCACCTCAACTTCAATAACTGTTCTTTCTTTCTCGCTCTTTAAACTTTCTGAGCAATAGCGCTCTCTGTTTAGTAGCTCTCGCTATAACCGCTCTCCACTCTGCTCTCTTTTTTTTTCTTACCAATTCCGCTTTGAGCGTTGTCTGGCACATTGGTCTGATACCAATTTGTTTTGGAAATTTTAATTTTTTTAATTTTAATTTTTCTTCGTAAATTTTCTTAAGAAAATATTTAAATAATAAAAATGGAATTCGCTGTGGTCTGCGCCAAAAAAACCTGCAAGAAGCAGATCACTCACGATCAGCCGAATGTCCCCTGCTGGCTCTGCGACAGCGTAGTCCACGCAAAATGCGCGGGATTTTCTGGCCTCGTGAGTGATGCTATAGCCAAACGTAATGGCTTGCATTACAGTTGCGAGGCATGCCGTGCGGTGGAGAAGGAAATGGTATCTTTCATGAGGCAGACGCGGAGTGGCTTTAAGGAGCTGACCGTGGGTTTCAAAAACCAATACGATCGGCTCCTAGCCATGGAGGTTCAGTTTAGCGGTTTAAAACTGCTGAATGAGTCTCCGAGGCGCAAAAAGGTCACTCCGCGGGACCTGCAAGTGCCAACCGTCACTCAGCCGTGCGCCGCCGAAAAACTGACTCCGACCACTCCAAGTGTGCAGCAGTTGATCTCGTTTGCCACTCCAAAGGCAACGACAGCTGCTGGTGATGCAGATTCGGTAGCCGAATTCATCGCTTCGGAGAATGTGCAGCCAAGTACGTCTGCAGCGTCCGTGTCCGTGGTGTCCGCAAGTTCACTAGTTGTCCCGTCTATCCCGATCCCACCAGTAAATAGACGTTCCGGACCTCCGGATATTGCCACCACAGGTACTAGACCTGTGGTGACTAAACCACTGGTGGGAGTCCCACCAAAACGACAAGTTTTTGTTTCACGGCTGGCCCCTGACCTCACATCTAATGATGTAACTGCTTTTATTCAAAGCAAAATAAAAGCCGTGGGTTTAAAGGTGGAGAAATTTAACTTCTCTTATGCCAGGGAGATAGCGTCGTTTAAGATAAGCATCTCCCCAACTCAATTTGACACCATTTGCTCCACCAAATTTTGGCCGGAGCATTTGGTGGTGAAGGAGTTTAAGGCTAAGAAGAAGAATAGGCCCCCCATATCGCTTCCAAATCTTTCCAGCGTGCCACCCTCAACCTCAACTTCCTCTTCCTCAACTTCCCGTCTTGCTCCAACCTTTCCAAAAAACTAACTTCTCTTTTAGTAACCTATCAGAATGTAAGAGGCTTGCGTAGTAAGCTCAGCATTCTTTTCCGGGATAGTGTTGCATTTGCTTCCCACGTTATTGTGTTTACTGAAACCTGGTTAAAGCCGGACATTCTTAGTTCCGAGGTTTTGGCAGGTCGGTACACAACTTTTAGAAAGGACCGTTCGTCTCGACGTGCAGGAGGGGTTCTAATTGCAGTGGACTCTTACTTCACGTCAGAACACTTCACAGTCCAAGTTCAACAGGAACTGGAATTCCTGTGTGTAAAACTGATTCTTCCCGCTTTCGCTATATTCATTACTTGCTCGTATATCCCACCTTCTTCGGATATTTCAATTTATGAGCAGCACTTGTCCGCTTTAACCGCTGTTGCTTCCTTGCTATCTGATAAAGATCGTATGATAGTTCTTGGTGACTTCAACTTGCCAGGAACTGTTTGGTCTTCGGTAGACGAGTCTAGTATCCTAGTGCCCATGTCACGACATGACTTTGTTGACGGCTTGCTTGACCTGTCCCTGTCTCAAGTCAATCATGTGAAAAATTCCTTGAGTCGATTGCTTGATCTATGCTTTGTATCGGATCCGACCATAGTGTTGTTAACCCGAGCCCTTCCGCTCACTATACCTGAAGACGCCTACCACCCTACTTTCGAGGTGTCGCTAGACATAGGACCAACTGTATTGGATCGGTCGAGTAGACTACCTGAACGTGTCCGCTGCTTTCGTAAAGCCGAGTTTGCGAAGCTTAATAACCTAATTAGGGATTTTGATTGGTCCGCTTTGTAGTTGTGCACTGATGTCACAAAAGGCACAAACATTTTTTACAATGCTCTTGGCACATTTTTTGATTCTTGTGTCCCGCTTTCTTGTCCGATTAGATCTGGAAACCCCCCTTGGTTTACCAAAGAGTTATCCAGTCTAAAAAACTTAAAATCAAGACTTTATACAAAATTTCAAGAAGTGGGTTCTCCTACTTCTCACTCTCGTTATGTAATAGCTCGGTCAAACTTTTCAGTTCTTAATGCTCAATGCAATAAGAACTACCTATCTCGTTGCAGGATACGTTTTTCTCAGGACCCTAAACAGTTTTACTGCTTCGTAAACAGTAAGCGTAGAACATCCGCACACCCATCCTCGCTATCATTTTGTAATACGTCGGCAAATAATGATGAGGCAATTGCCGATCTTTTTGCCCAATTTTTCCAAACCACCTATTCTGAAGAACGCTACTCTGGTCAACCGTACCCATACGGATTACCGAGGTCGAACGGCATTTTCAGTCCCTTGTAAAATGAATATTCCCTACTTCAAGATCTTCGACTAGTTAAGCCGGTGTTTTCACCGGGTCCAGACGGGGTTCCAGGTTGTGTACTCAGGTACTGCGCCGAGGCTCTGTGTGGACCCTTGCTTAAACTATTCACCCTGTCCATTGATTCCTCTTGCTTCCCCCCAATCTGGAAGGAATCGTTTATAATTCCTCTCCATAAAAAAGGTAGCAAGTCTGATGCAAAAAATTATAGAGGTATAGCAAAGTTATCCGCTATTCCCAAATTGTTTGAGAAGGTTTTAACTCCGCACTTGCAACATCTCTGCAAGTCACTTATATCTCCAACTCAGCATGGATTTATAAGGCGGCGATCAACCACCACGAACTTGTTAGAGTTTACCTCTTTCATTATTAAAGGCTTTCAAGGTAACTTACAGACGGATGTTATTTACACCGACTTTAGTAAAGCATTCGACTCTGTAAACCATTTCCTTTTAGCACATAAACTTGACCTTTTAGGGTTTCCGCCCAACCTCCTGAGATGGATTTATAGCTATCTTTGTTCTAGGTCTCAAAGAGTCCTCTTCAAAAACTCCCTCTCTTTACCAGTAAAGGTTTCTTCGGCAGTACCACAGGGCAGCCATCTAGGCCCCTTACTCTTCACACTCTTTATTAATGACTTGCCTTCAGTATTAACATACTCTCGAGTACTTATGTATGCGGATGATGTTAAACTCTGTGTCCAGTACAAGGACATTTCATTTCATTCTCGCTTGCAATCCGATCTCAATAGCTTTCAGTCATGGTGTTGTGCAAACTTGTTACACCTTAATGCCTCGAAATGCAAAGTTATGACATTTCATCGTTCTAGCCCTTTGTTGGCTCCCTACACCCTATTTGGGGGTTCTCTTGAGAGAATTACCCTGGTGGATGATCTGGGTGTTATGTTAGACCCCAAGTTAAAGTTTTCCGAACACATTTCTACCATGGTAAATAAGGCCATGGGCGTGCTTGGGTTTATAAAGAGGTGGTCAAAGGAATTTGACGACCCCTATATAACAAAGACTCTCTACACCTCGCTTGTTCGTCCGATCTTAGAATACGGCTCCTGTGTATGGTGCCCTCAGTACAAAGTACACCAGGACCGTATAGAATCAGTACAGAAAAACTTTTTACTCTTTGCTCTGCGGGGCCTTAACTGGGATGCGGGTGTAAGACTCCCATCTTACTCTAGTAGACTATTATAAGTAAACCTCCCATCCTTAGTTAACCGTAGAAAAATGCTTGGTGTGATATTTATGCACAACTTGATCGGGGGTGACATAGACAGCCCTGATCTGTTGAGCCGCATAAACTTCACGATTCCTATTAGACTGACTAGAAACTTTATACCGTTGTTCCTTCCACTTTGTAGATCGAATTATTCCTTGCATGAACCGTTTAGGGTCTTATGCTCGGATTATAATTCCCTCTACCATATTATATCCTCCACTAATTCTCTTCCTCTTATTAAATTACTAATCCTTACACACCTTTCTAGTAATTAGTAATTGTAGTGGTATTTGTATTTTGTATTTTATTGCATGCTTAATTTCTTAATTAGTTTAGTGCTAATTTTCCTCGAATGTTAGTCTAATATCTATCTTTCTTGCATGTTCGCGTTTGGTTCGGCTACGCACCGCGCGTCATGCGGCAGCGCCCCTCGGTCGGTTGGGCGGGAGGAGGGCTGCGTTTTGCCTGGGATCCGCGCGTAACAGCCTTCTGCTGGTGTCACACGGGCCACTTGACGGTGCAGCAATTGCATCGCCTCTTGATAGATGCAGTCATAGCATGTCAACGTCCAATTATAATTACAAGCTGTTGTACAAACCAGGTACAAGCAATGTAGTTGCTGACGCACTGTCAAGGGTTAGCCAAATTAACTCTGTAGCATCTACACAACACAGCTCTGAAAGCTCATCAGAATTTTTACTTCGAAGCATGGAGCCCCTATTAACGCATTCAAAAATCTCATATATATTTATTTACAAAGGACAAACTACTCGTTTAATATTCCGATCCCAACCTTCCGTAGACATATAATTTACCAACCAAATTATACAAACGAAGATTCCCATCTCTACAGGTCAAAGACCTTGTTAATGAAACTGAACAGGACGAAGCAACTCTTCAGCTTCATAATAGAGCCCATCGCAATGCCCAGGAAAATAAAATTCAACTTTCAGAAAAGTATTACTTCCTCAAAATAAAAAGGAAAATAACAGATTTGATTAAGCAATACCGCGTTTGTAAAGAGCAGAAATATGACAGACATCCCCCAAATCCACAATTAAAAGAAAACCCTATTTCAAAATATTCTGGACAAATAATACACATAGACATATACTCTACTGAGAAAGTACTGGTCCTGACTGCAATAGATAAATTTTCGAAACTTTCCCAAGCTAAAATCATTAAATCAAAGGCCATAGAAGAAATAAAAAAACCTTTACATGACATTTTATTCTATTACGTTCGGCGTACCCGGGTACGTAGTAATGGACAACGAAAAATCCCTCAACTCTAGAACAATAACCTTTATGTTACAAGATCAGATACATTTTAAAATATTTAAAGCACCAACTTATAAGAGCTCTGTTAACGGGAAAGATCATGAGATGCATAAAAATAAAGCATGAACTTTGGAACATACAATTACTCTGTAACAAACAAAAGACCACTAGACGTATTCTTTGGACGAAACGTAACTACTAACCCAGAACAATACGACAGAAGAAGGCAAAATAACATTTACAGAATTAAACAGAAACAAACAATATACCTAGAAAACCACAATAAAAATCGTAATAAAAAACTCGGTCTCAGGACAGGAAATATTTGTTAAAAGAAACACAAGATTAGGTTTAAAACTACCACCGTGATTCCAAAAGGAAATAGTTAAGATAAATCATGACACGACAAGTAATCTCAAATATATCTAAATTTCAGACTCGCAATAACATGAGTAATAACTAGAACGAATGGATCATTGGAGATTACCAAGAACACAGATGCGAAGACAAGAATCATCCATCTTATTAATTTAAAGAAAATAGAAAAAGCATTAGATACACTGACATTTCACACAGAACAAGGCTTAAAAACTGGTTATCTCTACTACACATTAAATCATGAAATTAAACAAACATACTCCACCTTCTACACCATAACCTCTTCCTTTCATAAAAGAACACCTAGAGCTATCAATATGTTAGGAACAGCGTGGAAATACGTAGCAGGGAGTTCTGACCATGACGACTTCATACAATTAGAAGAACACATTAATAAAGTAATTTTGAATGGCAATAATCAAGTAATCGTAAATAAACAATTAGAGCAAAGATTAAATAGTCTGACCACGATCACCAATACAATAACAAATACAATAAGAAAAGACGATAGATTCAAAAGCGAAATTGCAATTAGCCTACAAAATAATATAAGATTAATCAAAGAAGAGGTCATTAATATAAAATACGCCATACAATGGGCCAAAATAAATGTAAAAAACACTTTCCTGATAATGGAGAACGAAATAGACCAAATATTTAAATCTGGAAATATGCCCTCTCTATCAATCGAGGAAATGTTAGAGTTCTCTGACGTATCAATTTTACATAATAAACCCACATTGCTTTATGTCATTAAAATACCAAACTTGGAACAAGCCGAATACGAGAATATTTTAATAAAACCAGTAGTGAACGAGGGGGAACGTTGTGAGTTGCTGCGGACACCGCAACTCTACAGTTATACCCGATACTAAGTCAGTATGGCTCTCCTCCGGCAGACGCCGCTTATATTAATCGACACGACAAAGAGTGCGTGCGAGAGAGACAGAAAATCAGTCTGAAAGTGACGTCGGGCGCTGCGTAGCCAGTGCAAATTGATTTGTTTCGTTTCGCTATAAAAATGATCTGATCTGATCCAGATTCAGCAACCTGATAGATATGGTCATTATCTATGATTCTGCGTTTTTAGTTTTCTCGAATGTGCAATTTGTGGATGCAACAGATTTTCGTCCTTTGTGTGGGCGGAAGGGGGTGGGGCGAAATTTTGAGATATACGTTTTATAGTGAGATCTAACAGGAGTACGGACACTAAATTTGGTTACTCTAGCCTTAATACTCTCTGAGATTTGTGAATATCCCCAGATTTGCATTCTTTGCGGGGGCGGAAGGGGGTGTGGCGAAATTTTGAAACAAACTCGTCTCGGTCCGATATATTAGGAGTGTGGATACCAAATTTGGTTGCTCTAGCTTTTATAGTCTCTGAGATCTAGGCGCTAATGTTTTACTCTAAGCAAAGCCGCCTATGCTACGTGTGTGTTAGAGAGAGACAGGGCGAGAAAAAATGAAATTGTTTTCTTGATGCTGGCTATAATAATAATACGATCCAATTCAGATTCTGCAGTCTATAAGATATGGTCATTCTCTACGATTCTGCGTTTTTGGTTTTATCTTATCTTTAAAATTGTGGACGCCACAGATTTTCGGGCGGGGCAAAGTTTTGAAATATTTTTGTAGCAGTGACATATCACAGAAGTCTGGATCCAAAACATCGTTGCTCTGGCTCTTATAGTCTTTGAGCATTAGGCGCTGAAGGGGACGGACAGACGGACAGACGGACGGACGGACAGACGGACAGACGGACGGGCGGACAGACGGACGGACGGACAGACAGACATGGCTCAATCGACTCGGCTATTGATGCTGATCAAGAATATATATACTTTATGGGGTCGGAAACGATTCCTTCTGGACGTTACACACATCCACTTTTACCACAAATCTAATATACCCCAATACTCATTTTGAGTATCGGGTATAAAAATAGGAAAATGATCAATTAGGTTCAATGAAATTTTGTCAAATAAAAAAAGCTATTTTTGGAATAATTAACAATTGTCAAAAATATAATAACATTAAGATTTGCAGTAAGAACGATGTTGTAAACCTTAGAAATAATACATGTTTGCCTAGGCTCCTATGAGGAGAAAAATAACTGTGCGAGTTCAGTAACGCCGATCACATTGAAAAAATAGAAGAAGCGGACTCTTGATGTAAAACGAGTTAAACCTAACATCAGCGGAACAGCACGACAAGTTTGGCCGGGATGTACCCCGTCAACTTCTTGAATGAGTCCATATCACACCTTTTCTAATCTAATATAAAATCGCTTGAGGACAAGCTCCATTCAGAGGGGGAAGATTTAACGAAAAAGTTGCCAAAACACCAGCAACCGACACGTGCCACTCCAGATCGCCAAATCTGCTGGATCAGCGTTTGGACGATATCCGCCAACGGCGAGGGATTCCGAGAAATACCTCGCCACGGCTAAACTGCTGTCGTTGCATCGCTGCAATATTCCGCGGTCGCGAACCCACAGTAAGAATAGGGCCTCTAAATATATTGTAAAGCAGTCTTCAATTATTCGTCAAATAAAGAACATGAAGCTCGTCCGCAAAAAACTCAATACGTTGAATTTATAAATATAAAAATATAACTTATATATTTGGCGGAGCGACCAGGAATCGTTGCTGGGCAAGAAAGAGTGTGAGAAAGCGAGCACGAGGCAGGGTATAATAACACAGACCAACAGAAAAAAAGTGTCGTGACCAGAATATCATATCCCTATGTATTTTGGGTCCCTGAACAATCGAAGGTCAGATTTGCTCCATCACGTCAGGCTTTTTTTTCTATCCTGTTGCATTCTAATAAGTTTACGCCATATTTTGACCATATTGATTTTTTTACACCAAAGCGGACGGCTATTGGGCATCTGCCACGGAAGACGATATAAAACACGGCCCCACAACTGAAGACGAGCTGCTAAAAGCTTGTAAAATACAAACTAGAAGCCATCTAGGAAGAAAAACGTGTATGTTTAGGGTAGCAGCTGTAACAGGCAACCGAGCTGTTAGCACCCCAGTCTAATAGCCTGTTATCGCTGCTGGGTACCGCGCTCAGTTAACAGCCAGTTACATCGACCTCTGCCTCGCTCGCGCTCGGTTCGCGCCCGGTTCTGTGCGCTCTCACGATCCGCACGTCGCTCACCAGTCATAGCATGTAAGAATCAGTTACATTTTTCCTCCCCGCTACAAGCTGACGTCATGCACATACGCGCGAATTACCAGTTCCTCCTAGGATTGGTGGAGTATGGTGTTAAGTGTAGTTGTAACTGGAAAGCTTTTTGCATTCGCCAAGGTTTGCTGCTATATTTCCGAATAAATTATTTATAATATAATTATTAATTATATTTATATATAATTATATATAACCGGGTTCCAGATTCGATGCTGTTTATATTGAATGTGTAGGCGGTTGTTAATGCTGCGGGAGGTAAAGTGTTGCAACAGTCAAAGTGTTGTGATGGACATTACAAATTATTGATTTCCGTTTGAATATCCATACGAGGGTTGTGGCTGCAAGCAGGATTCCGATGAGCACATAGACGGCTGTCAAGTGTGCAGTTGCTTGATCTCTTAACCGGATTACCTCCAGGCTGTTCTCCAGATCGTTTAGGTGTAAGTCCTAGAGGCTCAATTTTTTAATTGAGGTGAATGTCGTTAAGTTTTGGATATGTGGCATGTCGATCTGGAGTTTGTCTGCTATGGTGGTGGCGGCGTCGATGTATTTGATGCCGTCCGCGGAGATTGAGCAGTTCTCATAGTGGATGACCATGGAACCGCTGAACGTCTTGTCTGACATGCAATCAGACGTAATATTTATATTCTTGGTGTTGAAGATTAGTAGTAGGCCCTTTATTGGCACGAATATTTGCGGTTGGTGTCCGCCCTCGATGGTATTGCAAGTAGCTTTGTTATTGTTGAGAAGGTTGAGTAAACTTTCGGGATTTTTTGGTATTGTCGGGGTTTCACATACATTTAATTTGCCCAGTTTAATACAAGGTTAATTTAAAATCTTAATTTCTGACTTATTTTTAATAATGTATTGTGGGAGGATTACAAATTTTGTGTTGTTGAACGGTAAAGGTATTAACTGTTATAATTGCTATTGTTCTTGCGATAGCAATGGGATTCTAATTTAAAAAGTTCGAGTTTTCTTCACTGTTGTTGATTCCAGTGAGAGTACGTTATATAATTCATGGTCAAACTTTATTGTAATATTTTGTTGTGTCAGTAATTGCTTAATTTTTTGGATCTCCTCTGAATTTAAAATATATTTCGAGATTAGTTTTAATTTAATATATAGCAGGCTCTCCGCTATGTTGCTTAGGTGATTATATAATCAGACATGCTCCGTTTTTCACTTAATTTTGCGGATTACGTTTTCAGCCCAAACGTTTCGTTGTTGTTTTAAGGTGTTGTAGTTGTTGGCCTGGCCAATTTTTTCCGAGCCAAATTTGAGGTTGGGTTAACATAAAATTATTTATAAAGAAAGCAAAAAATAAATTACCCTGATATACAGGGTATAAATTACCCTGAATCTTCACCAGGGGACCTAAGCCCGGTGCGGTGAAACCGCCCCAGATCATGATCGAAGCGCCACAATGTTTAACGTATTTATGTATTTTGGGTTTAATTGTTTGTTGGGAGGACGTCGAACATATAGTTCATCACTTCTAAAGACATTAAACTTGGATTTTTCGATCCAATCGTATTTCAAAAATTGGGACCTTGGTGAGTATGCACTGTGGCGAATTGAAGGCGCTTTTTAACATTCGTGATGTACAGCAATGGGCTTAGGTCCCCTGGTAAAAATTCAAGGTATTATGAACGCCGAAATGTAGAGACATTCTGAGTAACAAATTATCTGGAGAATATGCCGATAATTTGCCACTTGCCTGGATATTTTAACAGGAAAACGACTCGATACATTGCTCTGGATAGTCAAGTCGTGGCTTAACCAAGAGGGAATCAATGTTTTTCAATGGCCACCGCAGAGTCCCGACCTGAACCGTATAGAGAACTTGTGGGGAATTCTAAACCAAGTCGTTGCCCAAAAAAAAAACCAGCAATTAAAAGGATTTGTGTCGAATTTTACAGGAAGAATGGAAGAAAATCACCCCTCAACAGTACGCACGTCTTGTAGATCCAATACCAAATCGTTGCTCCACTGTTCTTAAGAAGAAAGGTCATCCTACTCAATATTAAAGTTATTTTATTAAAAATACTAGGAATATTGGGCAAATTTTAACTTTTTTAATCATTTTTTTCCAGGTGGCTTAAGTATATGAGCAGGACATTTTAGAGATGGTTTCAGATTTTTTAATTATTTCGCTGACTATATATGTATTTTCATTACTTGGTTATTGTTGTATTAGAACACTGACATATAGAACTAATTTGAGACAACAAATGGGACCTGTAAAATAAAAACTTTTCTTGATTTTCGTTTAAATTCTTGGTGTAGTTCTTGTGGCTTAAGTGTATGAGCACCACTGTAGGTGTCAAGTTAATGTTAATGCATCTATAAGTCATATATTTGTTCCTTTTGCAATTAAGGTTCATTTCGTTAGATAAAAAGCCATTTACTTATCATTTCGTCAACGAACATTTTTTCGTTTTGAAAAGGAATAAATCTTGCGGAATGTGAAAACGGGAGCCCCAATTTATGTGTATTTAAAAGTAATTCGGAAAACTTTTATGAATGTGAATAACGGAGCCTGGCTGATAATGTCTATATTGTAAGTTATTCGATTAATATGTTGTACAAGTTGCATAGTGCTAATTTTCCTCGAATATTTGTCTAACAGCTATCTTTCCTGCATGCTCGCGTTCCGCGCGTAACAGCCTTCTGCTGGTTTCAGACGGGCCACTTGACGGTGCAGTAATTGCATCGCCTCTTGTAAGATGCAGTCATTGCAAGTCAACGTCCAACTAGTGTATTGTTCTGAATCTAGTTCTTTAGAGATTTTATTTTGATAATTGTTTATGAAATTGCTGATTGTTTCTTGTTCGATATTAATATGGTTTGTGATATTTTTGAATCTAATTAATGTCTCTTTCCTAAACTTCTGACTGAGCTCTACATTTTTGTTAATATTTGCCAAGTCATTGGATATTTTTATCTCATCGTCGGCATCCATAATGCCCGAGACGATCTTCACTATGCTACCTAGTAAATTAATCAATCCTCTCCTCGGTCTGTTATATGGGAGTAAGTTGTTCAATCTTTCTAAAACTTGCTGTATGTTTTCGTGTTCTGTCAGTTTTAAGTCAGGGAATTCCTTGTCGTTAGGTAAGTTGTCGATTACTTTGATAATTTTTTCCGCTGTTACTTCGTAGTCGTCTAAGTGGATGTCATGGTTTATTGTTTTAAATGAATTTACTACTCTAGCCGGTCCCAAGCTGACCTTTATTAAGGGCTGGTCCTTATCCAAAATGTCGAGTAAAAGTCGTTGTGCATGCCCAGTTAGTCTGTAAGACTTTAGTTTAAGAAGTAGTTAGTGCATGCTGTAAAAATTTAGCTTTTGTTTGTGTTTTTTTATTATTTTTTTGTTTATATATTTTTCTTTGTTTTAAGTGTTTGTTATCGTCTTCGTTAATTTCCTAATCTTTTTTTCTGAAATTTCTGTTTCTTAGCTGTTCGTAGGGTTGTCCCGTTGTCTACTAAAGCTTAATTAGCCGTTGGTACAATAGCAGCCTTTTATGAGTCTGGGTTTCCATGTTTAACTTAACGGCTGGGTAAAGTGTAGTTTGAAATTCCTTGTTTTGTCAAGTAGCAGCTCGATATTGTATTGCTGAAGAAAGTCCTTAAAAACAGCTCCCGCAAATTCGGCGCCTTGGTCGAATATTATCTTTTTAGGTAAGCCGAAGTGGCTCATGAAATCTTTGAATCTGTTTGTCAGCTTGCGCAAATTCAGAATATGTATCAATATTTGTCCGGTTGTAATTATTGTTGATTGTGTAGATGTCTGGGTGAATGATATCTAATGGTCCGTTCGGTATTTCGGGTAAAACAAGGCGGTTTTTGTGATTTTCTATAATTTTTAAGGGTTAGGCATACTTCGCAGTTTCGAATTATTTGAGATATTTCGTTTCACAATTGAGGTATATAGAACTCCCGTTTCAGGTGTTCGTATGTCTCATCGAATCCCCCTGTGGTTATTGTACGTGTGGTAGGTTTCAATAATGTCTTTAGTCTCGCCTGGGTCTGTTGGTTTTGTGAGGAAAATCAAGCACCTACAAATCTTGTAAAGGTTGCTGTCCGAAAAATATTTTAAAAGCGATATTATCGAATATTTCGTCGGTAGTGTGGATCGCCAAGGTTTTGTTAGGTATGAGTAAAGTTTTTAATATAGTAGAGGCAAAGCAATAACAAATCTCCTGGTAGAGACTAATACACACCCAGCGATCAACCTGTGGATAAGAAACCTCCTAGGTTGCAGACGGGTGCAATCAGAGTGGGGCACCGCTTCCATGGTAAAAGAGGCACACAGAGGCACACCCCAGGGTGGAGTCCTGTCGCCCCTCCTGTGGAATCTGGTGGTCGACGACCGCATCACGAGATACGAAAGGAAGGCCCCAAAAATAACAGCTTATGCAGATGACATAAGCATACCTATTACAGGTGTATGTCCATCGACCCTCAGCTCCTTAATGGAACGTACACTCAGGGAGCTACGTGTGTGGGCGGAAGAAGTCGGTATCAACGCGGACAAGACGGACCTCATCCTCTTTACCAAGAGGTACAGGGTAACGATATGGACCCCCCGAAAATTGACCAAACTACGCTGACCCAAACACACAGGTCAAATACCTAGGCAGATTACTGGACAGCAAGCTGGCATGGAAAACCAATGTAGTGGAAGGGGCGAAGAAGGTTACCATTGTGCTTTATGCATCCAAGAAGATGCTCAGCAGCACATGGGGCCTGTCACCTGCTCTAATGCACTGGATTTACATCTCGGTGGTGCGACCTACTCTGTTGTATGGAGCCTTAGTGTGGCGGCAAGCTACTGAAAAGAAGACATTCCATAAGCTTATGGAAAAGGCTCAGCGACAGGCTGCTCTGCAAAAGCACTCGAAAATCTACTTGAATCGCTTAACGCTCGTCTGACTGCAGGAAACTGCTCATCGTGACAAGGATACGGGCATAGTTCAATCGACAGGGAAATTACCAGAACCGCTGATTACATGACCCCCCAAACTTGCCTCGACGTCAAAACAACATCATCTTTGGGACCTAAAGACTGAATAATTGGAAGGGACCAAGCTGAGCACATTAATATATACACAGACGGCTCCAAGATGGACGGAGGAGTAGGAGCCGACCTATACTATACACACCTTCAGGCTGTCAAATAAGCTACCGGACAAATACAGCATATTCCAGGCAGAGGTTTTTGCCATCAGGAAAGCAGCAGAGGTCGCTCTTCTCACAGAACGAGCACCCGATGCGGTCAACCTATTCGTCGACAGCTAAGCGGAAATTAGATCCATGCAGTCGTCCGCCGTCAGTTCCGGAAGTGTCTTGACGAGCAGGGAGGCACTAGATGCCCTAAGCACGATAAAGTCAGTACGGATCTACTGGGTTCTCAGCCACCAAGGCATCGAAGGAAACGAGGCGGCAGACGTTTTGGCTGTGGAAGGCGTCGGGCTGACGAATGAGAGAACCGAGAACGTGCCTGTCTCCTTTAGAACGCTACAAAGCGACTTAGAGATGCAGGTCAGACTACAGACTGAAATCAGATGGAGGAGCACTACCACCTGCAGAACCTCGGAAAACATGTGCAAAGACCGCAATGAGAAACTCAGCCAGAAGGACTGCAGATTCTTAGTGGGAATATTAACAGGCCATTGTCTGGCTGCGGCGCATGCAACAGGGCTAGGCATTACCAGCAGAGACATAGGAAATATATAGGAAATGTGATGAACCCAGGGCAACCGAAACCCTGGAACATCTCATCAGTCCTGCTCTCTCAAGGGCAAGGAGGAAATACCTGGGCGCACCGGTGCTGGCATCCAAGAGGACGCCACAGCAACTACTGGCCTATGTGAAAAATACCTCGACTCTCGAGGATTTTAAAATCCCCTAAAATCCCTTAAAATCCGACGGTTCATACCCCCCTATCCGGACAACTATAGGCCTATGTGGCCTATGTGGCCTATGTGGCCTATGTGGGGCTCCGCTGAGGGCCGTCCGGGTCAACCTAACCTAGCGTAGAGGTTTTTTTTGGTTTTGTAATTCTAGCGAAATCTCTGATAAGTTTTCTGTAATATCCCAGGAACCCTAAAAAGTGTTTCATTTGTTTGGTGGTTTATGGCTTTTATCTTGTCTGAGTTTGGTTTAACACCTTCTTGGGTAAATATATGTTCCAAAAAGTTTATTTCTTTTCTAAGAAAGTTTGATTTTGTTATCTGTATTTTTAAGTTAGCTTCCCGCAATTTTCGGAAGACGGATTTTAGGTCTGTCAAGTGCTTTTGGAGGGAGCCAGAGAAAATGATGATATCGTCAAGGTAGACGACACAAATATCCGCTTTCTCAATCCGAAGGGAATTCTCGCAAATTCGTAGTGCCCATTTTCGACTGAGAAGGCCGTTTAAGGCATGTCTTTGGGGTGCATTTCAATTTGGTGAAATCCACTTGCCAAATCTAAGGTGGAAAATTATTTGGCCCTGCCTATATTATCTAGGATATCGTTGATGTTGGGTATATAACTTCCTAAAATCAATTACCAATCTCTATTTCTTTTTGTCCGGGGAATCGGACATCTTTGGGAGCACCCAAACAGGTGCTCCCCAAGGGGAATAGCTCTTTTTTCTATAATATTTTGTTCCAACATTTTTTTGATCTGTTTCCGAACTTCCTCCTTGTGTATATGTATATATATGTAAGATATTATTAAGAGTGTTGTTTATTCGTATTATTATTGCGATGGCCTGGTGTGATAACAAAAGTTCTTAATGTTACGGCTTATTTCTGCTGATTTCCTGCTGCTCCTATTGTGTTTTTGGCTATCGACCATTGCGAAGATGTACTTGCACTGCTTTGAAGTAGCATCCATAGGCTCAAGGTGATCCACATGTATAGTATACAGCGGTTGTGATCCTTTGTCGATTTGATGCAGAAATCCCTCTTTTTTGCACAGCTTTTTGTTGTAGATTATACATTTCATACAGTTTCCTGTGATCTGCATTACTTTTCCTTCCAGATGTGGAATCCAATAGCTCTGCTGTACGGTATGCATTGTTTTTTGAGCGGCAAAGTGTTCTGCGTTGTGAGCGTCGGTTATTATTTATTATACCCGATACTCAAATTGAGTATTGGGGTATATTAGATTTGTGGTAAAAGTGGATGTGTGTAACGTCCAGAAGGAATCGTTTCCGACCCCATAAAGTATATATATTCTTGATCAGCATCAATAGCCGAGTCGATTGAGCCATGTCTGTCTGTCCGTCTGTCCGTCCGTCCGTCGTCCGTCCGTCTCTCCGTCCCCTTCAGCGCCTAGTGCTCAAAGACTATAAGAGCTATAAGACTATAAACAACGATATTTTGGATCCAGACTTCTGTGATATTTCATTGCTACAAGAATATTTCAAAACTTTGCCCCGCCCACTTCCGCCCCCACAAAGGGCGAAAATCTGTGGCATTCACAATTTCGACGATACGAGAAAACTAAAAACGCAGAATCGCAGAAGATGACTATATCTTCTAGAGTGCAAAATCTGAACCAGATCGTATAATTATTATAGCCAGAATCAAGAAAACAATTTCATTCTTTCTCTCTCTGCAATTGGCAAAACCCACCATGAAACCTGTGTGTTAGAGAGAGTAACACACAGGTTTCATGGTGGGTTTTGCCAATTGCAAAATATGAGTTCAAGGATCTCAGAACCCATAAGAGCTAGAGCAACCAAATTTAGTATCCACACTCCTGTGATATCGGACCTTGACCGCTTTGTGTCAAAATTTCGACACTACCCCCTCCGCCCCCGCAAAGGACGAAAATCTGGGGCATCCACAAATCTCAGAGACTATTAACGCTAGAGTAACCAAATTTAGTGTCCGCACTCCTGTTAGATCTCACTATAAAACGTATATCTCAGAATTTCGCCCCACCCCCTTCCGCTAACACAAAGGACGAAAATCTGTTGTATCCACAATATTGCAGATTCGAGAAAACTAAAAACGCAGAATCATAGATAACGACCATATCTATCAGATTGCTGAATCTGGATCAGATCGGATAATTTGTATAGCCAAAAGGAACAAATCAATTTGCACTGGCTACGCAGCGCCCGACGTCACGCTCAGACTGATTTTCTGTCTCTCTCGCACGCACTCTTTGTCGTGTCGTTTAATATTAGCGGCGAATGCCGGAGGAGAGCCATACTGACTTAGTATCGGGTATAACTGTAGAGTTGCGGTGTCCGCAGCAACTCACAACGTTCCCCCTCGTTAAATTAATAGCTCCTAATCCATCACTTAAAATCACAGCCTTTTTGTAATTATATTTAAAACATAGTTCGCAGGCCTTTTTAAGGCCTACGAGCTCGGCACCTACTGAGGATAATCTGTTTTCTATTTTGTACTTGTGGATATTTCCACTTGGCCATTCTACTATTCCTATGCCACAAGTACTTTCTGTAACTGAGGCATCTGTTGATAGAATGTCGTCCAGTCGTCCTTTCTGTACTTGTTCAGAATCTCATAAAATATAGTTTTTATACCCGATACTCAAAATGAGTATTGGGGTATATTAGATTTGTGGTAAAAGTGGATGTGTGTAACGTCCAGAAGGAATCGTTTCCGACCCCATAAAGTATATATATTCTTGATCAGCATCAATAGCCGAGTCGATTGAGCCATGTCTGTCTGTCCGTCCGTCCGTCTGTCCGTCTGTCCGTCCGTTCGTCTGTCCGTCTGTCCGTCCCCTTCAGCGCCTAATGCTCAAAGACTATAAGAGCTAGAGCAACGATGTTTTGGATCCAGACTTCTGTGATATGTCACTGCTCCAAAAATATTTCAAAACTTTGCCCCGCCCACTTCCGCCCCCACAAAGAGCGAAAATCTGTGGCATCCACAATTTCGACGATACGAGAAAACTAAAAACGCAGAATCGTAGAAGATGTCTATATCTTCTAGAGTGCAAAATCTGAACCTGATTACAGCCAGAATCACGAAAACAATTTCACTCTTTCTCGCTCTGTCTCACTCTAACACACAGGTTTCATAGTCGGTTTTGCCAATTGCAAAATATGAGTTCAAGGATCTCAGAACCCATAAGAGCTAGAGCAACCAAATTTGGTATCCACACTCCTGTGATATCGGACCTTGACAGTTTTGTGTCAAAATTTCGCCACACCCCCTTCCGCCCCCGCAAAGGACGAAAATCTGAGGCAACCACAAATCTCAGAGACTATTTAGGCTAGAGTAACCAAATTTGGTACACACACTCCTTTAAGATGTCACTATAAAACGTATATCTCAGAATTTCGCCCCACCCCCATCCGCCCCCACAAAGGACGAAAATCTGTTGCATCCACAATATTGCAGATTCGAGAAAACTAAAAACGCAGAGTCATAGAGAATGACTATATCTATCCGGTTGCTGAATTTGGATCAGATCAGATAATTTTTGTAGCCAAAAGGAACAAATCAATTTGCATTGGCTACGCAGCGCCCGACGACACGCTCAGACTGATTTTCTGTCTCTCTCGCACGCACTCTTTGTCGTGTCGTTTAATATTAGCGGCGAATGCCGGAGGAGAGCCATACTGACTTAGTATCGGGTATAACTGTAGAGTTGCGGTAACCGCAGCAACTCACAACGTTCCCCCTCGTTTTTCTAATGACTTCGGTATTGCCAGCAAGTCCGTGCCTTGCACTATTTTGTATACGAGACCAGCTTTCCACTTAAAGTTGTCATATGGTTTACTTTTCAAAATTTCGGAAACTGCTTTGATCATCGTATCCTCCTGCTGGACTTTCTTAATTCTTGCTGTGACTTCCGAAGATACCATCATGACATCAATTGGGTACCTACTCAGGCAATCCACATGCTTCAGCCGTTCTCCTGGTCTGTGTTCCACTTCGTAGTCGTAGTTCTGCAGGTACAGGACCCATTGGGCTAACTCCCGCGGAACGTCCTTCTTGCATAAAGTTTGCTTGAAAGCAGCGCAATCCGTTACGAGCTTAAAGTTGGTTCCAAGTATGTACTGACGAAATTTTTTGCACGCTAGGAAAATTGCTTTGGCTTCCTGTATATAGCTATGCTGTTGTGCTTGAGACTCCGATGTTTTCTTACTCCAAAATAAGATTGGATGCAATTGTTCTTCGTGCCATTGTAACAACGCCGCTGCAAACCCGTCCTTTGACGCATCAGTGTGCATCTCGGTTTTTGCATTCCTGCGATAAAGTTTCGAGACCGGCTCTTTCACCAATGCTTCCTTTAATGTAGCAAACGCCTGCTGCTCCTCCAGACTCATTTTAAATGGGACATCTTTTCGCAGCAGATTGGTCAGTGGTTTGGCGATTAGCGAATAGTTTCTTATGAATTTACGGAAAAACCCAGTTAATCCTAAAAACGACTGCACAGCCTTTATGTTTTTCGGCATCAGGAACTTGCTGACGGCTTTGGTTTTCTCCAATCCAGGCTTGTTTTCACCTCCTCCAACTTGATGACCCAAAAATGTAATGGTCGACTGCAGAAATCGGCACTTCTTCCGAATCATCTTCAGCCCGTATTCAGCTGCTGTATCAAAAACCTCATTCAGCTTTCCCAGGCATTCGTCGGAGGTTTCAGCGTGTATAACGATATCGTCCATGTACAGGTCAAGAATGTTTTCATTTATAAGGTTTTGAAATACAAAACTTATAAAACGGATGAAAACTGCTGGCGAATTGCAAAAATCGAAAGGCGCACGGTTGAACTCAAAGAGGCTTTCCTTCGTTATGAACGTCTATTTTTTGCTGCTTTCTTCCACAGGAACGTGGAAAAACCCATTTTCTAAGTCCATGATGGTGAACATCTTAGCATTTTCCTGTTTTTCCAGCACCTCTTCAACGATTGGAACGGGAAAGCAATCTTTCAAGACCATCTTGTTCAACTGACGTAGTCCACGCAGACCTGGCTGCTCCCATCCTTTTTCTTGACAATTACAGTCCGACTGGCGAAATTTGATGATGAGCGTCGTATTATCCCAGCGTTGGCCCATTCATCGATCTGCTGCAACGTCGGCTTCGCTGATGGCCACTCGACTTGGCGAATGTCGAAACGGCACTATTTTCTCGTCCGGTACGATCTTCAGCACGATCGGACACATTGCAGTCTGCTTCTTTTCAGTAAAGTCCTGAATCATTGATTGGACGGCATCTCTGAACTGCGATGGAATGTGTATGTCAGTATTTGCTTCGACCACGTTGTAAATACTTATCTGTTTGGTGTCCTCAGTTTCCTCCCCCGGCAGGGGAGAAAACTTATCTCCTCCTGGCGTTGATGTCATTGTGAACTTGGATATAAAGTCGTGTCCAAGTCGTGTCGCATCCGACGGCATGATCGGCCACCACAAGGAATTTGTGTGCCAATCGCATTCCGTCGATCTCCACTTCTGCCGTAAACTGCCCAGCGGAGCGTGTGATGTTGATTCCAAGTTCCCTCAAAGTTGACGAGCTGGCTTGCAGATGGACACCACTCATTTTGCCGAACACTGACATCTTTAATAGGGAAACATCTGCACCGGTGTCTATGAGCCCCTTGACTTGCACGTCGTTAATTTTTATAGACTTCAGGCGTTTTTCCTCGTATGCAACGTTTACGGCAGCAGCACTCGGGCAATCCTTAGACATGTGTCCAGCCTGATTGCAGCGGAAACACTTTAATGCAGCTCGGCAATCCTTGCGTATATGCTCCTGGGATCCACAATTGTAGCAGTGTTACTTCCTTTCATATTTGGTGAAATTGGACTTCTTTCCGAACGGCAGTGAGTCTTTTTGTTTTGGGGCCAAACCCCCATCAACCGCGAGCGTTCTTTCGTAGATTTCGTACTTCTCTCGCAGCTGCTTCTATGAGCTGCATCCATACAAGGTGTACTTGTAATCCGTTTTTAAATTCAGTCCGTCGACAATGTATCGAATCACCGACTCCGTGTCTGTTGTCCCACGTGCAGCAATGCGTTTCATCTGCAGTATATATTCGTGAAAACTTTCGCCGGCAATATTCACTCGCAGAGACAATTGATTGTGAATTTGCGCACTGCATAAACGCTCACACTCGAACTCATGTAAAAGTTGGTGACGCAATTGGCCGTATTCATTCACTGCTGTGGACTTGAGAAAAAGAGCGGCTGTACCTGTCATTTTTGCTCGGGCTTGCACGTATTTTTGTTTGTCATTTGGTCCGTATGCTTCAGCGTTTAGTTCGAAGTAAATAAACCACTGCTGTACCGATATATTTTCTCCGTTGAATTCTGGAATAATTTTGGCAATATTTTCCACTACCAGCTTTGCATCATTTTTCTTGTCTATTTCATCAGCATTTATTTTCAACGAGAGCATTTGAACCAGCTGTTAGAGCGTCTGTGTGTTTTCGTCTAGGAGTGTTGACCTCATCGCTTTCTCGTTCGCGTTTTGCTGGCGATTGATCCTGTTTGCTTCTGATCCACTTGGGCCTTCGTTTTGCTGCATATTCCCGGCTGGTGGTCCACTTGTACTTTCCATTACAATTCTACTGCGCAATACTCTTGTGGGCAGCCGGCTTGAAACTACCCTTTTTTCTTGGTTCTTCTTTTCATCCACTCGCTGTCTCGCTTCCTCTGCTGGCGGCATCTAAGAGTCTAATGCGCAGTTTTTTTGCACCTAATTTTCGTTTTTCCGTCTCGCTTCGTCTGCTGTCGGCTTCTGAGAAATAAGACACACAATTTTTGATTTTTTCCACTTTACACAGGCAGTAAGCGGCTGGTTGAGCCCCCAAATGTATGATATTATTTAGAGTATTGTTTATTCGTATTATTATCGCGGTGGCCAGGTATGTGTGATTACAAAAGTTCTTAATGTTACGGCTTATTTCTGCTGATTTCCTGCTGCTGCTTGAGTCGCGTACTGCGACTCAGTATGCTGCTGTTCTCTCCTTTTCACTTCTCCTCTCGGTTCCTCTTCTTCTCTGTCCGCTGTTGATGTGCTGCTGTTACTACTGCTGTTGCTGTTCCTCTGCTGCAGTTATTACTGCTGTTGCTTATCCCCGCTGCCCCCTCAATAGGCCAGCTGGCCCACTGTATATGTATATGTATATATATATATATAGATATATATATATATGTATATATATATATATATGTATATATGTATATATATATATATATATGTCTATATATATATATGGGTAAGTCTATGTATAAGTCTAAGTATAAGTATAAGTCTTAACATGGATCGGTAAATTGTCAGTTGTGGGAATCTGGTGTTAAGCTATGTTGGAAAACGTCAAAGCCGAAGTGTCATTATAGAAAAAAACGAGGGAAAACGTTGTGAGTTGCTGCGGACACCGCAACTCTACAGTTATACCCGATACTAAGTCAGTATGGCTCTCCTCCGGCATTCGCCGCTAATATTAAACGACACGACAAAGAGTGCGTGCGAGAGAGACAGAAAATCAGTCTGAGCGTGTCGTCGGGCGCTGCGTAGCCAATGCAAATTGATTTGTTCCTTTTGGCTACAAAAATTATCTGATCTGATCCAAATTCAGCAACCGGATAGATATAGTCATTCTCTATGATTCTGCGTTTTTAGTTTTCTCGAATCTGCAATATTGTGGATGCAACAGATTTTCGTCCTTTGTGGGGGCGGATGGGGGTGGGGCGAAATTCTGAGATATACGTTTTATAGTGACATCTTAAAGGAGTGTGTGTACCAAATTTGGTTACTCTAGCCTAAATAGTCTCTGAGATTTGTGGTTGCCTCAGATTTTCGTCCTTTGCGGGGGCGGAAGGGGGTGTGGCGAAATTTTGACACAAAACTGTCAAGGTCCGATATCACAGGAGTGTGGATACCAAATTTGGTTGCTCTAGCTCTTATGGGTTCTGAGATCCTTGAACTCATATTTTGCAATTGGCAAAACCGACTATGAAACCTGTGTGTTAGAGTGAGACAGAGCGAGAAAGAGTGAAATTGTTTTCGTGATTCTGGCTGTAATCAGGTTCAGATTTTGCACTCTAGAAGATATAGACATCTTCTACGATTCTGCGTTTTTAGTTTTCTCGTATCGTCGAAATTGTGGATGCCACAGATTTTCGCCCTTTGTGGGGGCGGAAGTGGGCGGGGCAAAGTTTTGAAATATTTTTGGAGCAGTGACATATCACAGAAGTCTGGATCCAAAACATCGTTGCTCTAGCTCTTATAGTCTTTGAGCATTAGGCGCTGAAGGGGACGGACAGACGGACAGACGGACGGACGGACAGACGGACAGACGGACGGACGGACAGACAGACATGGCTCAATCGACTCGGCTATTGATGCTGATCAAGAATATATATACTTTATGGGGTCGGAAACGATTCCTTCTGGACGTTACACACATACACTTTTACCACAAATCTAATATACCCCAATACTCATTTTGAGTATCGGGTATAAACACGGAAGTCTATGCAAACCGTCCGTGAACCTTCCGTTTCTTTTGTATTTAGGTATCTGATTTGAATAAGGTCGAGAAAGCGTATGTTTTCGCATAGGGGTTCTGAGTGTAATGCAATATTATGTATTTGATCATAAGATTCCTCGTCGTAGGGAGTTACATATAGTGGTTGGTCCAAATAATATATTTGTTCTAAATTGGAATTGTTGGTGATTTTAAGAAAACTGGAACCGACGGTGGCTATGTATAAGCCTCCCGAAATGGAAAGATTAGTATCGAATGCTGTTGAATTACAGAGGAAGTCCCCCTCATTGACGTCAACTGGAAGATTAACCCGAGTTATAGTTTGTGGGTGTATTAAATAGAAGTCCGATTAGTTTCGGTAAAGATGTCGAGGGAAGTGTGTGGTGTGTCGAGTTAAAATGTTTCCATGTTTATTTTTGCTTTTTAGGATGTTGAGAAGTCCATACCTAGGAGGCCATTGAAATATGGGTGAAATTTAAAAAGCAATTGGCTTAGTTTGCCAGGTTCGTTCAATTCGGTTGGTAATTTTTTCGCTTAGATCCAGTATACTGTCCTTCTTGGCGAAACTTGGGTCGATGAATAAAAAGGTGGAACCGGTGTCTATCATAAATTTGAAACGAGCTTTTGACTTGAAAGGGTTTAGAAGAACATAAGGAAGTGTGGACCCAGGGGTTTTTTGCCCAGAGCTGTTACGATTTTGGTTGTTCTGTGAGTTTTGACCGGTCTGTTGGCGATTCTGATTATGATTGGGTTGTTGTCTAAATGCGTTAGAGTTTGGTGAGTTTGAAACATGTTTGTTCCATCTAGAATTGGGTGCGTTATTAGTCTGGTTGGAGTTCCTTTCATATGGTCTAGTTCTATTTACATTTTTGGTATTTTGTGCGCTGTTCTCCCCCTGGTAAGAGAAGCTTTTTTTGGCTTGGCACCATTCGTATGCCTCCTCGATAGTAGCTGGGTTCCTGGTCCTAATCATGATTTTGAGGGGGTCACGGAGCCCAACTAAGAATGCATGAAGACTCTTCATATTCCGTCATAAAAGGTTTTTTTATCTGCCGCGCTTGTGCTTTCAAACTGATGGCCATTAGTGGGGGCAAGGTTCAGTAGTTGGCTTCTTCGCTTCGTAATTTCGAAGAAATGTTTCCCCAATGTTAATTTAGGTAGGTTTTGGATTTCTCGGACGATGATGGGTTCTGTTTTCTTGCATCCGTGCATGTGGTTTAGGTTCAGTTTAATGTTGTCCCATTCGAGTCCCAAGGTTACTTAGTGCCTGCCCTGCTCTCCCTGTAACTTTATTACGAATTGTTCGTAGCAGTAATTGCCCTTACGGTGTCTGATCCGTTCCTCTAATAAGCATAATGATTTCCTCTACGCTTGCGATGAACCTATTGAGAGTACCAGCGGTTCCGTCACATGTCGGTAGATATTTCACAAAAGTGTTGAAGTATTGAGGGACGTGCTGCTTCTAGACGGGTTGGTTACGTTTCCAGAGTTTGTCATTGTTACCGTCCGTGGTGGTTCTGCTTCTTCTCTAATTTCTAGTAAACTAGTGCTGCTTCTAAGGCCTAATCTGGACTTGGTCTTGCTATGTTACCTTTAGACATTTGCAAAAGAGATTATTAGATGTAAAAGTTTGACTTTTCGTTACTTAGTATTAGGTTCAAATAGGAATGGGAACTTAACTTATTTTTGTATATATTGTTATAAAGTAGTTTTTTTTTTATATACATTTTTTAAATTAAGTAAGAGAATTTATTGGTGTATATACAAGAATTAATTTTACTTGTTTGTTACCCCTTCTCCTTTTCTTCGCTTTTTTTTTGTGTTGGCAGTTTTGTTTATTCATTAGTTGTTGGTATTAATTGTCGGCTGTGGAGGAACGTTAAATTCGATCCCACCATTGCAATGGTGTGCATTGTGCACACAATGCATTGTGTAAAAATTATCCAACTTTTTACTTCGTATAACGGCAATGATCTGCTCTAGATGTTTGCACAGTTACACAGATCATTTAACGTTTTACCCGATACTCACGGCAATGATCTGCACTGAAATGGTATTGTTTTTCAAAACATTCCCCCTGAGGATCAATACACTTTTGCATTCGCTTGAACCATTGGTCATAGCAGTTTTTCCACTCCTCTTGAGACACCTCCAAAACATGGTTTTTAAACTCTTCAACTGCTTCTTCGGCGCTCGTAAAACGTTGACCACGCAGTTTTTTTTTATGTTAGGGAATAAAAAGAAGTCATTGGGTGCCAAGTCAGGACTGTAGGTAGGATGAGTCATCAATTCGACGTTTTGACTGCTTAAAAATTCACCTGTTTGTCGAGATGTGTGCGAGCTCGCATTGTCATGATGGAGAATGATTTGTGCTCGGCAGTTGGTTTTGCGAATTTCTCCCAAGACCTCCGGCAAACAAATGGTCGTGTACCACTCAGAATTGACAGTCCTACGTTTCTCTAGCGGAACAGTGGCCACATGACCCATTCTCCAGAAGAAACAGGCGACCATTTGCTTCGAAGTGCTTCGTGCTCGAACAACTTTTTTTGGATTTTGCTCTTCTTGAAACTCCCACACGGTCGATTGCTATTTAGTTTCCGGCTCATACGCATATATCCATGATTCATAGCCTGTCACGATTTTACAAACATCTTTTGAAGCACCTCGGTTGAACTTTTTAAGCATTTCCTTACTCCAATCGACGCGAGCCTTTTTTTGAGCGATTGATAAGTTATGGGGTATCCAACGAGAGCAAACCTTTTTTACAACTAAGTGTTCATGTCTTCACACAAAATTAAAAGAATTTTTGTCGGACGAAGCAGTACAAAATTCAGACTATTTGCGAATTATATATTCGACCTGAGCTGTAAAAGGATCCAACCCATTCGAGTCTTGAAATGAGCACAAGCCGGTAAAATATTGGAAAATTTTCGTTTGATCGCGTCTCGACTCCTACTACATAAACTTTAAATTTTAGAATCCCGTGACTCTACAGAGAGCTAACTCCGACATCAACAATCTGCCTATTCCGAGCATAGCCGAAATTAAATGGCAGAATTATACATGGGGCGTACCCGAAAGTACTAGGGGCTTTCGTCGGTGTGTTCCAAAACTATCGAGGTCTTGAGATGGAAGTCGACCCACACGATTGTGTACCCACCCTTCCATGATTTCCAGTTGTGCGAAGGTTCTGGAAATCCCAATAACTCTCACCCTACCCCATTACGTCACCATGTCACTAGGAAATCAGAAGGCTACTCCATATTCATGGCTGACAAAATTCAATATATTGCTCTGTACTTTATACTAGTCATGTTGCTACATAATCAAAAACGAGCGAACCCGAGTTTCACTACCGAAAATAACACAAGTCCTTAATTACAACCAGTAGGCAAATCAAGGATAAAAAAAATTAATGGAATGGAAAAAATATGAGGCTTAATCACTAAAAGAGGAAGAGAAAAGTTTTAGATAGATGTATATGTAAACGATAGAGTATATGAATGTAATATATGATATTAGAAATAAGGAAATTAAATATGCATAAAGAAAATACGAAAAAAAAAAAAATTATAAAAAGCAGCGGGGGTCAGACCAGCGATCCGCCATGGTGAGCCAAAACGAAAATGAATTAAAAATTATAAACTTTTTTTGTTGGTTTGAGGAGATTTAAAAAAATTGTATTTTGTGGAAACTGTGGAAACAATGTTAATGTGTGCCCCGGTCGGAGGGGGAATGGTAAATGGGGGAGGTGATCTCTATGATTAAGTTTTTCTTTCTTCAACCAGCACAATAAAGTCAGTTTTGGGAACTTTCACGGCTATCGAGGTATGTGGACTGTGGCGCAGCGTTAATGAAAGTTACATAGGCATATAAGGGTTCAGAAGGAACCAAAGAAAATGACAATTAAAGCTACACTATGCTACAAAATCTGGGTCCGGATCTGGTTAGCGGCGCCTACGGGGAGGGGGGTGATCTCTATGCCCTCTAGGCGCGTATGTGCGGGATGGCGCAAGGGTTACGGCCGGTGGAGGTTATGTAGCCGGGCAGGTGGACCTTCCAACGATTTCCAAAGGAGAAAAAAAATCTCTGCCCCACACCAAGGTCGACTCCCGAAGAGTACTCCCGTCAAGGGTGGGAGTTTGTTGTGGGGGGCAGAACTTTGGGAGAGCTAGGTGGGCTACCGCTCGTGGCCAGGGCCCTATGGGCGAAACAGAACAAAACCACGAGGGCTAAGAAAAAATCTAATTTTTCCCTACAGGGCACTTTAACATACCGTTTTTCCGACTTTTCCACGGAGACACGAGTGTTGTTCGCTCCTGGCAGAGCTGTGTGACGCACGGGTAGGCGACAAAAAAACTCTTTGTGGCGAGGCGAGGCAAATATGCACTTTACGCCAGGGTAGGTATCTTGCCAGCTTTCTCAGCGCACGGTTATCAATTTAACCCGAGCGCACACCGCGTGGGATTTTCACCGTTCCGTTTTATTCCGTTTTGGTTTGTCGTTGTGGGAAGTTATTTGAGTTTTTTTTCTGATTGCACGTGGTCGATTTAGATATATATTTGCTACCGACGCGGAGATAATCACCGGCTGCTCAGATTCAAGTTTTCAAAAGAGAACGCTCTGGGGCTTTTGCACTGCTTAAATAAGAGCTTACCGATCTTAATGATCGGCTTCGAAAGCTCCGTTGCGATGCGCTGCACAGCACTTACGGAAGCTTAGCTCAGCTGTTCCCTACTTCGAGCTTGCCTGCACACACCCCAACTATGCTATGCCATGCAGCGATAATTGGCCCAAGGTTTTTGCATGCGATATACCCGAGCACCATAGCGATAACCTACCCTGAATCGGTACTGTCCAACCGCAACCGTTACAAACTTCAGTATATTTTTCGGTACTTAAAAACTAGGCATTCTACCACATATTCATGAAGCAACTAGCAAACACAAATCTTCCTACCAAATATAACAAAAGTATTTCATTGCGAATACAATTCTACGGTTCTGCGTTTCTGGTTTTCTCGTATCTTTAAAATTGTAGATGCCACAGATTTTCGTCTTTTGTGTTGGCGGAAGGGGGTGGGGCGAAAATTTTAAATACACTTGTAACAGTGACAAATTACAGAAGTTTGGATAAAAAATGCCGTTTCCTTAGCTCTTATAGTCTCTGAGCACTAGGCGCTCATAAGGACAGACAAACAGACATGGCTCAATCGACTCGGCTATTCATGCTGATCAAGAATATATATACTTTATGGAGTCGAAAACGCTTCCTTTTGGACGTTACACACATCTACTTTCACTACAAATCTAATATACCCCTATACTCATTTTGAATATCGGGTATAAAAAAGGAACAAATCAATTTCTAGTGGCTATGCAGCGACCGACGACTAGTGTTGTGTTGCTCATGACTGAGTGAACAAAAAAGAGTTGTCCACTTAAGTGAGCAACTGAACATGTTCCTTCCAAACTGTTGTTTTTTGCTCACTTCTATTTTTTTCACTAGCTAATTTTTGCGCTCTTTATCTCTACTAATTTTTTGCGCAATTCTGCTCTTCAAAGAGCATTTTGCGTTCTGGCAGCTGTTGCTTATATTTGCATTTACTTCACACTTTTTGTATTACCGGCAAAGTTGTTTACTCTTTTAAAAATTCAGTATATCACTAATTCGAAAGTATACTGAGTAAGTCAGCAACTCACTCATATTGCGAGTGAGAAAGAGAACTAAAAGAGAACAAGTGAACATGTTCACCGAAATGAGCAATGTTTACCCAACACTACCGACGATACGCTTTGACTGATTTTCTGTCTCTCTCGCACGCAATCTTTGTCGTTTCGTTCAATATTAACGTCGTCTGGTGGTGGAGAACCATACTGACTATGTATCGGGTATGAATGCTATAAGCGATCGCTGCAGAAAAGCAGTTACACATCAGGTTGATATCTCTAACGCATATTTCAGCGGCAAACCATAAATAGAACCCACACAATGTACTCTATGGATAAGCATGCGCTTTAAAAGAAGGCAACACGAGCCAAGTCTATACATCAAACAAGGCTTCAGTTATATAGCAGTTTACGTCAACGACTTGATAATCATCTGTCCTAAAGATAAGGACGTCAGCGCGATGAAGCAAGAGATCGCATCCGCTTGTGAGATGAAAAATGGAGGTCAGCTCAATTTTTCCTAGGCATGGAAATACATCGAAAAGGCAAACCAGGCGCCCCCTTTAGTTCTGTCAGGAGAAGTTTGTTGAAAGCGTTTTGAATACTTTTGGTATGCAGGATTGCCGTCCAGTCGCAACACCACTTGACCCAGGTTTTCAATCAATAATTGGTTCAGCTGCTAGGGAAGCAGTGTATCTACAAGGTCTGCTGCAAAAGAATGGCTGCTCAAATTAAGAGCCGATGACTATCTATGGTGATAACCTCAGTGCAAGAAAATAGATTTAAAATATCATTTTGTTAGAGATAAAGTAGAAAGTAGAGAGATAAAACATGAAAACGTATTAAAAAACTCAAAAGTATTAGGGCAGCATCCAGTAGTAGTAGTAGTAGCTGTTTATCTTTTTGCAAGCCAATAAGATAATAAAATAAACGAGGGGGAACGTTGTGAGTTGCTGCGGACACCGCAACTCTACAGTTATACCCGATACTTAGTCAGTATGGCTTTCCTCCGGCAGACGCCGCTAATATTAAACGACACGACAAAGAGTGCGTGCGAGAGAGACAGAAAATCAGGCTGAGCGTGACGTCGGGCGCTGCGTAGCCAATGCAAATTGATTTGTTCCTGTTGGCTATAAAAATTATCTGATCTGATCCAGACTCAGCAATCTGATAGATATGGTCATTCTCTATGATTCTGCGTTTTTAGTTTTCTCGAATCTGCAATATTGTGGATGCAACAGATTTTCGTCCTTTGTGGGGGCGGAAGGGGGTGGGGCGAAATTCTGAGATATACGTTTTATAGTGAGATCTAACAGGAGTGAGGATACCAAATTTGTTTACTCTAGCCTTAATAGTCTCAGAGATTTGTGGACGCCCCAGATTTTCGTCTTTTGCGGAGGCGGAAGAGGGTGTGGCGCAATTTTGACACGAAACGGTGAAGGTCCGATATCACAGGAGTGTGGATACCAAATTTGGTTGCTCTGGCTCTTATAGGTTCTGAGATCCTTGAACTCATATTTTGCAATTGGCAAAACCGACCATGAAACCTGTGTGTTAGAGAGAGACAGAGCGAGAAAGAGTGAAATTGTTTTCTTGATTCTGGCTATAATAATTATACGATCTGGTTCAGATTTTGCACTCTAGAAGATATAGTCATCTTCTACGATTCTGCGTTTTTAGTTTTTTCGTATCGTCAAAATTGTTGATGCCACAGATTTTCGTCCTTTGTGGGGGCGGAAGTGGGCGGGGCAAAGTTTTGAAATATTTGTGTAGCAGTGACATATCACAGAAATCTGGATCCAAAACATCGTTGCTCTAGCTCTTATAGTCTTTGAGCATTAGGCGCTGAAGGGGACGGACAGACGGACAGACGGACGGACGGACAGACGGACGGACGGACAGACGGACAGACAGACATGGCTCAATCGACTCGGCTATTGATGCTGATCAAGAATATATATACTTTATGGAGTCGGAAACGATTCCTTCTAAACGTTACACACATCCACTTTTACCACAAATCTAACATACCCCAATACTCATTTTGAGTATCGGGTATAAAAAGCTTGGATCATACCGTCAGCTTTTCTATCCTAATATATAAATATCTATTAAAATAATATTACAACACGCTAACTATTTTACTCCTATATGTCATTGCCCTTTCGATTTAGTCTCCCAAATTGCTCTATCCAATATTATCATTTAGCGCTGTAAATATTTCGTCTTCCGTAGAATTGGGCATTTTCATACGCTCAATGCTACATTTTGCCAGCTCATTTCGGTTGCAGGGTGAGCATACTTCTCCTTTTATTGTGTTCAATGGGCAACCAAAGGAGGTCTCCTACAGCTTTGAGAATCCATTTTATGGTGGGCTGTTTTTCATTTGGTTATATTAAGTGAAAATTTAAGCTATATATGTGTCCCTCCTCCAGCCCTGCATCGATCAAAATGTAGTTGGGTGTACTGTCAGGCAATTTAATTATACTTTTTTGTGAAATATCTGTGCAGCTTATCCACCTCTTCAGATGTCTCACCTCACCACACTTGTGCACCGTAGCAAGGAATAGCACTGCTTATGGCTTTGAATACGTTCCATTTGGAGATGAGGATTACACTTTGCCTATCTATAAAGCTACTCCACAATGAGTTTATGCTTGCCTTAGCTTATTTTGCTTTGGCTGAAACGTTTTGGCTGCAAATTAAAGCGCGAAGAGTAGCGGCGACAGAAGACCACACTGTTTGACTCCCGGTTGGGTTTGAAAATTCATCACCTATCCACACCGAGCTCCATTTATTTTAAGAAACATTTCTGATCATTGCTATCATTTTCGTTGACACTCCTAGACGCTGAAATTTTTATATGAGCAATCCTCTAAGCACACGGTCAAACGCAGCCTTGAAATCTGCAAAGTATGCATATACCTTCGTTTCTGCGATTCGGAACTTGGAACTTGTGTAACTTCCCGTGTTTTTCTACCCATGATGATAGCCTGGTGGTCAGAATGCTCATTAGTATTTGTTCGGGCCAGCCGCTGAACTAACCGTAACTTTAACATTATTATTGTATGAGCAGAGAGAGCCGCCTATGTTGTAAAACGTTGACTTTCTGCAGAGCTGCTGCGCTCTCCCGCTAAAGGGGCTCTCTGCCGCCGCCACTTCGGCAACTACTTTGATCTGCTGCCGCCACTTCGGCAATCACTTTGATCTAACGCCGTCGTCTATAGTTTAGTTCTATGCTAACCCCTCTGCGCATTGGTTGCATATCGATCTCGCATAAATTTTATTTGGCAAAAGCAAGAAATCGGCTTCCGCTAAGCCACCAAGATTAAATACGAATTATAAAGTTTAACCCAAAATCTCTTTTAATTTTTAAAACACATAGGTGCCAAAAAAGCTTGGCATCTCAAACATTGGTGACCCCCCGACGTGATATAAAACCATTGCTTAATCGCGTTTCGTTAAAACACTTATTAATTATACAATATTTTGTTGTTGGGTAGTTTAACTACCAACAAATACGTTTGGGTGCACGTTGAAAAACAGTTTAAAGTGCAAATTCAGTGAGAGTGCGGCTGGAATATTTATATACAAATTCCGGTACTTTAAGCGTCGAATTTCTCATTCTCTGCGCAGCTGCAGCCGCGGTTCTTGACTTTTCGTGTCTTTCATTCTCGCTCTCGCGTCTATACATCGTCGCTTAAGCGGTATTTCATTTTCCGTTGTTGTGTCGAATTGCACAACGGTTAACATGGACAACGATCCGAATACAGGCGCGGGCGGAAATATTGTGGTGGCTGATTCCAGACTGAGTCTGTATAATCGTAAAAGTCAGTCATTATATGATCGATTGCACAGGCTTGGCGAATCCTTCGCGGGGAATAAAATCGATAAGCTGACCGCCGCGGAAGTCAAGGTGCGCCTTGATATGTTGGCAGAAATTCGAGAGGAATTTAATAAGGCCCATAATGAATTGGAGGCTCTCGATCAAAACGAGATTGGGAGTGAGCTGCGGGAAATCTTCGATACTCTTTTCATATCGTTGAAAGCTGAGTTGCTGGCTGCTGTTGAAGTAAGCCAGTCACACGCCGCTGCCCATTCTATGATTCTGCCAAGCCATTCCGGACCTAGTACCATCATCATGGCTCACAAGCAGCGACTTCCTGAGCTGAAGGTGCCTAAGTTTTCTGGTGGATACGTCGAGTTCTCGGATTTTATGGCAATGTTCAAATCGGTGATTGAAGCGGATGCGGATCTCAGTGACATCGAGAAATTCCAGCACCTTCGCTCTTGCCTCGCTGATGCGGCTTTGGATTCGGTTCGATCGTTGGAGCTCTCCAGTGCCAATTATCGTGCGGCTCTGGATATACTTAATAAACGCTTTAATAACAAAAGACTTGTTTTCCAGGCACACATCAAGAAGATGCTTGGGCTAAAGAGGGTAGACTCGCCTTCTGCTAAAAGGCTTCGGGAGTTTTCGGATGCAGTCAATTTACACATGCGAGCGTTGCAGACATTGGGAACTGCTGAGGAGATTTCAGGATTCATGGTCATCAACATGCTGCTGCAGAAGTTGGATTCGAAGACGCAAACCAAATGGGAGGAGCACACATCGTCGGATGCTATACCTACCGCAGAGGAATTCTTCGAATTCTTGCAGCAACGCTGCCAGAAAATGGAGCGATTGGAATATGCTACAGCGACACACGGTAGTAGCGATCAGGTGGGAAAAAACCATTCCTATACGCAGGCTAAGAAAACGTTTGTAGCTTCCAACTCTCTTGCCACTCAGCGGGCCATGGAATATACTCGTGCAAGATATTCGGAAATCTCTCACCGTTGCTGCGCCACAAAGAAGTGAAGAAGCTTTACCTATGCTTCAATTGCCTAAAACCGGGGCACCGGACCCGCGCTGCAATAGTGGAAAATGTCGAGTATGGGGCGGTAGGCATCATAGTTTGTTGCACTTCGATAGTATACAGCCCACAACACAAAGCTGCCCAGGTATTACTCCTCCCGATCTGGCCGTTCAACCGGAAACTCTTTCCGTTGCTCAAAATTCTGCTAGCAGCTCGTCTCTACCTTCGTCTACCTCTCTTGCTGCCCAAGGTCTTCACTCTGATGTCGTGCTTCTGGCTACAGCCGTGGTTCTCGTGAAGAATCGGTCTGGCGTTTTAGTTCCTTGTCGTGCCATCTTAGATTCAGGATCGCAGCTGCATCTCGTCACATCCAGGTTCCCCCAGCAGCTTCAGCTTAGGAGAACTCAATCGTCTGCACTTGTGTCTGGGCTGGGCGATACCAGCGTTTCTACTGAGGGATCCACCATACGCATTTGTATGCATTCTCGCACCTCTGCTTACACTACTACGCTTACTGCTCTCATCGCCCCCACGATTACCGATTCTCAACCAAGTATGACAATAAATGTATCCGATTGGAGTATTCCATCTAACATTCAGCTCGCTGATCCTGCATTTTTCAATCCTCAACGGGTTGATCTTCTTATTGGTACGAGCGTTTTTTATGATTTCCTCGGCGTAGGGCAAATCAAACTCACCGATGGACTGCCTCTTCTGCAGAAGACCCGGCTTGGGTGGATCTTATCTGGCGGTGGACAGAAGGTATCAAGCTCGGCGCTTTTGGCCACGCACAATTGTCCAGATTCGATAGCTGAGATGGAAGCAAGGTTGGATAAAACTCTTCGTATGTTTTGGGAATTCGAGATTTGTGTGGAGGCTGGGTTGAATACCAAAGAAGAAGACGATTGTGAAGCACATTTCGTAAGCCACCGTTCACGGTTGCCATCCGGGGAGTATGCAGTTCGTTTGCCGCTAAATAACAATACTGATCGTTTAGGAGAATCTTATGCTCAGGCTTATCGACGGTTCATCAGTCTGGAGCGAAAACTGGAGCGTAATCCTACACTCAAGGAGCGGTATTCCGCCTTTATGAGGGAGTACATTGATTTGCATCATATGCACCAAGTCAACCCTGATTCCCGTAGCCTCTGCAAATATTTCTTGCCTCATCACTGTGTCCTAAAGGAGGACAGTACGACGACAAAACTCCGTGTCGTTTTCGATGGATCCGCAGCTACATCAACTGGATATTCTCTAAATGATGTGATGATGACAGGCCCTGTTATTCAGCCTGCATTGTTTAACATATTGATTCGCTTTCGAACATATCCAGTCGCTCTCACTGGGGACATTTGTAAAATGTACCGCTGCGTACGAGTGTCTCCACCCGACAATTTGTATCAGTGCATCCTATGGCGAGATTCCATCGAGTCCGAGGTTCAAGTCTACACATTAGACACCGTCACATACGGGACGAGGGCTGCATCATTTTTAGCGGTCCGCGCAATGCACCAGCTGGCCGTCGACGAGGGTGAGTCCTACCCTCTTGGCTCAGCTGCTCTGCGGCAGGAGTTTTACGTGGATGACCTTATTTCGGGCGGTAATTCGGTCGCACAGGTCATGGACAAGATGCACCAAACATTAGCTTTACTGTCCCGTGGTAATTTTAGACTTAGGAAATGGTGCTCCAGTCACCAGGAAGTACTTGAGGGAACCCCTGAACATGACATAGAGAAGTTCCTAAAGTTTAATGATGGAAGCGACATAGCCAAAACTCTCGGCTTAGCGTGGGACCCTGCTTCGGTGCATTCAGGTGCATTGTCAGGTGCAAAATCTTCCTTCAGCAGCTTTGGAGAGAAAATTTGGATTGGGATGAAAGCCTACCCTCAGCGTTGTCGGTTCTATTGCTGGTCGGATTCGTCAACAGCATTATCTTGGATTAGGGACGAGCCAGCTAAATTTCAAGTTTTCGTGGCAAATCGAGTGGCATCAATTCAGGAGTTGACGGCAGCCATGGAATGGCGCTATGTTCCCACATCTTTAAATCCTGCTGATATTCTCTCGGGAGGCTCGCTTCCCAACCATCTTATCCAGTCAGAGCTATGGTTTCACGGCCCATTCTTTTTGCTAGGCTCCAAGGATAAGTGGCCTGTATCTCCTACTAACAACATAGCAACTTTGGAGCTTCGCAAGAGAGGATTGCTAATCACGTCTCCACATGCCGATCTCACATCCGGATGCAAATTTGCGAATTCATTCTTTCGCATGCAGCGCACATTCGCCTACATGCATAAATTTATACATCGTCTTAGGCATCCAGGACTCACCGTTTCTGATATTCGGCAAGGAACGCATCTTCTAATTCGACACATTCCGCTGGCAAATTTGTGGATGGACATAAAGGAGATTCGGCACAATGGTCAAGTCATGAAATCCAGTTCTATTAGTTCACTCAACCCGTTCATCGATCATTCTGGACTACTTAGAGTTGGAGGTCGTCTTGGCAACTCATCGCTAGGATTTGACGCTCAGCACCCGCTCATCCTGCCAAAGGGACATTCCATTATCTTTGCGCTGATAAGATATTATCACGAAAGAAATCTCCATGCCGGACCTCGCGCCTGCTATCCACATGGTTGAATACATCATGTGAGACCTACCTAAGGAACGTTTGGAAGGATCTCGAGCTTTTGAAGTCACTGGAGTAGATTACTGTGGACCTTTTTTGTACCGATCAGAAATCCGCACGAGGCCTCCGATCAAGTGCTACATTAGCGTATTCATCTGCTTCACTTCTAAGGCTATACACATGGAGCTCGTAAAGGATTTGACCACCGTTTCTAGGCGCACTAAAGCGTTTTACTTCCACTCGAGGAAGGCCAAGTCAAATTTGGTCGGACAATGCGACAAACTTCGTTGGGGCCAAGAACGAGCTTCTGGAGCTAAAGAAGCTTTGTCTGAGCGAACCGCATATGAAGGAGGTCCACGAATCCTGCTTGGCTGACTCGATCGACTGGCGTTTCATCCCACCTCGCTCTCCGCATTTTGGCGGGCTGTGGGAAGCGGCCGTGAAGACCGCAAAATATCACCTGTACCGCTCAGTTGGACCATCTGTGCTTAGCTTCGACGAGCTGCGCACTCTGATCTGTCAGATCACTGCAATTGTTAACTCTCGCCCTTTGCTCTCGCTTTCAGAAAATCCTGATGATTTAGACGTTTTGACTCCTGCTCATCTGCTTTTAGGCGGCCCCCAGGAGCAAATCCTCGAGCCTGACCTAACGAAGCTGAACTACAATCGTCTGGATGGCTGGCAGCGGGTCACCCAACTACAACAAATATTTTGGAGCCGTTGGCGCGAAGAGTATCTCACTTTTTTTCAAGAGCGCGCGAAGTGGCGTACCCCCGCGCAAAACATCTGCAAGAACGACCTCGTTCTGGTGAAGGACGAAAATCTTCCTCCAATGCGTTGGCCACTGGCTAGAGTGGTCGATGTCGTTTTGGGCAAGGACGGAGTGTGTCGCGTCGCTGACCTGAAGACATCCTCAGGAAACTTCAGGATGGCCGTCACTCGGCTATGTTTGCTGCCCCTTAAGGAATCTGTTGAGAGACTAGCTCCCAACGGGGGTAGTATGTTCGGGCCAGCCGCTGAAGAATAACCGTAACTTTAACATTATTATTGTATGAGCAGAGAGAGCCGCCTATGTTGTAAAACGTTGACTTTCTGCAGAGCTGCTGCGCTCTCCCGCTAAAGGGGCTCTCTGCCGCCGCCACTTCGGCAACTACTTTGATCTGCTGCCGCCACTTCGGCAATCACTTTGATCTAACGCCGTCGTCTATAGTTTAGTTCTATGCCAACCCCTCTGCGCATTGGTTGCATATCGATCTCGCATAAATGTTATCTGGCAATAGCAAGCAATCGGCTTCCGCTAAGCCACCAAGATTAAATACGAATTATAAAGTTTAACCCAAAATCTCTTTTCATTTTTGAAACACATAGGTGCCAAAAAAGCTTGGCATCTCAAACAGTATTTTTACTTCACAAGTCATGAAGTAAATGCCACGATAATTTTGTACTTCATTTATGTTTCTTGAAAATTAGGAAGATAATACATTCTACGAAAGTGTTCCTCTGATGTGTATAGAGAAGGTTACTAGCGTATTCTTAAAAGTCTCTCGCGTCTATGGCTTAGCAGACCCTTATTTTTCGTTCTCTTATTTCTTTAGCCAGCCTCCTCCAGTCTTTGCTTTTGGGATTCGGGATCGGTGCTTCTAAGTTGTAAATATATTTTTCTTTGCTGCTTCGCAAAGCTGTACATTCTTCATTGTAGTTTTATGTAGGATTCCTTATCCTCCCGAGAGTCCGTTGTCCGGAAGTTCTTTAGCGCAGTAAACACCTTTTTGTCTTCTCTTAGCAGTTATGATTGTAACACTTGATTTTGCAACGCTTTTCGATTCGTATGCAGACTATTTATTATCTCCGTAGAGCCCATCCGACCGAATCTACTCAAACGGGTTGCTGGCTGTCAGTACGTACAAAAGGGGCTGAAAAATTTTAATTGTTGAGCTGCTTCTCTTCCACAAGGGTTAAAGATATCGGCTCCTTCTAGAAATGTAAAGAATTCTCTAAATATTTTTTTTTACTATCCATGAACATTATATGCTACAACTTTTAAAGGGGACATTACATTAACATTTTCGGCATTTACATTTGGTGGGATATTTTTACTAGCTAGTTTTTTGAATGATTGTATTCTAATAAGTTTTTGTATACTAGGGGTATACCACTCAGTTTTTAGCCATGAACTTCTTCCAGAATCGTAGCTGCATAGCGCTATCTGCCTCTTAAATATATGGTTTTCATCGCACATCATCAAATGAGATTCATGCATTTCCAACCGTAGCTCTTATGTTGTCATCCCGTTGTCTTATCAAACTTTTTAGGTTAAGAAGGTATTTTTTCTGTTTTTTTTTTGTTCCTTGCTTCTTTGATCTTTTTTCACATGAGCGGTAGTGCTTGTAAGCTTCTTGGTGTTTTTAAGTACTGTATTTGGTCCATCTTCAAAATGAATTTCCACCCTTATTAGAATTTCGAGTCCACGCTTGCTCAGAATCCTGGAATCCTTTTTTATTTATTTATTTATTAAATTAACCAATTATCTGTTAATAATGGTACTTAATTACAAAAGGCGGAAAAAGAGAAGTTAAAAGTTAGCCAATTTAAGTATTGCATTCAATTAGTTTAAGAGACAGTTCAGGGGATAGGGTTTGGCAGAGGGAGTTATAATTATGGCATAAAACCCTAAAAGGTTCATGATAAGCATAATTAGACCTACATATGGGTAAACAGATAGGTCTAAAAGTACGGGTAGGTCTAGATGGAACGGCCAAGTCAATCTGACCCAAGAGAGTTTGGGAGTCAACATTGTCAACATACGCCATTGCATATTCTGCGATGGTGCAACGACGGCAGGTCAATAAGATTTAGCCTAGACCGGTAGGGTGGCAAGATTTTACCCGAGTCCCAGTTACAGTTACGAAGGGCAAAAATTAAAAATTGCTTTTGCATTTGGAAAGGTTCAGAAAAAGAAGAAGATTCGTTGGGAACCCTAATAAAGAGAGCTTGTGAATAAGCAGAGCATGGTACACAGAATCGAATGCCTTGCTGAAGTCCGTGAAAACTACATTAGTCTGCAAACCAATTTGAAAACCACGGTGGATTAGGTTAGAAAACTCAAGAAGGTTAGTCGATGTTGAACGATGTCTGAAAAAACCATCTTGCGACGGAGATATCAAGCTGCAACAAAGATGTTGCAGTTGCCGGGTGACCAGGAACTCAAGAAGCTTCGGGATGGCGGAAAGCTTTGCGATACCACGATAGTTTTCAATGTTTGATCTTGAACCTTTTTTGTGAAGCGGAATGATGTAGGACTCATTCCAAATTACTGGGAGACAAGACTGTTCCAAGGAAAGGTTGAAGAGAAAGGTCAAGGGTTTGCAAAGGGACTGGGCACAGTGTTTTAAAATTCAACTTGGTACCTTATCTGGACCCGCGGAAAACGATATGTCCATAGATGACAAACCTTCCAGAACAACGCTTTCCTCGAAAAAGGGCAGAAAAATGCTGTTAGCTTGAGGTAGCTGGTACGGATACGGAGTGGATGCGTTGTAAATATGAGACGAGTACGTTGTTTGGAAAAAGGTAGCGAATAAATTTGCAATACCAACAGCAGAAGCTTCTGTTTTGTTCTGGTAATGAAGGGACGGAGGAAAAGCGTTTGACTTATGCTTAGAGTTAACGAACGAATATAATTTTTCAGGAGCACTACAATAGTTTGTACTACATTGTGAAAGGTAATGATTATAGCACTGACTATTAATGGCAAGGAACAGAGAGCGAGCGGAGGAGTATAGAGCTAAGGCCAACGTGGAGCCCGACTTTTGGTACTTCTTATAGAGCCTGGATTTATTATTTTTTAAGTATGAAAAATACTTGGAAAGCCAGGGATGCTTGGACGATACAGGTACAGTGATATCTGGAACAAAAATGTATTACGGGCGGAGTAAGTAAAGCTATAAAACGAGCTAACAGTTGCATCTATGATCGGTAATGAATAAAGAAACGACCAATCAACACGTGAGAGATGTAGATCTAAATCGATAAAGTTTGTTTTGCGAAAAGACTTTATGTGACAAGGAGCCATGGAACTGTCAGCATCACCAGATCGGGTACACTCAAGGGATATCGACAAAGTTGGATGGTAAGGATCTTCAGGGAGTGATATTGGGCTTGCTCTAGATACCGTAGCAAGAGGAGCATCGTTAACATCGTCAAGAAGTCTGTCCCTACTGTTTTTAACGGCATTAATTTGGACAAGGGAAATATCCGTTAGCCCATTGATAAAGTCATTATGGCAATTTTGAAACAACAGGTTAGCGTCATCACAAGGCAGCCAAGAAAGAAATGGGAGGTTTAAGTCCCCCATGACAATAATTCGATCATTGCACCCTAATGCAGATACGACAGTATTAATTGCTGAGAGGTGGTGTAAGTAAAGCTCAGCATCAGACCAGGGAGGAATGTAAGAGCAGGTTAACTAGAAAAATGCCGAGCCAACACGAACTTTGACTGCAACAAATTCAATTCCATGGATGTTATTGAATGGGAATAGCTCAGATGAGAAAACAGATTTGACTGCAATCAGAACCCCACCTGCAAAAGATGGGCGGTCCATTCTATAAATAGTGTAACTATCAATGAAAATTTAATGATCATTGACAGAAGATATGTTCAGATTTGGCAATTTCAGTGTTTCATGGCAGATATTTCTTATCTTCGCTTTTGATGAGCCATCGGGGGTGCGATGCAGGCCGCCTTTTCCTATCATTGTATGCCTGGATTGCTGCAATATATATTGTGTCACGATATATGTACTGCTTTTACTGACTGCAGTGCTTGCACTTCTTCTTAGACTGCGCTACCGACCACTCGTACTGCTACTTCTTACCAACTCTTCTCCGATCTGGTATCCTCCTGCTCTCTTTGAGTCCGACAAAAGTTCGTCACCAGGTTGGCTGAGAGTCGAGATCTCACAATAAAACTCACAACAAATCCAAGGGCTCGCGCTTTTATTTCTGGAGGCTAAGTATTAGATTATTTCGATTGGATTGCTTCATTGGGTAGTTTCACTGCACCACTCTTTTACTCATTAGCACAATTGTGGCACCATTTGATTTCTGCACTTTTCGGCAATTTCTTTACAAAGCTTTCTGCAGTTCGTCAGCTTTCTCTTACTCTCTTTCTTACATAAACAGCGCGAGCCTCAGTTATCTCTATCTATATATATTTGCTATTAATTTACAGGAAACAAATTAACTTATTGGGAAAAGTTTAGTTTAAAGTTAATTTTTTTCTTCCCTTTCGTCAAATTACAAAAAAAGGGTTAAAAAAGTGTGATTTTAAAGATAAATTGTTTCTTAGTAAATGACTATGATGAACAAACAAATTTGTACGGAATTTTGTTTGCCAACAAAAAAAATACAAATTGCACGATAGCATAGCATTTGCGAAAACCGACTAGAGAAGTCACAAATGCATGCATTTTCAGAGTGCGGTGTTTTTTCTCTGGGTGCGTACGTTTTCTTGCTTTACCATGAACAAATTGTATTTTTTTTTGCGTCAAATAAAATACAATATTCAATAAAAATCGGTTTTCCCTGTTTATAGAACAAAACTTGATGATTTAAATCATCCGAATCTAACTGAAAGCTGGATTCGTAACGATTGAAATTGAGAATTTAAAGGTACTAGTCGATTTTAATATTTATTACCGAGCCCATGTTTAATGCAGTGTATGCTCGGTGTGGAGATAATGTTTTTTATCCCAATCGGCCGACTAATTATTTCGAATTAAATAAAACTCGGCGCAGAAATAAAATTACGATATGTTCTTTAATGCGTGACATCCAAATTGCAAGTGTGTATTGCCTGCCCTTTACATTGCCGCTCCGATCGCTAAGCGCAGCTTCGCTCGGCCGACGTCGGTAGGCAGACGCAAAGCGGAGATAGCGAAGAGCGAGCTGGCAGAGAGCGTTTAGCAGGACAAGCACGCGCAAAGCTTTAACAAACAAATGAGTGACATAGACATAAGTAACAAACAAAATAAGCGGCTGAGGGCCAAGAATTATTTGCTGTTTGGCAAGCAGCTAATCGGCTGGGTTCTGCTCCGAACACTCGTAATACATTCATTTCTATACCCGATACTCAAAATGAGTATTGGGGTGTATTAGATTTTTGGTGAAAATGGATGTGTGTAACGTCCAGAAGGAATCGTTTCCGACCCCATAAAGTATATATATTCCTGATCAGTATCAAAAGCCGAGTCGATTGAGCACTGTCTGTCTGTCCGTCTGTCCGTCCGTCCCCTTCAGCGCATAGTGCTCAAAGACTATAAAAGCTAGGGAAACGACGTTTTATATCCGGACTTCTGTGATATGTCACTGCTACAAGTATATTTCAAAACTTTGCCCCGCCCCCACAAAGGGCGAAAATCTGTGGCATCCACAAATTCAAAGATACGAGAACGAGAAAACTAAACGCAGAATCGTAGAGGATGGCTATATCTTCTAGAGTGCAAAATCTGAACCAGATCGTATAATTATTATAGCCAGAATCAAGAAAACAATTTTATTCTTTCTCGCTCTGTCTCTCTCTAACACACAGGTTTCATGGTCGGTTTTGCCAATTGCAAAATATGAGTTCAAGGATCTCTCATATCGGACCTTGACCGTTTTGTGTCAAAATTTCGCCACACCCCCTTCCGCCCCCGCAAAGGACGAAAATCTGGGTCATCCACAATATTGAGGATACGAGAAAACTAAAAACGCAGAATCATAGATAGTGACCATATCTATCACATTGCTGAATCTGGATCATATCAGATCATTTTTATAGCCAAAAGGAACAAATCAATTTGCAGTGGCTACGCAGCGCCCGACGTCCCGCTCAGACTGATTTTCTGTCTGTCTCGCACGCACTCTTTGTCGTGTCATTTAATATTAGCGACGTCTGCCGGAGGAGAGCCATACTGACTTAGTATCGGGTATAAATGTAGAGTTGCGGTGTCCGTAGCAACTCACAACGTTCCTCCTCGTTTTTTAACTATATTTTTTTAGAATATTTGTTAGTGCATGCAAAAAAGGATTGATAGATTTTGCAACTATAATTTTATATACTATATGTTATGTATTATATACTATAGACTATATGTTTTATATACTCACTTCTCCTTATTTTTACTGGAAACATTGCGTTCGATTCCTAACATCAAATCATCAAACCATTGAGCCATTGTGTGTTGTTTTTCAACTGGTTGTCCACAGATAATGCTCTCTTTTAAGGAACTTAAAGAACAAAATAATTCTATAATGTATATGTATTTATACGATTTTTTGTATTTGTCCAGATTAAGGCACAAGCAAGAAGAAATAGCTTCGGGTGACAAAATTTCTAACACCGTTGAAAATCAAGTTGTCAATGCCTTGCCGTATTTGTTAACTCCCGATGTTAATATCCCCTTGTATATAAAATATTATTCTCCTACCATTCCTATACGCTTAGCAGCTATTTGACAAAGTAAATCGATTTTTCGCGAAAAAAGTTTGAAGTATGTATCTACTACTGTATGCAGTATTCAAATATTTTTCTACATTTTTAGATATTGTTGAAAAAAAATGTTTCGATTTACTTTTGAAACCGCAAAAGTTTGTACTTTTTTAGTTTTCACAAAACGCAAGATTTTTTCGTTTTCAAAACCGAAACATTTTCCTCGTTATTGTTTTTACTGAAACATGTTTAAAGCCGCACATTCTTAATTCCGAAGTTTTGTCAGGTACACAAATTTTAAAAAGGACCGTTCGTCTCGCATTGGGCTCTTCACGTCGGAACACTTCACAGTGCAAGTTCAACAGGAACCGGAGTAAAACTGATTCTTCCCGCTTTCGCTATATTCATTACATGCTCGTATATTCCACCTTTTTCAGATATCTCAATTGATGAGCAGCACTTGTCCGCTTTAACCGCTGTTTCTTCCTCGCTATCAGATAAAGATCATATGATAGTTTCCAGGAACTGTTTGGTCTTCGGTAAACGAGTCTAGTAACCTAGTGCCCATGTCACGACATGACTTTGTTGACGGCTTCATTGACCTGTCCCTGTCTCAAGTCAATCATGTGAAAAATTCCTTGGGTTTCCTTGATTTGTGCTTTGTATCGGATCTGACCATAGTGTTGTTAACCCGAGCCCTTCCGCTCACTATACCTGAAGACGCCTACCATCCCACTTACGAAGTGTTGCTAGATATAGGACCAACTGTATTAGATCGGTCGAGTAGGCTATCTGAACATGACCGCTGCTTTCGTAAAGCCGAGTTTGCGAAGCTTAATAAACCCATTAGGGATTTTGACTGGTCTGCTTTGCACTTGTGAACTGATATCTTAAAAGGCACAACCATTTTGTACAATCATTTATCACATTTTTTGATTATTGTGCCCCGCTTTCTTATGCGACTAGATCTCGAAAACTCCCTTGGTCTACCAAAGAGTTATCCAGCCTAAAAAACTTAAAATCAAGACTTTATAAAAAATTTCATGAAGTTGGTTCACCTACTTCTCAATCTCGCTATAAAATAGCTCGATCAAACTTTTCAGATCTTAATGATCCAATGCTAGTTTTTCACAGGACCCAAAACAGTTTTACAACTTCGTAAACAGTAAGCGGAGAACGTCCGCACACCCATCCTCGCTATAATTTTGTAATACGTCGGCAAATAATATTTTGCCCAATTTTTCCAAACGACCTATTCTGAGCAAAGCATTTTCAGTCCCTTGTTAAATGAATGCTCTTTACTTCATGATCGTCGACCAGTTAAGCCGGTGTTTTTACCGGGTCCAGACGGGGTTCCAGGTTGTGTACTCAGGTACTATGCCGAGGCACTGTGTGGACCCTTGCTTAAACTAATCACCCTGTCCATTGATTCTTCTTGCTTCCCCCCGATCTGGAAAGAATCGTTTATAATTCCTCTCCATAAAAAAGGTAGCAAGTCTGAAGCAAAAAATTATAAAGGTATAGCAAAGTTATCCGCTATTCCTAAAATGTTTGAGAAGGATTTAACTCCACACTTGCAACATCTCTGCAAGTCACTTATATCTCCAGCTCAGCACGGATTTATAAGGCGGCGATTAACCACCACGAACTTGTTAGAGTTTACCTCTTTCATTATAAAAGGCTTTCAAGGTAACTTACAGACGGATGTTATTTACACCGACTTTAGTAAAGCATTCGACTCTGTAAACCATTCGCTTTTAGCACATAAACTTGACCTTTTAGGGTTTCCGCCCAACCTCCTGAGATGGATTTCTAGCTATCTTTGTTTCAGGTCTCAAAGAGTCCTCTTCAAAAACTCCCTCTCTTCAGCAGTAAGGGTTTTTTTTCGGGAGTACCACAGGGCAGTACCACCTAGGCCCCTTTGTAGAAAAAGAATTGAAATATAATTTAAACAGAGAAAACACTTCTGTTTAGTCGTTTGTTTTTGGTAGGAATGAATCCAATTTATTCTTCATAAACTTCTTTAGCCTAAAAGTACATAATATTCTTGGTTGAGTTTTGTCGCTAAGAGCAGCGGTAGAATGTTTGTTAGAATTTATATGCAGAAGGCATATACAATGGAATGCTCATTTGGCCACTTGGAATATATTGCCGACACTGCAGTTCTCACGCTGCAGGCCAGTCCACATACAAGTAACTGATCGTATTACAGCTCTTGAGTGCGGCTGTGTTACGTAAACATTGCGACAAAGTGTCTTTATGTTTATGAGCGTGATACTCTACATTAACTTTGGGCATATGACCACTTGACATATTGTATACACTACAATCCTGTGGGCATATGCTTATTTGGCATACAACATACTACACCTTACTCTTCGCACTCTTTATTAATGACTTGCCTTCGGTATTAACATACTCTCGAGTACTTATGTATGCGGCTGATGTTAAACTCTGTGTCCAGTATAAGGACATTTCATTTCATTCTCGCTTGCAATCCGATCTCAATAACTTTCAGTCATGATGTTGTGCAAACTTGTTACACCTTAATACCTCGAAAGGCAAAGTTATGACATTTCATCGTTATAACCCCTTGTTGGCTGCAAATACCCTCTGTTGTGGTTCTCTTGAGAGAACGTGATCTGTTGGGCCGCATAAACTTCACGATTTCTATTAGACCCACTAGAAATTTTAAACCGTTGTTCCTTCCACTTTGTAGATCGAATTTATTCCTTGCATGAACCGTTTAGGGTCTTATGCTCGGACTATAATTGCCTTTACCATATCATATCCACCACTAATTCTCTTCCTCTTATTAAGTTACTAATCCTCACACACCTTTCTAATAATTAGTAATTGTAGTGTTATTTGTATTTTGAATGCATGCTTAGTTCTCTTAGTGCTAATTTTCCTCGAACATTAGTCTAACAGCTATCTTTCCTGCATGCTCGCGTTCGGTTCGGCTACGCGCCGCGTGTCATGCGGCAGCGCCCATGACATGCAATGACTGCATCTTACAAGAGGCGATGCAGTTAATGCACCGTCAAGTGGCCCGTGTGACAGCTGAAGGCTGTTACACATGGATCCCAGCCAAAACGCAGCACTCCTCCCGCCAAACCGACATAAGGACGACGCATAACACGCGACGCGTAAACCGATTCGAACGGGAAATCCAGGAAAGATAGCTATTACACTAATATGCGAGGAAATTTAGTACTAAACTTACTTAGAGAACTAAGCATGTAGTCAAAATACAAGTACCACTGGAATTACTAATTACGAGAAAGGTATGTGAGTATTAGTAATAATTCTTCAAAATAATTCTTCAACGTCCAGCAATGAGTCGCTAAATTTTCTCCTGAACACCCACTTCCCTGGCTGCGACGAAGACAGACCTAACTACATCGCGCCCCCTTCTGTTTCCTCGACTGAGTGCTATCCTGAAACTGCAAGGTCAGGAGGACAATCAAAAGCTTTAAACTCTACAAGTCTGCGATACCAGAGGGCATCATCCCTACTCAACTGATCGACGCTGGACAAAAAGCCATTAATTGGCTCAAAAGGATTTACGAGGGAATCTTCTCCCACTGGTACATCCCTAACTCCTGGCTTCAGACCAAAGTCGTTTTCATTCCCAAGTCAGGTAAGCTATCGCACACTGCCCCCAAAGATTTCAGATTCATAAGTCTATAGTCTTTCCTTCTGAAGACGATGGAATAGCTGTATCTCATGGAGAGTACTTCGCCCAGTCTAATATCAGACTCCCAGCATGTACACTCCAGGGAAGTACAAAATACCGGCACTGACTCCCCCAAAACTCTGTGGGGAACCGCTAGCCCTAAGCAATAATGCGAAGTATCTTTGCCTGATCTTCGTCAAAAAGCTCGATCTTGGCCATCTATACATGTAGAAAAATCTTCGGACTAAAATGGGGAATGACAGCGTAAATAATTCGGCCACCATACGACCAATCATGCTCTATGTAGTGGTAGTATGGTGGCCAGCCCTAGACAAACGAGCTTGTCTCAAAAGACTCAGCAAAGTTCAACGCATGGCATACTCCAGTGGAGGCACTGAATACCGTGCTGGACCTCCTTACCGTAGATCTCATGGGAAAGAAGGTTGCAACCTTTCCGTACTCAAAATGAGAGAGAAGCCAAACTATAGAAAGCATCCGAGCTTGAGCACTCAGGAATCCTGATGTGACTCCCGCAATTACCAGAGAGAACGGATTACTTTGGATTACTATCGCTTCTCGCTTCCGGATCATTGTAGTATGTGAGGAGATTGAGGCAATCAAAGAGGCTATTTCTATTGTCATAAAACTCCCCCTAGACAGGCATTTATTGTGCGTCTTCTCGCACAGCCAAGCATCTATTGAAGCACTAGGCTCAATATCGTCAAACCAATCAGACCAATCAGCCTATCGTTCTTCCTCCTCGAAACTTTTGGGAGACTTGTCGGGCTAAAACTGAGGACAACTATAGACCCTCAGATGGTGGCAGGCGCACAGCCTACCGAAAAGGAAAATCCACGGAGACGGCACCACTTGAAGTAATCTCAGTGGTAGAGAAATCTCAGCATCTCAGTACCACAGCAAACAGGTCATCCCTCAGAGAGGCGAATGGCTCGATGGACTCCCAGGCCCAGATGGGGCAATAAACATCGGGCTCCAAGAAAGTCATTGCAATCAGGAAGCTCTGAACTGCCTTCAAACAGTTGCCGTTATGGCAACCTAGTTAAACATTTATAGCGACAGCCAAGCTGCGATTAAATCGCTAAATGCCGTGGCAAACTGCCGCCAATCTCTTCACGAGATGGCTCAGCAATTTGCTATCAGCCTTACATGGGTCCCGGGCCACCGGGACATTGAGGGCAACTGTATAGCGGACGAGCTGGCTAGATCTGGTACTAAAACCCCTCTTTTACAATAAAAGGAGGATATTTGTATTCCTATGGCCACCCGTAAGCTTTTCATAAAGGAGCAATACAAGCGACTGGCAGACGTTAAGTGGCGCGTTAAGTGGCGCGTTAAGTGGCGCGTTAAGTGGCGCGTTAAGTGGCGCGTTAAGTGGCGCGTTAAGTGGCGTTAAGTCACGCTGTCCCACAACTCGGTTAACATTGCCGGCCTCTGAGTTCTGCAAACAGGCAGAAAAAGGTGCGCGCAGTCATACGTTCCCTCACAGGACATTGGCTAATTGGCATCCACGCTTATAGTCTAGGTGCCTCACATAATGATTTCTGCCGTAGCTGCAGAAACGAGGAAGAGGTGGAGACTGTGGAACACCTGTTCTGCTCCTGTCCAGCTCTCAGCAGAAGAAAGCTTAAACACTTGGGCTCGCCCATCTTAACTGACATTTCAGAGATAACTACACTATGTCGCAGCAAGGTCTCTAACTTTTTTAGATCATCTGGATGGGATAACTGCTAACATCAGGGCTCACAACGCAGGATAAGGAAAATCCCAAGCGGCATCACAACGGCCAGAAACCGACCTAAATGTGGGAGCCGCCTATTCCTAGATATTCCTCGATGGATGCATATTTTACAGAAAACTAGATATTAGACCAACTTTTAGAATACAACAATTTTTTATAAATACAAAATAAATATATATATATATATTTTATAGTTCTATTTACTCCGCCCTAAATACGTTTGTTCCAGATATCACTGTACCTGTATCGTCCAAGCCTCCCTGGTTCTCCAAGTATTTGTCATACTTAAAAAATAATAAATCCAGCCTCTATAAAAAGTACCAGAAGTCGGGCTCCACGTTGGCCTTAGCTCTATACTCCTCCGCTCGCTCTCTGTTCCTTGCCGTCAATAGTCAGTGTTATAATCATTACCTTTCACAATGTAGTAGAAACTTTCGTAGTGATCCTAAAAAATTCTATTCGTTCGTTAACTCTAAGCATAAGTCAAACGCTTTTCCTCCGTCCCTTCATTACCAGAACAAAACAGAAGCTTCTGCTGTTGGTATTGCAAATTTATTCGCTAACTTTTTCCAAACAACGTACTCGTCTCATATTTACAACGCATCCACTCCGTACCCGTACCAGCTACCTCAAGCTAACAGCATTTTTCTGCCCTTTTTTGAGGAAAGCGTTGTTCTGGAAGGTTTGTCATCTATGGACATATCGTTTTCTGCGGGTCCAGATAAGGTACCAAGTTGCATCTTAAAACACTGTGCCCAGTCCCTTTGCAAACCCTTGACCTTTCTCTTCAACCTCTCCTTGGAACAGTCTTGTCTCCCAGTAATTTGGAATGAGTCCTACATCATTCCGCTTCACAAAAAAGGTTCAAGATCAAACATTGAAAACTATCGTGGTATCGCAAAGCTTTCCGCCATCCCGAAGCTTCTTGAGTTCCTGGTCACCCGGCAACTGCAACATCTTTGTTGCAGCTTGATATCTCCGTCGCAACACGGTTTTTTCAGACATCGTTCAACATCGACTAACCTTCTTGAGTTTTCTAACCTAATCCACCGTGGTTTTCAAATTGGTTTGCAGACGGATGTAGTTTTTACGGACTTCAGCAAGGCTTTCGATTCTGTGAACCATGCTCTGCTTATTCACAAGCTCTCTTTATTAGGGTTCCCAACGAATCTTCTAGATTGGATTTTGTCCTATCTCTCTAACCGTACTCAACGTGTTTTGTTTTCTAACGTGTTGTCAAATACTGTTAATGTTACTTCAGGTGTGCCACAGGGAAGTCATCTGGGCCCGCTTCTGTTTATTTTATTTGTGAATGACCTTCCTCAAGTTATAACATACTCTACTACACTAATGTATGCTGATGATGTCAAAATCTGTCTTTCTTACTCTGATTGGTATTTGCACACACGCCTTCAACTTGATCTAAGTGAACTACTATTGTCGTGTTCAACTAATCTTCTTTTTCTGAACCTTTCCAAATGCAAACTTATGACATTTTACCGTCGCGCTCCTCATTTAGTCCCATATGTTCTAGGAAATCATGTCCTTGAGCGAATTTCGAGGTCAAATGACCTCGGAGTCCTTTTTGATCATAAGATGTGTTTTAACACCCATATAGCTGCAACTGTAAATAAAGCTAAGGGTGTTTTAGCGTTCATCAAGCGTTGGTCCAAGGAGTTTGACGACCCGTACGTTACAAAACAAATGTACATCTCGTTAGTACGTCCTATATTGGAGTATTGTTCTTGTGTGTGGAGCCCGCAGTATAAAGAACAGCAGGCTGTTATTGAATCCGTGCAAAAGCAATTTTTAATTTTTGCCCTTCGGAACTTTAACTGGGACTCAGGTAGAATCTTGCCACCCTACCGGTCTAGGCTAAATCTTATTGACCTGCCGTCGTTGCACCATCGCAGAATATGCAATGGCGTTATGTTCGTGCACAAGCTCCTTCTTGGGACTGTTGACTCCCAAACTCTCTTGGGTCAGATTGACTTGGCCGTTCCATCTAGACCTACCCGTACTTTTAGGCCTATCCGTCTACCTATATGTAGGTCTAATTATGCTGATCATGAACCTTTTAGGGTTTTATGCCATAATTATAACTCCCTCTGTCAAACCCTATCCCCTGAACTGTCTGTTAAACTAATTGCATGCAATATTTATAATCATTTAAATTTAGCTAACTTTTAACTTATCTTTTTCCGCCTTTAGTAACTAAGTACCATTCTTAACAGATAATTGTTAATTTAATAAATAAATAAATAAAATAAATAAAATATTAGAGTGTCCCTTATTTTTCGAAAGTAAAATTTGAACACGCATACCCTCTATTTTTTTTACTTTTGTATCCAAATAACTAAAAAAAATTATTTTGGCTTTTTTTAATTACATTAAACCGTGCCGAATCGTGTTAGAAGTTGTGATTTTAATCGCGCATAAATTTTACATTTAGGCGACTAAATAATAATGACTAAATATAATATATAAAACAAATATATACATTTAAAATTATATGTTTTAAATATATATAACACACATGTATAACAAAAAGGTTAAATTTAAATCACAACGAATACGTTTGAAAGAAGAAACCCGGCAAAGAAAGCATGATTCTTCATTGGATGCTCCTTCTTTGAATTTTGATCTTCACACACAGGTAATTTATATGAAATTGTTCTTAATTATTTTTAGAACTTCACTATTTAACTTTGTAGGATGATTCACTGTCAAGCTTGGAAGATAGAGCTGAAAGCTCTCATAACTCCATGATAACCGAAAGTGGTCAGCCTCAAAACATAAAAAGACGTGGTAGCAAAAACTTCATCACTCCGAAGCTCGTGGCTGCCTTAGATAGGTGCCAGCTTAGTGTAAGGGACTCTGTTTACGTTCTTCAAGCTACTGTAGATGCACTTGGTTACAATTTTGATGAGCTTAGTATTAACAAGTCTACCATTCAACGAATTTGTACAGAAAGTCGGAAGAAACGTGCTATAGCGATAAAAGAGGATTTCAACAATAATATCCCAGAAGTTGTCTGTCTGCACTGGGATGGAAAGCTTTTACCAGCTCTAGATGGTTGAAGCTGTAAGGAGGAACGTCTTCCAATTGTAATCGCATTTGACAATACAGAACAACTCATTGCAGTGCCACATCTGCAAAATTCGACAGGTAAAGAGCAAGCACAAGCTGTTTGGAATGCGGTTCTCAAATGGAATCTTGAAGATTGCGTAGAAATTCTTTGTTTTGATACAACAGCTTCAAACACACGTCGGTTTAACGGCACGTGCTTATTGTTAGAGCAAAAATTTAATAGAGATTTGCTATATTTTGCCTGTCGCCATCATATCTACGAGCTTGTGCTGAAAAGTGTTTTTGAAGTAAAAGTTGCAGAAATAGCAAGAAGTCCAGATATTCCCCTTTTTAAAAAGCTTAAGGATACTTGGAAAAATCTGGACCTTTCAAAAATACAATCTGGTCTACAAACTGTGGAAGCGCACTTTAGCCGTTCTAAATATAATGAGGGGTTGGCATTTTTTCAAGCGAAACTGAAAGAAAATTTTGCTAGAGGAGACTTTCGGGAGTTAATTGAACTCTCCATAATATTCCTAGGTGGCGATATTGGACGGGAGCAGAAAATAAGACCTCCTGGCGCGATGCATCAAGCTCGATGGATGGCACGAGCAATTTACACCTTAAAAATGGCAATTTTAAGCTCTCAGCTCAAGCTCAGTAAAAAAGAAATCGCAGCTATATACGACCTGTCATTGTTCATAGTATCTACCTATGTGAAACTATGGCTTGAAAGTTCCTCGGCTGTGAAAGCACCGTATCAGGATTTATGCTTTTTAAAATCATTGAAAGAATATGAAAGTATTGATGAAGCTATATCAAAAGAAGCTTTGAAGAAATTTTGTCACCATTTATGGTATCTACATGATGAAATATCAATTCTCGCACTTTTTGATGACGACGTTACTTTTGATGTAAAGGAAAGAATGATCACGAATTTGACTAAAAAAAATAGATCCAGTTTAGAAAAACGATATTTACCATTGATGGAAGATCTTAACGGTGCACTTTTTGGTAATTAATATTAAAACCTTTTAGTATTAACTCAAATATGCAATTTTTTGTTTTCTTTCCATTTTAGACAAACACATGGACGATTTTATATCTATAAAAAGCAGGACATCATTTGATCGCCTTAAAATTTATGACAGTTTTTTAAGTCTGTGCCCTTCATCATAGAACAGTAACCAATCTTACTTAAAAAGCAAGAAGAGTCTTTCATTACTTAAGGCAGTAAATGATACAGCAGAAAGAGCTGTAAAATTGACTAAAAGACTTTCACGGCCGTCTAACAGTGGATGAGGAACAAAAAGAGTTTTTGTTACGTTGCGTTCAGGAGCATAGAAAAATGTACCCGGATTGTAAAAAGGAGACTTTTTACGCTCCTTTTCGGACCCCTACAGGATACTTTAAAAAATATCAATATCAATATCAATGGGAAAGAGATATTGTCAAGGCCTACCGTATTCCTAAACGGACAGAATAGATCAGCATTTTTGTAAAACCGTGAAAAATATGATACTTGACCGCCGGAAGGGGACATCCATCATACGGGAGTACTAGAGGAAGCGGCACCAATGCCCTACAGAAAGCATTTCCACAAAATCCAATCGCAATTCACTGTGGACACTAAAGCTAAGCGAAATCAGAGAGGAATCGAGGAAACTCTTCAACAAAGCCCATGTGAAGAGCACAGAAGTAATATATATCGAAGCTCTATCGATGCATATCATCCATAGACAGCACCACAGAGGCGCCTAGGCTTTGAAGAATACTGTCCAAGGCGCTTATCAAAGCTGGCCTGCTGCGCAACTAGGACGGAACGTTCGCACAAAGTTTCCAAAAATCTCTGGAAATCCTCATAAAATCCCTCTTTCCTGGTTGCTTGGATGCTACTGGCGGCAAACCCAACGCATCCGCCGACGTAGAGTGACAGCAGGGAGAGGAAATTGAGGATATCGTAGGCCATTAAATCAGACACCAATAGACATCTACCTCAAGTTTCAGGCTGAGAGGCTGCACGGTTCTTCAAGTCATCGCCATCGCCACTATACTCCGTAAGGAAGAAAGTGGAACGGTTGGGCAAAGTGACTACTGCGTGTCGAAACTATCGTGGAATAGAAATTAAAATGGGCATATACAGGTTTGGTAGGAATGTCTGTCCTTAGGTTCCATTTTTCTGACGGCTCAAAGACAGCGGAGGTGACGCCAGCTGGGATCGTTTGCGAAGATCTGGCGACCAACATATCCCTAAGACTACAAGACTGGAGCAGTTTAATGCAGGCAGAGGTGTATGCAGTAAGGCGAGTGGTGAAGTTGATAAAAACCTTGGATATACCTCCTAGGAACATAGCAATCTACGTTAACAGCCAAAGTCTTAGTGGTCTGGAAGGCCACAAGCAGACTCGTACGCGAGACAGTGGACGCACTGAACCAAATCAGGCGACATTTACTCACACTCATGTGAATCCCGGACCACGCCGACATCGCGGCCAACGAGAGCGCGGGCGAGTGTGTCAGAACTAGAACAGCCAACTACTATTCAGTGAAATATACGAGGCGATAAGATGTAAAAATCAGCCTTGGTGCGCATAACCGCTATATTTGGTAAAAATATGCGTTGGGATTTAGCACAGGTCATCGGTTCGGTCCCAGACAGTGGGGGTGCCGTCCAGTTAGCGCCCACGGAAGGAGTATCTAGAGCAGGGCCAGGCATATCCCACTGAGCAGTAGGGGTGAGGCCTATGCCTAAAGCCTGCCGAATCGTCGCATACTAAAAGATTGGGAGGGGAATGAGGCAGGTAGAATCAATCTAGATGCTGGTGCTAATAGTGGTCCTGAAGGGAGTTTTCCTCTTAAGAGCGAATGTAAGGCTGGTGACTCTCCTCAAATGTCGAATGCAGCGGTGGCGCAATTATAGCACACGAAACAATGTAAAAGCGTTTGTTGTTGCGCACGCGGTTGCGGAAGAGCGCCAGCGAGATGTTTTTGTATCGAAGAGGATGGCCGAATATTACAGCATGCTGTTGCTCATAGTGAACAGGCCAAAAATTGCCTGGCGATCATGAAAACAGAGATGCAGCTTACCAAAGGGTCCTGTCACTGCTGTCGCAGTCGAGGTTGGGGCCACTAACCGTGGACACAGTAAGTCGGCCGCCGTTATGGACTTATTGGCATCCTTCCTAGGAGATATCTGCTACACCCGCTTATTTGAATTGAAAGTCTGAAAATCAGACTTGAGATCGGATAAAACGCACGGCGCACAGTGGGAAATCAGCCCAAAAAGATGGCAAAAGTAGATGGCAGAAGTAGTAGTAGATGAACGCCCACGGGCGTTAAGACACTAAATTTTGTGTCATAAGGCCCGAGGAAATTTTACATAGGAAAATATTCACATTATGGTGAAGCTTTTAGACACACATCCACTCTCCCACAAACAGAGTCGCAATTTAAAGTGTATTAGAAACGGTCGTCCTTTTTGTTGTTGTCTTCGCCGCCTACAGCTCTGTTTTACCCCGCCAGTATTCGGTGTCCCAAGCCCAATTCAAGGCATTTAAACTAACATAATATATTCCAGCAAAATTCTACATGGCACCCGAGCAAGGAGCTTCGGATTACATTTTCGGTGCCGCAAATTTTCATTTAGACCAGATCAGAAGACCATCGGAGAAGGAAGAGCACCGTCAAGAGCCACATCGAAGACCATAAGGAAGGTGAATATTGAGTTGCCATCGCCCATGGAAGTGGATTCAACCGACGATCAGGTAACAATGCCAAAGGAATAGTACCGAAAATAATAGCGAAAATACTTAATGACTTGGCATTGAACAGCACATGAACTTGTGCCCAAACGTTTGAATATTCGTGTGTCGCTTTGTAAAAAAAGGAAGAGTATCACAACGCGCCAACGCCAAATTTTACCGCTTATTTCGATTCTTGGGTTGCAATATTTCCTCTATCGTTTCAAGAAAACATTGACCCTTGCAGCGGTAAACTAATGAGCATTGCATTGTCGTGTTCTGTAAAAAATTCGTCTAATTAATGCACCACATACGCGTCCCTTTATTGTCGCATCTTTACCCTGATCACAGCTTGCCGTTTCGTTTCGTAGCTTACTTTCGCAGCTTCGTTTGTCATATCTGCTCTTTTTCTGGCCTCGCTCAGCTTGCGTTTCGTTCGTATGTCAAGAAACGATCATTTCGGTCTCTTTCATTTGGGGATTCAATTAGAACATTAGTGTGGAAGGCTGTTTAAACATCATTATCCTGAATTTGTGGAATTAAGTGAAACATTGTTTGTCGCTTCGTCTTCTGGTCAAACGTTATTCTAACTTACGTATTTCTGCGCCCGTTTTGCGTTTCATTGTACGCTTCATATCGTGTCGAACGTGGTTCGAACTTGATACGTCGAGCCAAAGCGTGGCTATTTGTGGCGTGCGCTTTAAACGGTTCGGAATGCTTTCGTTCCACCGTTTCGAATCGAAATTAATTCGTTTATGCGTTGGTATTTTTAACGAATTTATGCGTGCTTAATTCGGAAAATTTTGTTCTGGTTGAACGCAGTGCATTTAATTTCAGCATTTTATTGCCGCAAAAGCTCTTAATTACGTCTGCCCTCTTCAATTTGAATTAAACTAGAATAAAGCTCAGCCAACGTTTGTTCAATTTAATTTAAACAAATATAATTAAAACCAAGAATAACAATTAGAACAAAATGGCGCAAAAGTCTGGTGAAAAGAAGCCAACCGCGGGCGGTCTGTTGTACACGTAGCGGGAAAAGGCTAGCGACGATATTAATCGAATGAGAATAGCTTTCGAGGGGGGTGCAATTTCGCTAGATCAACTACAAATTGAATGTCATTTGGAAATCTTAGATTCGTACATTACCAAAGCAGTAGCCCTGCAGTCCGAAATCGACAGTTTAGATCTAGATAACTTCCGAACCACACGGAAATTTAGTTCCCGTGCAGCAGCGTTCTAATTTGCCAAAATTAAAGTTTCCAAAGTTCATAGGAAAGCACGCGGAATATAAACAATTTATTAATTTGTTCGAAAGTTTGGTAGATTCCGACCGGTCATTGTCCAACATAGAAAAGTTCAACCATCTCATTTCGTGCTTATCCGTTGAAGCCTTGGGAACTATACAGGCATTCCAAGTTTCAGATGCAAACTATTCAAACGCTATAGCAAGTTTGAAGGGGGTGTATGACAACAAGTACTTTATATTTTGATACACTTGCCCAGTTGTTATATATCCCGGCCATGACTTAGTCTTCCGCCTCTTATCTGCGATTAGTTATAGATTCCGTGTCAGCAATTTTCGAGTCGATTTTATCATTAGGAGACGAGCGAGAGGTTGCAAACACCATGATCATATAAAAAATCAAATATAAGAAGCAGCTGGACTTTGATGGGCTGCCCCGCTGGTCCGATTGTGCAAACACTTGTAACAGGGGGTACCAGCACCTTTCAGCATAGGAATCCTGCAAAGAAAGAGGAAAACCTGTTCGACATGCCTTCGACCAGCAAGGAAAAAACTAGGTCGCCGTTTTCTTGCGCAAGGGCAGAAAATTCTAGCGATCCAAACTGCCTATATAATGGCTCCAACCATTCCATTGTAAATTGTCATGGGTTTGGGGCGATATCCGTGCTGGAGCTGTTGCAAAGGACAAGCAGCTGCGCATTAATTGCCTTAATTGCATAGGGTTTCCCAGTGCACATCCTCAAAGTGCAGAGTTTGTTCACAGGGCATTACACACAATTGCACAGATATGGCGTCTCGAATGGAAATCAGAGATGCGCAAGGTCGGGCCAATAGAGTACAGGCATCGTTACATCCTGCGCAGGTTCAACGTGTTTCCACTGAGCCCGCGCAGGTCATTCTGGCCACAGCAGTGGTTCGAGTTCGAGACAGGTTCGGCCAAGTTCAGTTCACAAGAGCACTATTGGACTCAGGCGCGCAAGCCAATTTCATGACGAAAGGGCTATCCGTTGCTTGACAGTAACATGCGTAGGAAAGTCAAGATCGGTCTCGATGAGTGTAGTGTCGACTGCAATATACTCAAGGTTAAATAATCATAGTTTCCTAGCCGATATCTGCGTTCTCATTAGATTAGTAAAAATGTTTTCAATCTGAATTCAGGGCGTTTTGAAGTTCGCCTGATTTTTAAATCTGATCCTCATATGCTTGGATCTTTGTTCGATGTGGCTAAGCACCGATTCTAATCGTTAGAGCGTAGAAGTCTGAATGACAATTCGCTTCGCGAAATGTACGTTGCTTTTTTGAAGGACAACCTCGGCTCGGTCATGTGTCTCCAACAGCCATTATTATGCCACTAGGACCGAACTATTTCATACCACATCAATGCGTGCTGAGTGCTGATAGTACGTCAATCAAACTTCGACGCGTCAGCAAAGACTACTTGGGCGCAGTCATTAAAAGACATTTTAATGGTGGCCTACTATTCAGATGGAATTGGTATTAGTAGTAGTTGTAGTTATCAACAACAGATATATCGAAAATGTACAGGCAAGTGACGATGACTAAAGACGATCGGAACTTTCAGCTCATAGTATGGCGAGAGAATCCATCTGATGTGGTAAACATTTTTCGTTAAAATGCTGTCACCTACGGAACGGTTTCAGCTCCATTTCTTGCCATCCGTTGCTTGCAAGAACATGGAGTTCGTTACAGAGACACACATGAGATCGGTTTCGACATATTTTGCAACGATTTTTATGTGGACGACATGCGTATTGGAGCCGATGAAATTGACAGGTTGAATGTGATGTGTAATCAAGTGTCCGAAATCCTAAATCACGGTTGCTTCCAGCTGTCTAAATGGTCTTCAAACCATCCACAGCTAGCTGAAGGGATCAACATGGAAAATCCCTTAATTTCAATGATGCCGATTCGACCAAAGCCTTAGGTATGCGGTGGAGCCCGTGGAGACACATTCCGCTTTCATTTGGATGAAATTTTTATGGAAGTGACTCCAAAGTGACTACAAAGCGCACAATTCTCTCAGTGAGTGCATGATTACTCGATCCGTTGGGATTGCTGTGCCCCATTGGCATAACGTCAAAAATTCTCCTCCAAAGACTTTGGCAACTCCAATTAGAATGGGATGAAGCGATTCCGATGGAATTACAGACAGGTTGGGAGGTCTTGAGGAAGAATTTGCGGAATCTTCACGCAGTGACCATTCCAAGGTACACTTTTGCCAGTGGATGCTCAGCTGTCCAAGTTCAGGGTTTCGCAGACGCTTCTAGTAAAGCATACGGCTGTTGCATTTATATTCGAGCAATTGAAAGTGGTCAAGTCTGTTGTCGATTGTTGGTAGCAAAAGCTAGAGTTGCTCCACTAAAGACAAAAACCATACCAAGGCTTGAACTATGCGCCGCCACAAGTGCTTGACAAATGCAGAATCGAGAGCGTTTATTTCTGGACGGACTCCGAAAAAACGCTACATTGGATAAAGACTCTGCCATCGTCGCTTGCTGTTTTCGTGTCAAATAGGGTAGCCACAATTCAGGAGTTATCAGAAGGGATTACATAGCGTCATGTGCCTTCGCTGTCAAATCCAGCGGACATAGCCTCACGTGGAGGCGACGTCCCTGAACTCCTTAAGTAATTTTGGCTAGAAGGTCCTAACTTTGTATGTGAGCCAGAGCACTGTTGGACAGAGAACTCGCAATTTAAAATCCCAGCCGATGTAAGGGATTCGGAGGTAAAAAAGTCCGCCCAAGTTTTAATTAGTGTTGAGACTAAATTCAAAATCAGACATTTTCTGATTTTGCCACTTGAGGCGAAATTTCCAATTCTACAGCTCACCAAGAGTCACTTAGTCTAATTTTTTCTGAGGAATTTGCACTTAAAAAATTGTCATGCCCATGCAAAGACACTGGTCAGTCTGCTGAGACAGGGGATTTAGGCTCGTACATGAACGTCGGGAATGCACTCAAATAGTTAGGAGATGCATCCACTATTTTCGCTACAAACCGAAATTAAAGAGTCAGATGAACGGCAGACAGGCTTAGAGAAGGCGGTCCATTTCTGATATGTGGTGTGGATTTTTGTGGCCCTGTTAACGTTATTCGTTCGAATTCGAGGACGTCTGCCCGTCACAATGTATATCGCGGTATTTGTGTGTTTCGCTTTGAAGGCCGCCCATTTAGAATTGGTCCCGGACGTGTCAACTAATTGTGTTCTTGTGTCGTTAATCACAAGACGTGGCGTTCCGCACTACGGCGGTTTGTGGGAGGCGGCTGTCAAGTCGGCGAAGCAAATCGTCGTCCGGTCCCGAGCAGGGACCTTTGGAGAAGGTTCAAATACCGGATGGAGTTCACGACTGGAACTCAATAAATATTTCACCCTGAGTCTGGCTGACGGCGAGTGCGACAGCGGCTTCGGTATCGAATTTTGAGTGTGAACTGCTTTGAGCATCTAATTTTTCTTGCAGGCATGTTTAGTTCCAATTCGATGTGTGTGAATAATCTTAAAACAATACAATTGTTTTAGTGTCAAGTGGTCGCGGCTTTGAGACTTCTGCGCTTTAATTGTTCTGTAAGCGGGGTCTCGTGTAGAAAGCAGATTACAATTACTGTTAGCTTGAGCGCTTAGGTATCTGCATACACACATACAGCCTATTGCGTGCACTGCTATACGTTGAAGCAACATACTTAAAGAAGAACACCTAAAGCACCTAAAGAACAGTAACTGCTACTTGACATTGATCTAACTTTGTAGTCGTTTCTTCTTTGTCTGCCGGTTCGTTGGGGCGCAAGTACACATTTTGGTACAGTGGCGCACAGTGGTCAATTGTTGATCAGTTATTGAATTGGGCAGTGTAGTGAATTTGTAGAATTTAAAGTTAGCCGATTATTGAATAGAGTGGCTAAACTTGGTACCGTGTTACTTACTCGTGCCAATATTGAGTGTGTTTTATTGTTAAATTTTCAAGGGTAACACCGGTGTAAATAGTTAGTGCAAATGGCACCTAGAAAGGGTAAAGATGCGGAGGTGCTCACTAATCGAACGGCGTTAATGAATTCCTTTGTCCGTAACGAGGTCTATATCGAAAAAATAGCGACTCCATGACGGCTGCGGAGCTGGAAGCCAGGTTAAGTCTAATTGAGACAAACTTTAATCAGTTCTGCAACATTCAGGCTAAAATTGAACACGACAGCGAGGACGCCATTGAATATGAATATCTTCTAAAGCTGCCTGAGTTCGCTGGAAAGTTTACGGAATGGACCAGCTGGTACAACACCTTTGCTACTCTAATAGAATCAGACTCTGAATTGGATGAGTTGTCTAAATTTATTCATTTGAGATCATCGTTAGGAGCTGGACCGTCAAGTGCGATTGAGGGTTTGGAATTAACAGGGCCTAATTATCGCAAGGCACTACGATTATTGAAAGATCGCTATGAAAATAAGGCAATTATTCTGCAATCACATGTACAGGAGCTATTCAACTTAAGGCGTAAGACAATGTAAATTCCCAATTCGTAGCACTCAAGTCGTTAAGCGACGATAAGGAGATTCTGGATGCAGTCATTTTCCATCTAATTCGTACAAAGCTTGATGAAGATACAATGGATAGGTGGGAAGTTGAGTGGGATTGCCAGAAGTTACCGTCGTGGTCATTGTTATCGCAGTTTTTGATAAACAGAGGAGTCAATATGGCAAATAGGGAAGTTCGACGAAGCAATGGAGCCCGACCCAGTGGTAAAGGTGAGATGAAAAATGCGACCTTAGCTGCAACAATAGGCAGCAATGGCTGCTACGTTTGTCCTGGGACCCATGGATTGAAAGGGTGTCAAACGTTTAAAGAATTATCACCAGTACAACGTTACCATGAGGCGAAGAAGCATTCGCTGTGCCTGATTTGTTTTAGCAAGCGACATACAACTAGAAACTGTAATGGTCCGCGATATAGGATTTGCAGCAAGCCGCATCATGAACTTCTGCATCGAGAGATACCTATTGTTGCCAATGAGCCAGGGCTCAAAGGGCAGGAGTTGCAAGAGCCAAAGTCACTGCATAGCTCCCTATTGTCTAGATCATCCACCAACTTTCTTGCGACCGCTGTAGTTCAAATCAAAGCTATAGACGGAGGATATCGCAATTACAGGTGCGTGTTAGATTCCGGTAGTCAATTAAATTTTCTGACGGCTAGGATAGTTTCGGCCCTGGGCCTAGAAATGCGCGACTCAATCATACAACTCAGTGGTATTGGAAATGCAACATCTCAAGTTATGGGAGAGGTGCAAGCGACTTTTAAATCTAGAGTCACCAGATATATGACTACCGAGGACTTCTGTGTGCTGAAGGAAATAACTCAGTATAACCCAACAAGCTCAGGAATTTGTCCGGAGTGGGTTCCACCCAAGGGAGTTACGCTGGCCGACCCTACATTTCAGTCCAGGGAATATATTGACATGCTAGTTGGAGTCACATTGTTTTTCAAGCTAATTGTAGCAGGGAAAATAAAACTAGGAGCACACCTTCCAAGGCTTCAAAAGTCTCTGTTAGGCTGGGTCGTCGTAGGTGAATTCACAAAATCTTCTGTAGTTGCACTGTTAGCAACTGACATTGAACGAAAGGTGTTCAGCTGCAAGAGCTCGTACAAAGGTTTTGGAAGTGTGAAGAAGTCCCTGAAACAGTAGATAAGTTCACTGAGGAAGAAAAACAGTGCGAAGATTGTTTTGTGACGCATGTTAAGCAGGAGGCCTCAGGACATTTAGTGGTAGCTCTGCCCTTTAAGAATCCTAAAGTTGAGTTAGGCGAAACTTATCGAATCGCACTTACCAGGTTCTTGAATTTAGAGAAGAGGTTAAATCGTAGCCAAGCGCTGAAGGAACAATATGTTCAATTTATTGAAGAATATCGCCAGTTAGGGCATTTAGAGGCAATAGAGCCCGCCGGACAAGAAAAGGTCTTCATGCCACATCATCCGGTTATTCGCCCAGAGAGTTTGACGACCAAATTACGAGTCGTATTTGATGCCTCATGTAGATCTAGCAACGGCAGGTCACTGAACGACGCAACCTTGGTTGGTCCAACGTTGCAGCCTGATCTGTTCGAGACATTGACCAGGTTCCGTTTCTATAGATACGCCCTTACGGCCGACATAAAGAAAATGTACCGTCAAATATTGGTTGCGGAACCACATAGAAACTATCAATGCATTCTATGGCGATGCAACGTTTCGGATCCTATCCAGGTGCTGCGCCTAAACACGGTCACTTATGGAACAAAGTCGGCGCCGTTCCTGGCAGTACGTTGCCTCTATTACTTGGTCGATATGTTCGCGGAAAAATTTCCGTTAGCTAGAGAGGCAGTAAAGCGAAGTTTCTATATGGATGATATGCTGTGTGGAGCCGAATCAGAAGAGGAACTGACAAAGTTGAAAAAACAATTGACCGAATTATTAGGGCTAGGAAAGTTCGAGCTGCACAAATGGCGCAGCAATTATCAAGGAATGGACAACAACACCAACCTAATGCTAAAAACAGAGGACGCAGTTAAAACTTTGGGGATATACTGGTCAAGTCTAGAGGACAAATTCCAATTTTTCTTTAACATAAAGGTCTCCGCAATAGCCACGAAGCGATCAGTGCTGTCCGAATTGGCTCAGGTGCTTGATCCGTTAGGGTTCTTGAGTCCCTTGCTGATCTTCGGCAAGATCTTTGTTCAGGAACTTTGGCTTCTAAAGCAGGATTGGGACGAGGAGTTACCAGCAAGCTACGCAACTCAATGGCTTCGATATAGAGAGGAACTGAAACTAATTGACAAATTTTCAATTCCGCGATCCTCAATTCCGATTACGGCCGACCTAGGCACTTTGCAACTGTTTGGTTTCTCTGACGCATCCAACAGAGCTTACGGCGGCGTAATTTATGCTCGTGTTAGGGATGAAGGGGGAGGAATTTCGGTGCGACTGGTAACGGCCAAGTCCAAAGTAGCCCCAGTTAGGGTAACCTCATTGCCACGCTTAGAGTTATAAGGGCATTATTAGTGGCCAAGCTAATGGCAAAGGTATGCGCCTGTCTTCACATACCAGTAGAGAAGGTTAACTATTTCACGGATTCCACAATTGTGTTAAATTGGCTGTCGTCACATGCTAGTCGATGGACCACCTTCGTTGCCAACAGGGTGGCTCAAATACAAGAGCTCACACGTGTACAGGATTGGTTCAAGGTCGACACAAAATCAAACCCTGCAGATATTGTATCTCGGGGATTATTGGTAACCGAATTGAGCAAGTCAACGATGTGGTGGAACGGTCCAGAATTTTTAATGGACGCAGCAGATGACTGGACCAAATTTAATTGGAGTGAGGAAATACAAACAGTTCCAGAGGAGAGGAAATGTAAGTTCTCGCTGACAGTTGGAAAGGTAGAAAGTAATGAGAAGTTAGATGTCGTGGGGAGATGCAAATTTGCAAATGATTTTCTCAAATTGCAGCGAGTTTTTAGCTATATTTTTCGCTGGCGTAGAATATCGTTGAGATCCAACTCAAATGAAACAAGCAACCTTACTGCAGCTGAAATGGATTGCTATATTGTGTATAATGTGCAGCAGTTGAGCTTGCATGAGGAATTCATTAAGTTTAAAGAGGGAAAGGTGATAAAATCAGCGAGAATTCAGAGTTTAAGCCCGTTTTTACAAGAGGAAGAGGGAATAACTATTATTCGAGTCGGCAGAAGGTTGTCCAATGCCGAATTGCCATTTGACACAAGGCATCCCATCTTAATGCCGAGCAACCATAAAGTGGTAGAGGCGCTTGTTGAACTCACACATCGAAAGAATTTACATGCCGGGGCACAATCGCTATGTGCCTTTTTGCGACAGAGATATTGAGTAATCAATTGCAGGAAACTTGCCCGCAGGGTGATCCGTAGCTGCATACCATGCTTTCGTCGTCGGCCGCTCGCTGCAACACAGCTGATGGGAGCGCTGCCAGCTAGCCGAGTGCGAGGCAATATCTACCCCTTTGCGCGCTGGACTGGACTTTGCTGGACCAATATGGATGCACTTTCACATGCGAGGAAAACGACAAGTAAAGGTGTATCTGTGCATATTTGTATGCTTTGCAACAAAGGCCTGCCATATAGAGATCGTGTCGGACTTAAGCTCAAATGCGTTCATCGCGGCGCTAAAATGGTTCTTTGCAAGACGTGGATTGAGTTCTGACCTATATTGCGACAACGCCACCAATTTTGTAGGTGCGTCACGAGAGCTCAACAGAGCTTTCGACTCGCCAAGTCAGAAGCTCATTTATGACGAATGCAGCCAGCGAGGAGTCAGGTTTCACTTCATCCCCCACGCTCCCCTCACTTTGGAGGATTATGGGAGATCGCCGTGAAGGTGGCCAAACAGCTGCTTGTGAAATGCACCAACAGCACAGCACTAAACTACGAAGATCTTGCGACTGCCATCACACAAGTAGAAGCGCTGATGAATTCCAGACCTCTGCATCCCTTGTCATAGGACCCGAATGACTTCGAGGCGCTAACTCCCGGTCATTTCTTGGTTGGTCGACCCCTGAACGCGTTAGTAAAACCAGTAGACGACGCACTGTTGAAACTGTCCATGAGCAACCATTGGAAACGCATTCTAATGGTACACCACGTGTTCTGGCACCGCTGGTCGTCGGAATATTTGACGTTGCTGCAGAAGCGGACAAAGTGGAACACTGTAGCCAACAAAATTCAACTTGGTACACTCAGGACCAAGACTGGATTATTTAAGCGCAACGTACATAAGCTCTGCCCGCTGCCTACAGATGCCGATGAACTTAATGTTGGAAGGAGCTTCCAATGTGGGGAGAATGTTGACGCCCCTTAATAGAATATAGGATTAAATTACTTTATAAAGGTTAACAATTTGAATATTTGAATTAATTTGTAAATATTACTAAAAATGTGAATTAATTTGAAGTTGGCGCTTTACATTATGTACATATAAAGAAGCGCAATCGATAGTATCAATAGTATCGAGCCAAAACGATCTGAATTATGATCACTAGATTTAAGAGATATACGAAATAAAACGAACGAGCAAGGAACTACATCGAGCGGATTAAGGAAGGTCTTAATTGTGTAGGCGGATTCCACTGGAAAACTGTTGGAGGGACTTAGCTCGTACACCGTCGAAGCGAGAATTATTGCTCCTCGTTGGAGGTCTTAGACAATCTAAATTTACATAAAACTGAAAGTCTTAATATTAAGTCCCCGGCCGCCGGCTGTGCATTAATCTGCTGACATGGCACACGCGCCGGTGTTATGTTGAGCAGCGGCAGTTTCCCACGTTCCACGGCCCCATAGTTGTTGTTGGGCTGTCTGGGCAAGTGTCTCTGTCAACGCTGCAACTCTCGTGTTCTATTACGCGACGAGGCATGTGCTGTATTTGGTTCATATGAAAATGTTTAAGCTCATTGACACGCTGTAGGGTCGAGAACCAAATACAGAAGGAGGGGTATCCGGCTGGATTGGATAACTTGCATACCAAATGTGTTAATGGAATTGGATTCGACGCGACGCATGTATGTAATTTTAGAGCTCTATGTGTCCTTTTTCTCCTTTTTTGTAGGCCTTCTTCAAGTGGACTGTATTTTGTTTGTGATTGTATTTTAGTAAATGGATCTCCTTCTTTCAATAATCTTCAATCTTATTTGTCAACATTGACTTTAAAACATATATAAATATTTATATGTGTTCTTTAAATATTCCTTTTTCTAGTTAAGTTCAAAAGCACATTCTGCGGTTCGGACCTGATCGTTTTTACTGACACAACCTCGCACGAAAAACGGTCAAATTATGATTTTATAGGGGTTTCTATACCTGCCAAAGCCCTTTTTGAGAGATAAATTAAGATGAATTCTTAATGAATCAGACAATGTACATTAAAAAACTTTAAAAACGGGCACAATTAACTAAAGAGTAAATCAACATTTCTATACCCGTAACTCCAAATGAGTAGATCAGATTTGTGGTGAAAAAGGATGTGTTTAACGACCAAAAGGAAGCGTTTCTGACCCCATAAAGTATATATATTCTTGATCAGCATCAATAGCCGAGTCGATTGAGCCCTGTTTGTCTGTCCGTCCGTCCGTCTCTCCGTCCCTATGAGCACTCAGAATGCTCAGAGACTATAAGAGGTAGAGCAACGACATTTTGTATCCAGACTTCTGTGATATGTTACTGTTACAAGTGTATTTTAAAACTTCGCCCCACCCACTTCCCCCCACATGCACAAGTGTATTTCAAAACTTCGCCCCAACAACAATATTGAAAATACGAGAAAATTAAAAACGCACAATCATAGAAAAAAACCAGTTTACCGAATCTGAATCAGATCGGATCAAAGATCCGATTCCAAAAGGAACAAATCAATTTGCAGTGGCTACGAGGCGCCTAACGAAACCTTCTGACTGATTTGCTGTCTCTCTCGCACGCACTCTTTGTCGTGTCATTTAATATTAGCGGCGTCTGGCGGAGGAGTGCCATACTGATTAAGTATCGGGTATAAATGTAGAGTTGCGGTCGCAGCACCAACTCACAACGTTCCCCCTTTTTATCATTAAAGGCTTTCAAGGAAACTTTCAGATGAATGTTACTTGCACTGATTTCAGTAAAGCAGTCGACTCTCTAAACCACTCCCTTCTAGAACAAAATCATGACTTTTAGGGTTTCCGCCCAACCTCTTGAGATGGATTTCTAACCGTTTAGGGTCTTATGCACTTATGCTTATAATTTGCTCTTCTCTTATTAAATTACTAAGACTCAAATACCTTTCTTGTAATTAGTAATTGTATTTGTATTATTATTTTAATGCATGCTTAGTACTCTTAGTAAGTTTATTTATAATTTTACTCGAATTTTAATCTAACAACTATTTTTCCTGCATGTTCGCGTTCGGTTCAGTTAACACGCTGCGCGTCATGAGGTAGCGCCTCTACCTTAATTGCCAATCTGAGAGCTCTAAAGAGTGTAGGGAAAAGGGAGCAGGTTGTTGAAAGCATTGTGATACACTGCCTGATCACGGCAGACGCCACTGGTTTTTCAGGGTCGGTAAACCAACAACCACAACGCAGCAGCAGCCAAAGAGAGACGAGGGAAACACTGAGAACCAAAAACCCAACAACAACAACGCAACAGCGGCAAAAGATAGACGAGGAAAACACCAAGAATCGAAATCCGACCGCACCGATGCAGCAACGGCAGAGGAAAAGCGCTGAAAACGGTAAGCCAACAGCATCGACGCAGCAGCGGCAGAGGAGAAGCGCCGAAACGGTAAGCCAACAGCAGCAATGGCAGAAGAGAAACGCCGAAAACCAAAACCAAGCAACGACGCGCCAGCAGCGGAAAAAAAAGACGAAAGTCACCGGCGCAGTACAGACGCCGAAGGAGACTAGAAACAACGGCGCCAGCCTTCTGCCGCAGCGAGAATGACGACGCTGGCCGCCCACGGTGACGCTGGATCGGCAGAGCCAGCAAAACGCCGGTTCTGAGCTGGGAAAACGTAGAGATATGGGGGAGTCGATTGGAGATGGCCGTACGAGCCAGACGTACCCGCGGAAAGTTCAAGTGGTTTGCGAAAAGTTAAAACATGTGGCGTACGAGATCCACGCCAACGCGATCAGTGGTACGCGAAAAGAGGAGAAGAAGCTTTCGACGAATACAAGCGTGGGAATTCAGGGGTAAGCGAGTCTCTAGTCGTGTATACGGGCTGCTGAGCGGTGCGATAGGTAGGGAAATGAGAGAATAATGTGAAAATGTAATCGATATAACGAAAACATAGCCTGGCCACCAACAGACAGATACATTAGGGAAACTGGATGTCCGGGGCTTCGCCTTCTCTGCACATCCCTACGCCTCTGGCCCGAGTCTCCTCTTTCCCCACCCACGTGGTGATCCGTATTCGTTACAGATGTCCGTCGGTACCCCGCGTGACTCCCTCCAGTAGTTCGTAGCCCGGCAGGAGCCGTCCGTCGATTGCCTAAGCGCTCTCGGTGACCCCTGTCGATCCCCTCCCGTAGTTTGTAGCCCAGCAGGATCCCGAGTCCGCTGTCCGGCGATAGCCAAGGCGTTCTCGGCGACACCTGTTGGCGTCCCCCTCCGTATGATTCCCTCCAGTAGTTCGTTACCCAACAGGATCCCAGGGCCGCTATCCGGTGACTATCCTTAGGGATACCTGTTGGCGCTCCCGAGTGATCCCCCTCCCGTAGTTTGTAGCCCAGCAGGATCCCGAGGCCGCTGTTCGGCGATTGCCAAGGCGCTCTCGGTGACACCTGTTGGCGCCCCGTATGATCCCAGTAGACCGACAGGGTCCCGTAAGTACTGTCCGGCGATAGCCTAGGTACTCTCGGCGATACTTGTCGGTATCTCCGTATTGCAAAGTTCAGCGTCGTAGTAATTCTTAGTCCGGTAGGGTCCCGAGAGCGCTATCCGGCGATAGCCTAGGCACTCTCGGTGATACTTGTCGGTATCTCCGCATAGCAAAGGCCTTCGTAGTAATTCTGAGTCTGATAATATCCTGAAAGCGCTATCCGGCGATTGCCTAAGCGTTCTCGGCGAAACTGGCTGACACGCCCCGTACGGTTCTCCTTCACCTCGATCGCTCCCGTCTGCGGGACTGCCTCCCCGTCCCCATCGTCGGTCCGAAATTCGGAGTCCCGGCAATTTATAAATATTGCTGTAATTTCGACCCTGGAGTATATTGAGATATGTACCCCAGCCAAGATCGCTTCCTTACAAAGTGTATGTCGTTCTCGATCTTGTTGATACTAAACAGCACACGCTACTTTATTTCGAAAGTTTCTCTGCCTCAAATTCCACGATTGTCAGCGATACCCTCTGACGTTGAACGTACTGCAGCATCGTCAGCCACGTTGCTTTTGGCCCTGAGGCACAGACGGGACGTTGTGTAACACTACGCAAAAACACATTTCCGCTGTGAACCATACCGACCTTTTCTGATAGATTTGGCGCTTTAAAAAGATGTACTGCCTTTATTTTTTGTTCCCCAGGTTTGGTTTTTATACCCGATACCCGATGAGTATAGGGGTATATTAGATTTGTGGGGAAAATGGATGTGAGTAACGTCCAGAAGGAAGCGTTTCCGACCCCATAAAGTATACATATACGTATCTGTTTGTAGAGGGGTGGATCGAGGTTCAATTATCCAACGGCAAGGGTATGTTCCAGTTTAAACTCCTAGCAGTCGTCACAGAAAGGAAAGGCCGATGGGTTTCGTTGTGTGTATATATATATATATATATTGTTCATGTATTTATTGGGTATTCGCGCGGTAGGTGGACAGGTTGAAGCGGGGGTGAAAACGTAACTACTTAACTCTATGCCTTATGGTGCTTTTTCTGCCGTGAGCGCCGTGTGAATCGTGGATTGTGGATCCGAGCGCCCCTCCGAGCGCGCGAGAGCGAGCCGGGACCGAGGCGCGCGGAGCCGGCACAATGCCCGTAACTCCAAATGAGTAGATCAGATTTGTGGTGAAAAAGGATGTGTTTAACGACCAAAAGGAAGCGTTTCTGACCCCATAAAGTATATATATTCTTGATCAGCATCAATAGCCGAGTCGATTGAGCCCTGTTTATCTGTCCGTCCGTCCGTCTCTCCGTCCCTATGAGCACTCAGAATGCTCAGAGACTATAAGAGGTAGAGCAACGACATTTTGTATCCAGACTTCTGTGATATGTTACTGTTACAAGTGTATTTTAAAACTTCGCCCCACCCACTTCCCCCCACATGCACAAGTGTATTTCAAAACTTCGCCCCAACAACAATATTGAAAATACGAGAAAATTAAAAACGCACAATCATAGAAAAAAACCAGTTTACCGAATCTGAATCAGATCGGATCAAAGATCCGATTCCAAAAGGAACAAATCAATTTGCAGTGGCTACGAGGCGCCTAACGAAACCTTCTGACTGATTTGCTGTCTCTCTCGCACGCACTCTTTGTCTTGTCATTTAATATTAGCGGCGTCTGGCGGAGGAGTGCCATACTGATTAAGTATCGGGTATAAATGTAGAGTTGCGGTCGCAGCACCAACTCACAACGTTCCCCCTTTTTATCATTAAAGGCTTTCAAGGAAACTTTCAGATGAATGTTACTTGCACTGATTTCAGTAAAGCAGTCGACTCTCTAAACCACTCCCTTCTAGAACAAAATCATGACTTTTAGGGTTTCCGCCCAACCTCTTGAGATGGATTTCTAACCGTTTAGGGTCTTATGCACTTATGCTTATAATTTGCTCTTCTCTTATTAAATTACTAAGACTCAAATACCTTTCTTGTAATTAGTAATTGTATTTGTATTATTATTTTAATGCATGCTTAGTACTCTTAGTAAGTTTATTTATAATTTTACTCGAATTTTAATCTAACAACTATTTTTCCTGCATGTTCGCGTTCGGTTCAGTTAACACGCTGCGCGTCATGAGGTAGCGCCTCTACCTTAATTGCCAATCTGAGAGCTCTAAAGAGTGTAGGGAAAAGGGAGCAGGTTGTTGAAAGCATTGTGATACACTGCCTGATCACGGCAGACGCCACTGGTTTTTCAGGGTCGGTAAACCAACAACCACAACGCAGCAGCAGCCAAAGAGAGACGAGGGAAACACTGAGAACCAAAAACCCAACAACAACAACGCAACAGCGGCAAAAGATAGACGAGGAAAACACCAAGAATCGAAATCCGACCGCACCGATGCAGCAACGGCAGAGGAAAAGCGCTGAAAACGGTAAGCCAACAGCATCGACGCAGCAGCGGCAGAGGAGAAGCGCCGAAACGGTAAGCCAACAGCAGCAATGGCAGAAGAGAAACGCCGAAAACCAAAACCAAGCAACGACGCGCCAGCAGCGGAAAAGAGAGACGAAAGTCACCGGCGCAGTACAGACGCCGAAGGAGACTAGAAACAACGGCGCCAGCCTTCTGCCGCAGCGAGAATGACGACGCTGGCCGCCCACGGTGACGCTGGATCGGCAGAGCCAGCAAAACGCCGGTTCTGAGCTGGGAAAACGTAGAGATGGCCGTACGAGCCAGACGTACCCGCGGAAAGTTCAAGTGGTTTGCGAAAAGTTAAAACATGTGGCGGCACAATGCGCGAAAACTGTCTACTGCTGGCCTGAACAGTATCGATAACCTTTCCACAGTTAAAGTAAAGTAGCCAAGTTCTCACATTGGACTCCTTATTTGTGGGATCATTGTCCTGATAAAACTTGAATTTGGCTTTATTGTCCGTAAGGAGCCCAAATTTTTTCGCACATCTTTTTAGATTTGTTTTTAAAATTTGGATGTACTGTTTGGTATCTATCGTGTTCTCTATAAATGCAATACTTCCCACTCCTCGGCTAGAGATACACCCCCAAATCATAACCAACACTTTTCCAAACTTCAGACTGTAGAATGATGTTTCGGTGATGGCTTGCGCCATACTCTGGGTTGACCATTATTGTAATAAAGCATAATTTTTATTTCGTAGCAAAATATGACGTCATCCCAATACTCTTCCGGCTTACTGATCTTGTCAACAGCAAAAGTGAAGCGCTTTTCCACATTGACCGCCGAAAGCACCGGTTTTTTCGTGCAACTCTGGAAGAGTACTTATGACGTAGAATGGCCTGGCGTACTGTTTCGTGTGAAACCAGAGTCCCGACCGATATTTCAGAATTTCGAGTAAATTTCCGCATGATTAGGCGATCTGCCCGTTTGTTAATCTTCTTTTTACGGCCACCTCGTCTTTTTGTTTCTAGTCTCCCTTCGATTTTCGCGCGACTTGGGACATTGTAAATGGTTTTCCTTGATACGGAAAACATGTCTACCATGTCCACAACAGATTTTTCCAACTGGTGATTAAAGTAAATCAATTGGACAATGTCAAAGCTTGGTTTTTTGAAAGGCATTTTAAAAATTTCAGAAAATTAGTCTGTAGATGTGCACCGTTCAAAATTTTGCAACCAAATCAAAGGCAATGCAAAAATATAGCAGCAACTGAGCAACGCCAAAAGCATAGTTTACGGTAAAGTCCCTTTTTTCTAATAACGAGATGAAAACAGAGCTCAAAAACGAAGTGTGTATAGAGTTTCTTGACAGTGTCAAAAATGAGTCATCATTGTTTTGGTTGTTTTGTAAGTTACCTATTTATAGTTTTGTTATTCTTTTTTCACAAACTACTTTATAATTAATCACCCACTTCCGCCCCCAAAAAAGACGAAAATCGGTGGCATCCACAATTTTAAAGATACGATAAAGCCAAAAGCGCAGAGCCTGAATTGGATCGTATCATTATTATAGCAAGAATGAAGAAAAAAATTTAATTTTTTTTCGCTCTGTCTCTAACACACACGTATCATAGCCGGCTTTGCTTAGCGCAAAACATTAGCGCCTAGATCTCAGAGACTATTAAAGCTAGAGCAATTAAATTTTTGACCCACAGTCCTGTGATATAGGACCTTGACGAGTTAGTTTCAAAATTTCGCCACACCCCCTTCCGCCCCCGCAAAGAACGAAAACCTTGGGCATCCACAATATTTAAGATACTAGAAAACTAAAACGCACAATCATAGAGAATGACCATATCTATGTAAGAAGGAGTGGGCCAGCTGGCCTATTGAGGGGGCAGCGGGGATAAGCCACAGCAGTAATAACAGCAGCAGAGGGACAGCTGATGAGCAGCAACAGCAGTAGTAACAGCAGCAGATCAACAGCGGACAGAGAAGAAGAGGAACCGAGCGAAGCAGTGAAAAAGGAGAGAACAGCAGCATACGGACGCAACTCAAGCAGCAGCAGAAAATCAGCAGAAATAAGCCGTAACATTAAGAACTTTTGTAAGCACACATACCATATCTTATATTTGGGGGCTCAACCAGTCGCGTACTGCCTGTGTAAAGTGGAAAAAATCAAAAATTGTGTGTCTCATGTCTCAGAAGCCGGCAGCAGACAAAGCGAGACGGAAAACCAAAAATTCGGTGCAAAAAAACTGCGCATTAGACTCTCAGAAGCCGCAAGCAGAGGAAGCGAGACAGCGAATGGGTGAAAAGAAGAACCGAGAAAAAAGGGTAGTTTCAAGCCGACTGCCCACAAGAGTATTGCGCAGTAGAATTATAATGGAAAGTACAAGTGGACCACAAACACACAGACGCTCCAGCAGCTGGTTCAACTGCTCTCGTTGAAAATAAATGCTGATGAAATAGACAAGAAAAATGATGCAAAACTGGTAGTGGAAAATTTTGCCAAAATTATTCCAGATTGTCTCAATTGTCAATTGTCTCTGCGAGTGAATATTGCCGGCGAAAGTTTTCACGAATAAATACTGCAGATGAAACGCATTGCTGCACGTGGGACAACAGACACGGAGTCGGTGATTCGATACATTGTCGACGGACTGAATTTAAAAACGGATTACAAGTACACCTTGTATGGATGCAGCTCATAGAAGCAGCTGCGAGAGAAGTACGAAATCTACGAAAGAACGCTCGCGGTTGATGGGGGTTTGGCCCCAAAACAAAAAGACTCACTGCCGTTCGGAAAGAAGTCCAATTTCACCAAATATGAAAGGAAGTAACACTGCTACAATTGTGGATCCCAGGAGCATATACGCAAGGATTGCCGAGCTGCATTAAAGTGTTTCCGCTGCAATCAGGCTGGACACATGTCTAAGGATTGCCCGAGTGCTGCTGCCGTAAACGTTGCATACGAGGAAAAACGCCTGAAGTCTATAAAAATTAACGACGTGCAAGTCAAGGGGCTCATAGACACCGGTGCAGATGTTTCCCTATTAAAGATGTCAGTGTTCGGCAAAATGAGTGGTGTCCATCTGCAAGCCAGCTCGTCAACTTTGAGGGAACTTGGAATCAACATCACACGCTCCGCTGGGCAGTTTACGGCAGAAGTGGAGATCGACGGAATGCGATTGGCACACAAATTCCTTGTGGTGGCCGATCATGCCGTCGGATGCGACACGACTTGGACACGACTTTATATCCAAGTTCACAATGACATCAACGCCAGGAGGAGATAAGTTTTCTCCCCTGCCGGGGGAGGAAACTGAGGACACCAAACAGATAAGTATTTACAACGTGGTCGAAGCAAATACTGACATACACATTCCATCGCAGTTCAGAGATGCCGTCCAATCAATGATTCAGGACTTTACTGAAAAGAAGCAGACTGCAATGTGTCCGATCGTGCTGAAGATCGTACCGGACGAGAAAATAGTGCCGTTTCGACATTCGCCAAGTCGAGTGGCCATCAGCGAAGCCGACGTTGCAGCAGATCGATGAATGGGCCAACGCTGGGATAATACGACGCTCATCATCAAATTTCGCCAGTCGGACTGTAATTGTCAAGAAAAAGGATGGGAGCAGCCAGGTCTGCGTGGACTACGTCAGTTGAACAAGATGGTCTTGAAAGATTGCTTTCCCGTTCCAATCGTTGAAGAGGTGCTGGAAAAACAGGAAAATGCTAAGATGTTCACCATCATGGACTTAGAAAATGGGTTTTTCCACGTTCCTGTGGAAGAAAGCAGCAAAAAATAGACGTTCATAACGAAGGAAAGCCTCTTTGAGTTCAACCGTGCGCCTTTCGATTTTTGCAATTCGCCAGCAGTTTTCATCCGTTTTATAAGTTTTGTATTTCAAAACCTTATAAATGAAAACATTCTTGACCTGTACATGGACGATATCGTTATACACGCTGAAACCGCCGACGAATGCCTGGGAAAGCTGAAGAAGGTTTTTGATACAGCAGCTGAATACGGGCTGAAGATGATTTGGAAGAAGTGCCGATTTCTGCAGTCGACCATTACATTTTTGGGTCATCAAGTTGGAGGAGGTGAAAACAAGCCTGGATTGGAGAAAACCAAAGCCGTCAGCAAGTTCCTGATGCCGAAAAACATAAAGGCTGTGCAGTCGTTTTTAGGATTAACTGGGTTTTTCCGTAAATTCATAAGAAACTATTCGCTAATCGCCAAACCACTGACCAATCTGCTGCGAAAAGATGTCCCATTTAAAATGAGTCTGGAGGAGCAGCAGGTGTTTGCTACATTAAAGGAAGCATTGGTGAAAGAGCCGGTCTTGAAACTTTATCGCAGGAATGCAAAAACCGATATGCACACTGATGCGTCAAAGGACGGGTTTGCAGCGGCGTTGTTACAATGGCACGAAGGACAATTGCATCCAATCTTATTTTGGAGTAAGAAAACCTCGGAGTCTCAAGCACAACAGCATAGCTATATACAGGAAGCCAAAGCAATTTTCCTAGCGTGCAAAAAATTTCGTCAGTACATACTTGGAACCAACTTTAAGCTCGTAACGGATTGCGCTGCTTTCAAGCAAACTTTAAGCAAGAAGGACGTTCCGCGGGAGTTAGCCCAATGGGTCCTGTACCTGCAGAACTACGACTACGAAGTGGAACACAGACCAGGAGAACGGCTGAAGCATGTGGATTGCCTGAGTAGGTACCCAATTTATGTCATGATGGTATCTTCGGAAGTCACAGCAAGAATTAAGAAAGCCCAGCAGGAGGATACGATGATCAAAGCAGTTTCCGAAATTTTGAAAAGTAAACCATATGACAACTTTAAGTGGAAAGCTGGTCTCGTATACAAAATAGTGCAAGGCACGGACTTGCTGGCAATACCGAAGTCATTAGAAAAACGAGGGGGAACGTTGTGAGTTGCTGCGGTTACCGCAACTCTACAGTTATACCCGATACTAAGTCAGTATGGCTCTCCTCCGGCATTCGCCGCTAATATTAAACGACACGACAAAGAGTGCGTGCGAGAGAGACAGAAAATCAGTCTGAGCGTGACGTCGGGCGCTGCGTAGCCACTGCAAATTGATTTCTTGCTTTTGGCTATACAAATTATCCGATCTGATCCAGATTCAGCAACCGGATAGATATGGTCATTCCCTATGATTCTGCGTTTTTAGTTTTCTCGAATCTGCAATATTGTGGATGCAACAGATTTTCGTCCTTTGGTGGGGCGGAAGGGGGTGTTGTGAAATTCTGAGATATACGTTTTATAGTGAGATCTAACAGGAGTGCGGACACTAAATTTGGTTACTCTAGCGTTAATAGTCTCTGAGATTTGTGGATGCCCCAGATTTTCGTCCTTTGCGGGGGCGGAGGGGGGTGTGGTGAAATTGTGACGGTCAAGGTCCGATATCACAGGAGTGTGGATACTAAATTTGGTTGCTCTAGATCTTATGGGTTCTGAGATCCTTGAACTCATATGTTGCAATTGGCAAAACCGACCATGAAACCTGTGTGTTAGAGAGAGACAGAGCGAGAAAGAATGAAATGGTTTTCTTGATTCTGGCTATAATAATTATACGATCTGGTTCAGATTTTTCACTCTAGAAGATATAGTCAACTTCTGCGATTCTGCGTTTTTAGTTTGGGGCAAAGTTTTGAAATATTCTTGTAGCAGTGACATATCACAGAAGTCTGGATCAAAAATATCGTTGTTTATAGTCTTATAGCTCTTATTGTCTTTGAGCACTAGGCGCTGAAGGGGACGGAGAGACGGACGGACGGACAGACAGACATGGCTCAATCGAGTCGGCTATTGATGCTGATCAAGAATATATATACTTTATGGGGTCGGAAACGATTCCTTCTGGACGTTACACACATCCACTTTTACCAAAAATCTAATATACCCCAATACTCAATTTGAGTATCGGGTATAATAAATAGTAACCGACGCTCACAACGCAGAACACTTTGCCGCTCAAAAAACAATGCATACCGTACAGCAGAGCTATTGGATTCCACATCTGGAAGGCAAAGTAATGCAGATCACAGGAAACTGTATGAAATGTATAATCTACAACAAAAAGCTTGGCAAAAAAGAGGGACTTCTGTATCAAATCGACAAAGGATCACAACCGCTGTATACTATACATGTGGATCACCTTGGGCCTATGGATGCTACTTCAAAGCAGTGCAAGTAAATCTTCGCAATGGTCGATAGCCACAAGCACAATAGGAGCAGACGAAGTTCTCAAGAAGTTAAGGGAGTGGTCTGATGTATTTGGTAATCCGGCACGCATAGTAAGCGATCGTGGAGCAGCATTTAATCTTCAAGGAGGAGGAGGAGGAGGAGTTTGTCAAGGAAAAGAACATCGAACACGTATGGAGCACCACAGGGGTACCAAGAGGAAACGGACAAAATGAACGCGTAAACCAATCTATTCTGAGCATCTATAAGTTCGTACCGCGAGTTCAGAGGGCTATTAACAGCACTGTTCATGTGTCTACAAAGCGTTGTCCATTTGAGCTGATGATCGGGGTAAAAATGCGTTGTGGACCGGATAGAGACATACTTCAGCTGAAAGAAAAAGAGATGGTTGATAATTTTGAAGACGAGAGAGAAAAGATGCGACAAGAGGCAAAAGAAAATATTCAGCAGGCCCAGGACAGTTACAAGGAACAATTCGATAAAAAACGGAAATGCGAATACGGAAACAAGGTCGTAGCCATACGTAGAACACAATTTTTAACCTGAAGAAAGATGGCCAGCGAATTCTTAGGACCATACGAAATAACCAACGTGAAACGAGGCGGACGCTATAATGTTCGGAAGGCGGCAGACGTCGAAGGACCAAGCAATATGACCACAAGCAACGATAACATACAACTATGGAGCTTTTCTGTAGAAAACGAGGACGCATGTTCATCAGGGACGGATGACTAATCAGGATGACCGAGTGGAAGAAGGAGTGGGCCAGCTGGCGTATTGAGGGGGCAGCGGAAGACAGCTGATGAGCAGCAACAGCAGTAGTAACAGCAGCAGATCAACAGCGGACAGAGAAGAAGAGGAACCGAGCGAAGCAGTGAAAAAGGAGAGAACAGCAGCATACGGACGCGACTCAAGCTGCAGCAGAAAATCAGCAGAAATAAGCCGTAACATTAAGAACTTTTGTAAGCACACATACCAGGCCACCGCGATAACAATACGAATAAACAATACTCTAAATAATATCTTACATCTATTAGATTGCTGAATCCGGATCAGATCGGATCATTTTTATAGCCAAAAGGAACTAATCAAGTTGCAGTGGGTACGTAGCGCACGACGACACGGTCAGACTGATATTCTGTCTCTCTCGCCCGCACTCTTTGTCGTGTCGTTTAATATTAGCGGCGTCTGTCGGAGGAGAGCCATACTGACTAAGTAACGGGTATAAATGTAGAGTTGCGGTCTCCGCAGCAATTCACAACGTTTCCCCTCGTTTACAATTGTGTTTGACTTTTTCAGCTTTTTCAATGTTGCCAGCGGTTACATAAAAAGTGTGAAAATTTGGCCGGTTGATCATTATTGTTTAACGATATTTGCCAATACTACCACTAGTTTAACAGATAATTTAGAAATTCTAAAACAGGTTGACTTTGTTCTTCGACAGTACCAGGTTTTGGAGTATGGCATACTTCTGAAAAGATTCTAATGAGAGGCGCAGATTTCTTGACCTGTCAGCTGTTGCACTGCACACTGCATCCTTCTATCCTTCTATGGTCAAACGCGGAAATTGAGCGGGTATTAAGCCAGGTTAATCTGATTAGGACAAAACTAAGGAATTCCAGGAAACTATGAAACTCCAGGAATTATATTTATTCGATCTCTTTCGTAGAACAGACGCGTTTTTGTTATGCGCTCCACATATTTCCCCTTTGTTTTGCATAAACAACCGATGATTTTTTTATAAATAAACAATAAATACCTTCCTAGTCCAACCTACTATCTGGAAATCTATTGTGTTCCGCGAGGCCATGCCTTTTGATTTGTGTTTAATCATAATTTATTGAACTTCAAATTTTTCGGCGTCGTCTTGTCGTGTTTGTGTTGTCGCCGTGAGTACATTACATTGCATTACAGCTCTCTCTCTCGTCTTGTAGCTTTTGTTCTCTCGCTATCACCTCAACCTCAATAATTGTTCTTTCTCTCTCGCTCTTTAAACTTTCTGAGCAAAAGCGCTGTCGCTATAACCGCTCTCCGTTCTGCTCTCTTTTATACTAATTCCGCTTTGAGCGTTGTCTGGCACATTGGTCTGATACCAATTTGTTTTTGAAATTTTCTTTTTTTTTTCCCAAATAAGTAAATAAATAAATAATAATTATGGAATACGCTGTGGACTGCGCCAAAAAGACTTGTAAGAAGCAGATCACCCACGATCAGCCGAATGTCCCCTGCTGGCCTCGTGAGTGATGCTATAGCCAAACGTAATGGGTTGCATTACAGTTGCGAGGCATGCCGTGCGGTAGAGAATGATATGCTGGTTTTTATGAGGCAGCCGTGGAAGGGCTTTAAGGAGCTGACCGTTGGCTTTAAAAAGCAATACGATCGGCTCCTAGCCATGGAGTCTCAATTTGGCAGTCTGCAACTGCTGAATGAATCTCCGAGGCGTAAAAAGGTCACTCCGCGGGATCTGCAAGTGCCAACCGTCACTCAGCCGTGCGCCGCCTCTCTTGATCTCGTTTGCCACTCCAAGGGCAACGACAGCTGCTGGCGATGCAGATTCGGTAGCCGAATTCATCGCCTCGGAGAATGTGCAACCAAGTACGTCTGCAGCGTTCGTGTCCGTGGTGTCCGCAAGTTCGCTAGTTGTCCCGTCTGTCCCGATCCCACCAGTAAATAGACGTTCCGGACCTCCGGATATTGCCACCACAGGTACTAGGCCTGGGGTGACTAAGCCACTGGTGGGAAACGAAACCAAAACGACAAGTTTTTGTTTCACGGCTGGCCCCTGACCTCACATCTAATGATGTAATTGCTTTTATTCAAAGCAAAATAAAAGCCGTGGGATTAAAGGTGGAGAATTTCCACTTCTCTTATGCCAGGGAGATAGCCCTTCCACCTTTCCAAAAAACTAACTTCTCTTTTAGTAACGTATCAGAATGTTAGAGGCTTGCGTAGTAAGCTCAGCATTCTTTTCCGGGATAGTGTTGCATTTGCTTCCCACATTATTGTGTTTACTGAAACCTGGTTAAAGCCGGACATTCTTAGTTCCGAGGTTTTGGCAGGTCGGTACACAACTTTTAGAAAGGACCGTTCGTCTCGACGTGCAGGAGGGGTTCTGATTTCAGTGGACTCTAACTCCACGTCGGAACACTTCACATGCCAGGTTCAACCGGAACTGGAATTCCTGTGTGTATAACTGATTCTTCCCGCTTTCGCTATATTCATTACTTGCTCGTATATTCCACCTTTTTCGGATATCTCTATTTATGAGCAGCATTTGTCCGCTCTAACTGCTGTTTCTTCCTCGCTTCAACTTGCCAGCAACTGTTTGATCTTCGGTAAACGAGTCCAGTAACCTAGTGCCCATGTCACGAAATGACTTTGTTGACGGCTTGCTTGACCCTGTCTCAAGTCAACCATGTGATTGCTTGATCTGTGCTTTGTATCGGATCCGACCTTACTGTTGTTAAGCCGAGCCCTTCCGCTCACTATACCTGAAGATGCCTACCATCCTACTTTCGAAGTGTCGCTAGATATAGGACCAACTGTATTGGATCGGTCGAGTAGGCCACCTGAACATGTCCGTTGCTTTCGTAAAGCAGAGTTTCCGAAGCTTAATAAACCCATTAGGGATTTTGATTGGTGCACTTTGTACTTGTGCACTGATGTCATAAAAGGCACAAACATTTTTTACAATGCTCTTGGCACATTTTTTGATTCTTGTGTCCCGCTTTCTTGTCCGATTAGATCCGGAAAACCCCCTTCGTTTACCAAATAGGTATCCAGCCTAAAAAACTTAAAATCAAGACTTTATAAAAAATTTCAAGAAGTTGGTTCTACTACTAAAACTAAACTAAACTAAACAGTTTTACTGCTTCGTAAACAGTAAGCGTAGAATGTCCGCACACCCATCCTCACTATCATTTTGTAATACGTCGGAAAATAATGATCAGGCAATTGCCGATCTTTTTGCCCAATTTTTCCAAACCACCAATTCTGAGGAAAGCTACTGTGGTCATCCGTACCCATACGGTTTACCGAGGTCGAACAGCATTTTCAGTCCCTTGTTAAATGAATGCTCTTTACTTCATGATCTTCGACTAGTTAAGCCGGTGTTTTCACCGGATCCAGACGGGGTTCCAGGTTGTGTACTCAGGTACTGCGCCGAGGCCCTGTGTGGACCCTTGCTTAAACTATTCACTCTGTCCATCGATTCTTCTTGTTTCCCCCCGATCTGGAAGGAATCGTTTATAATTCCTGTCCATACGAAAGGTAGCAAGTCTGAAGAAAAAAATTATATAGGTTTAGCAAAGTTATCCGCTATTCCCAAAATGTTTGAGAAGGTATTAACTCCGCACTTGCAACATCTCTGCAAGTCACTTATATCTCCAACTCAGCATGGATTTATAAGGCGGCAACCAGTAAGGTTTTAAGGTTTCTTCGGGAGTGCCACAGGGCAGCCATCTAGGCCCCTTACTCTTCACACTCTTTAATAATGACTTGCCTTCCGTATTAACATACTCTCGAGTTCTTATGTATACGGATGATGTTAAACTCTGTGTCCAGTATAAGGACATTTCATTTCATTCTCGCTTGCAATCCGATCGCAATAACTTTCAGTCATGGTGTTGTGCAAAATTGTTACACCTTAATGCCTCGAAATGCAAAGTTATGACATTTCATCGTTCTAGCACTTTGTTGGCTCCCTATACCCTATTTGGTGGTTCTCTTGAGAGAATTAACCTGGTGGATGATCTGGGTGTTATGTTAGACCCCAAGTTAAAGTTTTCCTAACACATTTCTACCATGGTAAATAAGGCCATGGGCCTGCTTGGGTTTATAAAGAGGTGGTCAAAGGAATTTAGCGACCCCTATATAACAAAGACTCTCTATACCTCGCTTGTTCGTCCGATCTTAGAATACGGCTCCTGTGTATGGTGCCCTCAGTACAAAGTACACCAGGTCCGTATAGAATCAGCACAGAAAAACTTTTTACTCTTTGCTCTGCGGGGCCTTAACTGGGATGCGGGTGTGAGACTCCCAACTTACACTACTAGACTGCTATTAGTAGACCTCCCATCCTTAGTTAACCGTAGAAAAATGCTTGGTGTGATTTTTGTTCACAACTTGATCAGGGGTGACATAGACAGCCCTGATCTGTTGAGCCGCATAAGCTTCACGATTCCCATTAGACTTACTAGAAACTATATACCGTTCTTCCTTCCACTTTGTATATCGAATCATTCCTTGCTCTCTCCGTCGGGTTTTCTTGGGGGCAATACGGGGCTGTGTGTTGCAGCTGCGCTTCGCATGAATGTTCTGAACGATCGGCTGGTGAACTGGGTTCCGTTGTCGCAGACGAATAGATTCGGCACGCCGAAGCTGCTCAGTATTCGTTCTCTGAAGGCTCGTTCGAGGCTTGTTGTTGTCACTTTCTTGAGGGGTACCAGTTCGACCCACTTGGAGAAAGTGTCGAAGAATACCAGTAAGATGGTGTTCCCGTTCTTGGACCGTGGTAATGGTCCGACGAAGTCGGCACACAGGGTGGCGAAGGGTTCTTCGGCTTTACGTGTGAGCATCCTGCCCACGGCCTTGCGCTGCGTGTAGACCTGACCTGGTGTAGACCTGGCCAGTAGTATCGTTGTGTTGCCCTCAGGATGGTTTTCCGGACGCCAAGGTGTCCTGCCGTTGGTTCGTCATGGCATTCGCGGAGTACTCTCGTCCGGCCGTTTTTAGGCACGCATAGTTTCCACGGTATGTAGTCGTCGTCGTCGGTTCCGTGTCCTAGATAGCGGTATAGCTGCCCGTTTTCGTGCGTGTAGTCCGGGTACTTCTGGGGTTCGTTTTGGACTTGTTGGATCCTTTGCTTCAGCCAGGTGCATGCTGTGTCGTCTTCCTCGATGCGGGAGAGGGTCTCCAATGGTTGCGGCCCGATAATGCACGTCGTATTGGTATTGCTGTAGTTCGAGCGCCCATATTGCTACTCTACCGTAAGGGCTCTCGAGGGTATTCAGCCACTTTAGTGCGAGATGATCGGTTATGACGTCGAATCGGTAGCCTTCGAGATAGCATCGTAGTTTTCGGATCGCCCAGATGACGGCGAGGCATCCCTTGTCGGTGGCCGAGTAGTTTTCTTCTGCCTTGTTGAGGCGTCGACTGACGTATGCGATGACCCGCTCTTTCCCTTCGATCTCTTGGGTGAGGACCGCGCCTACTCCAAGGTTGCTTGCGTCCGTCTGCAGGGAAAATTTGACGTTAAAGTCTGGGCAGGCGAGTACTGGTGCGGTGGTGAGCAGTGTTTTCAGCTTGTCGAAGGCGTCTTGTTGTTCTTGGCCCCATGTCCATGCTTTCCCTTTCTTCAGCAGCAGTGACATTGGTTGGACCACGGTGGCAAAGTTGGCATGCCTACGCATTGTCGTAGCTCCTTCAGGTTGGACGGCGGCCTCAGATCCTTTACGGCTGCGATTTTGTCGGGGTCCGTGTGGATACCTTCTTCGCTGATCATATGGCCCAGGTATTTTATCCGGCGTTGGAAGAAGGCACATTTGTCCGTATTGACCCGTAGGTTTGCCTTCCGCAGTCGTGCGAAAACTTCTTTCACGTTGTTCAGGTGTTCCTGGAAGCTTTTCCCGACGATGACGATGTCGTCGAGATATGCGAACGCGAATGGTTCCATGTCTGCGCCGATAACGGCGTCGAGGGTCCGTTGAAACGTGGCTCCCGCGGAATGTAAACCGAAGGGCATTACTTTCCATTGGTATAGCCCTCTGCCGGGTATCGTGAATGCCGTGGCTTCCCGGCTGTCCCGGGCCATTGGTATCTGCCAGTACCCGTTTTTCAGGTCCAGGGTCGTGATGAAGTGGGCATTTCGGAGTCGCTCTAGTATGTAGTTGATCCTGGGTAGCGGGTACGCGTCCGGGATAGAACGCTCGTTTAGCTGCCGATAATCTACACACATGCGCCATCTCCCGTCCTTTTTGCGGACCAGGACGATTGGCGCGCTGTGGGGGCTCCGGGATGGTTCGATTAGGTCCTTTGCTATCAGTTGGTCGACCTGTTCATCGATGATCCGCCGCATGGCTGGATTTTTCGGGTAGTACCGCTGTTTTATGGGTCGGTTGTCTCTCATGACGATGGTGTGTTCCGTTAGATCCGTCGTCCCTCGGAGGCCTGCGAGTGTCGGCAGTTCTTCGTATAGAAATTCCTGTATTCTCGGAGCGATGTCGGGAGGCCATGGGTTGGAGATTCGTTCCGACTCGTCCTCCGGTGGTTCGTCGATTCCTGGGTCGCAAGTGTGGTCGCTGTTCTCGGGGAGGATCGTTGTGTCGAATGCGCTTGGTGGTTCGACTTCGCGAGTGTATTCGCTTATGCTGGCGACGACGGCGGGTGCGTCGCTCAGGTGTGGGGTGCTCGTGTGTGTCCTGGGGGGTGCTTGCGCGACGTTGTACTCAGGGTGATGTACGAACGTGCGGGTCTCGATGCTAGCGTTTGACCAACGGCTAGTTTGGGCGATGAAGGTTACCGACATGGCTCCAGGCGTGGTGCTGGTCCGCATGCCGGCGCCGTACGAGGTGTTGCCCGGGAGGCGTTCCATGATGTCGGTGACGATCGATGGTGTGTCGGCTCCAGGTGCGGCGGGGTTCCGATTGATGCCTCGTGCGGCGGTGATCGCCACTCCCGGTTCCTGCCTGAGAGGACGCGGGAGTAGCGGGTCGGTCGATGTCGTGGAGATAGTTTTCACGTCGAGGGCGGTGTCGACGCGTTCGTGGGCCAGGGTGGCGGTCGGAGGTGGTACCTCGAGCGCCTGGCTGCTGCGTGGCGGCTGTCGTTGCTGGGGCCGGGTTTTCTTCTGGAGGGGCGTCCTGCATTCCTTTCCCATCGTCGGAGGAACCGCGTCGGCGCCCTCGGGAGGCCGGCTCGCTTTCTTCGTGGCTCTGCTTAGTTTTGGGTTTCTCGGAGTGAGCCTGGGGCTGGTGTGCCTCGTTGTGGCCATGGGTTCTGTGTTCCTTGTTCCTTGTGCTCGTGTCTCGTGTCGTGGCGGGGGATTCGTTGGCGGCGGGGGTCTCAAGTTCTTGGGTCCGTGGGCGTGTACTTGGCTGGCGGTGATCATCGGCGTGTTTGGGAGGGGGCGTTGAAAGCCCTGGAGATGGAGGCGTGTGTTGCCACATTGTATTGTGGTTTCGATGGCGCACAGGAAGTCCATCCCTATGATGGCTTGCTATAGCATGTTGGGCAGCACCAAGAGCGGCACCTGTACCTCTTGCTCGTCTAGTTCGACGCGCGCTAGCAAGATCTGAGTTATCTCGCGTGCCGAGCCGTCGGCTAGGCGTATCGGGATGCAAGCGTCGCGCAGGTCGTTGTCGTGGCCGAGTTGGCGGGCGAGGTCTGCGTTGATGTAACTTCGGGACGCCCCGGTGTCGACCGTGGCTTCCGTGCGCCGTCCTCCGATGGTCACTCCCGCCACTATCCGGCCGTCGTGTACTTGCAGCGGGTTTCTTAGTTGGCGGCAACAGCCCACGGTGCGTGTTCCGCGCTTGCCGCATTCCCAACAGAAGAGGATCGATGGGTTGGTGCAGTCGCGAGATACATGTCCCGCTTCTCCGCAGCGTCGACAGGCTGCGTGCGGGTTGGCGATGGGGGTGGTGATCATTCGATGTGTCGCTTCCTGTGCTGAAGCGCCGGCTTGGTGCGGGCTCCGAGGTGTTCCAGTGGGGCTTTCGGAATTGGGCCCGATTCGTCCCGCTTTCGTGTTGTTGTGTCGTTGGCCGCGTGTACCTGGGTGGTTGTCGATAGGGGATGAGGATCGCTGGTACGTTTCGTTCCTGGATGCTCTCGAACTCTGTGGCCAACATTGTCAGTTGCGTCAGACCCCTCAGTTCGTGCCTTCGCACATACAGCTGGTACGCCGGGAGGGTGTTGTCATAGATCCGGCTTAGTTCTTTGGCTTCGTCGTACCCGGCGTGGTGCATGAGCAACCGGAGCTCGATGACGAAGTCCTTGAACCCGCCGCTTGTTTGCGGTCCCTGATCTGGTCTTCCAATTGCTCGAAGTACCGGGGAGGCAGGAAAAAGGCTAGGAATTCCTGGCGGAAATCGGCCCATGAGGCGCTCTGGAGTCGGCTGGTGCGGAACCACCGATTGGCTCGGTCTGTGAGGAGCTCTGCCATGGCTCGCGGCACGTAGTTCATGTCTACCCCGTACGAGAGGGCACGCTCTTCTAGTAGTTCTACGAACGACAGTGGGTCGTCCTGCCCGTCGAACTGGATTCCCCACTTTCGGATCCGTTCCGCCATCTGTGCGGCGTGACTGTAGTAATGGCCGTCTGTGGGGCCATTTCCCCCTGAGGTGTCGGGCTGGGGCGATCTGGCTCGTCCTGGCGATCTGGCGTACTGCCGCTCGAGCTCTGCCAACCTGACCCAGGCATCGTGTTCGAGGGGCCCGGCGACTAGTTCGGCGAAACTCCTCCGCAAATCTTCCACGTTACCCTCGCGGCTGAATCCGAATTCCTCCGCGAAGGACTCCAGCTCCTCTCGGCGACGTTGGTGTATCCAGCCGGTACTCACCCCTGGGTTGGCGACGAATTCTCCAGGGTAATACCCACTGGGCTGTTCGTCTGTATGGGATTCCATCGCTCCGATTGTTGCTCGAGTTGGCTGTTTCGCTGGGCTTGCGCTTTTCCTTCACTAGGGCACTGTGTCGAGCTTCTCGGCTGACGCTTCGAATTTCTGCTCAGGGTGACGGCACTGTTCGCGTTTCTCGGTCGCTGTGTCGCTCTTTCGTCTGCTCGTTGCGCAACTCTTGCCGTTGATATTGCGCGAGGTCGTGGTTTTCTTTGGGTTGTTCTCTCGTGTTCTCGCTCTAGTGGCTGTGGGGTTTTATTCCACAAACCCTCGCTGACGTTCCCTTGGGTCCCTGCTCGGGCGCCACTTGTGATGGACCTATTTCAGGCTGAGGTAAGCTCAGTCCCGTCCAGGCGTCAATCTACAAGTGCATACGAAACGGCTGCGTGGACTCGGGGCGGGGTGGCGTCGGTGCCTCGACTGATCGGAGTGAACTTACGCAATCGGGTGTTTTACTTTGATAATTTGACACTTTATTGTACTTATTAGTAGTTTAAATGAACTTATTTTACTTCGTCGCCGATGTCTTCTCGTGAGTTTCGGGTACCGCGTCTGTACTCCGGACCGGGTCTCTGCGTAAGTTGTTGGTACAACGACCGTACTGTGAGCCGGATTTCTGCGTAAGCTGTTCTCGTTCTCGTCGCCGTCTTTTTTATAGGCCCGTACTGCTGGGTCTGCGGGTTTGACAAATGCACCGTCGGGGTGCACTTTGCCGTTCTTGGTGATCGTCGCAGATTTTCCCGGCGTCGACTTTCCTCCGTCGATGAACCCGGAAGACCGCACTCGGTCGATGGCTTGGCCTGGAGTGGGGAAAGTTCGCGTGACCTGATGTCTTTGGTCATCGTTATGGAGTTGGCGCGTGTTGATCGGTGGTTGCTTGCGGAGGGGGGCGTTAGTTGCGGGGTGTGGTGCGATGCTCTCATTATAAGTCGGGGGACGGATTGTATCGAAACCTTTTAGGTTCGTTACAACCGTTTAGGGTCTTATGCTCGGATTATAATTCCCTCTACCATATTATATCCACCACTCTTCCTCTTGTTAAGTCACTAATCCTCACACACCTTTCTAGTAATTTGTAATTGTAGTGGAATTTGTATTTGTAGTTTGAATGCAGCTTAGTTGCGTAGTAAGTGTTGAGCTAATTTTCCTCGAATATTAGCCTTACAACTATCTTTCCTGCATGTTCGCGTTCGGTTCGGCTACTCGCCACACGTCATGCGCCAGCGCCCCTCGGTCGGTTGAGCGGGAGGAGGGCTGCGTTTTGTCTGGGATACGCGTCAAAATTAGACACTGGCTCGGACTCCAAGAATATCATTTTTTCAGACAAATAGTACGCCTCAGCACTTCCCACTTCTGCACGGGGATAGAATATCAATAAAAAACGTTTAAAATCTTCCCGAATTTATCAGCCGATATTTTTACTTCATTTTCCCTGCGTTCGTCCACCTCTATTTTGAGGGTTAAAAGCTGCAAGCCAATTGGGCCAATCCACGTCGGGGGCCCCAAGGTCCCAAGAGCGATATCGCGGCTGGCAGATCCCTTGGGGCCAGGGACCCTGTAATAGACAGGTGCTCTAAAGACGAGCAGATTCCTCTGGACAAGTGGCACCTCGTAGAAAACGAGCTCCAGGACCGCATCCTCCAGGAGTTGGAGGAAAATGGAGGACCACCACCCAAGTGTGAGGAAGCCGGGTGGCTCCAAGGCAAAGTGAAAGCCATCGCCTGCCAAGATGCTCGCTCGGCGGCCCTCTACACGAAGACGGTAGCATCGCTCAAGGAGGTCTACCCAGGAGCCAAGCCGTAAAATGGGAAGACATCGTCAGCAAGCCGAGGGCCAGAGCTAAGGTCTCGGAGCCATACTCGGAGATCCCTAGCATGGAGCCGACATAGTCCTCATTCAGGAGCCCTGGATCCTCGGAAACAAGGTCTCTGGTCTGAGGACTCCTGACTATAAGCTATACGTAGCTGACACCGCAGGTAAAACCCGCACCTGCATTCTTGCAAAAAGAGATTTGTACTTATTTTTTCTCCAAAATTTCAGCAATGAAGACCAAACAGCAGGGAGCTTCGAAGGCCATGGGCGCTCACTGAGGATCTGATCCTCGGTCACGACCAACCGACCCACCTCCACATGCGCTCCGGGTGCTAATCGCAGACTCCGAGGCCAAGAACACCATCCTAATCGTAGGGTGCGACGCCAACGCACATTCACTGTCAGTGGGGAATCACTGACACTAACGAAAGGGGTGAGTACCTTTTCAATTATTTACTGACCACCCAGGTGGTCCTATTAAATCGGGGGAGTGATCCAACCTTCATTATTAAAAACCGCAAGGAGGTTCTGGACCTCACACTTGCCTTTCATGAGATACATGGGTACATCGTATCCTGGAGCGTCCTGAAAGGGCATTCCTTCTCGGACCACAGGTACGTGGAAACCGTATTCTCTTTTTCACCACCGAGACCAGCTCAATTCCGGAACCTCAGGCGGACAAACTGGACTCGGTACTCAGACCACCTTTGTCGTGTTCTCCCTGAGACTCCACCTGAGGAGGAGTTTTCCAGGGAGGCCACGACTCATCTCGTTAAAACATTTACCGACACCTGCAATGAGGCGCTCGATATATCCTGCCCATCTGGCAAGAGCAGAGGCCGGAAGAAAACTGAATGGTGGACTCCTAAACTTAGGGAGCTCCGGAAAGCCTCCCGGAGACTCTTTAACACAGCTAAGGCTGAGAACGTTAAGCGGAACTGGGCCGAATACAAGGTCAGTCTGTCAACTTATAATAAAGAACCTAGGAAAGCCAAACGCGCCTCATGGCGTAAGTTCTGTAGCGAAATCGAGAATAACTCAGAAGCCTCGCGCTAGCGGAAAGTTCTCTCGAAGACTACACCCACTCTGGGCTACCTGAAGAATGCCGACCAATCGTGGACAACGTCCAGCAATGAGCCGCTACATCTTCTCCTCAACACCCACATCCCCGGCTGCGATGAAAACTCCTTCCATTGCCTCAAGTGATATCAGTGATATCACAAACCTGCTAAGCCAGGAAAACATTTCCTGGGCAATCAAAAGCTTCAAACCATACAAGTCTGCGGGGCCAGATGGCATTATCCCTGCCCAACTGATTCACGCTGGACAAAAAGCCACTAATTGGCTCAAATGGGAATCTTCTCCCATGGATATATCCCGGAAACCTGGCTTCATACCAAAGTCGTCTTCATTCCTAAGGCAGGCAAGCCCTCGCATACTGCCCCCAAAGATTTCAGACCCATAAGTCTATCGTCTTTCCTTCTGAAGACGATGGAACTCCTGGGGATGCATCTCACGGTGAGTATTCCGCATAGTCTAGTCTCAGATTCCCAGCATGCCTATCGGAAGGGAAGATCCACCGAAACGGCCCTACACACGGTCACATCGATTATAGAAGCGTCCCTTAACTGTAAGGAGTACACCCTCGTAGCCTTCCTCGACATAGAAGGCGCCTTTAATAACATCCTCCCGACCGCCATCTCGGGTGCACTGACGGACCTGGGGATTGACTCCCAGACGGTGAGCCTGATCGATCAGATGCTACAATGCAGGACGGTTGAGGCATCACTAGGGAAGTCAACGTTCATCAGATTTGTCAGCAGAGGCACCCCTCAGGTCGGAGTCCTCTCGCCCCTCCTATGGAACGTGGCAGTGAACGAGCTGCTGCGGGATATAGAGGGGGTGGCCGCCGCGTGGTGGCGTATGCGGACAATGTTGCCACAGCATTCTGCGGTAAATTTCCGCAGACGCCGTGTGAGTGCTTGACAAGCACACTCATGAAGATGTCAAAATGGGCAGACAAATGCGGTCTAGGTGTCAATCCGTTTTAAACGGAACTTGTGCTTTTCACTAGGAAGTACAAAACCCCCAAAACTATGTGGGGAAGCGCTAGTCTTTATCAACAACGCCAGGTATCTTGGCCTAATCTTCGATAGAAAGCTCGACTGGAAATTGAGCATAGAGGATAGAGAATACACTTGCAGGAAAACCTTCGGAATGACCCCTTATATAGTTCGGTGGCTTTACACCGCCATCATACGACCAATCATGCTCTATGGAGTGGTGGCATGGTGGCCAACCTTAGACAAAAGAACACGCCTCAATAAATTCAGCAGAGTTCAATGCATGGCAGAGCTATGCATAACTGACGGGCTACGCACTACCCCAAAAAAAAAAAAATCCTCGATACCATGCTGGACCTCCTTCGCGTAGACCTCATGGGAAAGAAGGTTGCAACACTTTCCGCCCTCAGAATGAGGGAAGCCAAACTATGGAAAGTATCCGCATTTGGTCATTCGGGAATCCTGACAAGACTACCGCAATCCCCAGAGAGGACAGATTATTGTACCCCTAGGGACCATCTCTCGTCGCCTTTCGAGGTATCAATCCAACCTAGGGAGGACTGGGAGATGGGCGAACCGAGACCGCGTTGGTGGCATCACTCGGGACGTCAACGTCCACCAGATTTGTCAGTAGAGGCACCCCGCAGGGCGGAGTCCTCTCGCCCCTCCTATGGAACGTGGCAGTGAACGAACTGCTGCGGGAGATAGAGGGGGGTGGCTGCCGCGTGGTGGCGTATGCGGACGATGTTGCTATAGCATTCTCGGGTAAATTCCCGCAGACGCTGTGTGATTGCCTGACCAGCACACTCATGAAGATGTCAAAATGGGCAGACAAATGCGGGTTAGGCGTCAACACGTCTAAAATGGAACTGGTGCTTTTCACTAGGAAGTACAAAGTTCCGGTACTGGTTCCCCCTAGACTATGTGGGGAAGCGCTAGTTTTCAGCAGCAATGCCAAGTATCTTGGCCTAATCCTCGACAGAAAGCTCGACAGGAAATTGAGCATAGAGGACAGAGTAAAGAAAGCCACAGTGGCCCTCTATACTTGCGGAAAAGTCATCGGACTAAAATGGGGAATGACCCCCTATATAGTTCGGTGGCTTTACACCGCCATCATACGACCAATCATGCTCTATGGAGTGGTGGCATGGTGGCCAACCTTAGACAAAAGAACACGCCTCAATAAATTCAGAAGAGTTCAACGCATGGCAGAGCTATGCATAACTGGCGGGCTACGCACTACTCCAAGTGAAACCTTCGATACCATGCTGGACCTCCTTCGCGTAGACCTCATGGGAAAGAAGGTTGCAACACTTTCCGCCCTCAGAATGACGGAAGCCAAACTATGGCAAGCATCCGCGTTTGGTCACTCGGGAATCCTGACAAGACTACCGCAATTACCAGAGAGGACAGATTACTGTACCCCTATTGACCACCTCTCGTCGCCTTACGAGGTATCAATCCCACCTAGGGAGGACTGGGAGATGGGCGAACCGAGACCCGCAAACGCGGTCCACTTCTACACTGATGGCTCAAAGTTAGACGGCCGCATTGGTGGCGGTGTCTACTGCAACGAGCTAAACATCAGTCATTGCTTCAGGCTCCCGGATCACCGTAGTGTATTCCAAGCTGAGGTTGAGGCAATCAAAGAGGCCATCTGTATCGCCTCCAAACTATCCCTAGATACTCAGGTGGAGAGCATTTTCTCGGACAGCCAAACAGCTATCACAGCGCTAGGCTCACTATCGTCAAAATCAGCGACAGTAAATGACTGCCGCAGGTTTCTGCGCAAGATCGCAGAGCAGTTAGATCTCTTGCTTACATGGGTCCCCGGACATAGAGACATCGTGGGGAATGATGCCGCCGACGAGCTATCCAGGCAGGGCACTACAATTCCTCTCTTATCAGAGAGGGAGCAGGTAGCGGTGCCTTTGGCCACGTGTAGGCTTATTACGCAGTTATCAAATAGGCACTCACGCCTCTAGGCTGTCAATCCCTCACAATGACTTATGCAGGAGTTGTCGCTACGAAGAAGAGGAGGAATCGGTCTCCGGAGCCCTTTCCTCACTGACATTTCGGACCTTTCCGAAATCAAGACTGGGACCTTGTCTAAATTCATCCAAGCCTCCGGATGGGACTACCCTTAATTTGCAACAGTTTAGTCTCCACCGTTTTAGGCATTGAGAAATTTTGTTTGCTTATCGGTTAAGTCTGCGCATCGGCTAACATATATTTTTCATCCCGATCAGACCACTCCTTCGGGTACCTCCCAAATACCTATGCCCTTTTTTTTTTGAGGTACCCGAAGGAGTGGTCTGATCGGGACCAAGATCGCATCGCATGATTCCCTTTTAGCTCGACTTCTTTTGTGGAGTGGAAGTTAGTAGGAAAATATTATCATAACTAACCGCCCGCATATCGCTGTAAATAAAACCTAGTAAAATGTATACAGTCCACTCATTCATAACCAGTCACAAACAAAATACGGTCCACTTGAAGAAGGCCTACAAAAAATGAGAAAAAGGACACATACAGGCAGGATCAGTTTTTCACATACTTTTTCGTTCTAAGGTGCTCCAGTTTTCACATTTTTTTTGTTATCGATATGTTAAAAACAGCTGAACTGGCTGCTTTGTAAAAATGCAGCGTGATTAAAATGGCCTAAAGTGAAATTACGTGTTCTAAGAACATCTAGACGTCTTAGATGCAACACTTGTGTCTGAGGAACTGTGAGTAACAGCATGCAAATTGCAAATTAAATTTCTAATGGTCAAGATTTCAAACTTTTGAAGTCATTTCGGATCGACAGACAAACTTTCAAAATGATTTTGAAGAAAGATGATTTATGCTTTGCCTTGGATATAAAGAACAAAACGGTAATTTTAAAATAACAAATTAATTTGCTGCACCTAATTTTCAAGTCCGAATTAAATAGGGCGGGAAACAGATGTGTTCACCCAGATGTTCTGTTAAGCGCATGTTACAAGCACAGTCAGATGTTACATGCTCATTTGTGCTGTTATGCGTAAAAATTTATTTCTTGCCAACGTTTCGATAACCAAATCGGACTGCGTCAGCTGTTTGCAACAAAACGAAAACTGTTGTTGCCTTGGCCAACTTTTTCCGAGCGAAATTTGAGGTTGGGTTCAAATAAAATGGTTTATAAAGAAAGTACAAATCAATGCATCAATAAATCATATATTTATTTTTTTTGCAATTATTGTTCGTTTTGTTGTACAAAAAGCCGTTAAATTTTCATTTCGTCAACAAAATGATTTCGTTTTGAGAACGAAGAAATCTTGAGGAATGTGAAAACGGAAGCCTCAATTTATGTGATTTCAAAATTAAATCGGAAAAATTTTGTGAAAGTGAAAAACGGAGCCTGGCCGATAAATAGTTATAAAATTCCATAAATTTGTCGCGTTGAATCCAATTCCATTAACACATGTGGTATGCATGCATTAGGTGTCAACAATGAGAGCGCACTCTTTGTCGTTCAATGTCAGCGCCGTCTGCCGGAGGAGAGCCATATTGACTAAGTATCGGGTATAAATGTAGAACCGGAGGAGAGCCATACTAACTAAGTATCGGGTATAAATGTAGAGTTGCGGTCGCAGCAGCATCTCACAACGTTTCCCCTCGCTTGGTTTGTATTTAGTTATAGTCTTCCATAAATTTAACCGCACTCCACTCTGCTCTCTTTTTTTACCAATTCCGCTTTGAGCATTGTCTGGCACATTGGTCTGATACCAATTTGTTTTGAAAATTTTTCTGTTTTTCGTAAATTTTCTTTAGTAAATAAATAAATAATAAAAATGGAATATGCTGTGGTCTGCGCCAAAAAAAAACCTGTAAGAAGCAGATCACCCAGGATCAGCCGAATGTCCCCTGCTGGCTCTGCGACAGCATAGTGCACGCAAAATGCGCTGGATTTTCTGGCCTTGTGAGTGATGCCATTTCAAAGCGTAATGGTTTGCACTACAGTTGCGAGGCATGCCTTGCGGTGGAGAAGGAAATGGTATCTTTCATGAGGCAGACGCGGAGTGGCTTTAAGGAGCTGACCGTTGGCTTTAAAAAGCAATACGATCGGCTCCTAGCCATGGAGTCTCAATTTGGCGGTCTGCAACTGCTGAATGAGTCTCCGAGGCGCAAAAAGGTCACTCCGCGGGATCTGCAAGTGCCAACCGTCACTCAGCCGTGAGCCGCCGAAAAACTGACTCCGACCACTCCAAGTGCGCAGCAGTTGATCTCGTTTGCCACTCCAAGGGAAACGACAGCTGCTGGCGATGCAGATTCGGTAGCCGAATTCATCGCCTCGGAGAATGTGCAGCCAAGTACGTCTGCAGCGTTCGTGTCCGTGGTGTCCGCAAGTTCGCTAGTTGTCCCGTCTGTCCCGATCCCACCAGTAAATAGACGTCCCGGACCTCCGGATATTGCCACCACAGGTACTAGGCCTGGGGTGACTAAACCACTGGTGGGGAACGAAACCAAAACGACAAGTTTTTGTTTCACGGCTGGCCCCTGACCTCACATCTAATAATAATGTAATTGCTTTTATTCAAAGCAAAATAAAAGCCGTGGGATTAAAGGTGGAGAAATTCAACTTCTCTTATGCCAGGGAGATAGCCCTTCCACCTTTCCAAAAAACTAACTTCTCTTTTAGTAACGTATCAGAATGTTAGAGGCTTGCGTAGTAAGCTCAGCATTCTTTTCCGGGATAGTGTTGCATTTGCTTCCCACATTATTGTGTTTACTGAAACCTGGTTAAAGCCGGACATTCTTAGTTCCGAGGTTTTGGCAGGTCGGTACACAACTTTTAGAAAGGACCGTTCGTCTCGACGTGCAGGAGGGGTTCTGATTTCAGTGGACTCTAACTCCACGTCGGAACACTTCACATGCCAGGTTCAACCGGAACTGGAATTCCTGTGTGTATAACTGATTCTTCCCGCTTTCACTATATTCATTACTTGCTCGTATATTCCACCTTTTTCGGATATCTCTATTTATGAGCAGCATTTGTCCGCTCTAACTGCTCTTTCTTCCTCGCTTCAACTTGCCAGCAACTGTTTGGTCTTCGGTAAACGAGTCCAGTAACCTAGTGCCCATGTCACGAAATGACTTTGTTGACGGCTTGCTTGACCCTGTCTCAAGTCAACCATGTGATTGCTTGATCTGTGCTTTGTATCGGATCCAACCATAGTGTTGTTAAACCGAGCCCTTCCGCTCACTATACCTGAAGACGCCTACAATCCTACTTGCGAAGTGTCGCTAGATATAAGACCAACTGTATTGGATCGGTCGAGTAGGCCACCTGAACGTGTCCGTTGCTTTTGTAAAGCCAAATTTTAGAAGCTTAATAATCTATTTAGGGATTTTGATTGGTCCGCTTTGTACTTGTGCACTGATGTCATAAAAGGCACAAACATATTTTACAATGCTCTTGGCACATTTTTTGATTCTTGTGTCCCGTTTTCTTATCCGATTAGATCTGGAAAACCCCCTTGGTTTGCCAATGAGTTATCCAGCCTATAAAACTTAAAATCAAGACTTTATAAAAAATTTCAGGAAGTTAGTTCTCCTACTTCTCACTCTCGCTATGTAACTGCTCGATCAAACTTTTCAGTTCTTAATGCACAATGCTATAAGAACTACCTATCTCGATGCAGGATACGTTTTTCTCAGAACCTTAAACAGTTTTACTGTTCCTAAACAGTAAGCGTAGAATGTCCGCACACCCATCCTCACTATCATTTTGTAATACTTCGGCAAATAATGATCAGGCAATTGCCGATCATTTTGCCCAATTTTTCCAAACCACCTATTCTGAGGAAAGCTACTGTGGTCATCCGTACCCATACGGTTTACCGAGGTCGAACGGCATTTTCAGTCCCTTGTTAAATTAATGTTCTTTACTTCATGATCTTCTACTAGTTAAGACGGTGTTTTCACCGGGTCCAGACGGTGTTCCATGCTGTATACTCAGGTGCTGTGCAGACTGTATGGACCCTTGCTTAAAGTATTCACTCTGTCCATTGATTCTTCATGCTTCCCCACGATCTGGAAGGAATCGTTTATAATTCCTGTCCATACGAAAGGTAGCAAGTCTGAAGAGAAAAATTATATAGGTTTAGCAAAGTTATCCGCTATTCCCAAAATGTTTGAGAAGGTATTAACTCCGCACTTACAACATCTCTGCAAATCACTTATATCTCAAACTCAGCACGGATTTATAAGGCGGCAAGGACATTTCCAAGAAAGGTTTTTAGATTTCTTCGGGAGTACCACAGGGCAGCCATTTAGGCCTCTTACTCTTCACACTCTTTATTAATGACTTGCCTTCCGTATTAACATACTCTCGAGTACTTATGTATACGGATGATGTTAAACTCTGTGTCCAGTATAAGGACATTTCATTTCATTCTCGCTTGCAATCCGATCGCAAAAACTTTCAGTCATGGTGTTATCCAAACTTGTTGCACCTTAATGCCTCGAAATGCAAAGTTATGACATTTCATCGTTCTAGCACTTTGTTGGCTCCCTATACCCTATTTGGTCGTTCTCTTGAGAGAATTACCCTGGTGGATGATCTGGGTCTTATGTTAGACCCCGAGTTAAAGTTTTCCTAACACATTTCTACCATGGTAAATAAGGCCATGGGCCTGCTTGGGCTTATAAAGAGGTGGTCAAAGGAATTTAACTATATAACTATATAACAAAGACTCTCTATACCTCGCTTGTTCGTCCGATCTTAGAATACGGCTCCTGTGTATGGTGCCCTCAGTACAAAGTACACCAGGACCGGATAGATCAGCACAGAAAAACTTTTTACTCTTTGCTCTGCGGGGCCTTAACTGGGATGCGGTGTAAGACTCCCATCTTATTTATTTATTTATTAAATTAACAAATTATCTGTTAATACTGGTACTTAATTACTAAAAGATAAGTTAAAAGTTACCTAAATTTAAGTGATTATAAATATTGCATGCAATTAGTTTAAGAGACAGTTCAAGGGATAGGGTTTGGCAGAGGGAGTTATAATTATGGCATAAAACCCTAAAATGTTCATGATCAGCATAATTAGACCTACATATGGGTAGACGGATAGGCCTAAAAGTACGGGTAGGTCTAGATGGAACGGCCAAGTCAATCTGACCCAAGAGAGTTTGGGAGTCAACAGTCCCAAGAAGGAGCTTGTGCACGAACATTACGCCATTGCATATTCTGCGATGGTGCAACGACGGCAGGTCAATAAAAATTAGCCTAGACCGGTAGGGTGGCAAGATTCTACCCGAGTCCCAGTTAAAGTTCCGAAGGGCAAAAAAAAAAAATTGCTTTTGCACGGATTCAATAACAACCTGCTGCTCTTTATACTGCGGGCTCCACACACAAGAACAATACTCCAATATAGGACGTACTAACGAGATGTACAGTTGTTTCGTAACGTACGGGTCGTCAAACTCCTTGGACCAAAGCTTGATGAACGCTAAAACACCCTTAGCTTTATTTACAGTTGCAGCTATATGGCTGTTAAAACACATCTTATGATCAAAAAGGACTCCGAGGTCATTTGACCTCGAAATTCGCTCAAGGACATGATTTCCTAAAACATATGAGACGAAATGTGGAGCGCGACGGTAAAATGTCATAAGTTTGCACTTGGAAAGGTTCAGAAAAAGAAGATTAGTTGAACACCACAATAGTAGTTCACTTAGATCAAGTTGAAGGCGTGTGTGCAAATACCAATCAGAGTAAGAAAGACAGATTTTGACATCATCAGCATACATTAGTGTAGTAGAGTATGTTATAACTTGAGGAAGGTCATTCACAAATAAAATAAACAGAAGCGGGCCCAGAAGACTTCCCGGTGGCACACCTGAAGTAACATTAACAGTATTTGACAACACGTTAGAAAACAAAACACGTTGAGTAGGACAAAATCCAATCTAGAAGATTCGTTGGGAACCCTAATAAAGAGAGCTTGTGAATAAGCAGAGCATGGTTCACAGAATCGAATGCCTTGCTGAAGTCCGTAAAAACTACATCCGCCTGCAAACCAATTTGAAAACCACGGTGGATTAGGTTAGAAAACTCAAGACGGTTAGTCGATGTTGAACGATGTCTGAAAAAACCGTGTTGCGACGGAGATATCAAGCTGCAACAAAGATGTTGCAGTTGCCGGGTGACCAGGAACTCAAGAAGCTTCGGGATGGCGGAAAGCTTTGCGATACCACGATAGTTTTCAATGTTTGATTTTGAACCTTTTTTGTGAAGCGGAATGATGTAGGACTCATTCCAAATTACTGGGAGACAAGACTGTTCCAAGGAGAGGTTGAAGAGAAAGGTCAAGGGTTTGCAAAGGGACTGGGCACAGTGTTTTAAGATGCAACTTGGTACCTTATCTGGACCCGCAGAAAACGATATGTCCATAGATGACAAACCTTCCAGAACAACGCTTTCCTCAAAAAAGGGCAGAAAAATGCTGTTAGCTTGAGGTAGCTGGTACGGGTACGGAGTGGATGCGTTGTAAATATGAGACGAGTACGTTGTTTGGAAAAAGGTAGCGAATAAATTTGCAATACCAACAGCAGAGGCTTCTGTTTTGTTCTGGTAATGAAGGGACGGAGGAAAAGCGTTTGACTTACGCTTAGAGTTAACGAACGAATAGAATTTTTTAGGATCACTACTACATTCTGAAAGGTAATGATTATAACATTGACTATTAACGGCAAGGAACAGAGAGCGAGCGGAGGAGTATAGAGCTAAGGCCGACGTGGAGCCCGACTTCTGGTACTTTTTATAGAGCCGGGATTTATTATTTTTTAAGTATGACAAATAATTAGAGAACCAGGGAGGCTTGGACGATACGGGTACAGTGATTTTTGGAACAAATGTATTTAGGGAGGAGTAAATAGAGCTATAAAACGAGCTAACAGTTGCATCTATGATCGGTAATGAATAAAGAAACGACCAATCAACACGCGAGAGATGTAGATCTAAATCGATAAAATTTGTTTTGCGAAAACACTTTATGTGACAAGGAGCCATGGAACTGTCAGCACCACCAGATCGGGTACACTCAAGGGATATCGACAAAGTTGGATGGTAAGGATCTTCAGGGAGTGATATTGGGCTTGCTCTAGATACCGTAGCAAGAGAAGCATCGTTAACAAAAACGAGGTCAAGAAGTCTGTCCCTAATGTTTTTAACGGCATTAATTTGGACAAGGGAAATATCCGTTAGCCCATTGATAAAGTCATTATGGCAATTTTGAAACAACAGGTTAGCGTCATCACACGGCAGCCAAGAAAGAAATGGGAGGTTAAAGTCCCCCATGACAATAATTCGATCATTGCACCCTAATGCAGATACGACAGTATTAATTGCTGAGAGGTGGTGTAAGTAAAGCTCAGCATCAGACCAGGGAGGAATGTAAGAGCAGGTTAACTAGAAAAATGCCGAGCCAACACGAACTTTGACTGCAACAAATTCAATTCCATGGATGTTATTGAATGGGAATAGCTCAGATGAGAAAATAGATTTGACTGCAATCAGAACCCCACCTGCAAAAGATTGGCGGTCCATTCTATAAATAGTGTAACTATCAATGAAAATTTCATGATCATTGACAGAGGAGTTAAGCCAGGTTTCGGTAAACGCGATGGCATCGAAATCAAAGGACGCACTATTAGTATGAATTTGACGTAATTTTCCCAACAAACTGCGAACGTTCTGATAGTACATGGAAAAATGGAACTGAACGAATCAAATGAATCTGTTGATGTAGATTCACTTGATTCTGTGGTGATTGTCAATATGACAATCGTATGCTGAAAATGTTATGTATGTATGCTACCGGTTCATGTACCAGTAACAAATGGTCGCCGCAATCGGTACTTGAACAAATTGGGCTTCGGAGATGTGAATACGTCAGAGTTTTCTTTCGTACTGATTTTATTTGGTAAAATGCAAGGTTTATATACAATTTCTATGAGTATGATTGTTTACTTAGGATCTTAGGTATGTTTAATTAGCTCTGAGTATCATATTGCTAGGGAAATGTGTTATCTCTATTTAGGACTAATCAATTACTACAAATCCAACAGTGGAATATTCCAAGGGTCATATTTATGACGGTCACAATGGTTATCATGCAGATGGTGTGAGATTTGACCACATGCAGGTCATCCAGAATGTGTTTTATGATAGTGCCGTAAATATCTTAACAGTGTATGTACACAAATGCATGCAGCTGTCCGTTGTATATTTATTTAGGTCAGTAGTGCATGTCACATATTTATATTTAGAGCATATTATCGTTTATTTCTTTAGGTGGCTGGGAAATCTTAACCTATTTATGGTTAGTTATTTGTCTAGGTCTAATCGTACGATTTTGTACTTTAGTTGAAATCGTACATCCTCCCGGCCGTTGACCATAGTATGTTCAACCATCATCAATATTGATTGTGTTCGGCTGTGTCCTTTTCCTAGGCTGTCTGTCCTCGGATGATTCTTCGTTTTCTGATGGATCATCTATCGGATGTTTATGTGTGGGTTCCTCTTCGTTGAATAGTGGAGCTACATGTTGGATCTCTCGTTTGAAAATCCCCTTTGCCGTTTTTACTTCCACCACTCGTACAAAATTGTCCTTGCCATGAAACAATCGAATGATTCTTCCTAGTGGCCATTGTAATACTGGTGTATTGTCTTCCTTTAGTATTACTAATGTTCCTTCCTTAATGTTAGCCGAAGACTTCCTCCACTTTTGACGCTGTTGCAACTGCTGAAGATATTCATTGGACCATTGTGTCCAGAATGAGTGCTTCAACTTTGACACTGCTTGCCATCGATTTCCTAGCGTCTTTGGCTGCTGGGATGGCTCACTGTCAGCTTGTGCGGTTAACGGCTCTCCTATCAGGAAATGCCCTGGCGTTAGTGCTGTTACGTCGTTTGGGTTGTCAGATATCGGTGTTAATGGTCGAGAGTTTAGTATGGCCTCTATTTCGACTATAACCGTTTCTAACTCCTCATAAGTTAGATTTGCCGTCGTCACATTTTTTAAGAGGAGATGTTTGGCAGATTTTACTGCAGCTTCCCATAAGCCGCCGAAGTGTGGTGCGCGAGGAGGTATAAATTTAAACTGTACCCCTTTGTTGTTGCACTCTTGTACAATATGTTCTTTTGCCTTTTCCGAGAATATGGCTTCTTCTAATTCTTGAAGTTTGTTCCTGGCTCCTACGAAATTCGTAGCATTGTCGCAATGGAGCACTTGACATTTTCCTCGACGAGAGATGAACCGCCGAAGTGCCGCTACAAATGCTTCTGTGGTGAGATCACTGACAAGCTCCAGATGTACTGCTTTAGTCGCGAAACAACAAAATATAGCTATGTACGCTGTATTAGGCTTCTTTCCTCGAATTTTATAGTGGATTTTGAATGGCCCACAGTAGTCAACACCAGAATTGAGGAATGGCCGTGCTTGGGTGACTCGAAGAGGTGGCAGATTTCCCATGATTTGTTCTAGTAGTTTAGGCTTGGCTCTAGTGCATTTCACGCAGTTCTGCACAATACTTCTGGCCATGTTTTTTCCTTTGAGTATCCAGTACTGTTGTCGTGATGCTGTCAGCAATGCCTGTGGGCCGCAATGCATGTTTTCCTTGTGTATCTTACCAAGGATCAACTTCACAATTGGATCGTTGTAGGGCAGGAGCATTGGGTGTTTGGCGTCAAATGAAATGTTTGCCGCTTCCAGTCGACCACCTACTCGTAAGATTCCCTCCTGATCCATGAATGGTGTTAGAGAGTTAATCGAACTTCCCTTTTGTGTTTCCTTATGTTTTGTTAGGTGACGTATGTCTTCTTTGAAGTCATTCTGTTGTATGTAACGAATGACAATTTTCTGAGCTTCTTTCATCTCATTGACTTGGACAGTCTTGCTTGTGTGCGTTTTCTTTCCTCGAAAACGCATCATGTAAGCTACTATTCTCAATAGCTTGTTGTATGAGTTGTTGTGCTTTATTTTGTAGATTAGGTCATCCTCCCGAGTGATAGTCATAATTGATGACTGACCAATCTTTTGGGGATTTGCACTGATCAACTCCTCTTTTGTAGCCACAAATGGTGGTGGCCATGTAGATGTTGGGCCGTGTAAAAATAATGGTCCATAAAACCACATGCTATGTTTTATGAACTTCGTCGCCGTCATTCCTCTGGAGAGTACATCTGCTGCATTATTTTCGGATGAGACATGCCTCCACTGTCTTTGTATCGTCAATTCTTGAATCGTAGCTATTCTTGTAGCTACGAATTTGTCTCGGATGGATGACGAGCAGTTAATCCATGATAATACGATCCTTGAGTCAGACCAAAAGAAGGTTGATGCATCTTCCATTGATAACTCTTCCTTTACTTTTGCTGTCAATTGAGCACCTAACACCGCCGCTTTTAGTTCCAAACGGGGTAATGTTAATGCATTGATGGGCGCTAAATGTGATTTGGCACATAGCAATTGAATCGTTGCCCGCTTATCCTTATGTATTGCTCGGATATATACTGCAGCTCCAAATGCTTTCTCCGATGCGTCAACAAAGGTATGTATCTCCGATGATATCGGAATTTGTCCTTGGAATATATGACGTGGTACTTGTATGGAGTTTAATAATTTTAACTCCTCCCTGTACCTTTTCCATTCCTCCTGGAGATGAACTGGAAGCGCTTCTTTGTAGTCAAAACCTTCCTTTGTGAGATGCTGCATAAAGATTTTTGCTTTCATCACAACAGGTGAAAACAATCCAAGCGGATCGAAGATCCTAAAAATTTCGGATACGACATCTCTTCTGGATATTGTTTCCTTAGTGGCAATCTCCGTTTTTCCACAGAAATGGTCGGATTTAGGCATCCACGTTATTCCCAGGGTCTTCACGCTGCAGTCTTCATAAGTGGTATCCTCCAGTTGTACATTTGGAATCATGTCTTCCTTCGGAATGTTCTGTAGTATGTGCACGTTGTTTGTGCACCATTTTCTCAGCTTAAATCCAGAATTTTGTAGGAGTTGGTTAAGTTCCTTCTGTTTCTGGAGGGCCTCTGGTATGGAATCTGCTCCTGTTAAGCAATCATCCACATAGAAATCCTTTTCTAGTGCATCAGCTCCAGCCGGGTATTCTCTCTTGCCCTTTTGAGCAAGATATTGTAGGCATTTTGTGGCTAAATATGGAGCTGCCTTAGTTCCGTATGTTACAGTTTTGAGTCTGTAATATCTCAGATCTTCTGATGGATCATTTCGCCATACAATTGTTTGATAGTACTGGTCCTCAGGATTGACCCAGATCTGACGATACATTTTTTCGATGTCTGCCGTAAATACATATTTGTGCATCCGGAATCGAAGCAATATTGAAAATATCGAACTTTGCACAGTCAGACCTGTATGCATCAAATCGTTGAGTGATTTGCCGGACGACGTAACAGAAGAAGCATCAAAGACAACTCTCAATTTTTTTGTAGAGCTGTCATGTTTCATCACACAGTGATGTGGAATAAAATAGCGTGATCGTGCTATTTCTTTAGTGTGCATTTCCTTCATATGCCCAAGTGCCTCATATTCTTTCATGAATTGCACATAGCTTGCCTTGGTTTCCGGATCTCGTGACAGTCGTTTTTCCAGGCAACAAAGTCGACGTGTAGCCAAATCACGGCTCTCCCCTAAGGACGAAGCATCTTCCAAAAATGGGAGTCTGACAATGAATCTCTTGTCACATGCCATTTGAATATTTTGAACAAAATATTGCTCACATCGCTTCTCTAGAGGAGATAAGCCTGGTGTGTTGCTCGGGAATGAGTCCAATTCCCAAAACTTGGAGATTTGCTGATCCACCTTGTCCTCCTCAGTCAAAACTGCACACGTGCTTTGGCTCTTTGACTCCTGTCTTAGCTTGCCAGCCACTATCCAGCCTAGTCTCGTTTCCTGAAGCCTGGGCAATCCTTTTCCAATTGATACATGCTTGTCTTGCATGATTTCGAAGTAATGTTCTGCTCCCAACAGTATGTCTATTCTTCCAGTCTTGTCAAAGTTGGGATCCGCCAAAGTGATATTTTTCGGAAGCTTCCAACGAGACGTATCAATTGACTGTGCTGGTTGATCTGCCACTATGTGTGTCAATACTATTGCTTCTAGTCTTGTATTAAACTTGTTATCTTGTGAAGTAAGCATAACATTGACTCTTGCTTTTGACGTTTGTGTTCGTCCGCCAATTCCATTTATTTATAGTTCTGATTTTGTGACTTTCAGATCTAATATTTTCAATGCTCTTTCAGAAATCACATTGACTTGAGAGCCTGAATCAAGTAGGGCTCTAAATTCACCCATTTGTCCATTGTTGCCTTTTATTGTAACAAGAGCAGTGGCTAGTAATACATAAGAGTTTTGACTACTATTTGCTGATGCTGCAGTTTTGGCTTCAGACTTGATTTCCAAATGTAGTAGAGTGTTGTGTCCTTTATTGCACTTAACACAATCTCTTCTTTGGCAATTCTTTGCAGTGTGATCGCGTTTGAAACATTTGACGCAGAGTTGGTTCTTTTGAACCCAATTTAACCTCTCTGCGACAGGTTTTTTTAAAAACTGCGTGCATTTGTAAATAGCGTGATTTGGCTTTTCACAAAAATAGCAGACATACTGACTTTCAGTTCCTGCTGAGGCACATGTGATGGGTTTCTTTGTTTTTTCCCATCCAATGGCTTCCAAGGTAAGGAACCTTTGTTCGAGAAATTTCATTAATTCGCTCAAAGGCTGTAATTTCTTTGTACTTTGTATGGATTGTTCATACAAAGTGTGAGTCTGACGATCTAATTTTTTTGTCAAAACACATAGAAGAATCGGATCCCATCCAGCTGTCTCTATATTTATGTTATTGAGTGCTGATAATGTTTCCTTTACATTATCGTGCAAAGCCTTTATGGACTTTGCATCATTGGAAGTGCTTGGTTGATCCAATAATCTTTGAATTAGTGCGTTACTAAGCACTCTTTTGTTGCTGAAACGCTCTTGAAGCATGTTCCATGCCGTTGTGTAATTATTTTCTGTTAGCGAAAGGTGGCGTATTAAATTTTCCGCTTCTCCCGTAACATTGGTTTTTAAATACCACATCTTCTGAATGACGGGTACCGATGCTTCATGAATCATTTGCTTAAAAATGTCATGAAACTGTTGCCATTTTAAGTAGTCACCATCAAATTTAGGGATAGCAACCTTAGGCAGGGGTAATGTATTATGCATATGTGGAGCAGCGATAATTTGTTGAACAGCGTCTGCTTCAGTCATTGTTTGGACTGTTAATACTGCATCTTCAGCTGCAATGTACCTGTTAATGTTATATCCCATTTTCACAGGATCAATGCATTTTTTATAAATTTTAACGTGGATCGCTCTAATCTCATCCCAATATTTGATTATTATTGGTTTGAAGTCCTTTCGCGTCTCATTCGTCATTCTGTTTATGATGCGCTCTAGACTTTCAAGCAGCACCTTTTGTTCTCGGATCATGGGCTCTATTTCAGGCTCACTCTCCATAGATGTAATGGATCCTGTATCTATATCCATTTCTAGTGCAGCTAACTGCTTTGTAAATTCGTCTTTATATCTGACGACCAACTCTTTTGTGTGTTTGAAATATTCGTTAGAGAAATAACTGTGCTCAAATTTTGAGTTTTGAGTTATTTTTTTGATATTACATTCCTCCATTGAAAATGCGTCCCAGAGCTTTGATATGTTCTCAATGCGGGATTTAAAATATTCTGGTTTCTGCTTCCTTTCAGCAGAATCCTTTTTATAATTTCGTACCAGGCTCTGAATCTCTTCGCCTGTGGCAAGCTGCCTGTCTAGCATAACATTAATGCTTGATGATGCCATTTTATTTTATTTATTTTAATACTTTGACCCGATGGAGGTAATTTGTTTGTCACTATGACTGGTTGTGCCTCTACTCACAACCACGAAGATGGTCAAAGTATCTCAATAAATATTTATGACACTGGAATTCTTATTTCCAATTCAACCTTAGTCGCCTAGTTGACTGTGATGGTTGAGTTAGATCCAAATAACTCCAATTACGTTTTCCTTCACCGAAGGTTTTAAATCACAACTGTGAGTGTTGTTGTATGTATGTAAATTGGTCGCCAAGTTGACCAATTATGTAGGATTTTCCAACTAAATCCAAGTTCCAAATCGGGAACAAAATCCAGATGAACGGTTAAGTGTCCAAAAGTCGGGGGTCACCAAATGAACGAATCAAATGAATCTGTTGATGTAGATTCACTTGATTCTGTGGTGATTGTCAATATGACAATCGTATGCTGAAAATGTTATGTATGTATGCTACCGGTTCATGTACCAGTAACAAATGGTCGCCGCAATCGGTACTTGAACAAATTGGGCTTCGGAGATGTGAATACGTCAGAGTTTTCTTTCGTACTGATTTTATTTGGTAAAATGCAAGGTTTATATACAATTTCTATGAGTATGATTGTTTACTTAGGATCTTAGGTATGTTTAATTAGCTCTGAGTATCATATTGCTAGGGAAATGTGTTATCTCTATTTAGGACTAATCAATTACTACAAATCCAACAGTGGAATATTCCAAGGGTCATATTTATGACGGTCACAATGGTTATCATGCAGATGGTGTGAGATTTGACCACATGCAGGTCATCCAGAATGTGTTTTATGATAGTGCCGTAAATATCTTAACAGTGTATGTACACAAATGCATGCAGCTGTCCGTTGTATATTTATTTAGGTCAGTAGTGCATGTCACATATTTATATTTAGAGCATATTATCGTTTATTTCTTTAGGTGGCTGGGAAATCTTAACCTATTTATGGTTAGTTATTTGTCTAGGTCTAATCGTACGATTTTGTACTTTAGTTGAAATCGTACAGGAACATTAGTTTTTTGGAGCAGGTTCGGTAATTCTTGGATTCGACTTCGAATCTTTGCGAAGGAACTCATGCATAATTGTATGCTCAGGCCATATTCACGGTTCTAGAGAACTGGATAGTAAAGAATCAGGGAGAAGAATTTTAAAGGATGATATGTTGCGCTTATGTTTAAATGTAAATTTAGTCACAACTACATATATCATCAGGCTTACTCTAGTAGACTGCTATTAGTAAACGTCCCATCCTTAGTTAACCGTAGAAAAATGCTTGGTGTGATTTTTATGCACAACTTGATCAGGGGTGACATAGACAGCCCTGATCTGTTGAGCCGCATAAACTTCACGATTCCTATTATACCTACTAGAAATTTTATACCGTTGTTCCTTGCACTTTGTAGATCGAATTATTCCTTGCATAAACCGTTTAGGGTCTTATGCTCGGATTATAATTCTCTCTACCATATTATATCCACCACTAATTCTTTTCCTCTTATTAAATTACTAATCCTTATACACCTTTCTAGTAATTAGTAATTGTAGTGGTATTTTTATTTTGAATGAATGCCTAGTTCTCTTAAAAACTTTAGTGATAATTTTCCTCGTATATTAGTCTAACAGCTATCTTTCCTGCATGCTCGCGTAACAGCCTTCTGCTGGTGTCGCACGGGCCATTTGACGGTGCAGTAATTGCATCGCCTCTTGAAAGAAGCAGTCATTGCATGTCAACGTCCACAACAATAAAAACTAAGCAGGACCAATAGCATTCTGTGCATAAGGTAAAGTTTTATTGTCAGTGAAAGGCAATGAATAGTTTTTATTTAAATATACAGGTATGGCTTGTGACGACTTGGAAAATGCTGTTTTGACTACGTAGCACCACATAATTACCTACGCATCATTTTTACTACCAATTCGTAGGAATACGAATCGGAAGCTAGCCCCACAGAGCTGGATGAGCTAATGACAACGTTATTTACGCTGTTTTTTTTTTATATTTTGTTTGAACATTTTCAGGATTTTTATTTTTTTTTCGTTTTCTTCAAATTAGAAATAGCTGTTTTTCTGATAAAAAGTTAGCCATGCTGACTAAGTATCAGGTTTAAATGTAGAGTTTCGGTCGCTGCAGCAACTCAAAACGTACCCCCTCGTTTCCAATTTGAATTCAAAGTATTTACCGTTGCGAGAAGCAATTGGACAAATTTGAAAATGGTCAAATAAAGGGGCTACATGACTTCTATACGCATAAATTTTATCTGGCAATAGCAAGCAATCGGCTTCCGCTAAGCCACCAAGATTAAATACGAATTATAAAGTTTAACCCAAAATCTCTTTTCATTTTTGAAACACATAGGTGCCAAAAAAGCTTGGCATCTCAAACATTGGTGACCCCCCGACGTGATATAAAACCATTTCTTAATCGCGTTCCGTTAAAACACTTATTAATTATACAATATTGTGTTGTTGGGTAGTTTAACTACCAACAAATACATTTGGGTGCACATTGAAAAACAGTTTAAAGTGCAAATTCAGTGAGAGTGCGGCTGGAATATTTATAGACAAATTCCGGTACTTTAAGCGTCGAATCTCTCATTCTCTGCGCAGCTGCAGCCGCGGTTCTTGACTTTTCGTGTCTTGCATTCTCGCTCTCGCGTCTATACATCGTCGCTTAAGCGGTATTTCATTTTCCGTTGTTGTGTCGAATTGCACAACGGTTAACATGGACAACGATCCGAATACAGGCGCGGTCGGAAATATTGTGGTGGCTGATTCCAGACTGAGTCTGTATAATCGTAAAAGTCAGTCATTATATGATCGATTGCACAGGCTTGGCGAATCCTTCGCGGGGAATAAAATCGATAAGCTGACCGCCGCGGAAGTCAAGGTGCGCCTTGATATGTTGGCAGAAATTCGAGAGGAATTTAATAAGGCCCATAATGAATTGGAGGCTCTCGATCAAAACGAGATTGGGAGTGAGCTGCGGGAAATCTTCGATACTCTTTTCATATCGTTGAAAGCTGAGTTGCTGGCTGCTGTTGAAGTAAGCCAGTCACACGCCGCTGCCCATTCTACGATTCTGCCAAGCCATTCCGGACCTAGTACCATCATCATGGCTCACAAGCAGCGACTTCCTGAGCTGAAGGTGCCTAAGTTTTCTGGTGGATACGTCGAGTTCTCGGATTTTATGGCAATGTTCAAATCGGTGATTGAAGCGGATGCGGATCTCAGTGACATCGAGAAATTCCAGCACCTTCGCTCTTGCCTCGCTGATGCGGCTTTGGATTCGGTTCGATCGTTGGAGCTCTCCAGTGCCAATTATCGTGCGGCTCTGGATATACTTAATAAACGCTTTAATAACAAAAGACTTGTTTTCCAGGCACACATCAAGAAGATGCTTGGGCTAAAGAGGGTAGACTCGCCTTCTGCTAAAAGGCTTCGGGAGTTTTCGGATGCAGTCAATTTACACATGCGAGCGTTGCAGACATTGGGAACTGCTGAGGAGATTTCAGGATTCATGGTCATCAACATGCTGCTGCAGAAGTTGGATTCGAAGACGCAAACCAAATGGGAGGAGCACACATCGTCGGATGCTATACCTACCGCAGAGGAATTCTTCGAATTCTTGCAGCAACGCTGCCAGAAAATGGAGCGATTGGAATATGCTACAGCGACACACGCTAGTAGCGATCAGGCGGGTTGTGGGAAGCGGCCGTGAAGACCGCAAAATATCACCTGTACCGCTCAGTTGGACCATCTGTGCTTAGCTTCGACGAGCTGCGCACTCTGATCTGTCAGATCACTGCAATTGTTAACTCTCGCCCTTTGCTCTCGCTTTCAGATAATCCTGATGATTTAGACGTTTTGACTCCTGCTCATCTGCTTTTAGGCGGCCCCCATGAGCAAATCCTCGAGCCTGACCTAACGAAGCTGAACTACAATCGTGTGGATGGCTGGCAGCGGGTCACCCAACTACAGCAAATATTTTGGAGCCGTTGGCGCGAAGAGTATCTCACTCTTTTGCAAGAGCGCGCGAAGTGGCGTACCCCCGCGCAAAACATCTGCAAGAACGACCTCGTTCTGGTGAAGGACGAAAATCTTCCTCCAATGCGTTGGCCACTGGCTAGAGTGGTCGATGTCGTTTTGGGCAAGGACGGAGTGTGTCGCGTCGCTGACCTGAAGACATCCTCAGGAAACATCAGGAGGGCCGTCACTCGGCTATGTTTGCTGCCCCTTAAGGAATCTGTTGAGAGACTAGTTCCCAACGGGGGGAGTATGTTCGGGCCAGCCGCTGAAGAATAACCGTAACTTTAACATTATTATTGTATGAGACATAGGCGGCATGTTGTAAAACGTTGACGTTCTGCAGAGCTGCTGCGCTCTCCCGCTAAAGGGGCTCTCTGCCGCCGCCACTTCGGCAACTACTTTGATCTGCTGCCGCCACTTCGGCAATCACTTTGATCTAACGCCGTCGTCTATAGTTTAGTTCTATGCTAACCCCTCTGCGCATTGGTTGCATATCGATCTCGCATAAATTTTATCTGGCAATAGCAAGCAATCGGCTTCCGCTAAGCCACCAAGATTAAATACGAATTATAAAGTTTAACCCAAAATCTCTTTTCATTTTTGAAACACATAGGTGCCAAAAAAGCTTGGCATCTCAAACAGAAACAATAAAACGTCTTATTTTGATCGTTTTATGGGTTTCTATCTCAGCACTGAATCGCCAATTCTAGCTATAAAATGCTATAACTCATTATTATATCAAAATATAATTATAATAAGTAATGTTTGGAATTATGATTATGGATAGATATACACTTTATAAAAAATTAGCGAATATAGTTATAGAGATATTGAAGCCGAGGTTTTGTATCACTGAGAATTTGAATTCGATTGGATGAGCTGTTTAAAATAGACAAGTGCGTAAGCACTGTAAACAGCTCTGAAAAAATAAGAATATTCTTACCGATAAAAATCCTCGTATAGTAATATGAGTACCAGCAATGGGCGTGACATGGACCACTGATTTCGACAATCCTCGGCCAGAACATTGTTTAACAATGAAGACATCATACTTTGAAGCAATTCAGAGTTTATCTCGACCACCTAAAAATATATTATCCATTAAATTAATAAATTTAAATAATTCTGCTTTGCTATTTGAGAATTTGGTATAAATAAATAATGCAAAACTTCGAGCTTTGATGCGCCGAAGTTTAAGTCCCGATAAAGTTCGAGGATCATTCCAAATATGGCTGCTCAAATTTAATTAATAGTACTAGTCAACAAACGATGGGGAACGTTGTGAGTTACTTCTCCGACCGCAACCCTAAATTTATACCCGATACTTAGTCAGTATGGCTCTCCTCCGCCAGACGGCGCTAGCATTGAATGACAAAGAGTGCGTGCGAGAGAGACAGCAAATCAGTCAGAAGGTTTCGTTGGGCGCTGCGTAGCCACTGCAAATTGATTTGTTCTTTTTATACCCGATACTCAAAATGAGTATTGGGGTATATTAGATTTGTGGTGAAAGTGGATGTGTGTAACGTCCAGAAGGAATCGTTTCCGACCCCATAAAGTATATATATTCTTGATCAGCATCAATAGCCGAGTCGATTGAGCCCTGTCTGTCTGTCCGTCCGTCCGTCTGTCCGTCTGTCCGTCCCCTTCAGCGCCTAATGCTCAAAGACTATAAGAGCTAGAGCAACGATGTTTTGGATCCAGACTTCTGTGATATGTCACTGCTCCAAAAATATTTCAAAACTTTGCCCCGCCCACTTCCGCCCCCACAAAGGGCGAAAATCTGTGGCATCCACAATTTCGACGATACGAGAAAACTAAAAACGCAGAATCGTAGAAGATGACTATATCTTTTAGAGTGCAAAATCTGAACCAGATCGTATAATTATTACAGCCAGAATCACGAAAACAATATCACTCTTTCTCGCTCTGTCTCACTCTAACACACAGGTTTCATGGTCGGTTTTGCCAATTGCAAAATATGAGTTCAAGGATCTCAGAACCTATAAAAGCCAGAGCAACCAAATTTGGTATCCACACTCCTGTGATATCGGACCTTGACCGTTTCCTGTCCAAATTTCGCCACACCCCCTTCCGCCCCCGCAAAGGACGAAAATCTGAGGCAACCACAAATCTCAGAGACTATTAAGGCTAGAGTAACCAAATTTGGTACACACACTCCTTTAAGATGTCACTATAAAACGTATATCTCAGAATTTCGCCCCACCCCCATCCGCCCCCACAAAGGACGAAAATCTGTTACATCCACAATATTGCAGATTTGAGAAAACTAAAAACGCAGAATCATAGATAATGACCATATCTATTAGATTGCTGAATCTGGATCAGATCAGATCATTTTTATAGCCAAAAGGAACAAATCAATTTGCAGTGGCTACGCAGCGCCCGACGTCACGCTCAGACTGATTTTCTGTCTCTCTCGCACGCACTCTTTGTCGTGTCGTTAAATATTAGCGGCGTCTGCCGGAGGAGAGCCATACTGACTTAGTATCGGGTATAACCGTAGAGTTGCGGTGTCCGCAGCAACTCACAACGTTCCCCCTCGTTGGTTTTAATAATGATGTGACCTGATCCAGATTCGGCAATCTGATGCATATGGTCATTCTCTTTGATGAGGCATTTTTAATTTTCTCGTATCTTCAAAATTGTGGATGCCACAGATTTTCGTCCATTGCGGGGGCGGAAAGAGGTGGGACGAAATTTCAAAATATACTTGTAACAGTGAGATCTAAAAAAATGTGCGGGGCCTAAGAAACCAGAACACGAAGCCGATTGGATTTTTTCGTGCCGACATAGAAGTAGATCAGCTGCGAACCAAACACAATTTCCTGGTGATTCCAAAAAATGCAGTGGAATGTGATGGACTATTGGACTACGAATTTATAAAGAAGTTCACGCTTATGGCCGATGCGATCTCTTTTCTAGGCCTGGAATAGCAGAAAATGTCGGAAGATGAGTATTGCATGGTTTACAATGTGATCGAAACTCCTCTTAGAGGACCAGAAGAAAAAGGTCGATCCAGCAGTTGAAATCCTTTCTGGTAACCGAGAAGTACTTGTCATCCTTAAGCAGATGGAGCGCGATTTGATTAGGACTGCACACAATACTGGTCACTTTGCAACACGAAAAACGATGCATAATATTCAGCAGCAGTCTTACATCCCCCCACTTAGAGGGAAAGGAAAATAATTTTAGAGCTAGTTGCATAAGTTGTATAATTCACAGCAAAAAGATGGGGAAACCAAGAAGGCCTTTTGCTTTGCATCGACAACCGCGATGTACCACTCCATACGGTGCATATCAATCACTTGGGTCCGATGGATGCGACGTCGAAACAGTACAAGTTTATTTTGGCAGTGGGGTGGTTGATGGCTTTTCAAAGATTGTCTGGATGTTTCCAACGAAGTCTACAGGCTGCGAAGAGGTAATCAAGAAGCTCACCGAGTGGTCCAACGTTTTGGATTCCCGAGGCGCATGATAAGCGACAGAGGCGTTGTATTCATGGCCAATACATTTACTGAGTTCCTCATTAGCATGCCTGGTCAACTACTGGTGTTGCAAGAGGTAATGGTCAAGTCGAAAGGGTCAACCGCTTAATCCTTTCGATCATATCAAAGTTTTCAGCAGAAGAGCCGTCAAAATGATCTAAGTATGTACCGTCTGTGCAAAAAGCAATTAGCTCCCACATTCACATGTTGACGAAATTATCACCGTTCGAAGTTTTGTTCAGCACAAAGATGAATTCCAAGGCTTTTTTTGTTATTTTTTATTAAAAATCAGCATTACTTAAACTATTATCTAATGCTAATGATGTTTGAATTGGCTTACTACATATTTTAAGAGTTTCATTGTTAGGTTTATATGTATATGTACATCTCTAGCTGCTTCGTTTTGATGGTTATCGTTGTATCGACTGCTATGATGGTTAATTTGATCGCCAACTTTTGGGATGAGGAGATCTCTTTCCAGCATTGTGGAAACCACGGGGCACCTGTCATCGCCCTTAGAGCCCTCGCTTGCATGACTCTGATTTTATTAAGATGCGTCTTCGCTGAACGTCTCCAGGCGTATGTCAATATAGGGATTATCATTGCCTTGTACAACAAGACTTTACTGCGTAGGAGAAGCTTACTTTTTGAGTTGATGAGCCAGTGCAACTTTTAAAGTTTTTTTTTGGCATTTGATGACTGTAGTTCTGATATCCCCATATCAGGCTTTTAACGAAGTGGAGAAGTGTGATGTTCCATTTTGTTGACCATTTTTCCACGGATTCGAGGTAAATTTGGAGTTGTTCAGCAACGGCTCCGTAGCAGGTGGATGTTGGGAGAATGGCAGTATCATCAACGTAAGTGGCGACCAGCAAGTTACCTGGGTTGACGTGTGGTAACGGCATGTCGCATGTGAATATAGTGCACAGAAATGGCCCAAGAATGCTGCCTAGTGGAACTCCAGCTCTGACAATTTTTAAGTCTGACATAAACGTTCATTCACTCAGAAATGATTTTATGTCTGAATACTGTGAGCGGCCAAGATTGGCACCAGAACGCTGCCTTGTGGAACTCCTGCTCTGATCATTATACCCGATACTCAAAATTAGTATAGCGGTATATTAGATTTGTGGTAAAAGTGGATGTTTGTAACGTCCAGAAGGAATCGTTTCCGACCCCATAAAGTGTATATATTCTTGATCAGCATCAATAGCCGAGTCGATTCAGCCATGTCTGGCTGTCCGTCCATCCGTCCGTCCCTATGAACTCCTAGTGCTTAAAGACTATAAAAGCTAGAGCAACAAAATTTTGTATCCAGACTTCTGTGATATGTCACTGTTACAAGTATATTTAATAAGTTCGCCCCGCCCACTTCCGCCCCCAAAAAAGACGAAAATCGGTGGCATCCACAATTTTAAAGATACGATAAAGCCAAAAACGCAGAATCGTAGAGAATCACCATATCTTCTAGACTGCAGAGCCTGAATTGGATCGTATCATTATTATAGCAAGAATGAAGAAAAAAATTTAATTTTTTCTCGCCCTGTCTCTCTCTAGAGTGACCAAATTTCATATCCACACTCCTGTTAGATTTCACTATAAAACGTATATTTCAAAATTTCGCCCCAGCTCCTTCCGCCCCCTTAAAGAACGAAAATCTGTGGGATCCACAATATTGAAGATACGAGAAAACTAAAACGCACAATCATAGAGAATGACTATATCTATTAGATTGCTGAATCTGAATCAGATCGGATCATTTTTATAACCAAAAGGAACAAATCTATTTGCAGTGGGTATACAGAGCCCCCTCGACACGCTCAGACTGATTTTCTGTCTCTCTCGCACGCACTCTTTGTCGTGTCGTTTAATATTAGCGCCGTCTGCCGGAGGAGAGCCATACTGACAATGGATTGGGTATAAATGGAGAGTTGCGGTCGCCGCAGCAACTCACACCGTTCCCCCTCGTTTTTATGTCTGAAATAGCGTCCTTGATTGTGAAAATATTTTTTGGTTTCATAAGCGTTGAGGATGTGTTGAGCCACTCTGTGAACTTGTTCGGGGGTCCCGTGCTGTCTACTAAAACTGAATTGCTGCTGTGGAATAGCTTTCTTGACGAAACTTTCCGCCCCCATTCTGCTCAAGAATATTCTTGCATTCATTTCATTCGACGAATTCATTTACAAATTATAACTTTATTACATCCTTTCTTCTTATATTTAATTTTATACAGTGTTTTATAATCTTTCTTCTCTCGCTTTCACTTACGCCGCGCACCGAGAACACACTCTCTCTCATAGCTCAAACTCTACTACCACCGATTACTCGATCCTCGTTTCTATTCGATTCTCTCTGTGTTGATGGTACTCTCGTTACTGCCTTTCCTACAGGAAGCAGGTTCCTCTGATCGAAACTTCTGCTTATATAAGCTTTGAACAGTAGGTCCATCGAATGCGTAGCTTACTATTTCTCATTTCAGATATAAACTCTTTTTGCAGGACCAATATTTTTTCGACTTTATTTTTTTGCATCGAAACCTGAGAAAATTTTCACAGAATTCTATTTGAGTTGGTCTGCAAATCGTGTTGACTACTTAAAGTGCTGAATATGGGGGGAAAATGTTGCAGCCACGAGCTTTATTGATATGCTGTTTGGTAAGTCCATTTTGGAACAAAGACGCCAATGCTTCTTCGGGGGTAAGGGTATAATCACCGAAAATGGTTGGCCTCCTGTCGTGATCGCTGTCTGTTCTTCCCTGATTACATTTAACTCGTTAAACAAATCATCCTTTTAACCTTTTTCGCAGAAACGGAAGCAGCATGAATTAATTGCTGCTTTGAAATATATGTGTCGGATACAAGATCACTTGCAAATTTATGTTTTAAACGCATTCCAGCCTGGCTATAACTTAGTGTTGTTCTACCGATTTTAGAGGGAGATGGGTCCGTAAGCTCTTCATACAATGTTATAACAATCACCTGCGAAAGCCACCTTGAATGATTAACTTTAAACCTTTACATCATTCGATTGCATTTAGGCAAATATTTCTTAACGTGTGCTAGAAAACTGCCCACAGCTTCCTCAAATAAAATTCGTCTGTAGATTACCTTGAAAGCCTTTGATAATGAAGGAGATAAACTCTAATACTCTAATAAGATAAACTCTTTTGGTTGTTGATCTCCGCCTTATAAAAACGTGATGAGCTGATATAAGTGATTTGCAGAGATTTTGCAGGTGCGGAATTCAAATCTTCTCAAACATTTTAGGAATAGCGGATATATTAGAAATACTTATTTTATTCTTCGCGTCAGTCTTGCTTCCTTTCGTATGGACAGGAATTATAAGCGATTCCTTCCAGATCGTGGGGAAGCATGAAGAATCAATGGACAGAGTGAATAGTTTAAGCAAGGGCCATACAGAGCGTCTGCACAGTACCTGAGTATACAGCTTGGAACCCCGTCTGGACCCGGTGAAAACACCTGCTTAACTAGGCGAAGATCATGAAGTAAAGAACATTCATTTAACAAGGGACTGAAAATGCCGTTCGACCTCGGTAAACCGTATGGGTACGGATGACCATACTAGCTTTCCTCAGAATAGGTGGTTTGGAAAAATTGGAAAAAGATCGGCAATGGCCTGATCATTATTTGCCGACGTATTACAACATGATAGCGAGGATGGGTATGCGGACGAAGCAGTAAAACTGTTTAGGGTCCTGAGAGCGGAAGGGCTCGGATTAACAACACTATGGTCGGATCCGATACAAAGCACAGATCAAGCAATCAAGCAGATGCTGCTCGTTAATTGAGATATCTGAAGAAGGTGGAGTATGTGAGCAAGTAATGAATATAGCGAAAGCGGTAAGAATCAGTTTTACACATAGGAAATCCAGTTCTTGTTGAATCTGGACTGTGAAGTGTTCCGACATGAATTTTGAGTCCACTGCAATCAGAACCCCTCCTATACGTCGATACGAACGGTCCTTTCTAAAATATGTGTACCGACATGCCAAAACCTCGGAACTAAGAACGTCCGGCTTTAACCAGGATTCAGTAAACACAATAACGTGGGAAGCAAATGCAACACTATCCCGGAAAAGAATGCTGAGCTTACTACGTAAGCCTCTAACATTCTGATAGGTTACTACAAGAGAAGTTAGTTTCTTGGAAGGGTGGAAACAGGACGGGAAGCTGAGAAACATTGGGCACATTGGGATGATTTGTAAGAGGCTTATGGGGGGCCTATTCTTCTTCTTAGCCTTGAACTCTGCTCTGGCCAAAATTTGGCAGAGAAAATGGTTTTAAAATCAGTTGGGGAGACACTTATTTGGAATGAAGCTATCTCTCTGGCATAAGAGAAATTAAACTTCTCCACCTTTAAACTTACGGCTTTTATTTTTCGTTGAATAAAATCAGTTACATCATTAGATGTGAAGTTAGGGGCCAGCCGTGAGACAAAAACTTGTCGTTTTGGTGGGATCCCCACCAGTGTTTTAGGCACCACAGGCCTAGTACCTGTGGTGGCAATATCCGGAGGTCCGGAACGTCTATTTACTGGTGGGATCGAAATAGACGGGACAAATAGAGAACTTGCGGACACCACGGACACGAACGCTGCAGACGTACTTGGCTGCACATTCTCCGAGGCGAGCTGTCGTTGCCCTTGGAGTGGCAAACGAGATTAACTGCTGCACACTTGGAGTGGTCGGAGTCAATTTTTTGGACGCCAGCGGCTGAGTGACGGTTGGCAGCGACCCTTTTACGCCTTGGAGACTCATTCAGCAGTTGCAGACTGCGAAATTGAGACTCCATGGCTAGGGGCCGATCGTACTGCTTTTTAAAGCCAACGGTCAGCTCCATAAAGCCCTTCCGCGTCTACCTCATAAATATGACCATATCAGTCTCAACCGCACGGCATGCCTCACAACTTTAGTGCAAGCCATTACGTTTTAATATGGCATCGCCCACGAGGCCCGTAAGCCCAGCGCATTTTGCGTGCACTACGCTATCGCAGAGCCAGCAGGGGATACTCGGTTGATCATGGGTGACCTCTTTCCGACAAGATTTTTTGGCACATACAACAGAAAACTCCATAATAAAAAATTTGAAAAAAATTTAAAAAAATAATACATATCTCAAAACAAACGGATATCAATCCAGTTATTGACGTTGGGGTGATAGGGAGAGAGTAATAAAACTAGACTGCTATTAGTAAACCTTCCATCCTTAGTTAACCGTAGAAAAATGCTTGGTGTGATTTTTATGCATAGCTTGATCAAGGGTGACATAGACAGCCCTGATCTGTTGGGCCGCATAAACTTCACGATTCCTATTAGACCTACTAGAAATTTTATACCGTTGTTCCACTTCCACTTCCACTTTGTAGATCGAATTATTCCTTGCATGAACCGTTTAGGGTCTTATGCTCGGATTATAATTCCCTCTACCATATCATATCCACCACTAATTCTCTTCCTCTTATTAAATTACTAATCCTTACACACCTTTCCAGTAATTAGTAATTGTAGTGGTATTTTTAAGTTTATTTTGAATGCATGTCTAGTTCTCTTAGAAACTTTCGTGCTAATCTTCCTCGAATATTAGTCTAACAGCTATCTTTCCTGCATGCTCGCGTAACAGCCTTCTGCTGGTGTCACAGGGGCCACTTGACGGTGCAGTAATTGCATCGCCTCTTGAAAGATGCAGTCATTGCATGTCAACGTCCAATAAAACAACCAAAGCTACAAGACGAGAGCTGTAATGCAATATAATGCGAACTCACTGCATCAACACAAACACGACAAGCCAATGCCGAAATTAGAATTAGAAGTTAAATAAATAATGTTTTAAAACAAATCAAAAGGTATGCACTCGCAGAATAGAATAGATTTCTAGATTGTAGGCTGTTTAGGAAGTTAATTAAAGTTTATTTATGAAAACACCGGCTGTTTATGCGAAACAAAAGGGAAATATGCGGAGCGCAAAACAAAAACGCGTCTGATCTACGAAAGAGAACAGACGATTTACGAAGCTGTTAAACTGTTAACTGCTGTTAATTCCTATAGTACTTTGCGCTAAGAAGGGAGACATTTTACCGCGCTATTACGTAGCCAGAGAGAGAAGGAGAACCAACTTTTGGAAAATTATTATAAAGTCTTTGGTAAGCCAAGGTGATTTCCAAGATGTAATCGGAAAAGAAAGGTACTCAAGTATTAAAAAGGGTGTCGAGTACATTGAAGAAAATGTTTGTGCATTTTATGACGCCAGTACAAGACCACAGAGCGGACCATTTAAAATATCTTATGAGGTTATTAAGCTTCGTAAACACGGCATTACGGACACAAGCAACGGACACATAGACCACTCGCTCGATCCAATATCGAGTAGGATGTTAGGAGTCTTTAGATATAGTAAGCTCGAAGAGCTCGGGTTAACAATACTATGGTCGTATCCGAAACAAAACACAGATCAAGAAAACTTTTTATTTTTTTTGTAGATATTTTATTTATTTATTTCGTCTCCACTTTTAAAAAAGGAACAGTGATCAAATCTTATTATACGGTCATACGGCCCTATAAGAAATCTGTCGCTGAGCAGGCTGTTCGTTGCGCTGCAGTCGTCAGTGTCTGTAATCTTGGAGTAGCGATCTTGCAAGGGGATTCGGATTGAAGGTGATTTTTTCTTAATGTTTGCTGTCCGTTTTAGTATCATCATTTACGCGATTGATGCACAAGTGTATATGGTTCTCAGGATTCTGCTTCTGCTTGTGGTGCCCCATAACTCGGAGCCATACGTCTAGATTGGTTTCAGCACGGAGTTGTAGTTGTTTATAGTCCATGTTTACAGGAGAGCGAGCGCTTCTTAGGCAGTGCAGGTTTCTTGCTTCAATTGTAAGATACGTCTTCTTGGGTTTCCGTTGGCTTGCGTGGGACGTGCCATGTTTAGAAACAAGTTTTTTTTCGTTTACTTGTATGCGTCAATCTGCAAGCCAACTCTGCACATTTAATAGACGGGGGTCTAGTTGGGAAGTTACCAAAGTTACATAAGTTTGGCTAGCCAGACTCGGTCGAATGCTTAGTCGACATCTAGGAATAGTGCCGTACAATATTCCCGTTGTGCTAGTTTAGATGTATAGGTTGACGCGCAGCAGGACTTTTTTAAATAGATTTGAAAGACAAGAAATAAGGCTTATTGGTCTGTGCGACGATGATCATCATAACTTTAATCGACTTCCTCCATTTTTGTGGAAAGTACCCGTGTCTTTTGTCTGTTCTATCATCGCTTCCGGAAGTTTTATGTCAAAACTAGATGACTTTCGGGGCTTTATATGCTTTTCGATGATTTTTAAGAGTCTGCTTAGCCGAAATTCGATAAGCTCTGAGGGCACTTGTAAAGTGTCACTTAATCACGATGGGACCACGTTTGAAATAGTTGAAGGATTCGGACTAGCAGATGGACTCTTTCTTCGTCACTTCGGGACCTACTGCCCTTGGGATCTCGTAATGGCATGAATGTTTCTATTGGAACGCTTAAATTTGATGGGCCCTCCACAGTGGATGCATTGTGCTTATTGGTGACAGTTTCTGCATGTAGCGGAGTTGGGCGTCTTCTTCTCTTTTTAGAGCCTTAGTGAGATTGCGCGTATAATCTTTTCGCCGTTGCTTTGAAGATCGCGATCTGTACGACTGCCATTCACTTCGCAATCGTCGTTTTTCCAATACAAGTTGTTCGATTTCCAGATTAGTTCTGTTTTGGTTGGTTTCCACAGCCATCTCTTGAGGTGTGTGAGAACTTTGCTGCGGTAGCGAGTACAGATTTCAGTGCATCAGCAGAGTCGTCTTTAATGTTTATCTGCGCCAAGGCCTCTGACAAAATACATCCGGGAAAGGAGATCCAGCGCAGTTAAAGAAGTTGTTGAACTTAGATTAGGTTAGGCTATGGCGGTAGCCGGGGATGGGGGATAAAACACCCACCCCCAAGCTCACTTGGACCTGTTAAAGGTCAGTCAAAGGCAGTTCCATCCAGAGGCTTGGATCAAAGACTATACAATACCAAGATGTTGCATGAGCGACCAAAAAGCTGTTCTATGGCGGGTCCTAACATTAGAACCCAAAAGGCACGAGGGAGCGCGCGGGGTTTCAATTCCCTTTTCGCCTGTACTTCGTCTCTACCGCGACCCCGCTGCCCATCGGTTTCGTCTGTTCGGCAATTCTGGAATCTCGAGCCTCAGCACCGTCGAAGCGGTGGTCGCGGATCGCCGATTTCTTTGGAGCGGCACAGTGGGAAAATTCGATTGGAAAATTCTCTATTAGAATTGATCTAAAGCACTCATACAATTTTTTTACTATTTCGGCTGAGTCCCCACTGTGCCGCGCCAAAGACATCAGCGACCACGCTGCCCTACGGTTTCGTCACGCAGACGATTCATATTTTGTTTTTGTATTCTTTCTCTTGAGACACACCGACTCGACGCTGACCGAGGCATTGACGAAGCCGAGTAGCATTTCCGAGGCGAAGGTAGCGTAAAAGAGAATTGAAGTAATAGACCCGCGCGCCCGTACCATGAAGCGTCAAACGAAAATTGAAAAAGAATTTGTTCCTCATGCAACATCTTGGTATTGTATAGTCTTTGCTTGGATGAATTTGGACAAGATCCCTGGTTTGATTTCAGACAGGTCCAAAATGTCCGTGAGGAAAGGGGCTCCGAGAAGCCGAAAACTGTACACACCGGTGGAAGTGCGACTACACTCTCCCCTTGAGGTCGGCTGGAAACAGGTCCTGGCACGGTCATGTCTCTGCCAGGATGCTGGCGAATGGTAGTCGGGCGGAGAGAAGAAAACTCTCAGTGAAATTACCCCAATCCAAGGTGACACTGTTATATGCCGAGGGATGCATGGCCGGGGGGGTGCCCGGTCACTAATATGCGCACTCTGGATACCTGCCGACCTCCAGTTTAAATTAGGCTTCCCGGGGCAAGCGGGCTATGCCTCGGCTGACCAACCCCTACCCGCCTACTCGTGGGATCAAAAAATGCCAAATATATCAAAAATACATAATAAAAACACCGCAAAGGAGCTCGGTACTCCTCTTAAAGTACCGGAGGGACAAGCCAATCCCTCTGTACCAGCGCCTGGGAAACCAGGTCCAAAGAAGACGGGGAAGGAGACTGAGTCGGTCCACCGTCTTCAGGCAGCGGCCGCAGCGAGGGGGGGCCCGAAAAGCCAATCGGGTCCTTCCAAGTCGAGTGGCTCCAAGGGCGAATCGGAGACCGGGGTGGCTGCCAAGCAGAGCGTAATCGCGGCTGGTAAGCGCACCGGGACCGAAGAACCCATGGGAGCCCCGGCGGGCAGCGTCTCTGCACCACGGGGAGGAAAGCCGTCGTACCAGGACAGGAGACGAGCGGCTTTCATCCTGTCCAACGAAGACCCGAACTTCAAGGCGTCAGTACTTCCATTGTTCCAGCCAGCCAAAGCCGGAAAGGGCGCCGCCAAGGCCCCCAACAAGCGGCAACGCTCAGCGGAGGACCCCGCAAATCAGCCAGGCCAAGCCCAGCAAGCCAAGCGGGTGAAGACCCACCTCACGAACCGGTCGTTCGCTGAGGTGGCGAGGGGCAAGTTCCTGATCGGTGTCCTGGACAGGGGCGCCGAGGACGGCCATGTCCCTCGCGATAAGTGGTACCTGGTGGAGAACGAGCTCCAGGACCGGTTCCTACAGGAACTGGAGGAGAACGGCGGACCACCGCCAAAATGTGAGGACGCAGGGTGGCATCAAGGCAAGGTGAAAGCCATCGCCTGCCAAAACGCTCTGCGGCCCTCTACATGAAGGCTCTGAAAGAGGTCTACCCAGGGGCGAAACTGGAGGCTGGAGGCTGGATGGGAGGATGTTCCCAGCCGCCCGAGAGCCAGAGCATGGGTATCGGCAAAACCTGCAGAGCCTGAGAAAATCCTCAGGCTACTGCAGGTCTGCAACCCGCACCTTACCACAGCCGATTGGAAGGTGGCCAAGGTAGACGATGTCGGACGACATCCTGGACGACTACGCGTTCGACGAGAGCGACCTAGCCAGAGGTCTCAGCCACATCGTTGTCGGGGAGGAGCTGGATTCCCCCGACAGCGATCTAGAAGCAACAATGGTGGAGGTGAGCCTCAGGAATATCACTGACGATCCTGCAGATAAACCTCCACCATTGTAAGGCAGCATGCGCTGCTCTACTGCTCCACCTGGCCAAGGGTGGAGCCGACATAGTCCTCATTCAGGAGCCCTGGATCCTCGGAAACAGGGTCTCCGGTCTGAGGACTTCTGACTACAAGCTATACGTAGCTGAAACCGCAGGTAAAAGTCGTACCTGCATTCTTGCAAAAAGAGAGTTGCACTTATTTTTGCTCACAAATTTCAGCAATGAAGACCACACCGCAGTGAGCCTCGAAGGCCAGGAGCGCTCACTGAGGATCTGCTCCGCATACATGGGGCATGATCAACCAGACCCCCCTCCACACGCGCCTCTTCGGGCTCTAATCGCAGAATGTTCGGCCAAAGACATCGGCCTAATTGTGGGGTGCGACGCCAATGCACATCACTGTCAGTGGGGAAGCAATGACACAAACGAAAGGGGTGAGTACCTTTTCAATTATTTACTGACCACTCAGATGATCTTATTAAGCCGGGGTAGTGATCCCACCTTTATTATTAAAAACCGCAAGGAGGTCCTGGACCTCACACTTGCCTCTCATGAGATTCAGAGTAACATTGTATGCTGGAGGGTCCTGGAAGATCACTCCTTCTCGGACCACAGGTACGTGGAAACTGTTTTCTCCTTCTCAGTACCAAAGCCAGTTCGTTTCCGGAACATCAGGCGGACAAACTGGACTCGATACTCTGATTACCTCTGTCGTGTTCTCCCCGAGCCCCCATCTCCACGGAGGCCACGACCCGTCTTCTTAAAATCTTTACCGACGCCTGCAATAAGGCGCTCGACAAAGCATGCCCCTCTGGCAAGAACAGAGGCCGGAGGAAACCTGAATGGTGGAATCCGAAACTGGATAAACTCCGGAAAGCCTCCCGGAGACTCTTCAATAAAGCTTAAGCTGAGAACGTTGAGCAAAACTGGGCCGAATACAAGGCCAGTCTGTCAATCTACAACAAAGAACTTAGAAAAGCCAAACGCGCCTCCTGGCGTAAGTTCTGCAGCGAAATCGAGAGTAACTCAGAAGCCTCGCGCTTGCGCAGAGTTCTCTCGAAGACAACACCCACCCTGGACTACTTGAAGAACACCGACCAGTCGTGGACTACGTCCAGCGATGAATCGCTAAATCTTCTCCTAAATACTCACTTCCCTGGCTGCGATGAAAACAGACGCAACTACTTCGCGCCTCCTGTCGTCTCAAATGCCCTCCTGAGCCTGCTAAGCTAGGAGAACATCTCCTGGGTAATCAGAAGTTTTAAACCTTACAAATCCGCGGGCCCAGACGGCATTTTCCCTGCCCACCTGATTCACGCGGGACTTAAAGCCATTAACTGGCTCAAAATAATTCAAGAGGGAATCTTTTCCCACGGGTGCATTCCTGACACCTGGCTTCAGACCAAAGTCGTATTCATACCCAAGGCAGGCAAGCCCTCGCACACTGCCCCAAAAGATTTTAGGCCCATTAGTCTATCGGCTTTTCTTCTAAAGGCGATGGAACGGCTCCTGGGGCTGCATCTCACAGCGTGTATTCCGTCCAGTCTGATCTCAGACTCCCAGCATGCCTATCGGAAGGGAAGATCCACCGAAACGGCCCTACACTCGATCATCGAAGCGTTCCTTAACTTTAAAGAGTACACCCTCGTAGCCTTCCTCGGCATAGAAGGCGCTTTTAACAACATCCTTCCGACCGCCATCACGGGCGCACCTGTTAAAGGTCAGTCAAAGGCAGTTCCATCCAGAGGCTTGGATCAAAGACTAGACAATACCAAGATGTTGCATGAGCGACCAAAAAGCTGTTCTATGGCGGGTCCTAACATTAGAACCCAAAAGGCACGAGGGAGCGCGCGGGGTTTCAATTCCCTTTTCGCCTGTACTTCGTCTCTACCGCGACCCCGCTGCCCATCGGTTTCGTCTGTTCGGCAATTCTGGAATCTCGAGCCTCAGCTTCGTCGAAGCGGTGGTCGCGGATCGCCGATTTCTTTGGAGCGGCACAGTGGGAAAATTCGATTGGAAAATTCTCTATTAGAATTGATCTAAAGCACTCATACAATTTTTTTACTATTTCGGCTGAGTCCCCACTGTGCCGCGCCAAAGACATCAGCGACCACGCTGCCCTACGGTTTCGTCACGCAGACGATTCATATTTTGTTTTTGTATTCTTTCTCTTGAGACACACCGACTCGACGCTGACCGAGGCATTGACGAAGCCGAGTAGCATTTCCGAGGCGAAGGTAGCGTAAAAGAGAATTGAAGTAATAGACCCGCGCGCCCGTACCATGAAGCGTCAAACGAAAATTGAAAAAGAATTTGTTCCTCATGCAACATCTTGGTATTGTATAGTCTTTGCTTGGATGAATTTGGACAAGATCCCTGGTTTGATTTCAGACAGGTCCAAAATGTCCGTGAGGAAAGGGGCTCCGAGAAGCCGAAAACTACTGATTCCTCGTCTTCCTCGTCGCGACAATTCCAGCAGAAGTCATTGTGATGGGTTGACAGTATAAAGGCGTGAGTGCCGATCTGCCGGTGTCCCGTGATGGTTCGAGTAACTGCAAAGCACTGTGCTCTGCTGAGCCTATACAGCCCTGCCAAGCGCTTCTTCGATCGATATGGCCATATCGATCTCGAGAGGAAATTGTTTACTGCCATCTCCTATTTGCACTTTGCTCGAATATTTCGTGCATAAGAAGCCTGATCCCTCTCTGATAAGAGAGAAATCGTAGGGCCCTGCCTGGCTAGCTCGTCGGTGGCATTATTCCCCACGATGTCCCTATAACCGGGTAAGGAAAATATCTTACTGCTCTGCGATCTCGACGAGAATATTGAGCATAAAGCTTTAGTAGGTGCTTGGCTGTCTGAGGAGACAAACACTAAATGCATGTCTAGGGTAGTTTGGAGACAGCGGAAATGGCCTCTTTGATGGCCTCAAGCTCCGCTTGGAACACACTACAGTGATCCAGGAGCTTGAAGCAATAACTGATGCCGTCTAGCTTTGAGCCATCAGTGTAAAAGTGGTTCGCCCATCTCCCAGTCCTCCCTAAGTGGGATTGAATAGGGAATACAGTAATCCGTTCTCGTTGGTAACTGCGAGAGTCAAGTCAGGATTACTGAGTTTCTAGTACATAGTTTGGCTTCTCTCATTCTGAGGGCGGAAAGTGTTGCAACCTTCTTTCCCATGAGATCTGCGAGAAGGAGGTCTAGCACGGTATCCAGGGCTTCACCTGGAGTAGTGCGTAGTCCGTCAGTTGCGCATAGCTCTGACATGCGATAGACTCTACAAAGTTTGTTGAAACAAGTTTTTTTTGTCTAGTGCTGGCTACTATACCACCACTCCATAAAGCATGGTTGGTCGTTTGATGGCGGTATATAGCCACCGAATTAATTACACTGTCATTCCCCATTTTAGTTAGAGGATTTTTCTACAGGTATAGAGGGCTACTGTGGCCTTCTTTACGCTATACTCTATGCTAATTTTTCAATCGAGCTTTCTGTCGAGGATCAGGCCAAGATACTTCGCATTGTTGCTTAGGGCTAGCGCTTCCCCACAGAGTTTTGGGGAAGTCAGTGTCGGAATTTTTTACTTTCTGGCGTAGAGCATCGTTCCGTTTTCGACGTGTTAACACCAAGCTCGCACTCTTTATCTCCCACAGTAGTAGGGGAGAGACGAAGCCGCCTTGCTGTGTACCTCTGCGGACTAATGGTGGACCGGGAATCGTTAGTGCACCCGTGATGGCGGTCTGGAGGATGTTATTATAGGCGCTGTCTATGTCGAGGAAGGCTACCAGGGATTAATCCTTGGTCTGAAGCCAGGTGGCAGAGATATACCCGTCTTTTTGTACAACGTGGATCAGTTGGGCAAGGCTGATGCTATCTGGTCGCGCAGACTTGTAGTGCTTAAAGCTATTGATCGCCCAGGATATGTTCTCCTGGTTCAGGTTCAGGATAGCATTTGAGGCAACGGAAGAAGACGCGAAGTAGTTGGGAAGTGTGTGTTAAGGAGAAGATTTAGCAACTTATTGCTTGACGTTGTCCAAGACAGGTCGGCGTTCTTCAGGTAGCCCAGGGTTGGTGTTGTCTTTGAGAGAACTTCTGAGTTATTTTCGATTTCGGTACAGAATTTACGCCATGAGGCCGTTTGGTTTTCCTAAGTTCTAAGTAGGTGAACGTTATGAGTTACTGCTGCGACCGCAGCTCTACATTTATACCCGATACATAGTGTGGCTACATTGAGCGACAAAGATTGCGTGCCGGAGCGACAGAAAACGTGTCTGAACGTGTCGTCGGGCGCTGCGTAGCCACTGCAAATTGATTTGTTCCTTTTGGCTATACAAATTATACGATCTGATCCAAATTCTGCAATCTGTTAGATGTAGTCATTATCTATGATTGTCGTTGCCCTAGCACTTATAGTCTTTGGGCACTAGGCGCTCATAAGGACGGACAGACGGAGAGACGGATATGGCTCAATCGACTCGACTACTTATTAATGCTCATCAGGAATAAACATATAGACTTTATCGGGTCGGAAACGTTTCCTTCTGGACGTTACACACATCCATTTTCACCACAAATCTAAAATAGCCCTATGCTCATTTTGAGTATAGGGTATAAAAACATGTTACCACTATCCTTGGTATCAATGGCGCCTTCACTGATTCGACTTTTTTTTTCAGATTTTTTTTTCGATAGTGGTAAAAAATCCACTATTGAAGGATTATATGTATATTATATATGTATGTGGCCGTCAGCCATCGGGTGCTACAGGGGGACAAACAGATGACGGGTCGGCTCGCACAACTATAAACTCGGAACTGAGGCGCAGCGGCTCCGGTTAGTAATAGCCGGTGAGGCCTGCGTCCCACACCACCCAGAACACAGAGGGTTGCGAGCGAACCGTCACCCGCCGTAACTGTACACACCGGTGGAAGTGCGACTACACTCTCCCCTTGAGGTCGGCTGGAAACAGGTCCTGGCACGGTCATGTCTCTGCCAGGATGCTGGCGAATGGTAGTCGGGCGGAGAGAAGAAAACTCTCAGTGAAATTACCCCAATCCAAGGTGACACTGTTATATGCCGAGGGATGCATGGCCGGGGGGGTGCCCGGTCACTAATATGCGCACTCTGGATACCTGCCGACCTCCAGTTTAAATTAGGCTTCCCGGGGCAAGCGGGCTATGCCTCGGCTGACCAACCCCTACCCGCCTACTCGTGGGATCAAAAAATGCCAAATATATCAAAAATACATAATAAAAACACCGCAAAGGAGCTCGGTACTCCTCTTAAAGTACCGGAGGGACAAGCCAATCCCTCTGTACCAGCGCCTGGGAATTCAGGTCCAAAGAAGACGGGGAAGGAGACTGAGTCGGTCCACCGTCTTCAGGCAGCGGCCGCAGCGAGGGGGGGCCCGAAAAGCCAATCGGGTCCTTCCAAGTCGAGTGGCTCCAAGGGCGAATCGGAGACCGGGGTGGCTGCCAAGCAGAGCGTAATCGCGGCTGGTAAGCGCACCGGGACCGAAGAACCCATGGGAGACCCGGCGGGCAGCGTCTCTGCACCACGGGGAGGAAAGCCGTCGTACCAGGACAGGAGACGAGCGGCTTTCATCCTGTCCAACGAAGACCCGAACTTCAAGGCGTCAGTACTTCCATTGTTCCAGCCAGCCAAAGCCGGAAAGGGCGCCGCCAAGGCCCCCAACAAGCGGCAACGCTCAGCGGAGGACCCCGCAAATCAGCCAGGCCAAGCCCAGCAAGCCAAGCGGGTGAAGACCCACCTCACGAACCGGTCGTTCGCTGAGGTGACGAGGGGCAAGATCCTGATCGGTGTCCTGGACAGGGGCGCCGAGGACGGCCATGTCCCTCGCGATAAGTGGTACCTGGTGGAGAACGAGCTCCAGGACCGGTTCCTACAGGAACTGGAGGAGAAGGGCGGACCACCGCCAAAATGTGAGGACGCAGGGTGGCATCAAGGCAAGGTGAAAGCCATCGCCTGCCAAAACGCTCTGCGGCCCTCTACATGAAGGCTCTGAAAGAGGTCTACCCAGGGGCGAAACTGGAGGCTGGAGGCTGGATGGGAGGATGTTCCCAGCCGCCCGAGAGCCAGAGCATGGGTATCGGCAAAACCTGCAGAGCCTGAGAAAATCCTCAGGCTACTGCAGGTCTGCAACCCGCACCTTACCACAGCCGATTGGAAGGTGGCCAAGGTAGAGGACATCCAGGGGCAGAGGCGCCAGATTATCCTCGTCCTAAATGAGGAGTCGCTAGAGCCCCTCGCCAAAACGGACGGTGTGGTCGATTACTGGTACAAAAAGGTCACCATTACCACCTATAAGTCGGATCGCAAGGGCAGGCAAGCGGAGGTCAAGCCAGACCCGGAGCTGCCGAAGATCCCGAAAGAGGGGGCCTCGTGCGAGGAAGACAATCCGGCGTCGGATGCGGCGTCCATGATGTCGGACGACATCCTGGACGACTACGCGTTCGACGAGAGCGACCTAGCCAGAGGTCTCAGCCACATCGTTGTCGGGGAGGAGCTGGATTCCCCCGACAGCGATCTAGAAGCAACAATGGTGGAGGTGAGCCTCAGGAATATCACTGACGATCCTGCAGATAAACCTCCACCATTGTAAGGCAGCATGCGCTGCTCTACTGCTCCACCTGGCCAAGGGTGGAGCCGACATAGTCCTCATTCAGGAGCCCTGGATCCTCGGAAACAGGGTCTCCGGTCTGAGGACTTCTGACTACAAGCTATACGTAGCTGAAACCGCAGGTAAAAGTCGTACCTGCATTCTTGCAAAAAGAGAGTTGCACTTATTTTTGCTCCCAAATTTCAGCAATGAAGACCACACCGCAGTGAGCCTCGAAGGCCAGGAGCGCTCACTGAGGATCTGCTCCGCATACATGGGGCATGATCAACCAGACCCCCCTCCACACGCGCCTCTTCGGGCTCTAATCGCAGAATGTTCGGCCAAAGACATCGGCCTAATTGTGGGGTGCGACGCCAATGCACATCACTGTCAGTGGGGAAGCAATGACACAAACGAAAGGGGTGAGTACCTTTTCAATTATTTACTGACCACTCAGATGATCTTATTAAGCCGGGGTAGTGATCCCACCTTTATTATTAAAAACAGCAAGGAGGTCCTGGATCTCACACTTGCCTCTCATGAGATTCAGAGTAACATTGTATGCTGGAGGGTCCTGGAAGATCACTCCTTCTCGGACCACAGGTACGTGGAAACTGTTTTCTCCTTCTCAGTACCGAAGCCAGTTCGTTTCCGGAACATCAGGCGGACAAACTGGACTCGATACTCTGATTACCTCTGTCGTGTTCTCCCCGAGCCCCCATCTCCACGGAGGCCACGACCCGTCTTCTTAAAATCTTTACCGACGCCTGCAATAAGGCGCTCGACAAAGCATGCCCCTCTGGCAAGAACAGAGGCCGGAGGAAACCTGAATGGTGGAATCCGAAACTGGATAAACTCCGGAAAGCCTCCCGGAGACTCTTCAATAAAGCTAACGCTGAGAACGTTGAGCAAAACTGGGCCGAATACAAGGCCAGTCTGTCAATCTACAACAAAGAACTTAGAAAAGCCAAACGCGCCTCCTGGCGTAAGTTCTGCAGCGAAATCGAGAGTAACTCAGAAGCCTCGCGCTTGCGCAGAGTTCTCTCGAAGACAACACCCACCCTGGACTACTTGAAGAACACCGACCAGTCGTGGACTACGTCCAGCGATGAATCGCTAAATCTTCTCCTAAATACTCACTTCCCTGGCTGCGATGAAAACAGACGCAACTACTTCGCGCCTCCTGTCGTCTCAAATGCCCTCCTGAGCCTGCTAAGCTAGGAGAACATCTCCTGGGTAATCAGAAGTTTTAAACCTTACAAATCCGCGGGCCCAGACGGCATTTTCCCTGCCCACCTGATTCACGCGGGACTTAAAGCCATTAACTGGCTCAAAATAATTCAAGAGGGAATCTTTTCCCACGGGTGCATTCCTGACACCTGGCTTCAGACCAAAGTCGTATTCATACCCAAGGCAGGCAAGCCCTCGCACACTGCCCCAAAAGATTTTAGGCCCATTAGTCTATCGGCTTTTCTTCTAAAGGCGATGGAACGGCTCCTGGGGCTGCATCTCACAGCGTGTATTCCGTCCAGTCTGATCTCAGACTCCCAGCATGCCTATCGGAAGGGAAGATCCACCGAAACGGCCCTACACTCGATCATCGAAGCGTTCCTTAACTTTAAAGAGTACACCCTCGTAGCCTTCCTCGGCATAGAAGGCGCTTTTAACAACATCCTTCCGACCGCCATCACGGGCGCACCTGTTAAAGGTCAGTCAAAGGCAGTTCCATCCAGAGGCTTGGATCAAAGACTATACAATACCAAGATGTTGCATGAGCGACCAAAAAGCTGTTCTATGGCGGGTCCTAACATTAGAACCCAAAAGGCACGAGGGAGCGCGCGGGGTTTCAATTCCCTTTTCGCCTGTACTTCGTCTCTACCGCGACCCCGCTGCCCATCGGTTTCGTCTGTTCGGCAATTCTGGAATCTCGAGCCTCAGCACCGTCGAAGCGGTGGTCGCGGAAAGTGGGAAAATTCGATTGGAAAATTCTCTATTAGAATTGATCTAAAGCACTCATACAATTTTTTTACTATTTCGGCTGAGTCCCCACTGTGCCGCGCCAAAGACATCAGCGACCACGCTGCCCTACGGTTTCGGCACGCAGACGATTCATATTTTGTTTTTGTATTCTTTCTCTTGAGACACACCGACTCGACGCTGACCGAGGCATTGACGAAGCCGAGTAGCATTTCCGAGGCGAAGGTAGCGTAAAAGAGAATTGAAGTAATAGACCCGCGCGCCCGTACCATGAAGCGTCAAACGAAAATTGAAAAAGAATTTGTTCCTCATGCAACATCTTGGTATTGTATAGTCTTTGCTTGGATGAATTTGGACAAGATCCCTGGTTTGATTTCAGACAGGTCCAAAATGTCCGTGAGGAAAGGGGCTCCGAGAAGCCGAAAACTACTGATTCCTCGTCTTCCTCGTCGCGACAATTCCTGCAGAAGTCATTGTGATGGGTTGACAGTATAAAGGCGTGAGTGCCGATCTGCCGGTGTCCCGTGATGGTTCGAGTAACTGCAAAGCACTGTGCTCTGCTGAGCCTATACAGCCCTGCCAAGCGCTTCTTCGATCGATATGGCCATATCGATCTCGAGAGGAAATTGTTTACTGCCATCTCCTATTTGCACTTTGCTCGAATATTTCGTGCATAAGAAGCCTGATCCCTCTCTGATAAGAGAGAAATCGTAGGGCCCTGCCTGGCTAGCTCGTCGGTGGCATTATTCCCCACGATGTCCCTATAACCGGGTAAGGAAAATATCTTACTGCTCTGCGATCTCGACGAGAATATTGAGCATAAAGCTTTAGTAGGTGCTTGGCTGTCTGAGGAGACAAACACTAAATGCATGTCTAGGGTAGTTTGGAGACAGCGGAAATGGCCTCTTTGATGGCCTCAAGCTCCGCTTGGAACACACTACAGTGATCCAGGAGCTTGAAGCAATAACTGATGCCGTCTAGCTTTGAGCCATCAGTGTAAAAGTGGTTCGCCCATCTCCCAGTCCTCCCTAAGTGGGATTGAATAGGGAATACAGTAATCCGTTCTCGTTGGTAACTGCGAGAGTCAAGTCAGGATTACTGAGTTTCTAGTACATAGTTTGGCTTCTCTCATTCTGAGGGCGGAAAGTGTTGCAACCTTCTTTCCCATGAGATCTGCGAGAAGGAGGTCTAGCACGGTATCCAGGGCTTCACCTGGAGTAGTGCGTAGTCCGTCAGTTGCGCATAGCTCTGACATGCGATAGACTCTACAAAGTTTGTTGAAACAAGTTTTTTTTGTCTAGTGCTGGCTACTATACCACCACTCCATAAAGCATGGTTGGTCGTTTGATGGCGGTATATAGCCACCGAATTAATTACACTGTCATTCCCCATTTTAGTTAGAGGATTTTTCTACAGGTATAGAGGGCTACTGTGGCCTTAAAATCTTTACCGACGCCTGCAATAAGGCGCTCGACAAAGCATGCCCCTCTGGCAAGAACAGAGGCCGGAGGAAACCTGAATGGTGGAATCCGAAACTGGATAAACTCCGGAAAGCCTCCCGGAGACTCTTCAATAAAGCTAACGCTGAGAACGTTGAGCAAAACTGGGCCGAATACAAGGCCAGTCTGTCAATCTACAACAAAGAACTTAGAAAAGCCAAACGCGCCTCCTGGCGTAAGTTCTGCAGCGAAATCGAGAGTAACTCAGAAGCCTCGCGCTTGCGCAGAGTTCTCTCGAAAACAACACCCACCCTGGACTACTTGAAGAACACCGACCAGTCGTGGACTACGTCCAGCGATGAATCGCTAAATCTTCTCCTAAATACTCACTTCCCTGGCTGCGATGAAAACAGACGCAACTACTTCGCGCCTCCTGTCGTCTCAAATGCCCTCCTGAGCCTGCTAAGCTAGGAGAACATCTCCTGGGTAATCAGAAGTTTTAAACCTTACAAATCCGCGGGCCCAGACGGCATTTTCCCTGCCCACCTGATTCACGCGGGACTTAAAGCCATTAACTGGCTCAAAATAATTCAAGAGGGAATCTTTTCCCACGGGTGCATTCCTGACACCTGGCTTCAGACCAAAGTCGTATTCATACCCAAGGCAGGCAAGCCCTCGCACACTGCCCCAAAAGATTTTAGGCCCATTAGTCTATCGGCTTTTCTTCTAAAGGCGATGGAACGGCTCCTGGGGCTGCATCTCACAGCGTGTATTCCGTCCAGTCTGATCTCAGACTCCCAGCATGCCTATCGGAAGGGAAGATCCACCGAAACGGCCCTACACTCGATCATCGAAGCGTTCCTTAACTTTAAAGAGTACACCCTCGTAGCCTTCCTCGGCATAGAAGGCGCTTTTAACAACATCCTTCCGACCGCCATCACGGGCGCACCTGTTAAAGGTCAGTCAAAGGCAGTTCCATCCAGAGGCTTGGATCAAAGACTATACAATACCAAGATGTTGCATGAGCGACCAAAAAGCTGTTCTATGGCGGGTCCTAACATTAGAACCCAAAAGGCACGAGGGAGCGCGCGGGGTTTCAATTCCCTTTTCGCCTGTACTTCGTCTCTACCGCGACCCCGCTGCCCATCGGTTTCGTCTGTTCGGCAATTCTGGAATCTCGAGCCTCAGCACCGTCGAAGCGGTGGTCGCGGATCGCCGATTTCTTTGGAGCGGCACAGTGGGAAAATTCGATTGGAAAATTCTCTATTAGAATTGATCTAAAGCACTCATACAATTTTTTTACTATTTCGGCTGAGTCCCCACTGTGCCGCGCCAAAGACATCAGCGACCACGCTGCCCTACGGTTTCGTCACGCAGACGATTCATATTTTGTTTTTGTATTCTTTCTCTTGAGACACACCGACTCGACGCTGACCGAGGCATTGACGAAGCCGAGTAGCATTTCCGAGGTGAAGGTAGCGTAAAAGAGAATTGAAGTAATAGACCCGCGCGCCCGTACCATGAAGCGTCAAACGAAAATTGAAAAAGAATTTGTTCCTCATGCAACATCTTGGTATTGTATAGTCTTTGCTTGGATGAATTTGGACAAGATCCCTGGTTTGATTTCAGACAGGTCCAAAATGTCCGTGAGGAAAGGGGCTCCGAGAAGCCGAAAACTGTACACACCGGTGGAAGTGCGACTACACTCTCCCCTTGAGGTCGGCTGGAAACAGGTCCTGGCACGGTCATGTCTCTGCCAGGATGCTGGCGAATGGTAGTCGGGCGGAGAGAAGAAAACTCTCAGTGAAATTACCCCAATCCAAGGTGACACTGTTATATGCCGAGGGATGCATGGCCGGGGGGGTGCCCGGTCACTAATATGCGCACTCTGGATACCTGCCGACCTCCAGTTTAAATTAGGCTTCCCGGGGCAAGCGGGCTATGCCTCGGCTGACCAACCCCTACCCGCCTACTCGTGGGATCAAAAAATGCCAAATATATCAAAAATACATAATAAAAACACCGCAAAGGAGCTCGGTACTCCTCTTAAAGTACCGGAGGGACAAGCCAATCCCTCTGTACCAGCGCATGGGAAACCAGGTCCAAAGAAGACGGGGAAGGAGACTGAGTCGGTCCACCGTCTTCAGGCAGCGGCCGCAGCGAGGGGGGGCCCGAAAAGCCAATCGGGTCCTTCCAAGTCGAGTGGCTCCAAGGGCGAATCGGAGACCGGGGTGGCTGCCAAGCAGAGCGTAATCGCGGCTGGTAAGCGCACCGGGACCGAAGAACCCATGGGAGCCCCGGCGGGCAGCGTCTCTGCACCACGGGGAGGAAAGCCGTCGTACCAGGACAGGAGACGAGCGGCTTTCATCCTGTCCAACGAAGACCCGAACTTCAAGGCGTCAGTACTTCCATTGTTCCAGCCAGCCAAAGCCGGAAAGGGCGCCGCCAAGGCCCCCAACAAGCGGCAACGCTCAGCGGAGGACCCCGCAAATCAGCCAGGCCAAGCCCAGCAAGCCAAGCGGGTGAAGACCCACCTCACGAACCGGTCGTTCGCTGAGGTGGCGAGGGGCAAGTTCCTGATCGGTGTCCTGGACAGGGGCGCCGAGGACGGCCATGTCCCTCGCGATAAGTGGTACCTGGTGGAGAACGAGCTCCAGGACTGGTTCCTACAGGAACTGGAGGAGAACGGCGGACCACCGCCAAAATGTGAGGACGCAGGGTGGCATCAAGGCAAGGTGAAAGCCATCGCCTGCCAAAACGCTCTGCGGCCCTCTACATGAAGGCTCTGAAAGAGGTCTACCCAGGGGCGAAACTGGAGGCTGGAGGCTGGATGGGAGGATGTTCCCAGCCGCCCGAGAGCCAGAGCATGGGTATCGGCAAAACCTGCAGAGCCTGAGAAAATCCTCAGGCTACTGCAGGTCTGCAACCCGCACCTTACCACAGCCGATTGGAAGGTGGCCAAGGTAGACGATGTCGGACGACATCCTGGACGACTACGCGTTCGACGAGAGCGACCTAGCCAGAGGTCTCAGCCACATCGTTGTCGGGGAGGAGCTGGATTCCCCCGACAGCGATCTAGAAGCAACAATGGTGGAGGTGAGCCTCAGGAATATCACTGACGATCCTGCAGATAAACCTCCACCATTGTAAGGCAGCATGCGCTGCTCTACTGCTCCACCTGGCCAAGGGTGGAGCCGACATAGTCCTCATTCAGGAGCCCTGGATCCTCGGAAACAGGGTCTCCGGTCTGAGGACTTCTGACTACAAGCTATACGTAGCTGAAACCGCAGGTAAAAGTCGTACCTGCATTCTTGCAAAAAGAGAGTTGCACTTATTTTTGCTCCCAAATTTCAGCAATGAAGACCACACCGCAGTGAGCCTCGAAGGCCAGGAGCGCTCACTGAGGATCTGCTCCGCATACATGGGGCATGATCAACCAGACCCCCCTCCACACGCGCCTCTTCGGGCTCTAATCGCAGAATGTTCGGCCAAAGACATCGGCCTAATTGTGGGGTGCGACGCCAATGCACATCACTGTCAGTGGGGAAGCAATGACACAAACGAAAGGGGTGAGTACCTTTTCAATTATTTACTGACCACTCAGATGATCTTATTAAGCCGGGGTAGTGATCCCACCTTTATTATTAAAAACCGCAAGGAGGTCCTGGACCTCACACTTGCCTCTCATGAGATTCAGAGTAACATTGTATGCTGGAGGGTCCTGGAAGATCACTCCTTCTCGGACCACAGGTACGTGGAAACTGTTTTCTCCTTCTCAGTACCGAAGCCAGTTCGTTTCCGGAACATCAGGCGGACAAACTGGACTCGATACTCTGATTACCTCTGTCGTGTTCTCCCCGAGCCCCCATCTCCACGGAGGCCACGACCCGTCTTCTTAAAATCTTTACCGACGCCTGCAATAAGGCGCTCGACAAAGCATGCCCCTCTGGCAAGAACAGAGGCCGGAGGAAACCTGAATGGTGGAATCCGAAACTGGATAAACTCCGGAAAGCCTCCCGGAGACTCTTCAATAAAGCTAAAGCTGAGAACGTTGAGCAAAACTGGGCCGAATACAAGGCCAGTCTGTCAATCTACAACAAAGAACTTAGAAAAGCCAAACGCGCCTCCTGGCGTAAGTTCTGCAGCGAAATCGAGAGTAACTCAGAAGCCTCGCGCTTGCGCAGAGTTCTCTCGAAGACAACACCCACCCTGGACTACTTGAAGAACACCGACCAGTCGTGGACTACGTCCAGCGATGAATCGCTAAATCTTCTCCTAAATACTCACTTCCCTGGCTGCGATGAAAACAGACGCAACTACTTCGCGCCTCCTGTCGTCTCAAATGCCCTCCTGAGCCTGCTAAGCTAGGAGAACATCTCCTGGGCAATCAGAAGTTTTAAACCTTACAAATCCGCGGGCCCAGACGGCATTTTCCCTGCCCACCTGATTCACGCGGGACTTAAAGCCATTAACTGGCTCAAAATAATTCAAGAGGGAATCTTTTCCCACGGGTGCATTCCTGACACCTGGCTTCAGACCAAAGTCGTATTCATACCCAAGGCAGGCAAGCCCTCGCACACTGCCCCAAAAGATTTTAGGCCCATTAGTCTATCGGCTTTTCTTCTAAAGGCGATGGAACGGCTCCTGGGGCTGCATCTCACAGCGTGTATTCCGTCCAGTCTGATCTCAGACTCCCAGCATGCCTATCGGAAGGGAAGATCCACCGAAACGGCCCTACACTCGATCATCGAAGCGTTCCTTAACTTTAAAGAGTACACCCTCGTAGCCTTCCTCGGCATAGAAGGCGCTTTTAACAACATCCTTCCGACCGCCATCACGGGCGCACCTGTTAAAGGTCAGTCAAAGGCAGTTCCATCCAGAGGCTTGGATCAAAGACTATACAATACCAAGATGTTGCATGAGCGACCAAAAAGCTGTTCTATGGCGGGTCCTAACATTAGAACCCAAAAGGCACGAGGGAGCGCGCGGGGTTTCAATTCCCTTTTCGCCTGTACTTCGTCTCTACCGCGACCCCGCTGCCCATCGGTTTCGTCTGTTCGGCAATTCTGGAATCTCGAGCCTCAGCACCGTCGAAGCGGTGGTCGCGGATCGCCGATTTCTTTGGAGCGGCACAGTGGGAAAATTCGATTGGAAAATTCTCTATTAGAATTGATCTAAAGCACTCATACAATTTTTTTACTATTTCGGCTGAGTTCCCACTGTGCCGCGCCAAAGACATCAGCGACCACGCTGCCCTACGGTTTCGGCACGCAGACGATTCATATTTTGTTTTTGTATTCTTTCTCTTGAGACACACCGACTCGACGCTGACCGAGGCATTGACGAAGCCGAGTAGCATTTCCGAGGCGAAGGTAGCGTAAAAGAGAATTGAAGTAATAGACCCGCGCGCCCGTACCATGAAGCGTCAAACGAAAATTGAAAAAGAATTTGTTCCTCATGCAACATCTTGGTATTGTATAGTCTTTGCTTGGATGAATTTGGACAAGATCCCTGGTTTGATTTCAGACAGGTCCAAAATGTCCGTGAGGAAAGGGGCTCCGAGAAGCCGAAAACTACTGATTCCTCGTCTTCCTCGTCGCGACAATTCCTGCAGAAGTCATTGTGATGGGTTGACAGTATAAAGGCGTGAGTGCCGATCTGCCGGTGTCCCGTGATGGTTCGAGTAACTGCAAAGCACTGTGCTCTGCTGAGCCTATACAGCCCTGCCAAGCGCTTCTTCGATCGATATGGCCATATCGATCTCGAGAGGAAATTGTTTACTGCCATCTCCTATTTGCACTTTGCTCGAATATTTCGTGCATAAGAAGCCGGATCCCTCTCTGATAAGAGAGAAATCGTAGGGCCCTGCCTGGCTAGCTCGTCGGTGGCATTATTCCCCACGATGTCCCTATAACCGGGTAAGGAAAATATCTTACTGCTCTGCGATCTCGACGAGAATATTGAGCATAAAGCTTTAGTAGGTGCTTGGCTGTCTGAGGAGACAAACACTAAATGCATGTCTAGGGTAGTTTGGAGACAGCGGAAATGGCCTCTTTGATGGCCTCAAGCTCCGCTTGGAACACACTACAGTGATCCAGGAGCTTGAAGCAATAACTGATGCCGTCTAGCTTTGAGCCATCAGTGTAAAAGTGGTTCGCCCATCTCCCAGTCCTCCCTAAGTGGGATTGAATAGGGAATACAGTAATCCGTTCTCGTTGGTAACTGCGAGAGTCAAGTCAGGATTACTGAGTTTCTAGTACATAGTTTGGCTTCTCTCATTCTGAGGGCGGAAAGTGTTGCAACCTTCTTTCCCATGAGATCTGCGAGAAGGAGGTCTAGCACGGTATCCAGGGCTTCACCTGGAGTAGTGCGTAGTCCGTCAGTTGCGCATAGCTCTGACATGCGATAGACTCTACAAAGTTTGTTGAAACAAGTTTTTTTTGTCTAGTGCTGGCTACTATACCACCACTCCATAAAGCATGGTTGGTCGTTTGATGGCGGTATATAGCCACCGAATTAATTACACTGTCATTCCCCATTTTAGTTAGAGGATTTTTCTACAGGTATAGAGGGCTACTGTGGCCTTCTTTACGCTATACTCTATGCTAATTTTTCAATCGAGCTTTCTGTCGAGGATCAGGCCAAGATACTTCGCATTGTTGCTTAGGGCTAGCGCTTCCCCACAGAGTTTTGGGGAAGTCAGTGTCGGAATTTTTTACTTTCTGGCGTAGAGCATCGTTCCGTTTTCGACGTGTTAACACCTAACTCGCACCCTTTATCTCCCACAGTAGTAGGGGAGAGACGAAGCCGCCTTGCTGTGTACCTCTGCGGACTAATGGTGGACCGGGAATCGTTAGTGCACCCGTGATGGCGGTCTGGAGGATGTTATTATAGGCGCTGTCTATGTCGAGGAAGGCTACCAGGGATTAATCCTTGGTCTGAAGCCAGGTGGCAGAGATATACCCGTCTTTTTGTACAACGTGGATCAGTTGGGCAAGGCTGATGCTATCTGGTCGCGCAGACTTGTAGTGCTTAAAGCTATTGATCGCCCAGGATATGTTCTCCTGGTTCAGGTTCAGGATAGCATTTGAGGCAACGGAAGAAGACGCGAAGTAGTTGGGAAGTGTGTGTTAAGGAGAAGATTTAGCAACTTATTGCTTGACGTTGTCCAAGACAGGTCGGCGTTCTTCAGGTAGCCCAGGGTTGGTGTTGTCTTTGAGAGAACTTCTGAGTTATTTTCGATTTCGGTACAGAATTTACGCCATGAGGCCGTTTGGTTTTCCTAAGTTCTAAGTAGGTGAACGTTATGAGTTACTGCTGCGACCGCAGCTCTACATTTATACCCGATACATAGTGTGGCTACATTGAGCGACAAAGATTGCGTGCCGGAGCGACAGAAAACGTGTCTGAACGTGTCGTCGGGCGCTGCGTAGCCACTGCAAATTGATTTGTTCCTTTTGGCTATACAAATTATACGATCTGATCCAAATTCTGCAATCTGTTAGATGTAGTCATTATCTATGATTTTCGTTGCCCTAGCACTTATAGTCTTTGGGCACTAGGCGCTCATAAGGACGGACAGACGGAGAGACGGATATGGCTCAATCGACTCGACTACTTATTAATGCTCATCAGGAATAAACATATAGACTTTATCGGGTCGGAAACGTTTCCTTCTGGACGTTACACACATCCATTTTCACCACAAATCTAAAATAGCCCTATGCTCATTTTGAGTATAGGGTATAAAAACATGTTACCACTATCCTTGGTATCAATGGCGCCTTCACTGATTCGACTTTTTTTTTCACAGATTTTTTTTTCGATAGTGGTAAAAAATCCACTATTGAAGGATTATATGTATATTATATATGTATGTGGCCGTCAGCCATCGGGTGCTACAGGGGGACAAACAGATGACGGGTCGGCTCGCACAACTATAAACTCGGAACTGAGGCGCAGCGGCTCCGGTTAGTAATAGCCGGTGAGGCCTGCGTCCCACACCACCCAGAACACAGAGGGTTGCGAGCGAACCGTCACCCGCCGTAACTGTACACACCGGTGGAAGTGCGACTACACTCTCCCCTTGAGGTCGGCTGGAAACAGGTCCTGGCACGGTCATGTCTCTGCCAGGATGCTGGCGAATGGTAGTCGGGCGGAGAGAAGAAAACTCTCAGTGAAATTACCCCAATCCAAGGTGACACTGTTATATGCCGAGGGATGCATGGCCGGGGGGGTGCCCGGTCACTAATATGCGCACTCTGGATACCTGCCGACCTCCAGTTTAAATTAGGCTTCCCGGGGCAAGCGGGCTATGCCTCGGCTGACCAACCCCTACCCGCCTACTCGTGGGATCAAAAAATGCCAAATATATCAAAAATACATAATAAAAACACCGCAAAGGAGCTCGGTACTCCTCTTAAAGTACCGGAGGGACAAGCCAATCCCTCTGTACCAGCGCCTGGGAAACCAGGTCCAAAGAAGACGGGGAAGGAGACTGAGTCGGTCCACCGTCTTCAGGCAGCGGCCGCAGCGAGGGGGGGCCCGAAAAGCCAATCGGGTCCTTCCAAGTCGAGTCCAAGGGCGAATCGGAGACCGGGGTGGCTGCCAAGCAGAGCGTAATCGCGGCTGGTAAGCGCACCGGGACCGAAGAACCCATGGGAGCCCCGGCGGGCAGCGTCTCTGCACCACGGGGAGGAAAGCCGTCGTACCAGGACAGGAGACGAGCGGCTTTCATCCTGTCCAACGAAGACCCGAACTTCAAGGCGTCAGTACTTCCATTGTTCCAGCCAGCCAAAGCCGGAAAGGGCGCCGCCAAGGCCCCCAACAAGCGGCAACGCTCAGCGGAGGACCCCGCAAATCAGCCAGGCCAAGCCCAGCAAGCCAAGCGGGTGAAGACCCACCTCACGAACCGGTCGTTCGCTGAGGTGGCGAGGGGCAAGATCCTGATCGGTGTCCTGGACAGGGGCGCCGAGGATGGCCATGTCCCTCGCGATAAGTGGTACCTGGTGGAGAACGAGCTCCAGGACCGGTTCCTACAGGAACTGGAGGAGAAGGGCGGACCACCGCCAAAATGTGAGGACGCAGGGTGGCATCAAGGCAAGGTGAAAGCCATCGCCTGCCAAAACGCTCTGCGGCCCTCTACATGAAGGCTCTGAAAGAGGTCTACCCAGGGGCGAAACTGGAGGCTGGAGGCTGGATGGGAGGATGTTCCCAGCCGCCCGAGAGCCAGAGCATGGGTATCGGCAAAACCTGCAGAGCCTGAGAAAATCCTCAGGCTACTGCAGGTCTGCAACCCGCACCTTACCACAGCCGATTGGAAGGTGGCCAAGGTAGAGGACATCCAGGGGCAGAGGCGCCAGATTATCCTCGTCCTAAATGAGGAGTCGCTAGAGCCCCTCGCCAAAACGGACGGTGTGGTCGACTACTGGTACAAAAAGGTCACCATTACCACCTATAAGTCGGATCGCAAGGGCAGGCAAGCGGAGGTTAAGCCAGACCCGGAGCTGCCGAAGATCCCGAAAGAGGGGGCCTCGTGCGAGGAAGACAATCCGGCGTCGGATGCGGCGTCCATGATGTCGGACGACATCCTGGACGACTACGCGTTCGACGAGAGCGACCTAGCCAGAGGTCTCAGCCACATCGTTGTCGGGGAGGAGCTGGATTCCCCCGACAGCGATCTAGAAGCAACAATGGTGGAGGTGAGCCTCAGGAATATCACTGACGATCCTGCAGATAAACCTCCACCATTGTAAGGCAGCATGCGCTGCTCTACTGCTCCACCTGGCCAAGGGTGGAGCCGACATAGTCCTCATTCAGGAGCCCTGGATCCTCGGAAACAGGGTCTCCGGTCTGAGGACTTCTGACTACAAGCTATACGTAGCTGAAACCGCAGGTAAAAGTCGTACCTGCATTCTTGCAAAAAGAGAGTTGCACTTATTTTTGCTCCCAAATTTCAGCAATGAAGACCACACCGCAGTGAGCCTCGAAGGCCAGGAGCGCTCACTGAGGATCTGCTCCGCATACATGGGGCATGATCAACCAGACCCCCCTCCACACGCGCCTCTTCGGGCTCTAATCGCAGAATGTTCGGCCAAAGACATCGGCCTAATTGTGGGGTGCGACGCCAATGCACATCACTGTCAGTGGGGAAGCAATGACACAAACGAAAGGGGTGAGTACCTTTTCAATTATTTACTGACCACTCAGATGATCTTATTAAGCCGGGGTAGTGATCCCACCTTTATTATTAAAAACCGCAAGGAGGTCCTGGACCTCACACTTGCCTCTCATGAGATTCAGAGTAACATTGTATGCTGGAGGGTCCTGGAAGATCACTCCTTCTCGGACCACAGGTACGTGGAAACTGTTTTCTCCTTCTCAGTACCGAAGCCAGTTCGTTTCCGGAACATCAGGCGGACAAACTGGACTCGATACTCTGATTACCTCTGTCGTGTTCTCCCCGAGCCCCCATCTCCACGGAGGCCACGACCCGTCTTCTTAAAATCTTTACCGACGCCTGCAATAAGGCGCTCGACAAAGCATGCCCCTCTGGCAAGAACAGAGGCCGGAGGAAACCTGAATGGTGGAATCCGAAACTGGATAAACTCCGGAAAGCCTCCCGGAGACTCTTCAATAAAGCTAAAGCTGAGAACGTTGAGCAAAACTGGGCCGAATACAAGGCCAGTCTGTCAATCTACAACAAAGAACTTAGAAAACGCCAAACGCGCCTCCTGGCGTAAGTTCTGCAGCGAAATCGAGAGTAACTCAGAAGCCTCGCGCTTGCGCAGAGTTCTCTCGAAGACAACACCCACCCTGGACTACTTGAAGAACACCGACCAGTCGTGGACTACGTCCAGCGATGAATCGCTAAATCTTCTCCTAAATACTCACTTCCCTGGCTGCGATGAAAACAGACGCAACTACTTCGCGCCTCCTGTCGTCTCAAATGCCCTCCTGAGCCTGCTAAGCTAGGAGAACATCTCCTGGGCAATCAGAAGTTTTAAACCTTACAAATCCGCGGGCCCAGACGGCATTTTCCCTGCCCAACTGATTCACGCGGGACACAAAGCCATTAACTGGCTCAAAATAATTTACGAGGGAATCTTCTCCCACGGGTGCATTCCTGACACCTGGCTTCAGACCAAAGTCGTATTCATACCCAAGGCAGGCAAGCCCTCGCACACTGCCCCAAAAGATTTCAGACCCATAAGTCTATCGTCTTTTCTTCTAAAGGCGATGGAGCGGCTCCTGGGGCTGCATCTAACGGCGTGCATTCCGTCCAGTCTGATCTCAGACTCCCAGCATGCCTATCGGAAGGGAAGATCCACCGAAACGGCCCTACACTCGATCACATCGATCATCGAAGCGTCCCTTAACTTTAAGGAGTACACCCTAGTAGCCTTCCTCGACATAGAAGGCGCCTTTAACAACATCCTTCCGACCGCCATCACGGGCGCACTGACGGATCTGGGCGTTGACTCCAGGACGGTGAGCCTGATCGATCAGATGCTACAATGCAGGACGGTTGAGGCATCACTGGGGACGTCAACGTGTACCAGATTTGTCAGCAGAGGCACACCGCAGGGCGGAGTCCTCTCGCCCCTCCTATGGAACGTGGCAGTGAACACACTGCTGCGGGAGATAGAGGGGGGTGGCTGCCGTGTGGTGGCGTACGCGGACGACGTTGCCATAGCATTCTCCGGAAAATTTCCGCAGACGTTGTGTGAGTGCATGACAAGTACTCTCACGAAAATGTCGAAATGGGCAGAAAAATGCGGGTTAGGCGTCAACACGTCTAAAACGGAACTGGTGCTTTTCACTAGGAAGTACAAAGTTCCGGCACTGATTCCCCCAAGACTATGTGGGGAAACGCTAGTCTTCAGCAACAACGCCAAGTATCTTGGCCTAATCCTCGATAGAAAGCTCGATTGGAAATTGAGCATAGAGGATAGAGTAAAGAAGGCCACAGTGGCCCTCTATACTTGCAGGAAAGCCATCGGACTAAAATGGGGAATGACCCCCTATATAGTTCGGTGGCTCTACACCGCCATCATACGACCAATCATGCTCTATGGAGTGGTGGTATGGTGGCCAGCCTTGGACAAAAGGACAGGCCTCAATAAACTCAGCAGAGTTCAACGCATGGCAGAGCTATGCATAACTGGCGGGCTACGCACTACTCCAGGGGAAGCCCTGGATACTGTGCTGGACCTCCTCCCTGTTGATCTAATGGGAAAGAAGGTGGCAACACTTTCCGCCCTCCGAATGAGAGAAGCCAGACTGTGGAAAGCATCCGCGGTTGGGCACTCGGGAATCCTGATGAGACTCCCGCAATTACCAGAGAGCACAGATTACTGTATTCCTAGTGATCACCTCTCGACGCCCTTCCAGGTATCAATCTCACCTAGCGAGGACTGGGAGATGGGCGAACCAGGACCTGCAAAGGCGGTTCCCTTCTACACTGATGGCTTAAAGCTAGACGGCCGCGTGGGAGGCGGAGTCTACTGCAGCGGGCTGAAAATCAGTCATTGCTTCAGGCTCCCGGACCACTGTAATGTGTTCCAAGCGGAGATTGCAGCCATCAAGGAGGCCATTTTTATCGTCTCCAAACTACGTCTAGACACGCACTTAGTGTGCGTTTTTTCGGACAGCCAAGCGGCTATTAAAGCTCTAGGCTCAATATCGTCGAACTCAGCGACAGTAAATGACTGCCGCAGGTTTCTGCGCGAGATCGCAGAGCAGTTAGATCTCTTCCTTATATGGGTCCCCGGCCACAGGGACATCGAGGGGAACGACACCGCCGACGAGCTAGCCAGGCAGGGTACTACGATCCCTCTCCTATCGGAGAGGGAGCAGGTAGCGATGCCCTTGGCTACGTGCAGGCTCCTAATGCACGAATTGTTCGAGCAAAATGCCAATAGGAGATGGCAGCAAACCGTCTCCTGTAAAGTTTCAAGCGCTCAGCAGAGCTGTATAGACTCAGCAGAGCACAGTGCTCTGCAGTTACTCGAGCCATTACGGGACACTGGCAGATCGGCACTCATGCCTCTAGACTGTCAATCCCTCATAACGGCTTCTGCAGGAGTTGTCGCGACGAGGAGGAGGAGGAATCGGTCCCCCACTTCTTCTGCCACTGCCCAGCCCTTGGAAATCGTCGTCTTCGTATTCTCGGGGCCGCTTTTCTCACGGACATTTCGGACCTGTCCGAAATCAAACCAGGGACCTTGTCCAAATACATCCAAGCCACCGGATGGGACTGCCCTTAATCCTGCAGTACTCTGCTCTCACGGTTCAGGCAACGAGAAGGGGCACATGCCCAAGCGGCAACACAACGGACCTTCTATAGGTCCAAGTGAGCTCGGGGGCGGGAGGCTCACATCCCCCCCTCCCGGCTACTTCCTTAACCTAACCTATCCTATATGTATGTATGTACATATATTATATTTATGTATATAAAGATCCTCCTAAACAAACGTAAAGCGCCTGTCTCTTGGCAGTTGAGAAAGATTTCAATTTTGAAAGAACTTGTACAAGTACAATTCGATGACGCTACTGTTCAGCCGTCTTTTGGTTTCTGTGACATAACATTTTATTCCGATAGAGTGTGGTTACCTGCATAACATATCCTGCATATTAAGAAACATAACATTTTTAAATTAGAAGAATCTTTGATTTCCGACAAATAAAAGCCGGATAATTTTGTAATTCTCATTTTTGCAGGAAAAAATATAAAAAAATTGTTATTGTTTTTTATTTAAGTTTCTCCTAAACATAATAATACATATTTAATTTTATTTTCATTACTTGTATTACTGTTTACGGTTAAGGTTAAGTAAGGTTTTTAGATGTTGAATTGGCTTAGTTTTGAATTTTAGTGTGTCAGCGGTGGTTTTTTAACTATTCGGTAGTTGGTTCCATAGGCGAATAGGGTAAATGAAAAAGCGTCTTTTGGAGCTGTTTAAGACAATATTATTTCAAACAATCTTATTTGTTTACCGTTATGCAGTCAACCTTCAAATGTCAGATAAATAGAGTAATAGAGAGTGTTAAGGCAAATCAGTTGCCTGCCTATATATATTTATACATCTATAATTATACCTAAGAGACATGTATGAAATCACGCTCTTGTATTGTAATGTCGTGCGCTCTTATACCATGTTGCTAACGGAGCCTATGCAACCAGCAGCCGCTCATGAAGAGGGCGCCGCTTTAGAATAAACTCACTTATAATTGAAGTGCACAAGTTTTGATCTGTCGGTCTGTCTGATTCCAGTGTCTAATTAAACCCTTAGAAATCGTTCCTAACGGCAGGCTATTTAGCACATCCATTTTTGGCGCCCCCGGGTGGACACTGATTTTCTGGATTGGACAGAAGTTGTACTGGATTAATCTTGGCGCTTCGTTGGATATCCCCATTGGATATCATCCCTCGCTCGTTGCTGTTGCTGTTCCTGCAGCTGTCATTGGTGGCCCGCTGGACTTCAAACTTCGCTACTCTTGAGAGCTGCTTGTGGGTATTCCTGGTTGGTATGAACTTGTGGGAGGGAATGCATCGGTGTTCAAACAACCCTCAACAAGTGCCACAGGTAAATCAAAGTGCCCAATTATTTCATCAAAAGTATATAAATACTTTCCAATTACAAGTAGAAATTGAGGATGTCAACCCAGATTTAGCTTATCGAGCCGAGCTTGAGGATTTATGTACTGAGGCTAAATCCACGCTCAAGTGCATGTCTGCTAAATTTGAGCAACGGACAGCAAATGAGTCGGTATTAAATACGACAATTGCTACAAATAGACATTTGCCGCCAGTAAAATTGCCCAAATTCAGTGGCGATTATACCGAGTATAACAATTTTATCGGCCTATTTAGTAGCATAGTGGATAGCGATCCCACATTAAGCAATGTGTAGAAATTTAATCATTTATTGACTTGCTTAGAGAAAGAAGCGCTAGGAGTAGTAAAGGCTTATCCAGTGACCGAACAAAACTATCCGAAGGCCCTTAGTGCCTTAATGAAGGTATACGATAATGATTGTTTAATATTCTTAAATAGTATAGCCCGTCTGTTCGAGTTGCAAAGCATGCAAGGTCCGTCTGCATCTGGGCTGAGATCCCTTCTTGACACAGCTTCCGCTATTTACGAGCCGCTATTGTCTGTAGGAGATTATAAACAAATTTCGGATGCTTTTCTGATACACATTGTCATGTCCAAGGTAGATCAGAAAACCCGCTTTCGATGGGAAGAGAATATGGCCTATCAATCCGTTTCATATTGGACAGACTGTGTATTTTCACTTAACCAACCTACCAACATTTATCTGCAGAAGAGACGAATTCAGGGCAATCTAGAGGAAAAAAGACAATTCAGGATTCACAGAGCAAGTAATCACAGAGCAAGCAATCTGGAAAGACTTCGTTGACTGTGGCTCAAGCCAAACTTCTCAAGATATGAAATGTTCATTTTGCAAGGCAACTGATCATTTCATCACTTCTCGCTCGGCTTTCGCTGCGGCTTCAGTCGCAACCCGCTTCCAATTTGCAAAGGGAGTTCCGCTATGCATTAATTGCCTACGCAAAGGACACATTGTGTCGAAGTGCAAATCGTCACATTTCAGAGCCTGTTCCAAACCGCATCATACTTTGTTACATCGTTACACAACTGACTCATCTACAAGTCAAGCTGCATTGGACAATCCGCCTGCAAGAATTCTAAACGCACGTCCACTAGTTTCGAATCATGCAATGGCACGCGATAATGACCAAGTAATTTTAGGCACAGCAGTTATCGACATTAAAGGCAGCTCAAGCCAGCGTCAGCCAGCCAGAGTATTGTTGGACTCTGGTTCTCAAGTGAACTTTATCACCGATGAATTGGCAAAAAGTCTGCAGTTAAAGAGAACTGGAAAGCATATTAGTTTGTTAGGTATTGGAAAATCCAGCTTATCGGCACACCAAGTTGTGCAAACCACAATCTGCTCTCGCATACACCCATTCGAAATACTGGCAGATTTCGTGATTTTTATACCCGATACTCAAAATGAGTATTGGGGTATATTAGATTTGTGGTAAAAGTGGATGTGTGTAACGTCCAGAAGGAATCGTTTCCGACCCTATAAAGTATATATATTCTTGATCAGCATCAATAGCCGAGTCGATTGAGCCCTGTCTGTCTGTCCGTCCGTCCGTCTGTCCGTCTGTCCGTCCCCTTCAGCGCCTAATGCTCAAAGACTATAAGAGCTAGAGCAACGATGTTTTGGATCCAGACTTCTGTGATATGTCACTGCTCCAAAAATATTTCAAAACTTTGCCCCGCCCACTTCCGCCCCCACAAAGGGCGAAAATCTGTGGCATCCACAATTTCGACGATACGAGAAAACTAAAAACGCAGAATCGTAGAAGATGACTATATCTTCTAGAGTGCAAAATCTGAACCAGATCGTATAATTATTACAGCCAGAATCACGAAAACAATTTCACTCTTTCTCGCTCTGTCTCACTCTAACACACAGGTTTCATGGTCGGTTTTGCCAATTGCAAAATATGAGTTCAAGGATCTCAGAACCTATAAAAGCCAGAGCAACCAAATTTGGTATCCACACTCCTGTGATATCGGACCTTGACCGTTTCATGTCCAAATTTCGCCACACCCCCTTCCGCCCCCGCAAAGGACGAAAATCTGAGGCAACCACAAATCTCAGAGACTATTAAGGCTAGAGTAACCAAATTTGGTACACACACTCCTTTAAGATGTCACTATAAAACGTATATCTCAGAATTTCCCGACGCCCGACGTCACGCTCAGACTGATTTTCTGTCTCTCTCGCACGCACTCTTTGTCGTGTCGTTAAATATTAGCGGCGTCTGCCGGAGGAGAGCCATACTGACTTAGTATCGGGTATAACCGTAGAGTTGCGGTGTCCGCAGCAACTCACAACGTTCCCCCTCGTTTTAAAATCGATTTCCTCGTACCATCCAGAAAAGGCGGTTCCGCCTGATCCAGTCTTTTACAAGCCACAAAAAGTTGATCTGCTTTTAGGTGCAGACGCCTTTTGTGATATCGTAAGTATTGGTCAAGTAAAACAGGGCAGAGAGGCACTAACCTTAAAAAACACTGTTTTGGTGGTGTCTGGCCGTTGCAAGTCCAAAGGCCCTCAAGCCATATCAACTTGCTCTATGGCACAGTTCAAGCAGCCTGCCCGCTCGACAGCTTGGTCAAACGTTTCTGGGAGTTGGAAAATGTTCCAAATGCATAGAAGGACTGTATACCCCCGAAGAAACTATGTGTGAAAAATCCTTTATCGACACTATCACACGTCTACCCTCCGGTCGATTGAAAGTTTCTTTGCCATTTAAGTCTAGCCCGACATCTCTCGGTTCGCCGTTTGAGACAGCCAGAAGACGATTTTTGTCTTTAGAAAGGCGATTATGCCAAAAACCTGCCATAAAATCGATGTTTATGGACTTTATGGAGGAATACCTGTCGTTAGGCCATATGACTGCAATGGTAAACTCAATCCCGGCAGAGCCGCATTGTTTCATCCCGTATCAATGCGTGGAACGACCACAAAGTACATCCACTAAGCTTAGAGTAGTGTTCGATGCGTCGTGCAAAACAACGAGTCAAGTCTCGCTCAATGATTTACTCATGGTTGGAGAAACCATCCAGCCGTGCCTATACGCAACGTTGTTAAGATTTCGGCGTCGCAAATTTGCCCTTACAGCAGACATTACAAAAATGTACCGTCAAGTCGAACTTGATGAGGCGCATCGCAAATTCCAATTAATTATTTGGAGACGTGCAAGTTCGGATCCCTTGCAAGTGTTTCGTCTCAATGCGGTAACTTATGGCACGGCCAGCGCACCATTTCTTGCTGTCAGGTGCTTGAAGTATCTAAGCGAAACTCATTTAAATTCGCATACACTTGGCTCAAAGTCTCTTGCTTCAGATTTCTATGTTGACGATCTTCTTACAGGCGCAGACACGAAATCCGAACTACTGATATTGCGTCAACAGCTAGTTGAAATCCTAGAGCCAGCCGGGTTTGTGCTGACGAAGTGGACTGCTAATTGTCAACTAGGTGACAGTCAGAAAGAGAATCTGGTTATTTCGAGTGGAGATCAGCAAGATTGCAAAACTCTTGGACTGATTTGGAACCCACAGGCAGACATTTTCAAGTACTGTCTGAAACCAATAGTCTCGTCCGAAACCACAACCAAGAGAGTAATGTTATCCGTCATAGCCAGTCTTTTCGATCCCTGGGGTCTGCTATGTCCGGTGATTACTAATGCAAAAATCTTCTTACAGGAAATTTGGCTTTTGAGCCTTGGTTGGGACGATCCCATTCTCTTAAAATTGCAACAAAGATGGGAGTCGATGGTTTCGGACATGCAAAGGTTGCATGAAGTCACCATTCCACGTTTTGTAGGAGCAAGCAAAAGCACTCGATGTCAAATACATGGGTTTGCAGATGCGTCCACGCGAGCATACGGCTGCTGCATCTCCGTTCGTGTGTAACATTCAAATGGAGTGTCCGTTAACTTATTAACGGCAAAGTCAAGGGTGGCACCCTTAAAGATAAAAACAATCCCAAGATGAGAGCTATGTGCCGCTCATCTGTTGGCAAAGTTGTGGGAGGAAGTTCGATCTATTATTGATTGCCCCGTAGAGGAGGTTATATTGTGGTCAGATTCGGAAGTGGTTCTACATTGGCTGCAAACTCATCCCTCCCAGTTAACAACATTTGTATCAAATCGAGTTGCAGAGATACAGGAAATTACTTCGACTACCTCATGGAGACATGTACCCAGCAAAGAAAATCCTGCAGATCCAGTATCTCGGGGATCATCAGTAGCAGACTTAGATTCACTATTTTGGCTTAACGGCCCGTCATTCCTGCAACAAAATGCCATGGATTGGCCTCAAAATCTTTATTTACGTTTGGCAGAAGCGGACGCGTCAGTAGAGAAGAAGAAGGTAGCCACTTCGCTTGTCGCGGCCGATGGCGAACACAATCCCATCCTCACCCTAATAGAAAACTCATCATCATATATGAAAGTGGTAGTGCACAATTGCATATATCCGCCGGTTCATAAATAAAAGGAAAGGCGTAACTTGGAGTAGTACTTTTCCGTCATCAGAAGAGCTCGGCGCAGCGTTTCTAGCAGCAGTTGAAGCTGTTCAAAGAGACGCATTCCCGCAGGAGATTGACAAAATAAAAAAGTCATTAAAGTTGCAGGCATCACTTCAAAAACTAACTGCCTTCATTTCGGAAGAACAAGTGGGCTCATGATCGTTTTCGTTGGTTCGAGTAGGTGGTCGCCTATTAAACGCTCCTCTAGCCCATAATGCAAAATTTCCACTGTTAATGCCAACAAATTGTAGATTTGTTACCCTCTATCTTAGCTATTTGAATCGAGCCAATTGTCACGCTGGACCCCGTGCACCAGTGGGATTCCTAAGACAGTCCATGTGGCTGATAAATGTACGAAGAGAGTGCAGTTCCATTGTCCGGAAATGCGTACACTGTTTCCACTACAAGCCGAAGCTTCTCTCACAAATCATGGGATATCCGCTTCCCGCTGATCGATTGCGTTCGAATCGACCCTTCGAGATTAGCGGAGTTGATTTGCTTGGACCGGTTCGTGTATCGCTTGGGATTCGTGGCTAGCAGCCTCTTAAGATGTACATAGCAGTGTTTGTCTGCTTTGCATCTAAGGCCGTACACCTAGATATTGTAAAAGACCTGACCTCTAATACATTTATTTTGTGCTTATCCAGGTTTGTTGGACGTCGTGGGCCTCTTGTCAAACTCTATTGCGACAACGCCACGAATTTTTTTGGTGCAGCTCGCATGCTCAAGGAGCGCATGGATGCAGTCAATGCCAAGGACGAAGCCCTCAAGGCGTATGCTGCGGCTCACAGTTTTTCGGTGGAATTCATTGTCCCGCGAGCCCCGCACATTGGAGGCCTGTGGGAATTGGCGGTGAAGTCCGCCAAGAATCTGCTGCTCAGGGCTATGGGCAGCGCAGTGCTCAAGGAGGACGAGCTGCATACGGTTCTCGTGGACGTCGAGGCCGTGCTCAAATCCAGACCACTGGTGGTCGACAATGGTCGCCAACTTGGAGCCAGGCAGAGTGGTGGCAATTCAGGAGGACAACGTGCCCCCTCAAATGTGGCTCACCGCAATAGTGGAGGAAGATATCCCAGGAGCGGACGGGAAGGTTCGCGTGGCCTTGATTAGGACTAAGGCCGGGGTCTACAAGCGATCGATCCATCGCTTGGCGCCTATTCCAGTGGATTGAAGCCTATAGGCTGTCAACGCGGCCGATGTTAAGGCAGATCAGTTGCCTGCCTATATATATATAGTGACATATCCATAACTCCCCACATCCCATACACTCAAGAATCAATAACTGTTTCTTCCCATACTCCAAGCTAGGGCCCCCATAATATAAACAATGGACCCCATTGTTTCATCAACATTAGAATCACGCCACTCTCGAGAAATCGATTCTTTAGAATCACGCCACTCATGAGGACCAATCAAAGCTAGACATAAAACCAAGGAGTATCACATTCCTAGCTCCGTCATGTAATGCAACACCGATCGCCAGCAGTGGATGCCTTTCATCAAAGCCGACGCATCCCCAAATATCGATCCAGGCACGTACGCCACCGACACGTAGATGCAGCCGAGGAAAGCAACGCCCGAAGCCAGAGTCGGGAGTTCCAAGAGATGGGCTCATGGAAACTAGCCAGCAGCAGAGAGATCAGTTCCGTTTGAGACAAGCAGACCCAAAGTCAAGTCGGGGAATTCATTTAAATCTTGTGACATAAAGATATTTAAGTTTGTAAAATAAAAGTCTTTTTTTAAAAACTTAAAATAGAGTTGCGGATATTTAACTGGCGTAAGATTTCGTTTAAAATTAACACCTATATTTTGGTAATGGTCAGCTTGTGTAATTTCTAATTACTGTGATCACGTAATCCCGGAATCGTTAATAAAATTGTGAAATCCGCCAAAGAACCTATGTGTTACGAGCACATACGATTTGCAAAACTAAAATTAAGTGAACTGAAGTAAGCGGAGATAGTGATCCACCTAGAACAGTGAAACACTAAATACAAAATCAAAAAACTTACAAGTGAACCAAAATAAAGTTAAAAACTACTGAAAACAAAACAAAACCCAATCAACACCAACAACATGGCGTTACCACCACTATCATTGAGCGAAATCCACTTGAACCAGGAACTGCTGTCGATCCGACAAATACCTGCCTGACGGATCAACGGCGCTGATCAACGAGTTCAAAAATCACACACCATATGAAGAACTCTTACGACAACTATACACCACCAGATTCAACGGCAGAAAACTTAGAAAACATACCAGAAAATAATGTCATTTATAAAAACGCTTTGAACAACACAATTAAAGATGTCATTACTCGAAAACTTCCTGACAGAATGTTCATGACCTTAGCAAGAAAAGATATTACCACAATGTCTAATCTTAAGAAGGCAGCACAAGAAGAAGGATTGTACGAAGCTAGTACAACAGATTCAGGTACAAATAAAGATCAATCGAAATTGTCTCAATCAAATCGAAAGAATGTTGGAAACTATTATCCAAATTATAATACTACTAACTATCACAATCAAACTCAGAGTTCATCTGGAACAGGTCAGACTAATCAAACAAATCAAAATTCCCAAAATCCTGGATTATACAATGAGTTCAAAAATTCCTTGAATCAAGGTAGGGCTCAGAATCCATTCAATCAGCAAATATCTCAAAACCAAGCTAGTGGGAGTGGACCCAACCAACCTACTAAAAGAGGGAGGGAGAACCAGAGTGGCCAAACGAAGATGGACGTAAATTTTCATCAAGCCGCCTCGGAAGAAACCGAGGAAGACCCTATACAAACATTACCATTAATAAAAGAATATTAAGGTGTATCGCTGACTCGGGATCATCGATCAACATCATGAAAGAAAATTATACAGATTCCGAGATAAAAGACGATAACCTTACGGTCCATACCATCAATGGACCTGTCCGTTTAACTAAGAGTATAATGAGGAATGCGAACAAAACATGTCCGTCCGAACAAAAGTTCTACATACATAACTTTTCCGAAAATTATGATATTTTATTAGGAAGAGAATACTTGATGGCAAGTAAAGCCGTCATCGATTACAGAAATGACACTGTAACACTAGGAGCTAGGTCGTACCCAATAATTCAGAGTGGAGAAGCTATTGAAGCCGGCAAGACCGCACAGAAGTGCACTGATCCCTCTACAAAGGGAGATCAATACTTCGCTTCCGCTCTAGACAGTGAATTAAGGGAATGTAATCAATTAAGATTGGAACACTTAAACGACGAAGAGAGGGAAGAGTTAAAGAAGGTCTTATATGAGTTTAAGGATGTGCAGTACAGAGAAGGTGACAATTTGACTTTCACAAGTACAATCAAGCACGAGATCAAAACTCAACATGAAGACCCGGTCTACAGACGACCATACAAATATGCCCAGATACATGATCAGGAGGTAAACCAGCAAATCAAAGATATGATCAGGCAGGGAATAATTCGAAAGTCGAATTCTCCTTACTGCTCGCCCATATCTATGATTCCGAAGAAGATAGATGCTTCAGGAAAGCAAAAATATCGAATGGTAGTATACTATAGAAGTCTAAATGAAATAACAGTTAAGGACAAATTCCCAACTCCACGAATGGATGAAATCCTAGACAAACTAGGTAAATGTCAGTATTTTACGACAATCGATTTAGCAAAAGGTTTCCATCAAATACCCATGGAACCCAGCTCAATCCCTCCACTAAGCATGGACATTACGAGTTCACTCGTATGCCCTTTGGGCTAACCACTGCCCCAGCTACCTTCCAAAGATGTATGAACAATCTGCTAGAAGAGTTAATCTTCAAAGATTGCTTTGTATACTTAGATGACATCATTGTATTTTCCACTTCATTGGAAGAACACTTGTTGTCACTAAGGAGAGTATTTGGAAAGTTGAGAGACGCCAACTTGAAGCTACAAATGGATAAATGTGAATTCATGAAAAAGGAAACTGAATTCCTAGGTCATGTAGTCACGACTGAAGGAATAGTACCAAATCCAGGCAAAATCTCTGCCATTGTCAAATTTCCAATACCAGAAACGACTAAACAAATAAAGTCATTCTTAGGTCTGTGCGGGTTCTACAGGAAATTCATTCCTAATTTTGCAAACATAGCAAAACCCATGACACTCAAACTAAAGAAAGGAGCTGTCATAGACCCCATGGAAGAAAAGTACGTCGAGGCATTTGAGAGACTAAAAGTACTCATCACCTCAGACCCTATCCTTGCGTTCCCAGACTTTGACAAAATGTTCACGGTAACAACCGACGCTAGTAACATAGCATTGGGAGCGGTTTTGTCACAAGAACACAAACCGATCTGCTACGCTAGCAGAACCCTAAATGAACATGAAATAAACTATTCAGCCATCGAAAAGGAATTATTAGCGATCGTATGGGCAACCAAGTATTTCCGTTCATACCTGTTCGGTAGAACATTCGAGATACAAAGCGATCATAAACCCTTGATTTGGTTGAACAACCTCAAGGAGCCAAATATGAACTTACAAAGGTGGAAAATAAAACTGAATGAGTTTGATTTTAAAATGAAATATCTACCAGGCAAAGAAAATCATGTAGCTGATGCCTTATCAAGGGTAAAGATTAATGAAAATCTCCTTGGAGAAGCTTCCAATAGCGTTGGTGCAACTGTACATAGCGCACAGGAAGACAATCTAAATCACATTGCTATCACGGAAAGACCAATTAACTATTACAATCGGCAAATTGAGCTAATAAAAGGCAATGAAGATAAGTAGAAACAATTCGTTATTTTCACAAGCTAATCATCAAGATCACGTATAAGGAAATGACTAACACCTTAGCGAAGGATATACATAATAAAGGAATATCTATGCACCAAAAAGAGCGCATTATATTTCCATAACGAAATAGATTTTCCTCCATTCCAAAAAGCCTATTTAGAAATCATTAATTCTAACAATATAACCAAAGCTATTAAATCAAGCACGAAACTCCTAGATATTCAGAATTACGCTGAATTTAAAGAAACCATATTTAAGAATCATAAAGGCTTACTCCATCCAGGGATAGAGAAAACCGTCAATTGGTTTAGGGGAAAATACTATTACCCGGATTATCAAAAACTAATCCAAAACATCATAAACGAATGTCCTACTTGTAATATTGCCAAAACAGAGCATAGAAATACAAAGTTGGCATTCGAAACTACACCGGAAATACTGAACATCAGAGAGAAATACGTCATGGATTTCTATATGGTTGGTAACCAACAGTTCCTATCATGTATTGACGTATACTCGAAGTTTGCCACTCTTGTAGAAGTAAAAAGTCGTGACTGGTTAGAAGCAAAACGTCAAAATAGAGATCACTTCCAGCAAAAATGGAATATCTGACGTAGAAAGATTTCATAAAACAGTAAATGAAAAATTAAGAATAATATCTAGCGAGGATAACCCAGAAGATAGATTCACGAAGTTTTAATTAATTCTTTATACTTATAATCATAAAACCAAACATAATACCACAAATAGGACACCAGCTGATATATTCATTTATGCAGGCTCACCTGATTATGACACCCAACTAAATAAAGTGAATAAAATCACTCAATTAAATAAAAACCGCATAGAGTATGAAGTAGATGCCCGCTATAAACTATCACCTCTAGTTAAGTTTAAGGTAACAAATCCTTTCAAAAGGACGGGCGAAATTAGACAGGTAGACGAAAAACATTATGAAGAAAAGAATAGGGGTAGGAAAATAACTTATTATAAATCAAAATTCAAGAAAAAGAAGAAATCTAATACAAGCAAATATAATAATTCCAGAGAAACCGAGGAAGTTAATGGAATCGGCGAACTTCAACACAATTAAAATCCTCATCTTCCTCATAATTACCATCGTAATGGCACAGGGCCAAAACATAGAAATAAATCTATAAAATCCCAAAACGGATATATGATCTTCAAAACTGGATCGATTAACATACCTATCAATTACGAATACCATTATCTAACTGTTAATGTAACTAAAACCGAAGAACTATACCAAAATTTGTTAATGCAAGCCACTAAATTCCAGGACATAATCCAAATAAAATATCTAGTAGACAAATTGCAAAGAGAAATGAACGGGCTAAAAATAACCAAAAGAAATAAAAGAGGCCTAATCAATATAGTAGGAACAGCCTACAAATATCTGTTTGGAACACTAGATCAGGAAGATAAAGTCGATTTGGAACAAAAAATAGAAAATTTTGCCAGCCATAGCATTCAAATGAATGAACTAAATTTGGTAATAGATGCTGTTCGGAGCAGAACCCAGCCGATTAGCTGCTTGCCAAATAGCACCTAATTCTTGGCCCTCAGCCGCTTTTTTTTTTTTTGTTACTTATGTCTATGTCACTCATTTGTTTGTTAAAGCTTTGCGCTTGCTTGCCCTGCTAAACGCTCTCTGCCAGCTCGCTCTTCGCTATCTCCGCTTTGCGTCTGCCTACCGACGTCGGCCGAGCGAAGCTGCGCTTAGCGATCGGAGCGGCAATGTAAAGGGCAGGCAAGCCACACTTGCAATTTGGATGTCACGCATTAAAGAACATATCGTAATTTTATTTCTGCGCCGAGTTTTATTTAATTCGAAATAATTAGTCGGCCGATTGGGGATAAAAAACATTATCTCCACATAAAATTTGGTGACCCCGACGTGATCTCTGAGTTGCAGTGTCAATTAATAATCATTCGCGATCGACATTCGTTAGCCTTAACAAATTTTCGGCGGTTAAGCACAATTCGGTGCTAAAACATACTTACATACACCTACATACACGCATTGCTGGCTATTAATTTCTCTGTCGCGACAATTCGGTCAGTGCAGTGCAGCGAACTCACTAATACACACAAACGGAGTACAAAGCGGAATCGGACAGCTCGCACAGCCGCACAGGTAAAGGCATTAGCTGTAATCCCTTTGCTTTCGGTTCCCACGTTTATACGTATACAGGGTGTCTTTTTCGGTCGTGCTGAGTGACTCTTTTAAAACCTCAACATGGCAGCACCTGAGCCTACCAATGTCGTGAACGCAGCAATGCCGAGTGATGTAGATTTCTACAAGCACAAGGCCGAATCCATCGCGCGCCAACTAAAGGCCATGGATCGCTTTCTCACCAAGGAAGAGCTTGCCGAGTTAGATGAGGCAGAACTTCAAGCTCGCTTAGAGCAAATCGAGCGAATGAATGCGGATTTCGATGCCGCTCAAACGAGCCTTGAAAGGCTGGATTTCCTGCAGTTAGCCCATGATGCCCGGCTGGACTTTTCGAATGTTTATGTCAAGGTTAGGTCCAGGCTGCCGCGGGAGTTGATGGCTGCTCGCACGGTAAATGTTGCCAAATCAATGGCTCGACATACTCTCGAGGGGAATTCGTCGTTGTTCGCCTATAATAGTATAGGCCGTTCTCGAATGCCCGAGTTGCAGCTTCCGCGATTCGGTGGGAACTACATAGATTGGCCAGAATTCCACTCGATGTTCTCGACAATGGTGCACAAAGACCATCGTATACCAATCATCGAAAAATTCCAATATCTTCGTGGATGTCAAGATGGTGCTGCGCTGGATACGATTCGTTCCTTGGAGCTTTCTGAGGAGAAAGCTATCGGCTTGCGCGCTCTCAGCGACAAAATCAATTCGCACTTGCGTGCACTTCAGACCTTGGCGACCCCGCAGGAGATTTCCGATGGGTTGCTGATCTTCATCATAGGCACGAAATTGGACCACGTATAAGGAAATGACTAACACCTTAGCGAAGGATATAATAAAGGAATATCTATGCACCAAAAGGAGCGCATTATATTTCCATAACGAAATAGATTTTCCTCCATTCCAAAAAGCCTATTTAGAAATCATTAATTCTAACAATATAACCAAAGCTATTAAATCAAGCACGAAACTCCTAGATATTCAGAATTACGCTGAATTTAAAGAAACCATATTTAAGAATCATAAAGGCTTACTCCATCCAGGGATAGAGAAAACCGTCAATTGGTTTAGGGGAAAATACTATTACCCGGATTATCAAAAACTAATCCAAAACATCATAAACGAATGTCCACTTGTAATATTGCCAAAACAGAGCATAGAAATACGAAGTTGGCATTCGAAACTACACCGGAAATATTGAACATCAGAGAGAAATACGTCATGGATTTCTATATGGTTGGTAACCAACAGTTCCTATCATGTATTGACGTATACTCGAAGTTTGCCACTCTTGTAGAAGTAAAAAGTCGTGACTGGTTAGAAGCAAAAAGAGCCATCATGAAAGTTTTTAACGAGATGGGCAAACCAATTGAAATCAAAGCCGATAAAGATTCAGCTTTTATGTGCACAGCATTGCAAGCATGGCTGAATGCGGAAAACGTCAAAATAGAGATCACTTCCAGCAAAAATGGAATATCTGACGTAGAAAGATTTCATAAAACAGTAAATGAAAAATTAAGAATAATATCTAGCGAGGATAACCCAGAAGATAGATTCACGAAGTTTGAATTAATTCTTTATACTTATAATCATAAAACCAAACATAATACCACAAATAGGACACCAGCTGATATATTCATTTATGCAGGCTCACCTGATTATGACACCCAACTAAATAAAGTGAATAAAATCACTCAATTAAATAAAAACCGCATAGAGTATGAAGTAGATACCCGCTATAAACTATCACCTCTAGTTAAGTTTAAGGTAACAAATCCTTTCAAAAGGACGGGCGAAATTAGACAGGTAGACGAAAAACATTATGAAGAAAAGAATAGGCGTAGGAAAATAACTTATTATAAATCAAAATTCAAGAAAAAGAAGAAATCTAATACAAGCAAATATAATAATTCCAGAGAAACCGAGGAAGTTAATGGAATCGGCGAACTTCAACACAATTAAAATCCTCATCTTCCTCATAAATACCATCGTAATGGCACAGGGCCAAAACATAGAAATAAATCCTATAAAATCCCAAAACGGATATATGATATTCAAAACTGAATCGATTAACATACCTATCAATTACGAATACCATTATCTAACTGTTAATGTAACTAAAACCGAAGAACTATACCAAAATTTGTTAATGCAAGCCACTAAATTCCAGGACATAATCCAAATAAAATATCTAGTAGACAAATTGCAAAGAGAAATGAACGGGCTAAAAATAACCAAAAGAAATAAAAGAGGCCTAATCAATATAGTAGGAACAGCCTACAAATATCTGTTTGGAACACTAGATCAGGAAGATAAAGTCGATTTGGAACAAAAAATAGAAAATTTTGCCAGCCATAGCATTCAAATGAATGAGCTAAATTTGGTAATAGATGCTGTTCGGAGCAGAACCCAGCCGATTAGCTGCTTGCCAAATAGCACCTAATTCTTGGCCCTCAGCCGCTTATTTTGTTTGTTACTTATGTCTATGTCACTCATTTGTTTGTTAAAGCTTTGCGCTTGCTTGCCCTGCTAAACGCTCTCTGCCAGCTCGCTCTTCGCTATCTCCGCTTTGCGTCTGCCTACCGACGTCGGCCGAGCGAAGCTGCGCTTAGCGATCGGAGCGGCAATGTAAAGGGCAGGCAAGCCACACTTGCAATTTGGATGTCACGCATTAAAGAACATATCGTAATTTTATTTCTATTGGGGATAAAAAACATTATCTCCACATAAAATTTGGTGACCCCGACGTGATCTCTGAGTTGCAGTGTCAATTAATAATCATTCGCGATCGACATTCGTTAGCCTTAACAAATTTTCGGCGGTTAAGCACAATTCGGTGCTAAAACATACTTACATACACCTACATACACGCATTGCTGGCTATTAATTTCTCTGTCGCGACAATTCGGTCAGTGCAGTGCAGCGAACTCACTAATACACACAAACGGAGTACAAAGCGGAATCGGACAGCTCGCACAGCCGCACAGGTAAAGGCATTAGCTGTAATCCCTTTGCTTTCGGTTCCCACGTTTATACGTATACAGGGTGTCTTTTTCGGTCGTGCTGAGTGACTCTTTTAAAACCTCAACATGGCAGCACCTGAGCCTACCAATGTCGCGAACGCAGCAATGCCGAGTGATGTAGATTTCTACAAGCACAAGGCCGAGTCCACCGCGCGCCAACTAAAGGCCATGGATCGCTTTCTCACCAAGGAAGAGCTTGCCGAGTTAGATGAGGCAGAACTTCAAGCTCGCTTAGAGCAAATCGAGCGTATGAATGCGGATTTCGATGCCGCTCAAACGTGCCTTGAAAGGCTGGATTTCCTGCAGTTAGCCCATGATGCCCGGCTGGACTTTTCGAATGTTTATGTCAAGGTTAGGTCCAGGCTGCCGCGGGAGTTGATGGCTGCTCGCACGGTAAATGTTGCCAAATCAACGGCTCGACATACTCTCGAGGGGAATTCGTCGTTGTTCGCCTATAATAGTATAGGCCGTTCTCGAATGCCCGAGTTGCAGCTTCCGCGATTCGGTGGGAACTACATAGATTGGCCAGAATTCCACTCGATGTTCTCGACAATGGTGCACAAAGACCATCGTATACCAATCATCGAAAAATTCCATATCTTCGTGGATGTCAAGATGGTGCTGCGCTGGATACGATTCGTTCCTTGGAGCTTTCTGAGGAGAAAGCTATCGGCTTGCGCGCTCTCAGCGACAAAATCAATTCGCACTTGCGTGCACTTCAGACCTTGGCGACCCCGAAGGAGATTTCCGATGGGTTGCTGATCTTCATCATAGGCACGAAATTGGACCACGTATAAGGAAATGATTAACACCTTAGCGAAGGATATAATAAAGGAATATCTATGCACCAAAAGGAGCGCATTATATTTCCATAACGAAATCGATTTTCCTCCATTCCAAAAAGCCTATTTAGAAATCATTAATTCTAACAATATAACCAAAGCTATTAAATCAAGCACGAAACTCCTAGATATTCAGAATTACGCTGAATTTAAAGAAACCATATTTAAGAATCATAAAGGCTTACTCCATCCAGGGATAGAGAAAACCGTCAATTGGTTTAGGGGAAAATACTATTACCCGGATTATCAAAAACTAATCCAAAACATCATAAACGAATGTCCTACTTGTAATATTGCCAAAACAGAGCATAGAAATACGAAGTTGGCATTCGAAACTACACCGGAAATATTGAACATCAGAGAGAAATACGTCATGGATTTCTATATGGTTGGTAACCAACAGTTCCTATCATGTATTGACGTATACTCGAAGTTTGCCACTCTTGTAGAAGTAAAAAGTCGTGACTGGTTAGAAGCAAAAAGAGCCATCATGAAAGTTTTTAACGAGATGGGCAAACCAATTGAAATCAAAGCCGATAAAGATTCAGCTTTTATGTGCACAGCATTGCAAGCATGGCTGAATGCGGAAAACGTCAAAATAGAGATCACTTCCAGCAAAAATGGAATATCTGACGTAGAAAGATTTCATAAAACAGTAAATGAAAAATTAAGAATAATATCTAGCGAGGATAACCCAGAAGATAGATTCACGAAGTTTGAATTAATTCTTTATACTTATAATCATAAAACCAAACATAATACCACAAATAGGACACCAGCTGATATATTCATTTATGCAGGCTCACCTGATTATGACACCCAACTAAATAAAGTGAATAAAATCACTCAATTAAATAAAAACCGCATAGAGTATGAAGTAGATACCCGCTATAAACTATCACCTCTAGTTAAGTTTAAGGTAACAAATCTTTTCAAAAGGACGGGCGAAATTAGACAGGTAGACGAAAAACATTATGAAGAAAAGAATAGGGGTAGGAAAATAACTTATTATAAATCAAAATTCAAGAAAAAGAAGAAATCTAATACAAGCAAATATAATAATTCCAGAGAAACCGAGGAAGTTAATGGAATCGGCGAACTTCAACACAATTAAAATCCTCATCTTCCTCATAAATACCATCGTAATGGCACAGGGCCAAAACATAGAAATAAATCCTATAAAATCCCAAAACGGATATATGATATTCCAAACTGAATCGATTAACATACCTATCAATTACGAATACCATTATCTAACTGTTAATGTAACTAAAACCGAAGAACTATACCAAAATTTGTTAATGCAAGCCACTAAATTCCAGGACATAATCCAAATAAAATATCTAGTAGACAAATTGCAAAGAGAAATGGACGGGCTAAAAATAACCAAAAGAAATAAAAGAGGCCTAATCAATATAGTAGGAACAGCCTACAAATAACTCTTTGGAACACTAGATCAGGAAGATAAAGTCGATTTGGAACAAAAAATAGAAAATTTTGCCAGCCATAGCATTCAAATGAATGAGCTAAATTTGGTAATAGATGCTGTTCGGAGCAGAACCCAGCCGATTAGCTGCTTGCCAAATAGCACCTAATTCTTGGCCCTCAGCCGCTTATTTTGTTTGTTACTTATGTCTATGTCACTCATTTGTTTGTTAAAGCTTTGCGCTTGCTTGCCCTGCTAAACGCTCTCTGCCAGCTCGCTCTTCGCTATCTCCGCTTTGCGTCTGCCTACCGACGTCGGCCGAGCGAAGCTGCGCTTAGCGATCGGAGCGGCAATGTAAAGGGCAGGCAAGCCACACTTGCAATTTGGATGTCACGCATTAAAGAACATATCGTAATTTTATTTCTATTGGGGATAAAAAACCTTATCTCCACATAAAATTTGGTGACCACGACGTGATCTCTGAGTTGCAGTGTCAATTAATAATCATTCGCGATCGACATTCGTTAGCCTTAACAAATTTTCGGCGGTTAAGCACAATTCGGTGCTAAAACATACTTACATACACCTACATACACGCATTGCTGGCTATTAATTTCTCTGTCGCGACAATTCGGTCAGTGCAGTGCAGCGAACTCACTAATACACACAAACGGAGTACAAAGCGGAATCGGACAGCTCGCACAGCCGCACAGGTAAAGGCATTAGCTGTAATCCCTTTGCTTTCGGTTCCCACGTTTATACGTATACAGGGTGTCTTTTTCGGTCGTGCTGAGTGACTCTTTTAAAACCTCAACATGGCAGCACCTGAGCCTACCAATGTCGCGAACGCAGCAATGCCGAGTGATGTAGATTTCTACAAGCACAAGGCCGAGTCCATCGCGCGCCAACTAAAGGCCATGGATCGCTTTCTCACCAAGGAAGAGCTTGCCGAGTTAGATGAGGCAGAACTTCAAGCTCGCTTAGAGCAAATCGAGCGAATGAATGCGGATTTCGATGCCGCTCAAACGAGCCTTGAAAGGCTGGATTTCCTGCAGTTAGCCCATGATGCCCGGCTGGACTTTTCGAATGTTTATGTCAAGGTTAGGTCCAGGCTGCCGCGGGAGTTGATGGCTGCTCGCACGGTAAATGTTGCCAAATCAATGGCTCGACATACTCTCGAGGGGAATTCGTCGTTGTTCGCCTATAATAGTATAGGCCGTTCTCGAATGCCCGAGTTGCAGCTTCCGCGATTCGGTGGGAACTACATAGATTGGCCAGAATTCCACTCGATGTTCTCGACAATGGTGCACAAAGACCATCGTATACCAATCATCGAAAAATTCCAATATCTTCGTGGATGTCAAGATGGTGCTGCGCTGGATACGATTCGTTCCTTGGAGCTTTCTGAGGAGAAAGCTATCGGCTTGCGCGCTCTCAGCGACAAAATCAATTCGCACTTGCGTGCACTTCAGACCTTGGCGACCCCGCAGGAGATTTCCGATGGGTTGCTGATCTTCATCATAGGCACGAAATTGGACCACAAGACCAAGGAGAAATGGGAAGAGAACTTGCCGACGTCAGGATTGCCTCGGTGGTCAAGCATGGCCTCATTCTTAGAAGCAAGATGTCGGATGCTGGAAAATTTGGGATCGGCTATGGTAACAATTCCTAGCCAGCAGGTGGGAGAAAGTAAACCTGTCACCCTCATCACCTCCAGTAACAACCATCCTAACCCCACATGTAACCATTGCAATTCCTCCGAGCATTACATATCTAGATGTCAGGCATTCCTGAATCTCTCTGCGTTTGAGCGATACAAAGAAGCAAAGAAGAGCCGCTTGTGTTTGAACTGCCTCAACAAAGGCCATGAATTGCAAAGGTGCAGGTCAGGACTTTGCAGGCATTGCCAGGCCAAACATCACACGCTACTCCACATTCCATCGGGAACTGGTGCTTCATCTTTCTCTTCACCGGCCGAGGAATTGATCCAGCAAGAGGCCGCGACTGTGCTTCTAGCAAGCGGGTGTTCTAGCCCTCCCCCCTTGATCCAGAAATCTCAGCCTAGCCAGAACGTGTTGCTACCTACTGCCCTCGTCCATGTAACAGATCGTTATGGAGCACTCATCCCATGTCGTGCCATTTTGGATTCTGCATCATAGGCAAACTTTGTAACATCTAGACTTGCTAATCAGTTGCAGTTGGATCACCGCTCGTCTCATGTTAACATCTCCGGTATCGGAGATTCCATTCTACCTTCGAGCAAGTCTGTACATATAGTTGTACAATCCCAGGACGCAAGCTATCGAGCTTCCTTCGCTGCAATTGTCACCAACTCAATTACGGAAATGCAGCCTAACTTCGGCCTAGACGCAAAGGATTGGCCCATGCCGAATAATCTAAAACTAGCTGATCCTAATTTCTCCAAGCCCCAACGTATCGATCTGTTGATAGGTTGTGGTTTGTTCTTCGATTTAATGTGCGTCGGACAGATTCGACTATCAGGCCAATTGCTAACATTGCAGGAGACAAAACTTGGTTGGATAGTGTCAGGAAGCATTGATAGCTCGGAGAAAAAGCGTGCAGTTTTAGCCGCTTTTGAAAATTCCTCTTGCATCTCTAATGACGATTTTCGGCCCACAACGCTGGAGTACCAAAACTTAGAGCAGCAATGCAGGAAGCAGCTGCTCGAGTGCCAGGTGCAAGTGGAAAAACTGCGATCGGAGAATCAGGAACTGCAGCGCGAACTTTTCGATATATTAAAAACCTACATATCCACGCTAAATGAAATTCAACTTTCAACAATTTCTACATTGCCAAATTTCCTGCCATTCTATGCAATTATAGAGGTTCCCGATGATCAAGACGTAATCACGACAAGCCGCCTTCGTAAAGAAGCGCCGATTGCTGCGTTCGACGATCATCCCAGCGTAGCCGCCAGCTGCGCCCAAGCAAGCATCTTCAAGAGGGCCGTTGGAAAAATAGCGGTTCTGCCCCTTCAGGATGGATCTGTTGAAAGCCTTTGCCTTCCAACGGGGGGTGAATGTTCGGAGCAGAACCCAGCCGATTAGCTGCTTGCCAAATAGCACCTAATTCTTGGCCCTCAGCCGCTTATTTTGTTTGTTACTTATGTCTATGTCACTCATTTGTTTGTTAAAGCTTTGCGCTTGCTTGCCCTGCTAAACGCTCTCTGCCAGCTCGCTCTTCGCTATCTCCGCTTTGCGTCTGCCTACCGACGTCGGCCGAGCGAAGCTGCGCTTAGCGATCGGAGCGGCAATGTAAAGGGCAGGCAAGCCACACTTGCAATTTGGATGTCACGCATTAAAGAACATATCGTAATTTTATTTCTGCGCCGAGTTTTATTTAATTCGAAATAATTAGTCGGCCGATTGGGGATAAAAAACATTATCTCCACATAAAATTTGGTGACCCCGACGTGATCTCTGAGTTGCAGTGTCAATTAATAAGCATTCGCGATCGACATTCGTTAGCCTTAACAAATTTTCGGCGGTTAAGCACAATTCGGTGCTAAAACATACTTACATACACCTGCATACACGCATTGCTGGCTATTAATTTCTCTGTCGCGACAATTCGGTCAGTGCAGTGCAGCGAACTCACTAATACACACAAACGGAGTACAAAGCGGAATCGGACAGCTCGCACAGCCGCACAGGTAAAGGCATTAGCTGTAATCCCTTTGCTTTCGGTTCCCACGTTTATACGTATACAGGGTGTCTTTTTCGGTCGTGCTGAGTGACTCTTTTAAAACCTCAACATGGCAGCACCTGAGCCTACCAATGTCGCGAACGCAGCAATGCCGAGTGATGTAGATTTCTACAAGCACAAGGCCGAGTCCATCGCGCGGTAACTAAAGGCCATGGATCGCTTTCTCACCAAGGAAGAGCTTGCCGAGTTAGATGAGGCAGAACTTCAAGCTCGCTTAGAGCAAATCGAGCGAATGAATGCGGATTTCGATGCCGCTCAAACGAGCCTTGAAAGGCTGGATTTCCTGCAGTTAGCCCATGATGCCCGGCTGGACTTTTCGAATGTTTATGTCAAGGTTAGGTCCAGGCTGCCGCGGGAGTTGATGGCTGCTCGCACGGTAAATGTTGCCAAATCAACGGCTCGACATACTCTCGAGGGGAATTCGTCGTTGTTCGCCTATAATAGTATAGGCCGTTCTCGAATGCCCGAGTTGCAGCTTCCGCGATTCGGTGGGAACTACATAGATTGGCCAGAATTCCACTCGATGTTCTCGACAATGGTGCACAAAGACCATCGTATACCAATCATCGAAAAATTCCAATATCTTCGTGGATGTCAAGATGGTGCTGCGCTGGATACGATTCGTTCCTTGGAGCTTTCTGAGGAGAAAGCTATCGGCTTGCGCGCTCTCAGCGACAAAATCAATTCGCACTTGCGTGCACTTCAGACCTTGGCGACCCCGAAGGAGATTTCCGATGGGTTGCTGATCTTCATCATAGGCACGAAATTGGACCACGTATAAGGAAATGACTAACACCTTAGCGAAGGATATAATAAAGGAATATCTATGCACCAAAAGGAGCGCATTATATTTCCATAACGAAATAGATTTTCCTCCATTCCAAAAAGCCTATTTAGAAATCATTAATTCTAACAATATAACCAAAACTATTAAATCAAGCACGAAACTCCTAGATATTCAGAATTACGCTGAATTTAAAGAAACCATATTTAAGAATCATAAAGGCTTACTCCATCCAGGGATAGAGAAAACCGTCAATTGGTTTAGGGGAAAATACTATTACCCGGATTATCAAAAACTAATCCAAAACATCATAAACGAATGTCCTACTTGTAATATTGCCAAAACAGAGCATAGAAATACGAAGTTGGCATTCGAAACTACACCGGAAATATTGAACATCAGAGAGAAATACGTCATGGATTTCTATATGGTTGGTAACCAACAGTTCCTATCATGTATTGACGTATACTCGAAGTTTGCCACTCTTGTAGAAGTAAAAAGTCGTGACTGGTTAGAAGCAAAAAGAGCCATCATGAAAGTTTTTAACGAGATGGGCAAACCAATTGAAATCAAAGCCGATAAAGATTCAGCTTTTATGTGCACAGCATTGCAAGCATGGCTGAATGCGGAAAACGTCAAAATAGAGATCACTTCCAGCAAAAATGGAATATCTGACGTAGAAAGATTTCATAAAACAGTAAATGAAAAATTAAGAATAATATCTAGCGAGGATAACCCAGAAGATAGATTCACGAAGTTTGAATTAATTCTTTATACTTATAATCATAAAACCAAACATAATACCACAAATAGGACACCAGCTGATATATTCATTTATGCAGGCTCACCTGATTATGACACCCAACTAAATAAAGTGAATAAAATCACTCAATTAAATAAAAACCGCATAGAGTATGAAGTAGATACCCGCTATAAACTATCACCTCTAGTTAAGTTTAAGGTAACAAATCCTTTCAAAAGGACGGGCGAAATTAGACAGGTAGACGAAAAACATTATGAAGAAAAGAATAGGGGTAGGAAAATAACTTATTATAAATCAAAATTCAAGAAAAAGAAGAAATCTAATACAAGCAAATATAATAATTCCAGAGAAACCGAGGAAGTTAATGGAATCGGCGAACTTCAACACAATTAAAATCCTCATCTTCCTCATAAATACCATCGTAATGGCACAGGGCCAAAACATAGAAATAAATCCTATAAAATCCCAAAACGGATATATGATATTCAAAACTGAATCGATTAACATACCTATCAATTACGAATACCATTATCTAACTGTTAATGTAACTAAAACCGAAGAACTATACCAAAATTTGTTAATGCAAGCCACTAAATTCCAGGACATAATCCAAATAAAATATCTAGTAGACAAATTGCAAAGAGAAATGGACGGGCTAAAAATAACCAAAAGAAATAAAAGAGGCCTAATCAATATAGTAGGAACAGCCTACAAATAACTCTTTGGAACACTAGATCAGGAAGATAAAGTCGATTTGGAACAAAAAATAGAAAATTTTGCCAGCCATAGCATTCAAATGAATGAGCTAAATTTGGTAATAGATGCTGTTCGGAGCAGAACCCAGCCGATTAGCTGCTTGCCAAATAGCACCTAATTCTTGGCCCTCAGCCGCTTATTTTGTTTGTTACTTATGTCTATGTCACTCATTTGTTTGTTAAAGCTTTGCGCTTGCTTGCCCTGCTAAACGCTCTCTGCCAGCTCGCTCTTCGCTATCTCCGCTTTGCGTCTGCCTACCGACGTCGGCCGAGCGAAGCTGCGCTTAGCGATCGGAGCGGCAATGTAAAGGGCAGGCAAGCCACACTTGCAATTTGGATGTCACGCATTAAAGAACATATCGTAATTTTATTTCTATTGGGGATAAAAAACATTATCTCCACATAAAATTTGGTGACCCCGACGTGATCTCTGAGTTGCAGTGTCAATTAATAATCATTCGCGATCGACATTCGTTAGCCTTAACAAATTTTCGGCGGTTAAGCACAATTCGGTGCTAAAACATACTTACATACACCTACATACACGCATTGCTGGCTATTAATTTCTCTGTCGCGACAATTCGGTCAGTGCAGTGCAGCGAACTCACTAATACACACAAACGGAGTACAAAGCGGAATCGGACAGCTCGCACAGCCGCACAGGTAAAGGCATTAGCTGTAATCCCTTTGCTTTCGGTTCCCACGTTTATACGTATACAGGGTGTCTTTTTCGGTCGTGCTGAGTGACTCTTTTAAAACCTCAACATGGCAGCACCTGAGCCTACCAATGTCGCGAACGCAGCAATGCCGAGTGATGTAGATTTCTACAAGCACAAGGCCGAGTCCATCGCGCGCCAACTAAAGGCCATGGATCGCTTTCTCACCAAGGAAGAGCTTGCCGAGTTAGATGAGGCAGAACTTCAAGCTCGCTTAGAGCAAATCGAGCGAATGAATGCGGATTTCGATGCCGCTCAAACGAGCCTTGAAAGGCTGGATTTCCTGCAGTTAGCCCATGATGCCCGGCTGGACTTTTCGAATGTTTATGTCAAGGTTAGGTCCAGGCTGCCGCGGGAGTTGATGGCTGCTCGCACGGTAAATGTTGCCAAATCAACGGCTCGACATACTCTCGAGGGGAATTCGTCGTTGTTCGCCTATAAAAGTATAGGCCGTTCTCGAATGCCCGAGTTGCAGCTTCCGCGATTCGGTGGGAACTACATAGATTGGCCAGAATTCCACTCGATGTTCTCGACAATGGTGCACAAAGACCATCGTATACCAATCATCGAAAAATTCCAATATCTTCGTGGATGTCAAGATGGTGCTGCGCTGGATACGATTCGTTCCTTGGAGCTTTCTGAGGAGAAAGCTATCGGCTTGCGCGCTCTCAGCGACAAAATCAATTCGCACTTGCGTGCACTTCAGACCTTGGCGACCCCGAAGGAGATTTCCGATGGGTTGCTGATCTTCATCATAGGCACGAAATTGGACCACGTATAAGGAAATGACTAACACCTTAGCGAAGGATATAATAAAGGAATATCTATGCACCAAAAGGAGCGCATTATATTTCCATAACGAAATAGATTTTCCTCCATTCCAAAAAGCCTATTTAGAAATCATTAATTCTAACAATATAACCAAAACTATTAAATCAAGCACGAAACTCCTAGATATTCAGAATTACGCTGAATTTAAAGAAACCATATTTAAGAATCATAAAGGCTTACTCCATCCAGGGATAGAGAAAACCGTCAATTGGTTTAGGGGAAAATACTATTACCCGGATTATCAAAAACTAATCCAAAACATCATAAACGAATGTCCTACTTGTAATATTGCCAAAACAGAGCATAGAAATACGAAGTTGGCATTCGAAACTACACCGGAAATATTGAACATCAGAGAGAAATACGTCATGGATTTCTATATGGTTGGTAACCTATCATGTATTGACGTATACTCGAAGTTTGCCACTCTTGTAGAAGTAACGAGGGGGAACGTTGTGAGTTGCTTCGGAGACCGCAACTCTACGGTTATACCCGATACTAAGTCAGTATGGCTCTCCTCCAGCAGGCGGCGTCTAATATTAAACGACACGACAAAGAGTGCGTGCGAGAGAGACAGAAAATCAGTCTGAGCGTGACGTCGGGCGCTGCGTAGCCAATGCAAATTGATTTGTTCCTTTTGGCTACAAAAATTATCTGATCTGATCCAGATTCAGCAATCTGATAGATATGGTCGTTATCTATGATTCTGCGTTTTTAGTTTTCTCAAATCTGCAATATTGTGGATGCAACAGATTTTCGTCCTTTGTGGGGGCGGAAGGGGGTATGGCGAAATTTTGAGATAAACGTTTTATAGTGAGATCTAACAGGAGTACGGACACTAAATTTGGTTACTCTAGCTTTAATAGTCTCTGAGATTTGTGAATATCCCCAGATTTGCATCCTTTGCGGGGGCGGAAGGGGGTGTGGCGAAATTTTGAAACAAACTCGTCTCGGTCCGATATATTAGGAGTGTGGATACCAAATTTGGTTGCACTAGCTTTTATAGTCTCTGAGATCTAGGCGCTAATGTTTTACTCTAAGCAAAGCCGCCTATGCTACGTGTGTGTTAGAGAGAGACAGGGCGAGAAAAAATGAAATTGTTTTCTTGATGCTGGCTATAATAATAATACGATCCAATTCAGATTCCGCAGTCTAAAAGATATGGTCATTCTCTACGATTCTGCGTTTTTGGTTTTCTCGTATCTTTAAAATTGTGGATGCCACAGATTTTCGCCCTTTGTGGGGGCGGAAGTGGGCGGGGCAAAGTTTTGAAATATTTTTGTAGCAGTGACATATCACAGAAGTCTGGATCCAAAACATCGTTGCTCTAGCTCTTATAGTCTTTGAGCATTAGGCGCTGAAGGGGACGGACAGACGGACAGACGGACGGACGGACAGACAGACAGGGCTCAATCGACTCGGCTATTGATGCTGATCAAGAATATATATACTTTATAGGGTCGGAAACGATTCCTTCTGGACGTTACACACATCCACTTTTACCACAAATCTAATATACCCCAATACTCATTTTGAGTATCGGGTATAAAAAGTCGTGACTGGTTAGAAGCAAAAAGAGCCATCATGAAAGTTTTTAACGAGATGGGCAAACCAATTGAAATCAAAGCCGATAAAGATTCAGCTTTTATGTGCACAGCATTGCAAGCATGGCTGAATGCGGAAAAAGTCAAAATAGAGATCACTTCCAGCAAAAATGGAATATCTGACGTAGAAAGATTTCATAAAACAGTAAATGAAAAATTAAGAATAATATCTAGCGAGGATAACCCAGAAGATAGATTCACGAAGTTTGAATTAATTCTTTATACTTATAATCATAAAACCAAACATAATACCACAAATAGGACACCAGCTGATATATTCATTTATGCAGGCTCACCTGATTATGACACCCAACTAAATAAAGTGAATAAAATCACTCAATTAAATAAAAACCGCATAGAGTATGAAGTAGATACCCGCTATAAACTATCACCTCTAGTTAAGTTTAAGGTAACAAATCCTTTCAAAAGGACGGGCGAAATTAGACAGGTAGACGAAAAACATTATGAAGAAAAGAATAGGGGTAGGAAAATAACTTATTATAAATCAAAATTCAAGAAAAAGAAGAAATCTAATACAAGCAAATATAATAATTCCAGAGAAACCGAGGAAGTTAATGGAATCGGCGAACTTCAACACAATTAAAATCCTCATCTTCCTCATAAATACCATCGTAATGGCACGGGGCCAAAACATAGAAATAAATCATATAAAATCCCAAAACGGATATATGATATTCAAAACTGAATCGATTAACATACCTATCAATTACGAATACCATTATCTAACTGTTAATGTAACTAAAACCGAAGAACTATACCAAAATTTGTTAATGCAAGCCACTAAATTCCAGGACATAATCCAAATAAAATATCTAGTAGACAAATTGCAAAGAGAAATGGACGGGCTAAAAATAACCAAAAGAAATAAAAGAGGCCTAATCAATATAGTAGGAACAGCCTACAAATAATTCTTTGGAACACTAGATCAGGAAGATAAAGTCGATTTGGAACAAAAAATAGAAAATTTTGCCAGCCATAGCATTCAAATGAATGAGCTAAATTTGGTAATAGATGCTGTTCGGAGCAGAACCCAGCCGATTAGCTGCTTGCCAAATAGCACCTAATTCTTGGCCCTCAGCCGCTTATTTTGTTTGTTACTTATGTCTATGTCACTCATTTGTTTGTTAAAGCTTTGCGCTTGCTTGCCCTGCTAAACGCTCTCTGCCAGCTCGCTCTTCGCTATCTCCGCTTTGCGTCTGCCTACCGACGTCGGCCGAGCGAAGCTGCGCTTAGCGATCGGAGCGGCAATGTAAAGGGCAGGCAAGCCACACTTGCAATTTGGATGTCACGCATTAAAGAACATATCGTAATTTTATTTCTATTGGGGATAAAAAACCTTATCTCCACATAAAATTTGGTGACCCCGACGTGATCTCTGAGTTGCAGTGTCAATTAATAATCATTCGCGATCGACATTCGTTAGCCTTAACAAATTTTCGGCGGTTAAGAACAATTCGGTGCTAAAACATACTTACATACACCTACATACACGCATTGCTGGCTATTAATTTCTCTGTCGCGACAATTCGGTCAGTGCAGTGCAGCGAACTCACTAATACACACAAACGGAGTACAAAGCGGAATCGGACAGCTCGCACAGCCGCACAGGTAAAGGCATTAGCTGTAATCCCTTTGCTTTCGGTTCCCACGTTTATACGTATACAGGGTGTCTTTTTCGGTCGTGCTGAGTGACTCTTTTAAAACCTCAACATGGCAGCACCTGAGCCTACCAATGTCGCGAACGCAGCAATGCCGAGTGATGTAGATTTCTACAAGCACAAGGCCGAGTCCATCGCGTGCCAACTAAAGGCCATGGATCGCTTTCTCACCAAGGAAGAGCTTGCCGAGTTAGATGAGGCAGAACTTCAAGCTCGCTTAGAGCAAATCGAGCGAATGAATGCGGATTTCGATGCCGCTCAAACGAGCCTTGAAAGGCTGGATTTCCTGCAGTTAGCCCATGATGCCCGGCTGGACTTTTCGAATGTTTATGTCAAGGTTAGGTCCAGGCTGCCGCGGGAGTTGATGGCTGCTCGCACGGTAAATGTTGCCAAATCAACGGCTCGACATACTCTCGAGGGGAATTCGTCGTTGTTCGCCTATAATAGTATAGGCCGTTCTCGAATGCCCGAGTTGCAGCTTCCGCGATTCGGTGGGAACTACATAGATTGGCCAGAATTCCACTCGATGTTCTCGACAATGGTGCACAAAGACCATCGTATACCAATCATCGAAAAATTCCAATATCTTCGTGGATGTCAAGATGGTGCTGCGCTGGATACGATTCGTTCCTTGGAGCTTTCTGAGGAGAAAGATATCGGCTTGCACGCTCTCAGCGACAAAATCAATTCGCACTTGCGTGCACTTCAGACCTTGGCGACCCCGAAGGAGATTTCCGATGGGTTGCTGATCTTCATCATAGGCACGAAATTGGACCACGTATAAGGAAATGACTAACACCTTAGCGAAGGATATAATAAAGGAATATCTATGCACCAAAAGGAGCGCATTATATTTCCATAACGAAATAGATTTTCCTCCATTCCAAAAAGCCTATTTAGAAATAATTAATTCTAACAATATAACCAAAACTATTAAATCAAGCACGAAACTCCTAGATATTCAGAATTACGCTGAATTTAAAGAAACCATATTTAAGAATCATAAAGGCTTACTCCATCCAGGGATAGAGAAAACCGTCAATTGGTTTAGGGGAAAATACTATTACCCGGATTATCAAAAACTAATCCAAAACATCATAAACGAATGTCCTACTTGTAATATTGCCAAAACAGAGCATAGAAATACGAAGTTGGCATTCGAAACTACACCGGAAATATTGAACATCAGAGAGAAATACGTCATGGATTTCTATATGGTTGGTAACCTATCATGTATTGACGTATACTCGAAGTTTGCCACTCTTGTAGAAGTAACGAGGGGGAACGTTGTGAGTTGCTTCGGAGACCGCAACTCTACGGTTATACCCGATACTAAGTCAGTATGGCTCTCCTCCAGCAGGCGGCGTCTAATATTAAACGACACGACAAAGAGTGCGTGCGAGAGAGACAGAAAATCAGTCTGAGCGTGACGTCGGGCGCTGCGTAGCCAATGCAAATTGATTTGTTCCTTTTGGCTACAAAAATTATCTGATCTGATCCAGATTCAGCAATCTGATAGATATGGTCGTTATCTATGATTCTGCGTTTTTAGTTTTCTCAAATCTGCAATATTGTGGATGCAACAGATTTTCGTCCTTTGTGGGGGCGGAAGGGGGTATGGCGAAATTTTGAGATAAACGTTTTATAGTGAGATCTAACAGGAGTACGGACACTAAATTTGGTTACTCTAGCTTTAATAGTCTCTGAGATTTGTGAATATCCCCAGATTTGCATCCTTTGCGGGGGCGGAAGGGGGTGTGGCGAAATTTTGAAACAAACTCGTCTCGGTCCGATATATTAGGAGTGTGGATACCAAATTTGGTTGCACTAGCTTTTATAGTCTCTGAGATCTAGGCGCTAATGTTTTACTCTAAGCAAAGCCGCCTATGCTACGTGTGTGTTAGAGAGAGACAGGGCGAGAAAAAATGAAATTGTTTTCTTGATGCTGGCTATAATAATAATACGATCCAATTCAGATTCCGCAGTCTAAAAGATATGGTCATTCTCTACGATTCTGCGTTTTTGGTTTTCTCGTATCTTTAAAATTGTGGATGCCACAGATTTTCGCCCTTTGTGGGGGCGGAAGTGGGCGGGGCAAAGTTTTGAAATATTTTTGTAGCAGTGACATATCACAGAAGTCTGGATCCAAAACATCGTTGCTCTAGCTCTTATAGTCTTTGAGCATTAGGCGCTGAAGGGGACGGACAGACGGACAGACGGACGGACGGACAGACAGACAGGGCTCAATCGACTCGGCTATTGATGCTGATCAAGAATATATATACTTTATAGGGTCGGAAACGATTCCTTCTGGACGTTACACACATCCACTTTTACCACAAATCTAATATACCCCAATACTCATTTTGAGTATCGGGTATAAAAAGTCGTGACTGGTTAGAAGCAAAAAGAGCCATCATGAAAGTTTTTAACGAGATGGGCAAACCAATTGAAATCAAAGCCGATAAAGATTCAGCTTTTATGTGTACAGCATTGCAAGCATGGCTGAATGCGGAAAAAGTCAAAATAGAGATCACTTCCAGCAAAAATGGAATATCTGACGTAGAAAGATTTCATAAAACAGTAAATGAAAAATTAAGAATAATATCTAGCGAGGATAACCCAGAAGATAGATTCACGAAGTTTGAATTAATTCTTTATACTTATAATCATAAAACCAAACATAATACCACAAATAGGACACCAGCTGATATATTCATTTATGCAGGCTCACCTGATTATGACACCCAACTAAATAAAGTGAATAAAATCACTCAATTAAATAAAAACCGCATAGAGTATGAAGTAGATACCCGCTATAAACTATCACCTCTAGTTAAGTTTAAGGTAACAAATCCTTTCAAAAGGACGGGCGAAATTAGACAGGTAGACGAAAAACATTATGAAGAAAAGAATAGGGGTAGGAAAATAACTTATTATAAATCAAAATTCAAGAAAAAGAAGAAATCTAATACAAGCAAATATAATAATTCCAGAGAAACCGAGGAAGTTAATGGAATCGGCGAACTTCAACACAATTAAAATCCTCATCTTCCTCATAAATACCATCGTAATGGCACGGGGCCAAAACATAGAAATAAATCATATAAAATCCCAAAACGGATATATGATATTCAAAACTGAATCGATTAACATACCTATCAATTACGAATACCATTATCTAACTGTTAATGTAACTAAAACCGAAGAACTATACCAAAATTTGTTAATGCAAGCCACTAAATTCCAGGACATAATCCAAATAAAATATCTAGTAGACAAATTGCAAAGAGAAATGGACGGGCTAAAAATAACCAAAAGAAATAAAAGAGGCCTAATCAATATAGTAGGAACAGCCTACAAATAATTCTTTGGAACACTAGATCAGGAAGATAAAGTCGATTTGGAACAAAAAATAGAAAATTTTGCCAGCCATAGCATTCAAATGAATGAGCTAAATTTGGTAATAGATGCTGTTCGGAGCAGAACCCAGCCGATTAGCTGCTTGCCAAATAGCACCTAATTCTTGGCCCTCAGCCGCTTATTTTGTTTGTTACTTATGTCTATGTCACTCATTTGTTTGTTAAAGCTTTGCGCTTGCTTGCCCTGCTAAACGCTCTCTGCCAGCTCGCTCTTCGCTATCTCCGCTTTGCGTCTGCCTACCGACGTCGGCCGAGCGAAGCTGCGCTTAGCGATCGGAGCGGCAATGTAAAGGGCAGGCAAGCCACACTTGCAATTTGGATGTCACGCATTAAAGAACATATCGTAATTTTATTTCTATTGGGGATAAAAAACCTTATCTCCACATAAAATTTGGTGACCCCGACGTGATCTCTGAGTTGCAGTGTCAATTAATAATCATTCGCGATCGACATTCGTTAGCCTTAACAAATTTTCGGCGGTTAAGCACAATTCGGTGCTAAAACATACTTACATACACCTACATACACGCATTGCTGGCTATTAATTTCTCTGTCGCGACAATTCGGTCAGTGCAGTGCAGCGAACTCACTAATACACACAAACGGAGTACAAAGCGGAATCGGACAGCTCGCACAGCCGCACAGGTAAAGGCATTAGCTGTAATCCCTTTGCTTTCGGTTCCCACGTTTATACGTATACAGGGTGTCTTTTTCGGTCGTGCTGAGTGACTCTTTTAAAACCTCAACATGGCAGCACCTGAGCCTACCAATGTCGCGAACGCAGCAATGCCGAGTGATGTAGATTTCTACAAGCACAAGGCCGAGTCCATCGCGTGCCAACTAAAGGCCATGGATCGCTTTCTCACCAAGGAAGAGCTTGCCGAGTTAGATGAGGCAGAACTTCAAGCTCGCTTAGAGCAAATCGAGCGAATGAATGCGGATTTCGATGCCGCTCAAACGAGCCTTGAAAGGCTGGATTTCCTGCAGTTAGCCCATGATGCCCGGCTGGACTTTTCGAATGTTTATGTCAAGGTTAGGTCCAGGCTGCCGCGGGAGTTGATGGCTGCTCGCACGGTAAATGTTGCCAAATCAACGGCTCGACATACTCTCGAGGGGAATTCGTCGTTGTTCGCCTATAATAGTATAGGCCGTTCTCGAATGCCCGAGTTGCAGCTTCCGCGATTCGGTGGGAACTACATAGATTGGCCAGAATTCCACTCGATGTTCTCGACAATGGTGCACAAAGACCATCGTATACCAATCATCGAAAAATTCCAATATCTTCGTGGATGTCAAGATGGTGCTGCGCTGGATACGATTCGTTCCTTGGAGCTTTCTGAGGAGAAAGCTATCGGCTTGCACGCTCTCAGCGACAAAATCAATTCGCACTTGCGTGCACTTCAGACCTTGGCGACCCCGAAGGAGATTTCCGATGGGTTGCTGATCTTCATCATAGGCACGAAATTGGACCACGTATAAGGAAATGACTAACACCTTAGCGAAGGATATAATAAAGGAATATCTATGCACCAAAAGGAGCGCATTATATTTCCATAACGAAATAGATTTTCCTCCATTCCAAAAAGCCTATTTAGAAATAATTAATTCTAACAATATAACCAAAACTATTAAATCAAGCACGAAACTCCTAGATATTCAGAATTACGCTGAATTTAAAGAAACCATATTTAAGAATCATAAAGGCTTACTCCATCCAGGGATAGAGAAAACCGTCAATTGGTTTAGGGGAAAATACTATTACCCGGATTATCAAAAACTAATCCAAAACATCATAAACGAATGTCCTACTTGTAATATTGCCAAAACAGAGCATAGAAATACGAAGTTGGCATTCGAAACTACACCGGAAATATTGAACATCAGAGAGAAATACGTCATGGATTTCTATATGGTTGGTAACCAACAGTTCCTATCATGTATTGACGTATACTCGAAGTTTGCCACTCTTGTAGAAGTAAAAAGTCGTGACTGGTTAGAAGCAAAAAGAGCCATCATGAAAGTTTTTAACGAGATGGGAAAACCAATTGAAATCAAAGCCGATAAAGATTCAGCTTTTATGTGCACAGCATTGCAAGCATGGCTGAATGCGGAAAACGTCAAAATAGAGATCACTTCCAGCAAAAATGGAATATCTGACGTAGAAAGATTTCATAAAACAGTAAATGAAAAATTAAGAATAATATCTAGCGAGGATAACCCAGAAGATAGATTCACGAAGTTTGAATTAATTCTTTATACTTATAATCATAAAACCAAACATAATACCACAAATAGGACACCAGCTGATATATTCATTTATGCAGGCTCACCTGATTATGACACCCAACTAAATAAAGTGAATAAAATCACTCAATTAAATAAAAACCGCATAGAGTATGAAGTAGATACCCGCTATAAACTATCACCTCTAGTTAAGTTTAAGGTAACAAATCCTTTCAAAAGGACGGGCGAAATTAGACAGGTAGACGAAAAACATTATGAAGAAAAGAATAGGGGTAGGAAAATAACTTATTATAAATCAAAATTCAAGAAAAAGAAGAAATCTAATACAAGCAAATATAATAATTCCAGAGAAACCGAGGAAGTTAATGGAATCGGCGAACTTCAACACAATTAAAATCCTCATCTTCCTCATAAATACCATCGTAATGGCACGGGGCCAAAACATAGAAATAAATCATATAAAATCCCAAAACGGATATATGATATTCAAAACTGAATCGATTAACATACCTATCAATTACGAATACCATTATCTAACTGTTAATGTAACTAAAACCGAAGAACTATACCAAAATTTGTTAATGCAAGCCACTAAATTCCAGGACATAATCCAAATAAAATATCTAGTAGACAAATTGCAAAGAGAAATGGACGGGCTAAAAATAACCAAAAGAAATAAAAGAGGCCTAATCAATATAGTAGGAACAGCCTACAAATAATTCTTTGGAACACTAGATCAGGAAGATAAAGTCGATTTGGAACAAAAAATAGAAAATTTTGCCAGCCATAGCATTCAAATGAATGAGCTAAATTTGGTAATAGATGCTGTTCGGAGCAGAACCCAGCCGATTAGCTGCTTGCCAAATAGCACCTAATTCTTGGCCCTCAGCCGCTTATTTTGTTTGTTACTTATGTCTATGTCACTCATTTGTTTGTTAAAGCTTTGCGCTTGCTTGCCCTGCTAAACGCTCTCTGCCAGCTCGCTCTTCGCTATCTCCGCTTTGCGTCTGCCTACCGACGTCGGCCGAGCGAAGCTGCGCTTAGCGATCGGAGCGGCAATGTAAAGGGCAGGCAAGCCACACTTGCAATTTGGATGTCACGCATTAAAGAACATATCGTAATTTTATTTCTATTGGGGATAAAAAACCTTATCTCCACATAAAATTTGGTGACCCCGACGTGATCTCTGAGTTGCAGTGTCAATTAATAATCATTCGCGATCGACATTCGTTAGCCTTAACAAATTTTCGGCGGTTAAGCACAATTCGGTGCTAAAACATACTTACATACACCTACATACACGCATTGCTGGCTATTAATTTCTCTGTCGCGACAATTCGGTCAGTGCAGTGCAGCGAACTCACTAATACACACAAACGGAGTACAAAGCGGAATCGGACAGCTCGCACAGCCGCACAGGTAAAGGCATTAGCTGTAATCCCTTTGCTTTCGGTTCCCACGTTTATACGTATACAGGGTGTCTTTTTCGGTCGTGCTGAGTGACTCTTTTAAAACCTCAACATGGCAGCACCTGAGCCTACCAATGTCGCGAACGCAGCAATGCCGAGTGATGTAGATTTCTACAAGCACAAGGCCGAGTCCATCGCGTGCCAACTAAAGGCCATGGATCGCTTTCTCACCAAGGAAGAGCTTGCCGAGTTAGATGAGGCAGAACTTCAAGCTCGCTTAGAGCAAATCGAGCGAATGAATGCGGATTTCGATGCCGCTCAAACGAGCCTTGAAAGGCTGGATTTCCTGCAGTTAGCCCATGATGCCCGGCTGGACTTTTCGAATGTTTATGTCAAGGTTAGGTCCAGGCTGCCGCGGGAGTTGATGGCTGCTCGCACGGTAAATGTTGCCAAATCAACGGCTCGACATACTCTCGAGGGGAATTCGTCGTTGTTCGCCTATAATAGTATAGGCCGTTCTCGAATGCCCGAGTTGCAGCTTCCGCGATTCGGTGGGAACTACATAGATTGGCCAGAATTCCACTCGATGTTCTCGACAATGGTGCACAAAGACCATCGTATACCAATCATCGAAAAATTCCAATATCTTCGTGGATGTCAAGATGGTGCTGCGCTGGATACGATTCGTTCCTTGGAGCTTTCTGAGGAGAAAGCTATCGGCTTGCACGCTCTCAGCGACAAAATCAATTCGCACTTGCGTGCACTTCAGACCTTGGCGACCCCGAAGGAGATTTCCGATGGGTTGCTGATCTTCATCATAGGCACGAAATTGGACCACGTATAAGGAAATGACTAACACCTTAGCGAAGGATATAATAAAGGAATATCTATGCACCAAAAGGAGCGCATTATATTTCCATAACGAAATAGATTTTCCTCCATTCCAAAAAGCCTATTTAGAAATAATTAATTCTAACAATATAACCAAAACTATTAAATCAAGCACGAAACTCCTAGATATTCAGAATTACGCTGAATTTAAAGAAACCATATTTAAGAATCATAAAGGCTTACTCCATCCAGGGATAGAGAAAACCGTCAATTGGTTTAGGGGAAAATACTATTACCCGGATTATCAAAAACTAATCCAAAACATCATAAACGAATGTCCTACTTGTAATATTGCCAAAACAGAGCATAGAAATACGAAGTTGGCATTCGAAACTACACCGGAAATATTGAACATCAGAGAGAAATACGTCATGGATTTCTATATGGTTGGTAACCAACAGTTCCTATCATGTATTGACGTACACTCGAAGTTTGCCACTCTTGTAGAAGTAAAAAGTCGTGACTGGTTAGAAGCAAAAAGAGCCATCATGAAAGTTTTTAACGAGATGGGAAAACCAATTGAAATCAAAGCCGATAAAGATTCAGCTTTTATGTGCACAGCATTGCAAGCATGGCTGAATGCGGAAAACGTCAAAATAGAGATCACTTCCAGCAAAAATGGAATATCTGACGTAGAAAGATTTCATAAAACAGTAAATGAAAAATTAAGAATAATATCTAGCGAGGATAACCCAGAAGATAGATTCACGAAGTTTGAATTAATTCTTTATACTTATAATCATAAAACCAAACATAATACCACAAATAGGACACCAGCTGATATATTCATTTATGCAGGCTCACCTGATTATGACACCCAACTAAATAAAGTGAATAAAATCACTCAATTAAATAAAAACCGCATAGAGTATGAAGTAGATACCCGCTATAAACTATCACCTCTAGTTAAGTTTAAGGTAACAAATCCTTTCAAAAGGACGGGCGAAATTAGACAGGTAGACGAAAAACATTATGAAGAAAAGAATAGGGGTAGGAAAATAACTTATTATAAATCAAAATTCAAGAAAAAGAAGAAATCTAATACAAACAAATATAATAATTCCAGAGAAACCGAGGAAGTTAATGGAATCGGCGAACTTCAACACAATTAAAATCCTCATCTTCCTCATAATTACCATCGTAATGGCACAGGGCCAAAACATAGAAATAAATCTATAAAATCCCAAAACGGATATATGATATTCAAAACTGAATCGATTAACATACCTATCAATTACGAATACCATTATCTAACTGTTAATGTAACTAAAACCGAAGAACTATACCAAAATTTGTTAATGCAAGCCACTAAATTCCAGGACATAATCCAAATAAAATATCTAGTAGACAAATTGCAAAGAGAAATGAACGGGCTAAAAATAACCAAAAGAAATAAAAGAGGCCTAATCAATATAGTAGGAACAGCCTACAAATATCTCTTTGGAACACTAGATCAGGAAGATAAAGTCGATTTGGAACAAAAAATAGAAAATTTAGCCAGCCATAGCATTCAAATGAATGAGCTAAATTTGGTAATAGATGCTGTTCGGAGCAGAACCCAGCCGATTAGCTGCTTGCCAAATAGCACCTAATTCTTGGCCCTCAGCCGCTTATTTTGTTTGTTACTTATGTCTATGTCACTCATTTGTTTGTTAAAGCTTTGCGCTTGCTTGCCCTGCTAAACGCTCTCTGCCAGCTCGCTCTTCGCTATCTCCGCTTTGCGTCTGCCTACCGACGTCGGCCGAGCGAAGCTGCGCTTAGCGATCGGAGCGGCAATGTAAAGGGCAGGCAAGCCACACTTGCAATTTGGATGTCACGCATTAAAGAACATATCGTAATTTTATTTCTGCGCCGAGTTTTATTTAATTCGAAATAATTAGTCGGCCGATTGGGGATAAAAAACATTATCTCCACATAAAATTTGGTGACCCCGACGTGATCTCTGAGTTGCAGTGTCAATTAATAATCATTCGCGATCGACATTCGTTAGCCTTAACAAATTTTCGGCGGTTAAGCACAATTCGGTGCTAAAACATACTTACATACACCTACATACACGCATTGCTGGCTATTAATTTCTCTGTCGCGACAATTCGGTCAGTGCAGTGCAGCGAACTCACTAATACACACAAACGGAGTACAAAGCGGAATCGGACAGCTCGCACAGCCGCACAGGTAAAGGCATTAGCTGTAATCCCTTTGCTTTCGGTTCCCACGTTTATACGTATACAGGGTGTCTTTTTCGGTCGTGCTGAGTGACTCTTTTAAAACCTCAAAATGGCAGCACCTGAGCCTACCAATGTCGCGAACGCAGCAATGCCGAGTGATGTAGATTTCTACAAGCACAAGGCCGAGTCCATCGCGCGCCAACTAAAGGCCATGGATCGCTTTCTCACCAAGGAAGAGCTTGCCGAGTTAGATGAGGCAGAACTTCAAGCTCGCTTAGAGCAAATCGAGCGAATGAATGCGGATTTCGATGCCGCTCAAACGAGCCTTGAAAGGCTGGATTTCCTGCAGTTAGCCCATGATGCCCGGCTGGACTTTTCGAATGTTTATGTCAAGGTTAGGTCCAGGCTGCTCGCACGGTAAATGTTGCCAAATCAACGGCTCGACATACTCTCGAGGGGAATTCGTCGTTGTTCGCCTATAATAGTATAGGCCGTTCTCGAATGCCCGAGTTGCAGCTTCCGCGATTCGGTGGGAACTACATAGATTGGCCAGAATTCCACTCGATGTTCTCGACAATGGTGCACAAAGACCATCGTATACCAATCATCGAAAAATTCCAATATCTTCGTGGATGTCAAGATGGTGCTGCGCTGGATACGATTCGTTCCTTGGAGCTTTCTGAGGAGAAAGCTATCGGCTTGCGCGCTCTCAGCGACAAAATCAATTCGCACTTGCGTGCACTTCAGACCTTGGCGACCCCGCAGGAGATTTCCGATGGGTTGCTGATCTTCATCATAGGCACGAAATTGGACCACAAGACCAAGGAGAAATGGGAAGAGAACTTGCCGACGTCAGGATTGCCTCGGTGGTCAAGCATGGCCTCATTCTTAGAAGCAAGATGTCGGATGCTGGAAAATTTGGGATCGGCTATGGTAACAATTCCTAGCCAGCACGTGGGAGAAAGTAAACCTGTCACCCTCATCACCTCCAGTAACAACCATCCTAACCCCACATGTAACCATTGCAATTCCTCCGAGCATTACATATCTAGATGTCAGGCATTCCTGAATCTCTCTGCGTTTGAGCGATACAAAGAAGCAAAGAAGAGCCGCTTGTGTTTGAACTGCCTCAACAAAGGCCATGAATTGCAAAGGTGCAGGTCAGGACTTTGCAGGCATTGCCAGGCCAAACATCACACGCTACTCCACATTCCATCGGGAACTGGTGCTTCATCTTGCTCTTCACCGGCCGAGGAATTGATCCAGCAAGAGGCCGCGACTGTGCTTCTAGCAAGCGGGTGTTCTAGCCCTCCCCCCTTGATCCAGAAATCTCAGCCTAGCCAGAACGTGTTGCTACCTACTGCCCTCGTCCATGTAACAGATCGTTATGGAGCACTCATCCCATGTCGTGCCATTTTGGATTCTGCATCATAGGCAAACTTTGTAACATCTAGACTTGCTAATCAGTTGCAGTTGGATCACCGCTCGTCTCATGTTAACATCTCCGGTATCGGAGATTCCATTCTACCTTCGAGCAAGTCTGTACATATAGTTGTACAATCCCAGGACGCAAGCTATCGAGCTTCCTTCGCTGCAATTGTCACCAACTCAATTACGGAAATGCAGCCTAACTTCGGCCTAGACGCAAAGGATTGGCCCATGCCGAATAATCTAAAACTAGCTGATCCTAATTTCTCCAAGCCCCAACGTATCGATCTGTTGATAGGTTGTGGTTTGTTCTTCGATTTAATGTGCGTCGGACAGATTCGACTATCAGGCCAATTGCTAACATTGCAGGAGACAAAACTTGGTTGGATAGTGTCAGGAAGCATTGATAGCTCGGAGAATAAGCGTGCAGTTTTAGCCGCTTTTGAAAATTCCTCTTGCATCTCTAATGACGATTTTCGGCCCACAACGCTGGAGTACCAAAACTTAGAGCAGCAATGCAGGAAGCAGCTGCTCGAGTGCCAGGTGCAAGTGGAAAAACTGCGATCGGAGAATCAGGAACTGCAGCGCGAACTTTTCGATATATTAAAAACCTACATATCCACGCTAAATGAAATTCAACTTTCAACAATTTCTACATTGCCAAATTTCCTGCCATTCTATGCAATTATAGAGGTTCCCGATGATCAAGACGTAATCACGACAAGCCGCCTTCGTAAAGAAGCGCCGATTGCTGCGTTCGACGATCATCCCAGCGTAGCCGCCAGCTGCGCCCAAGCAAGCATCTTCAAGAGGGCCGTTGGAAAAATAGCGGTTCTGCCCCTTCAGGATGGATCTGTTGAAAGCCTTTGCCTTCCAACGGGGGGTGAATGTTCGGAGCAGAACCCAGCCGATTAGCTGCTTGCCAAATAGCACCTAATTCTTGGCCCTCAGCCGCTTATTTTGTTTGTTACTTATGTCTATGTCACTCATTTGTTTGTTAAAGCTTTGCGCTTGCTTGCCCTGCTAAACGCTCTCTGCCAGCTCGCTCATCGCTATCTCCGCTTTGCGTCTGCCTACCGACGTCGGCCGAGCGAAGCTGCGCTTAGCGATCGGAGCGGCAATGTAAAGGGCAGGCAAGCCACACTTGCAATTTGGATGTCACGCATTAAAAAACATATCGTAATTTTATTTCTGCGCCGAGTTTTATTTAATTCGAAATAATTAGTCGGCCGATTGGGGATAAAAAACATTATCTCCACAGATGCAGTTAATAGCGGAATAAACGTTATAAACAAACTAAATGAAGAAAAAGACATGAATCAACAAATAGAAATTTTGAAATTCAATCTACAACATTTCACAGAATATATCAAAGATATAGAACTAGGTATGCAATTAACTAGGCTCGGTATATTTAATCCAAAATTATTAAAACAAGACAACCTGGAACAAATAAATTCTGAGAAAATACTAAATATAAAAACCTCCACATGGCTAAAATCCGATACCAACGAAATTCTAATAATTTCCAACATTCCCAAAGACATTACAAAAGTACCAATCTATAAAATCGTTCCGTATCCAGACGAATTAAATAACATGTTAACAGATATGACATACGACAAGTACTACATAAAAAATGAAGAAGTATTTGTTAAAGAAACTAGATTGAAAACCAATGACAATTGTATAAAAGGAATTTTAATGCAAACTCCCACTAAATGTCCATATTCCAAAACTATTCAAAACTTTCAAATAAACTTTATTGAACCCAATATACTAATCACATGGAATCTTCCAAAAACAACGCTAAACCATAATTGTGTAGACCAAGAAATCATAGCGGAAGGAAATACCATTATAAAAATCTACAACTGTTCAATCCAATTAAATGAATTTACAATATCAAACACAATGTTAGATTTTGCCCAGAATGTTTATGTCAACAACAACATAACTAAAATAAAACCACTGTCGTATGTCCAAACTATTGAAATAATTAGTAAATAAGTCTACTAATTTCATTTGTCATAATTATATTAGTACTACTAAGTTATGTAGCTGTTAAATTTAAGAAAACTTCTAAAAGAGTCACGGTTAAATGTATTAACCCTATAATAGAAGCAGAAGAGGAACCAACCTCAGCCACCGCACTTGATATCCCGTCACTATACCCGAGGGTAATCGCCTAGGGACAGGCTAATAACAAACGTTGGGTGAGTGACATATCCATAACTCCCCACATCCCATACACATTATGTTTATGTACAATTCATCCACCCCATCCAATCAAAGCTAGACATAAAACCAAGGAGTATCACATTCCTAGCTCCGTCATGTAATGCAACACCGATCGCCAGCAGTGGATGCCTTTCATCAAAGCCGACGCATCCCCAAATATCGATCCAGGCACGTACGCCACCGACACGAAGATGCAGCCGAGGAAAGCAACGCCCGAAGCCAGAGTCGGGAGTTCCAAGAGATGGGCTCATGGAAACTAGCCAGCAGCAGAGAGATCAGTTCCGTTTGAGACAAGCAGACCCAAAGTCAAGTCGGGGAATTCATTTAAATCTTGTGACATAAAGATATTTAAGTTTGTAAAATAAAAGGCTTTTTTTAAAAACTTAAAATCGAGTTGCGGATATTTAACTATATATATACATATATCTATAATTATACCTAAGAGACATGTATGAAATCACGCTCTTGAATTTTACTGTATGACATCACGCTCTTGAATTGTAATGTCGTGCGCTCTTATACCATGTTGCAAACGGAGCCTATGCAAGCAGCAGCCGCTCATGAAGAGGGCGCCGCTTTAGAATAAACGCACTTATAATTGAAAGTCGATTAAGTGCACAAGTTTGATTTGTCGGTCTGTCTGATTCCAGTGTCTAATTAAGCCCTGAGAAATCGTGCCTAACGGCAGGCTATTTAGCTCATCCACCAATAACATAATTGAGATAGCGCGAAATGGAAAATTATTATAATATTGAGTATAGTTGAGCATATGCAATCATTAGTACCTAACTTTTGAGCAGTTTTCCAACTTTGACTTCACATTACAACGAGGGGGAACGTTGTGAGTTGCTGCGTACACCGCAACTCTACAGTTATACCCGATACTAAGTCAGTATGGCTCTCCTCCGGCAGACGGCGCTAATATTAAACGAAACGACAAAGAGTGCGTGCGAGAGAGACAGAAAATCAGTCTGTGCGTGACGTCGGGCGCTGCGTAGCCACTGCAAATTTATTTGTTCCTGTTGGCTATAAAAATTATCTGATCTGATCCAGACTCAGCAATCTGATAGATATGGTCATTCTCTATGATTCTGCGTTTTTAGTTTTCTCGAATCTACAATATTGTGGATGCAACAGATTTTCGTCCTTTGTGGGGGCGGAAGGGGGTGGGGCGAAATTCTGAGATATATGTTTAATAGTGAGATCTAACAGAAGTGCGGATACCAAATTTGGTTACTCTAGCCTTAATAGTCTCTGAGATTTGTGGTTGCCCCAGATTTTCGTCCTTTGCGGGGGCGGAAGGGGGTGCGGCGAAATTTTGACACAAAACGGTCAAGGTCCGATATCACAGGAGTGTGGATACCAAATTTGGTTGCTCTGGCTCTTATGGGTTCTGAGATCCTTGAACTCATATTTTGCAATTGGCAAAACCGACCATGAAACCTGTGTGTTAGAGTGAGACAGAGCGTGAAAGAGTGAAATTGTTTTCGTGATTCTGGCTATAATAATTATACGATCTGGTTCAGCACTCTGTAAGATATAGTCATCTTCTACGGTTCTGCGTTTTTAGTTTTCTCGTATCGTCGAAATTGTGGATGCCACAGATTTTCGCGCTTTGTGGGGGCGGAAGTGGGCGGGGCAAAGTTTTGAAATATATTTGTAGCAGTGACATATCACAGAAGTCTGGATCCAAAACATCGTTGCTCTAGCTCTTATAGTCTTTGAGCACTAGGCGCTGAAAGGGACGGACAGACGGACGGACGGACAGACAGACATGGCTCAATCGACTCGGCTATTGATGCTGATCAAGAATATATATACTTTATGGGGTCGGAAACGATTCCTTCTGGACGTTACACATATCCACTTTTACCACAAATCTAATATACCCCAATACTCATTTTGAGTATCGGGTATAAAAATATATCCCCAAATTTTGTTTACTCTTTCGTGGACGTTGACATGCAATGACTGCATCTTTCAAGAGGCGATGCAGTTACTGCACCGTCAAGTGGCCCGTGTGAAACCAGCAGAAGGCTGTTACGCGCGGATCCCAGGCAAAACGCAGCCCTCCTCCCGCCCAACCGACCGAGGGGCGCTGCCACATGACGCGCGGTGCGTAGCCGAACCGAACGCGAACATGCAAGATAGCTATTAGACTAACATTCGAGGAAAATTAGCACTAAACTTACTAAGAAACTAAGCATGCAATCAAAATACAAATACCACTACAGTTACTAATTAATAGAAAGGTGTGTAAGGATTAATAATTTAATAAGAGGAAGAGAATTAGTGGTGGATGTAATATGGTAGAGGTTCATGCAAGGAATAATTCGATCTACAAAGTGGAAAGAACAACGGTATAAAATTTCTAGTCAGTCTAATAGGAATCGTGAAGTTTATGCGGCTCAACAGATCAGGGCTGTCTATGTCACCCCTGATCAAGTTGTGCATAAATATCACACCAAGCATTTTTCTACGGTTAACTAAGGAAGGTTTACTAATAGCAGTCTACTAGAGTAAGATGGCACCACCTTCATTCCAGTTAAGGCCCCGCAGAGCAAAGAGTAAAAACTTTTTTTGTACTGAGGGCACCATACACAGGAGCCGTGTTCTAAGATCGGACGAACAAGCGAGGTATAGAGAGTCTTTGTTATATAGGGGTCGTCAAATTCTTTTGACCACCTCTTTATAAACCCAAGCACGCCCATGGCCTTTTTTACCATGGTAGAAATGTGTTAGGAAAACTTTAACTCGGGGTCTAACATAACACCCAGATCATCCACCAGGGAAATTCTCTCAAGAGAACCACCAAATAGGGTATAGGGAGCCAACAAAGTGCTAGAACGATGAAATGTCATAACTTTGAATTTCGAGGCATTAAGGTGCAACAAGTTTGGATAACACCATGACTGAAAGTTTTTGCGATCGGATTGCAAGCGAGAATGAAATGAAATGTCCTTATACTGGACACAGAGTTTAACATCATCCGTATACATAAGTACTCGAGAGTATGTTAATACGGAAGGCAAGTCATTAATAAAGAGTGTGAAGAGTAAGAGGCCTAAATGGCTGCCCTGTGGTACTCCCGAAGAAATCTAAAAACCTTTCTTGGAAATGTCCTTGCCGCCTTATAAATCCGTGCTGAGTTTGAGATATAAGTGACTTGCAGAGATGTTGCAAGTGCGGAGTTAAGACCTTCTCAAACATTTTGGGAATAGCGGATAACTTTGCTAAACCTATATAATTTTTTTCTTCAGACTTGCTACCATTCGTATGGACAGGAATTATAAACGATTCCTTCCAGATCGGGGGAAGCAAGAAGAATCGATGGACAGGGTGAATAGTTTAAGCAAGGGTCCACACAGAGCCTCGGCGCAGTACCTGAGTACACAACCTGGAACCCCGTCTGGATCCGGTGAAAACACCGGCTTAACTAGTCGAAGCTCATGAAGTAAAGAGCATTCATTTAACAAGGGACTGAAAATGCCGTTCAACCTCGGTAAACCGTATGGGTACGGATGACCACAGTAGCTTTCCTCAGAATTGGTGGTTTGGAAAAATTGGGCAAAAAGATCGGTAATTGCCTGATCATTATTTGCCGACGTATTACAAAATGATAGCGAGGATGGGTGTGCGGACATTCTACGATTACTATTTACGAAGCAGTAAAACTGTTTAGTTTAGTTTAGTTTTAGTAGGAGAACCAACTTCTTGAAATTTTTTATAAAGTCTTGATTTTAAACGAAGGTAAAATCAATTTTTGGTAAACGAAGGGGGTTTTCCAGATCTAATCGGATAAGAAAACGGGACACAAGAATCAAAAAATGTGCCAAGAGCATTGTAAAAAATGTTTGTGCCTTTCATGACATCAGTGCACAAGTACAAAGCGGACCAATCAAAATCCCTAATGGGTTTATTAAGCTTCGGAAACTCGGCTTTACAAAAGCAACGGACATGTTCAGGTGGCCTACTCGACCGATCCAATACAGTTGGTCCTATATCTAGCGACACTTCGAAAGTAGGATGGTAGGCCTCTTCAGGTATAGTGAGCGGAAGGGCTCGGGTTAACAACAGTAAAGTCGGATCCGATACAAAGCACAGATCAAGCAATCGACCCAAGGAATTTTTCACATGGTTGACTTGAGATAGGGACAGGTCAAGCCAGTCGTCAACAAAGTCATGTCGTGACATCGGCACTAGGCTACTAGACTCGTTTACCGAAGACAAAACAGTTCCTGGCAAGTTGAAGTCACCAAAAACTATCATATGATCTTTATCTGATAGCGAGGAAGAAACAGCAGTTAGAGCGGACAAATGCTGCTCATAAATAGAGATATCCGAAAAAGGTGGAATATACGAGCAAGTAATGAATATAGCGAAAGCGGGAAGAATCAGTTATACACACAGGAATTCCAGTTCCGGTTGAACCTGGCATGTGAAGTGTTCCGACGTGGAGTTAGAGTCCACTGAAATCAGAACCCCTCCTGCACGTCGAGACGAACGGTCCTTTCTAAAAGTTGTGTACCGACCTGCCAAAACCTCGGAACTAAGAATGTCCGGCTTTAACCAGGTTTCAGTAAACACAATAACGTGGGAAGCAAATGCAACACTATCCCGGAAAAGAATGCTGAGCTTACTACGCAAGCCTCTTACATTCTGATAGGTTACTAAAAGAGAAGTTAGTTTTTTGGAAAGGTGGAAGCATGACGGGAAGTTGAGGAAGAGGAAGTTGAGGTTGAGGGTGGCACACTAGAAGGATTTGTAAGAGTTATGGGGGGCCTATTCTTCTTCTTAGCCTTAAACTCCTTCACCATCTAATGCTCCGGCCAAAATTTGCCGGAGCAAATGGTGTCAAATTGAGTTGGGGAGATGCTTATCTTAAACGAGGCTATCTCCCTGGCATAAGAGAAGTTAAATTTCTCCACCTTTAAGCCCACGGCTTTTATTTTGCTTTGAATAAAAGCACTTACATCATTAGATGTGAGGTCAGGGGCCAGCCGTGAAACAAAAACTTGTCGTTTTGGTGGGACTCCCACCAGTGGTTTAGTCACCACAGGTCTAGTACCTGTGGTGGCAATATCCGGAGGTCCGGAACGTCTATTTACTGGTGGGATCGGGATAGACGGGACAACTAGCGAACTTGCGGACACCACGGACACGGACGCTGCAGACGTACTTGGCTGCACATTCTCCGAGGCGATGAATTCGGCTACCGAATCTGCATCGCCAGCAGCTGTCGTTGCCCTTGGAGTGGCAAACGAGATCAACTGCTGCACACTTGGAGTGGTCGGAGTCAGTTTTTCGGCGGCTCACGGCTGAGTGACGGTTGGCACTTGCAGATCCCGCGGAATGACCTTTTTGCGCCTCGGTGACTCATTCAGCAGTTTTAAACCGCTAAACTGAGCCTCCATGGCTAGGAGCAGATCGTATTGGTTTTTAAAACCAACGGTCAGCTCCTTAAAGCCACTCCGCGTCTGCCTCATGAAAGATACCATGTCTTTCTCCACCGCACGGCATGCCTCGCAACTGGATTGCAAGCCATTACGTTTGGCTATAGCATCACTCACGAGGCCAGAAAATCCAGCGCATTTTGCGTGCACTACGCTGTCGCAGAGCCAGTATTCGGCTGATCGTGGGTGATCTGCTTCTTACATGTTTTTTTGGCACAGACCACAGCGTACTCCATTTTATTATTATTTATTTACAATTGTTTGCAAAACAAATTGGTATCAGTCCAATGTGCCAGACAACGCTCAAAGCGGAATTGGTAAAAAAAGAGAGCAGAGTGGAGAGCGGTTATAGAGAGAGCTACTGAACAGAGAGCGCTATTGCTCAGAAAGTTTAAAGAGCGAGAGAGAAAGAACAGTTATTGAAGTTGAGGTGATAGCGAGAGAGTGATAAAACAACAAAAGCTACCAGACGAGAGCGGACTGCAATGCAATGTAATGCGTACTCACTCACTGCAACAACACAAACACAAGCACAAGCCGACGCCGAAAAATGAAAAGTTAAATAATGTTTTAACACAAATCAAAAGGCATGCACTCGCGGAATAGTATAGGTTTCCAGATTGTTGTCTGGTTAGGAAGTTAAATAGAATTTATTTAGGAAAACACCGGCTGTTTATTCAAAACAAAAGGAAAAAATGCGAAGCGCAAAACAAAAACGCGTCTGATCACTACGAAAGAGAACGACTCTTTTTGCGGTTAATTGCTGTTCGCCGGATTGCGGATACAAGAATTTCGTGTACAGCTGATGCGAAATGTTTTAGTTGCATCGAGAGTGGACATATCTCCCGTAATTGTCCAAAGAACGCTGGAAGAGTGAATATAATCATGGGTTGTTTAGGACAGTCCTTGTAAATGGTTTCGAAGTTCAGTGCCTAGTTGACGATCCCGTGTAACCTTGGTTAAAGGTGTGTTTGAAATTTGAACGATGTGGAAATGCTGTGCAACAAATTTGCGGGGCCTAGGAAACCAGAACACGAAGCCGATTGGATTTTTTCATGCCGACATAGAAGTAGATCAGTTGCGAACCGAACACAATCTCCTGGTGGTTCCAAGCAATGCAGTGGAATATGATAGACTATTGGACTAGGAATTTATAAAGAAGTTCTCGCTTATGGCCGATGCGATCTCTTTTCTAGGCCTGGAACATCAGAAAATGTCGGAAGATGAGTACAACATGGTTTACAATGTGTTCGAAACTTCGGTAATTTGTGGCTCCAACCCAATATCAAAAGAACATCGAGTAGCTATTGGAAAGCAGTCACAAGTCAATCGAAGGTGCTATAATATGTCCAATTTAGCCTAAGATGATTCCAGATGGGGGAATAAAACCTTTTTGCCAGTCGTCAAGCCGTTTGTCTGAGTGGCTCGATCAGGGTATTGTGCGAAAATCTACTTCTCACGTAGCGGCCAGAATTGTAATAGTCAGAAAGAAAGATCAAACGTTGAGAGTCTGCGTTGACTATCGGAAACTAAAAAGCATGGTGTTTAAAGATCGTTTTTACAAATTTCTTTAAAAAAGACGTCGATTTTAAGAAGAAGAACGGAACAGAGGAAGAACGGTCGATCCTGGAGTTGACATCCTTTCTGGTAACCGTTCCTATTTTGCGAATCTACATAAGAATTGCCTCAACCGAGCTACACACTGACGCATCCAAAGATGGCTACAGAGCAGTTCTGTTGCAGATGTTTGAGGGAAAGCTTCACCCGGTTTAATTCTAAGCAATGAATCTAAGCAACGTAGTTACGTACTCGAGTTGAAATATCTTGCACTTAAAAAAGTTTAGATATTATCTGCTGGGAATAAGGTTTAAGCTGGTCACAGACTGCATTGCGTTTAAGCAGACGACGAGTAAGCTGGACATACCAAGGGAAGTGGCGCAGTGCAGGACAGCTGCATTTACAGGACTTCGAAATGGAACATCAAGCCAGATACCAGGCTTATGCTTCCAAAACCACTGGTGGGGGTCACACCAATGCGCTTGCCGCTCAAGTTTGTCTCAAGTTCAGACCCCAAGACATCATGATTTAACTGATTTTATACAAAGCAAAATATTAGAGGCCTATGCAGTAATCTCAGCACTCTCTCCCTGGAGAGTTTTACATTTTCATCGCAGGTTACTGTGTTCACCTTGACCTGGTTAAAGCCGGATCTTTAGTTCCGAAGTATTGACAGGCCGGAACAGAACGCTTAGAATTGCAGTGGACTCAAATTTCACGTCTGAACGTTTCACTGTCCAGATTCAACAAAAAGTGGAGTTCCTGCTTAAAACTGATTCTTTCCGCCTCTTCTATCTTCACTACATAAGATCCACCGTCCTCGAATATATCAATATACAAGCAGCACCTGTCTGTTTCTTTCTCGCTGTCAGATAAAGATCCTATGATAGTTTTTAGAGACTTCAACATTCCAGTTACAGTTTGGTTTTCATTAAACCAGTATAAAAACGTTTTCTCATGTCGCGACATGACTTTATTGACGGCTTGGTTGACCAGTCCCTATTTCAAGTTAACCATGTTAAAAATTCCTTGGGTCGTCGGATCCGGCCATAGTGTTGTTAATCCGGTCCCTTCTGATCAATATACGTGAAGACGCCTACCATCCTACGTTCGAAGTGTCGCTTGATATAAGACCACCTGTATTCGATCGGTCGGGTAGGCTATCTGAATGTTTCCGCTGTTTTCGTAAATTTTGCGAAACTTAATAACTTTCTTAGGGTTTTTGATTGCTCTGCTCTTTAATTTTGCACTGACGTTATGAATGGCACAAACGTTTTCTACAATTTACTTAACACATTTTTATACCCGATACTCAAAATGAGTATAGGGGTATATTAGATTTGTGGATCTATATCAGCTTCTCTGCCTGTCCGTCCCTATGAGCGCCTAGTGCTCAAACCCGCTTCCACCCCCACAAAGGACGAAAGTCTGTGGCATCCATAGATCTCAGACACTATTAAAACTAGAGCAACAAATTTGGTATCCACACTCCTGTTAGACCTCACGGTTATGTTTAATGGTTAGGGTTCAACTATGGACAGTTAAACTGTGTAAAAATAGGAATGTACAAATCATAAAATTATCTGCTACTGGAAAGTACGGTAACACAATACATGGCCGAAAGAAGTTAACTTAAATTATTCATTAAAGAAGATTTTACTTTGGAAGCGCAAGTATCAAAGGAAAAAAAAATGAAAAAAATTTATTGTAATCGCGGCAAAGGCTACGGAAAGATTCATGGTCAGAGTAGTTTGATAGAATATATAAGTTTATTTCAAAAATTTTTTTTAAATTATTAAAGTAATAAATTTGAAACGTGCAAAAGTGGATACATGGACTGAAAAATGAAAAAATTGAAATCTCTTAAGGAAAAGATCTCTTTGAATTGAAATTATTGTGTTTTTTTCTTTCTCACTAAATTAAAGAATCTATAAAAATAAAATCAAAAGGATTGATTAATTTTTAAAGATTTTACAGGCGTGTAAACTGAAAAGTGATAAACATGTATCCACATGTGCTCGCCACTATAGATCTAGATCTAGATATCTCACAGAGCATGTGGTACTGTATTCTGATATGTGACTTCAAGAAATTGAAGCTGGTAGACTTAAAATGGAGCAGGAACATTAAAGACCTCAATCTTTATGTGGAGCAACAGTCCACACTCACAAAATTTGAGAAGCAAGGACGACCAATGTGCTTAACTTCATTGAAATCCAAATCAAATAGAAATTTTCTATCCTACTGGCCGGTACAAAAAATATCAATGTATGGTCTATTTGGAGGCCGTATGTCCTTGTAATAATAATAATAAAGTCTGTATGGCCTTTTAATAATAATAATAAAAATAATAGTAATAATAATAATAATAATAGACTGTAATCAATTCATGTTCATGCCTATAAATATATATGAGAACTGTATGGGATAAATTATCTTAATATTGTAACCAATGGATATAAAGTAGGCTGACTATTGTTGTCATGCCGGGTTATACTAGAAATATCCAGTCTTTGCTTGGAGTTGTTTGAAACAACACGTAAGATCCCCAGAAAAAAAGTCTCTCTGTATAATAAAAACTCTCTCCGTTCTCATATTCTCAACTCGGAAAATACGAACTGTATAAACCAGGGACCGTAAATAATCATTATTTATTTTTTTTTTTAATATAAAAAATCTCTTATTTTTAATGGACCTAGAAAAACACTAGTTACACCAAAATCTCTATTTTTGTACAATCTCTGCATTGCCGCCATGATTTGTAAACTTTTGATTTTTTACGATTTTCTTCACAGATAATCATAATTTTTGAGTAATTTGAAAAAAACTTAGAATTAATCATTATTCTTGAGCAAAAAAAATAAAACTAAAAAATAATGATTATCAATAATGATTTTTATTTTTTTGCGGTTAAAATAAAACTCAACAGGAATTTACGGATTCTGTGTTAGAATGTTCGCCAATATTATTGCATATCCTTGTCAAAGGACCACAAAGCTACACCCTGCGCTAAAATTTTCTTTTTGAAAATACATTTAAAAAATAATAAATTAATATATTATAATAAATCTTATATTTTATATTTCGCTCATAATAAATCTCAGCATTTATTTGGGTTATTTATGTAAATATATACATATATTCTTATTTATTGAAACTACGTTACTACTGCTTTGATGTATCAATAAAAAATAAAAGATAAGGAAAGCTAGCTGCTCATAGTCGTACCTGAGGACGAAAGAAGACTTACGAAAACTTACTTGCGCTTGACTACGCTCATTCAAATTATTTATCTATTTTTAGAATTTCTTATCTAAAGCCGCGAGTGTTAATGCATTGATACTTAGTTTTTGGTGATTATTCTTAGTCGCGTTTCAAGATGGGTCGCAAGTGTAATTGTATTCCGCGTAATTTTTTTACATTCCACGCGGAAAGTAATGTTTCTGAGTGTAAAATTTGCAAATTGACTTTGAGTGGAAATTTTGTGTGCAATCTAAAGCGGCACTTAGAAAAGATGCACAAAGGCGAATATGAAACCTAGGCCGAAAACAAAAAAACCGAAGTGCCTGAAAAGAAAAAGAAGTTTTCGGCGGTAATGGGGCAAGATGATGTCAAGAATGCCTGTATTGACCTGGTGACTGCCGCAAAAGTTCCGTTTGCTGTACTAGACTCAAAAGGATTTAAGGCGTTAGTAGCTCACATATTTAGCGGCTTGGATATGCCCACTGTAACTTCAAGAAATATAATGAGCTTAGTCGAGGAAAAGTACAGCCAAATTAAATGCGACATGGTCAAAACATTCAAAAACAGAATCCTCTGTCTAAAAATGGCCACAAGATGCAATCGCGTAATTCTTGGTGTTAATGTCCAGTTCATCGATCACTGTGCAATATGTGTACAAACTTTAGGCCTGATAGAGCTCAAAACATCGCACACATCCCAAAACCTCTGTACTGAAATACAGTACATATTGCATGATTTTAGCATAGCGAAGCAACAAATTTATATCATCGCCACAGATAATGGTCGAAACATGATCAAGAGCTACTAAATGTTTGCGAAGATGAAGATGATGACGAACAAGAAGGTGCTGAGGATTTGGATGAAGAAGAGCTGCTCAAGAATTCTAAAATTCATTCCATTAAGTCGATGAAATGTGCAGCATACACCCTTCAACTTGCTGTAAAGGATTTTTTACAACGCCTTGAATCGGTTGAGCCTATTGACAAAGCACGACGAATTGTTAAGCTTTTAAGAACGCCGGCGTACAGGTAACTTTCTTGGCCTATTATTAACATATAAGCTCAGAGAAAAACCAAAAAATGTTTTTATAGAATGTCGTTTTTCTTTGTAATGTAGGTATTTAATAACTGAAGAGTCATTGCCCCAACCAGTGCTAGATGTTGCGACTCGTTGGAATTCAACATACAATATGCTGAGCAAGCTGCAACAATTCGAAGATTTTTGCGAAAGGCGCCTAAAACGCTCATTAAAATTAACTGCAGCTGAGTGGAGTGACTTGAAAAGGCTTGTTAATGCCCTGGAACCGGCATACCTTGCAACAGTAAAATTACAAAGCACTCAATTATTCATGAGTGAGTTCTACATGCTATGGCTGGAGCTCAAGCTCACTGTGGCAGCAGCAAGTACCAGTGAAAGCCAAGCTTTGAGCCAGTGCATCCGTGACAGGGAGGAGAGCCTTTTGGGGTGCGATGCAATCGTTTGCAGTATCTATTTGGATCCACGGATAAGACGAGTATTGCTGCAGAACCCAATAAGCCTGATGCTCGCCAGAGCTCATTTAAAGCAGCTTTTCATGCAGCTATTTAATTTGAAAGAACCCGTAAGTATTTATATAATTTATATACATATAACATAACATATTAAAAATTAATATTTCAGACAAGTGCAATAGCACAGCCTTGCTCAAGCAGCTCAAGCGCGATAACTTCGTTCGGTACATCGCAAAACTCAAACACCTGCTCGCTATTGAACGAGTTTTTGCAAACTATTGAGGTAGCTTCAGAAGACGAAACTGAGGATGGAGAGCGAGCAGACCTCATCAAGAAAGGATATGCCGAAATTGCCGTCTATACCCCAAAGCCAATTTGCTTGACCTCCAATATTATGGAGTATTGGGAGGAGCATCGATACCGTTTCCCAAACTTATACGAGCTGGCCAAAGTGGCACTCAGTTCCTGCGACTCAAGTTAGTGTTGAGAGATCATTTTCGGCACTCAAAATGATGCTCACTGATCAGAGATGCAACCTCGCGTACGAATCATTGTGGAAATTACTTTTTGTAACATTAAATAATACTTATTAATTAAACGTATTTCCGACAACAAAACCAAAAATAACAAAAAATTTTAATGTAATTTCAAAAAGAAAATTTTAGCGCAGGGTGTAGCTTTGTGGTCCGTTGACAAGGATATGCAATAATATTGGCGAACATTTTAACACAGAAGCCGTAAATTCCTGTTGAGTTTTATTTTAAGAGAAAAAAATAAAAATCATTGATGATTATTATTTTTGAGCTTTATTTTTTTTTATCAATATCTGTGAAGAAAATCGTAAAAATTGAAATATGTTCATTACCAAGTAATTTTTATTATATAACTTATAATGATTACGGTCCCTGGTATAAACGTAACAATATACAACTATGGAATCTGAAACGTTCTCTTCTGCCTGCGACATATGTATGTACATCAAGAAACATCAGTCAAGCATCGTTGCAATCATTTTCGACAATTTGAATTATGTAAAGTTATTCGAGATACATACCTTAAGAAATTTTTCGTTTTCCTGCGTCAAACTTCGAAGCTTTTTGTTTGGGAATGTGGAAACTAAGGTATAATAAAAAAATATGTTTAAAAACTCATTATGATTTAAATCATTTTATTTTTACCTTTAAGCTGAAGCTGTTTAAATATGTACGAAACGATACTATCTAAAATTGTGCAGCAGCTTATGTAAATGGCGGAATCTGAAATTTCAATATTAAAAATTTTAAATATTGCTAGGATGCATTTTTATTTTTAGTGCGCACCTAACGCTGCAAGGCCCTTGGTAAGGCTTTCCAATATGTATACAAATGCACATGGCTCCAAAGCGGCTAGGTACGTAACATGGTCTTGAGATAGGCAATTTAATAAATTGTAATATGCAGACGACAGTTTTGGATATTCCTATAAGTGGAATAAAAGAAACCAATATAAGAACTAATTTACTTCATTGTTTCGTATGTAAGTTAACTTACAAGTAAATCATTTTGTTGTATAGAGAGTATTAACTTAGCAACAATATTAAGAACGCTGTCCAGTGTATCATCTCCATACAATTTGAATACACCACAGTTAACATAGTTTCCACCAAGTGAATTTTTTAAAATTAAAAAACATATTGCTATTCCTTTTAGTTTCATTGGGTAAAGTCGATCACGTGGAACCTCCAATTGTAAAATACGGTTTCCGTAAATACAAATAAGTTTTGAAGCCTCTCGGAACAGCAGTATACCCATAGGACTGGATACATTTCCAGCCAATCGTTGTGTTCGACAATGTACCAGCTCAGCGAAAAGTTTTAAAACGGGTGTGGTAACTGCGGGATCATGAGCCCATAAATCCACTGCACGTAACAATATGGGCAAATAGTCTGTATAGTAACTGTAATCAATAATATTAGTCAATTGCAATACTAATAAATAATATGCATACGAACAGCCATTCAAAAAGCATAGTATATTGAATACGAGCATTTAGGGGCAGGGCTAATCCTCGAAGGTCCCGTGCTAACCCAATAACTGCTTTCTTCGCTTCGTCATTAGGAAAGCTATTGGCATCCATCAGCACAGTTCCAAGGTTTTCAAATTGATCTATATAAAAACAGAGTGGGAAAGATTTGAATGTGTGATAATTAAATTTGCAGATTTAAACTGACTTGTCAAAGGCGTCAAAAAATTATAGAATCGTTCTTCATCTTCTCCCAAATCAAACATTAACAAACGGCCTAGAGATGTGTAAAACATAGTGCGACATCGCATTTCACTTAGGGAAGAGTTTGTTCCTAGGAAAGGGAAATGTTCGCTTGTATGGTGTGTCAGCATAAATTGCACTTCGTCTAAGCGTGCAAGCTTACGCACTGAATTAAAGTGCACAGAAAGATCCGAAAGTAACATCAGAGTTTTAGTAATAATCTGTTCAGAGCGCCCCCAAAACTTTAAATTGGTTATACTGAAAATTACAGAAATGTTTAGCGCATGAGAAACAAGTAATTAATATACATACATTTTACGATTTATGAAGCTTAATAGCATTTGCTCATCGCTAAGTCCAAAGACTTCAGTCAGTCTTTTATATACATTCGCTTTTTGAGCTTGCTCGCTGCTATGCATTTTGCGAACTTGATCCAAAAAGCTTAGCATGGCCAGCTCAAGCTTTTCGCATCCAGCCTGAGGCAAACGTGCATCTGTCAAACTCATTAGTTGAAGCACCCTTATGACAAGTTCTCCATCCATAGTATCGTGCTCGTCGCTAGTCGTAACAGAAAGGCGCCCAACAATGGCCGACCCGATAATGTACACCAACCAAGTTAGCTGTAGCTCATGCACAGTGATATCTATAGGATTAGCGTTGGGCGTCTGTACAAGGTTTTCATACTCACGTGCCTTTTGATCAAAATGCTGCACAAGAAGACTGCAAGTCTTATTATACTCGCACCGCTCAATAACTGATAGTTGCTCAAGTTGTTGCTGGACCATACACAGATCATCCAGTGGATCCTCTAAATTATCCCTTACAATTAAAGGAACAGCATCTAGGCGCGACTCGATATAAGCTTTAATCACTTCTGGTGTATATGTACCAAGTAAATGTGGATCCGGGGATTTTACATATGGTACAGATGCTACCATACGTTGCCAAAGAGTAAGTAAGTAGTGCACACTGTTTGGTGCAAAAAGCCACAACTACAGAAAGGAAATATATCTGATGTATTCTTAAAACAAACATAACTTTGAAACACCTACATGCAATGATTGCACAGTAAATTTCGCTATCAATTGGATAGCTTCTGGATAACAAGGAACAGCAATAAGCTCGCCTAATTGATAATTTGATTTCAGGCGAGCTAGCAAGCGGCAGAATTCGTGATAGTTATCTGGATCACTTAAACCCTGAAAATAAAACCATATACATTTAAAAGAAATATGCGACGTTATGATATAAGGTACTACATTGGTATATATGTAAGCCTGTTATTGTTATAACATATACATATATTTATATATATATCAATATATAACTTATATTTATATATTTCCGTGCACTCCGTCTCATTGTAACATTATACTAAATCTACTCGAAGCGTTGTGAAGTGGTGATTATGGTTGGAGAAGCAGGCCACGCATCTCTATCAATTATTCTTGAAGTCTTCATAAGAAAAGACACAACGAAGACGGGAAAAATATAAAGAGAGCTATCTCAAGAGCTAGTTATGTTCTATTGTTTAATATTGCAATCCGTATACCTAATTACTTGCCGCTTTCGCTATATTCATTACTTGCTCCTATATTCCATCCATATTCCAGATAAAGATAATGTGGCAGTTCTTGATTTCTTTAACTTGCCGGGAACTGTTTGGTGTTCGGTACAAGAGTCTAATCGGCTAGTGCCCATGTCACGACGTGACCTTGTGACGGCTTGCTTGACCTGTCCCTGTCTCAAGTCAACCATGTGAAAAATTCCTTGGGTGGATTGCTTGAACACACACTTTTGTAGGTTCGATATCACAGGAGTGTGGATACCAAATTAATCCAGGCGCTCACTTTTGCGATAGGAAAAGCCGACCAACAGACGTGTGTGTTAGAGAGAGCCAGAGCGAGAAAGAATGAAATTGTTTTGTTCATTCTGGCTATAAAATTGATACGATCTGGTTCATATTCTGCCCTCTAGAAGCAATAATCATTTTCTACGATGGATGCCACAGGTTTTCGTCTTTTGTGGGGCGGAAAGGGGCACGCCGAAGTTCTGAAGTACACTTGTAACAGTGACATATCACAGAAGTCTGGATACAACATTTCGTTGCTCTAGGTCTTATAGTCTCTGAGCACTAGGCGCTCATAGGGACGGACAGACAGACAAGCAAACATGGCTCTATCGACTTGGCTATTGATGCTGATATAGATCCACAAATCTAATATACCCCTATACTCATTTTGAGTATCGGGTATAAAAATGTGTTAAGTAAATTGTAGAAAACGTTTGTGCCATTCATAACGTCAGTGCAAAATTAAAGAGCAGAGCAATCAAAAACCCTAAGAAAGTTATTAAGTTTCGCAAAATTTACGAAAACAGCGGAAACATTCAGATAGCCTACCCGACCGATCGAATACAGGTGGTCTTATATCAAGCGACACTTCAAAAGTAGGATGGCAGGCGTCTTCACGTATATTGATCAGACGGGACCGGAATAACAACACTATGGCCGGATCCGACGACCCAAGGAATTTTTAACATGGTTAACTTGAAATAGGGACTGGTCAACCAAGCCGTCAATAAAGTCATGTCGCGACATGAGAAAACGTTTTTATACTGGTTTAATGAAAACCAAACTGTAACTGGAATGTTGAAGTCTCTAAAAACTATCATAGGATCTTTATCTGACAGCGAGAAAGAAACAGACAGGTGCTGCTTGTATATTGATATATTCGAGGACGGTGGATCTTATGTAGTGAAGATAGAAGAGGCGGAAAGAATCAGTTTTAAGCAGGAACTCCACTTTTTGTTGAATCTGGACAGTGAAACGTTCAGACGTGAAATTTGAGTCCACTGCAATTCTAAGCGTTCTGTTCCGGCCTGTCAATACTTCGGAACTAAAGATCCGGCTTTAACCAGGTCAAGGTGAACACAGTAACCTGCGATGAAAATGTAAAACTCTCCAGGGAGAGAGTGCTGAGATTACTGCATAGGCCTCTAATATTTTGCTTTGTATAAAATCAGTTAAATCATGATGTCTTGGGGTCTGAACTTGAGACAAACTTGAGCGGCAAGCGCATTGGTGTGACCCCCACCAGTGGTTTTGGAAGCATAAGCCTGGTATCTGGCTTGATGTTCCATTTCGAAGTCCTGTAAATGCAGCTGTCCTGCACTGCGCCACTTCCCTTGGTATGTCCAGCTTACTCGTCGTCTGCTTAAACGCAATGCAGTCTGTGACCAGCTTAAACCTTATTCCCAGCAGATAATATCTAAACTTTTTTAAGTGCAAGATATTTCAACTCGAGTACGTAACTACGTTGCTTAGATTCATTGCTTAGAATTAAACCGGGTGAAGCTTTCCCTCAAACATCTGCAACAGAACTGCTCTGTAGCCATCTTTGGATGCGTCAGTGTGTAGCTCGGTTGAGGCAATTCTTATGTAGATTCGCAAAATAGGAACGGTTACCAGAAAGGATGTCAACTCCAGGATCGACCGTTCTTCCTCTGTTCCGTTCTTCTTCTTAAAATCGACGTCTTTTTTAAAGAAATTTGTAAAAACGATCTTTAAACACCATGCTTTTTAGTTTCCGATAGTCAACGCAGACTCTCAACGTTTGATCTTTCTTTCTGACTATTACAATTCTGGCCGCTACGTGAGAAGTAGATTTTCGCACAATACCCTGATCGAGCCACTCAGACAAACGGCTTGACGACTGGCAAAAAGGTTTTATTCCCCCATCTGGAATCATCTTAGGCTAAATTGGACATATTATAGCACCTTCGATTGACTTGTGACTGCTTTCCAATAGCTACTCGATGTTCTTTTGATATTGGGTTGGAGCCACAAATTACCGAAGTTTCGAACACATTGTAAACCATGTTGTACTCATCTTCCGACATTTTCTGATGTTCCAGGCCTAGAAAAGAGATCGCATCGGCCATAAGCGAGAACTTCTTTATAAATTCCTAGTCCAATAGTCTATCATATTCCACTGCATTGCTTGGAACCACCAGGAGATTGTGTTCGGTTCGCAACTGATCTACTTCTATGTCGGCATGAAAAAATCCAATCGGCTTCGTGTTCTGGTTTCCTAGGCCCCGCAAATTTGTTGCACAGCATTTCCACATCGTTCAAATTTTCAAACACACCTTCTTTAACCAAGGTTACACGGGATCGTCAACTAGGCACTGAACTTCGATACCATTTACAAGGACTGTCCTAAACAACCCATGATTATATTCACTCTTCCAGCGTTCTTTGGACAATTACGGGAGATATGTCCACTCTCGATGCAACTAAAACATTTCGCATCAGCTGTACACGAAATTCTTGTATCCGCAATCCGGCGAACAGCAATTAACCGCAAAAAGAGTCGTTCTCTTTCGTAGTGATCAGACGCGTTTTTGTTTTGCGCTTCGCATTTTTTCCTTTTGTTTTGAATAAACAGCCGGTGTTTTCCTAAATAAATTCTATTTAACTTCCTAACCAGACAACAATCTGGAAACCTATACTATTCCGCGAGTGCATGCCTTTTGATTTGTGTTAAAACATTATTTAACTTTTCATTTTTCGGCGTCGGCTTGTGCTTGTGTTTGTGTTGTTGCAGTGAGTGAGTACGCATTACATTGCATTGCAGTCCGCTCTCGTCTGGTAGCTTTTGTTGTTTTATCACTCTCTCGCTATCACCTCAACTTCAATAACTGTTCTTTCTCTCTCGCTCTTTAAACTTTCTGAGCAATAGCACTCTCTGCTTAGTAGCTCACGCTATAACCGATCTCCTCCCTCTCTTTTTTACTAATTCCGCTTTGAGCAATTGTCTGGCACATTGGTCTGATATCAATTTTTGTTTGAAATTGGTATTGAAAATGTTTAAATAGATATGTTAAATATTTAAAATGGAATTCGCTGTGGTCTGCGCCAATGAAACTTGCGAGAAGCCGAATACCCACGATCATCCGAATGTCACCTGCTGGCTCTGCGACAGCGTAGTGCACGCAAAATGCGCTGGATTTTCTGGCCTCGTGAGTGATGCTATAGCCAAACGTAATGGGTTGCATTTCAGTTGCAAGGCATGCCGGGCGATGGAAAATGATATGGTGGTTTTTATGAGGCAGCCGTGGAAGGGCTTTAAGGAGCTGACCGTTGGCTTTAAAAAGCAATACGATCGGCTCCTAGCCATGGAGTCTCAATTTGGCAGTCTGCAACTGCTGAATGAGTCTCCGAGGCGTAAAAAGGTCACTCCGCGGGATCTGCAAGTGCCAACCGTCACTCAGCCGTGCGCCGCCTCTCTTGATCTCGTTTGCCACTCCAAGGGCAACGACAGCTTCTGGCGATGCAGATTCGGTAGCCGAATTCATCGCCTCGGAGAATGTGCAGCCAAGTACGTCTGCAGCGTTCGTGTCCGTGGTGTCCGCAAGTTCGCTAGTTGTCCCGTCTGTCCCGATCCCACCAGTAAATAGACGTTCCGGACCTCCGGATATTGCCACCACAGGTACTAGGCCTGGGGTGATTAAACCACTGGTGGGGAACGAAACCAAAACGACAAGTTTTTGTTTCACGGCTGGCCCCTGACCTCACATCTAATGATGTAATTGCTTTTATTCAAAGCAAAATAAAAGCCGTGGGATTAAAGGTGGAGAAATTCAACTTCTCTTATGCCAGGGAGATAGCCCTTCCACTTTTCCAAAAAACTAACTTCTCTTTTAGTAACGTATCAGAATGTTAGAGGCTTGCGTAGTAAGCTCAGCATTCTTTTCCGGGATAGTGTTGCATTTGCTTCCCACGTTATTGTGTTTACTGAAACCTGGTTAAAGCCGGACATTCTTAGTTCCGAGGTTTTGGCAGGTCGGTACACAACTTTTAGAAAGGACCGTTCGTCTCGACGTGCAGGAGGGGTTCTGATTTCAGTGGACTCTAACTCCACGTCGGAACACTTCACATGCCAGGTTCAACCGGAACTGGAATTCCTGTGTGTATAACTGATTCTTCCCGCTTTCGCTATATTCATTACTTGCCCGTATATTCCACCTTTTTCGGATATCTCTATTTATGAGCAGCATTTGTCCGCTCTAACTGCTGTTTCTTCCTCGCTTCAACTTGCCAGCAACTGTTTGGTCTTCGGTAAACGAGTCCAGTAACCTAGTGCCCATGTCACGAAATGACTTTGTTGACGGCTTGCTTGACCCTGTCTCAAGTCAACCATGTGATTGCTTGATCTGTGCTTTGTATCGGATCCAACCATAGTGTTGTTAAACCGAGCCCTTCCGCTCACTATACCTGAAGACGCCTACAATCCTACTTGCGAAGTGTCGCTAGATATAAGACCAACTGTATTGGATCGGTCGAGTAGGCCACCTGAACGTGTCCGTTGCTTTCGTAAAGCCAAATTTTAGAAGCTTAATAATCTATTTAGGGATTTTGATTGGTCCGCTTTGTACTTGTGCACTGATGTCATAAAAGGCACAAACATATTTTACAATGCTCTTGGCACATTTTTTGATTCTTGTGTCCCGTTTTCTTATCCGATTAGATCTGGAAAACCCCCTTGGTTTACCAATGAGTTATCCAGCCTAAAAAACTTAAAATCAAGACTTTATAAAAAATTTCAGGAAGTTAGTTCTCCTACTTCTCACTCTCGCTATGTAACTGCTCGATCAAACTTTTCAGTTCTTAATGCACAATGCTATAAGAACTACCTATCTCGATGCAGGATACGTTTTTCTCAGAACCTTAAACAGTTTTACTGCTTCGTAAACAGTAAGCGTAGAATGTCCGCACACCCATCCTCACTATCATTTTGTAATACTTCGGCAAATAATGATCAGGCAATTGCCGATCATTTTGCCCAATTTTTCCAAACCACCTATTCTGAGGAAAGCTACTGTGGTCATCCGTACCCATACGGTTTACCGAGGTCGAACGGCATTTTCAGTCTCTTGTTAAATTAAGTTTCTTTACTTCATGATCTTCTACTAATTAGGACGGTGTTTTCACCGGGTCCAGACGGGGTTCCATGCTGTATACTCAGGTGCTGTGCAGACTGTATGGACCCTTGCTTAAAGTATTCACTCTGTCCATTGATTCTTCATGCTTCCCCACGATCTGGAAGGAATCGTTTATAATTCCTGTCCATACGAAAGGTAGCAAGTCTGAAGAGAAAAATTATATAGGTCTAGCAAAGTTATCCGCTATTCCCAAAATGTTTGAGAAGGTATTAACTCCGCACTTACAACATCTCTGCAAATCACTTATATCTCCAACTCAGCACGGATTTATTTTTTGTTGGCTCCCTATACCCTATTTGGTGGTTCTCTTGACAGAATTACCCTGGTGGATGATCTGGGTGTTATGTTAGACCCAAAGATAAAGTTTTCCGAACACACTTCTAACATGGTAAATAGGCCATGGGCGTGCTTGGGTTTATAAAGAGGTGGTCAGAGGAATTTAACGACCCCTATATAACAAAGACTCTCTATACCTCGCTTGTTCGTCGGATCTTAGAATACGGCTCCTGTGTATGGTGCCCTCAGTACAAAGTACACCAGGACCGTATAGAATCAGCACAGAAAAACTTTTTACTCTTTGCTCTGCGGGGCCTTAACTGGGATGCGGGTGTGAGACTCCCAACTTACACTAGTAGACTGCTATTAGTAGACCTCCCATCCTTAGTTAACCGTAGAAAAATGCTTGGTGTGATTTTTGTGCTTGATCAACTTGATCAGGGGTGACATAGACAGCCCTGATCTGTTGGGCCGCATAACTTCACGATTCCTATTAGACCTACTAGAAATTTTATACCGTTGTTCCTTCCATTTTGTAGATCGAATTATTCCTTGCATGAACCGTTTAGGATCTTCTTACGCTCGGATTATAATTCCCTCTACCATATCATATCCACCACTAATTCTCTTCCTCTTATTAAATTACTAATCCTTACACACCTATCTAGTAATTAGTAATTAATAATTGTAGTGGTATTTTTATGTTTATTTTGAATGCATGTCTAGTTCTCTTAGAAACTTTCGTGCTAATCTGCTGGTGTCACACGGGCCACTTGACGGTGCAGTAATTGCATCGCCTCTTAAAAGATGCAGTCAACGTCCATTAAATATTGTTATGATATAGCTAATTCCAAGATTTATCTTTTAGATGAAGAAAATATAGTTCGAATGGAGGTAGAAAATGGTTCCTTCTGGCCAAACATCCGGCCAATTTTCTTATACCATGAAATTGTATACAAAATGCAGATACATTACTTACGTGCAAGTTAGTCAGAATATTTCTTACACCTTCAACCAGATGTGTGAGAAATTTCGTTCTTTCAGTGTTACTGAAAAGAGATCGACGCACAGATGTCATTTGCACTAAACAAGATATGGAGTAGCTAGCTAAACCATTTGGAAGAATCTGGTATAAATCAAAAAAAAGTTTCAGTGTGTTTAAGTCCAGGAACGCAGGCCGCCAGGCTGTTGGAATCTATTTACAAAACAACATTATTTCGAATACTCACTCTTTAAATCCATTTATAACATACCTGAACATTGTTCATATCATCGGCAGATTCATCTGTTGAACTTCCAATAAAATCAAAGCTCAAACAATTTTTCGTCAGTCGCAGCACATGAGATATCAACCTTAATATGCATAAAGTAACCAAAAGTTAGCAGACCGAATTCAATTTTATTAATAATACAATGGGACTAGCTATATGGTCCGAAGTTAATAGCCTTGCAGATCCATTGTTCCTATTCTAACTCATAATGTACTAAATTGTGTAAAGACAGCTTTTTCCCGCCACATTTAATTCAAAATGTAAGTGCAAAAAATTAAGTTTTTGACCATTAGCAATTTAACCGCATAAACTTCACGATTCCCATTAGACTTACTAGAAACTATATACCGTTGTTCCTTCCACTTTGTATATCGAATCATTCCATGCATGAACCGTTTAGGGTCTTATGCTCGGATTATAATTCCCTCTACCATATTATATCCACCACTCTTCCTCTTATTAAGTCACTAATCCTCACACACCTTTCTAGTAATTTTTAATTGTAGTGGAATTTGTATTTGTAGTTTGAATGCATGCTTAGTTGCGTAGTAAGTGTTGAGCTAATTTTCCTCGAATATTAGCCTTACAACTATCTTTCCTGCATGTTCGCGTTCGGTTCGGCTACTCGCCACACGTCATGCGCCAGCGCCAACGCCAACGCACATTCACTGTCAGTGGGGAATCACTGACACTAACGATAGGGGTGAGTACCTTTTCAATTATTTACTGACCACCCAGGTGGTCCTATTAAATCGGCGAAGTGATCCAACCTTCATTATTAAAAACAGCAAGGAGGTCCTAGACCTAACACTTGCCTTTCATGAGATACATGGGTACATCGTATCCTGGAGCGTCCTGAAAGGGCATTCCTTCTCGGACAACAGGTACGTGGAAACCGTATTCTCTTTTTCACCACCGAGACCAGCTCAATTCCGGAACCTCAGGCGGACAAACTGGACTCGGTACTCAGACCACCTTTGTCGTGTTCTCCCTGAGACTCCACCTGAGGAGGAGTTTTCCAGGGAGGCCACGACTCATCTCGTTAAAACATTTACCGACACCTGCAATGAGGCGCTCGATATATCCTGCCCATCTGGCAAGAGCAGAGGCCGGAAGAAAACTGAATGGTGGACTCCTAAACTGTGGGAGCTCCGGAAAGCCTCCCGGAGACTCTTTAACACACTCTTTAACGAATACAAGGTCAGTCTGTCAACTTATAATAAAGAACTTAGGAAAGCCAAACGCGCCTCATGGCGTAAGTTCTGTAGCGAAATCGAGAATAACTCAGAAGCCTCGCGCTTGCGGCAAGTTCTCTCGAAGACTACACCCACTCTGGGCTACCTGAAGAATGCCGACCAATCGTGGACAACGTCCAGCAATGAGCCGCTACATCTTCTCCTCAACACCCACTTCCCCGGCTGCGATGAAAACAGACCACACTAAGTCGCGGCTCCTTCCATTGCCTCAAGTGATATCAGTGATATCACAAACCTGCTAAGCCAGGAAAACATTTCCTGGGCAATCAAAAGCTTCAAACCATACAAGTCTGCGGGGCCAGATGGCATTATCCCTGCCCAACTGATTCACGCTGGACAAAAAGCCACTAATTGGCTCAAATGGGAATCTTCTCCCATGGATATATCCCGGAAACCTGGCTTCATACCAAAGTCGTCTTCATTCCTAAGGCAGGCAAGCCCTCGCATACTGCCCCCAAAGATTTCAGACCCATAAGTCTATCGTCTTTCCTTCTGAAGACGATGGAACTCCTGGGGATGCATCTCACGGTGAGTATTCCGCATAGTCTAGTCTCAGATTCCCAGCATGCCTATCGGAAGGGAAGATCCACCGAAACGGCCCTACACACGGTCACATCGATTATAGAAGCGTCCCTTAACTGTAAGGAGTACACCCTCGTAGCCTTCCTCGACATAGAAGGCGCCTTTAATAACATCCTCCCGACCGCCATCTCGGGTGCACTGACGGACCTGGGGATTGACTCCCAGACGGTGAGCCTGATCGATCAGATGCTACAATGCAGGACGGTTGAGGCATCACTGGGGACGTCAACGTTCATCAGATTTGTCAGCAGAGGCACCCCTCAGGTCGGAGTCCTCTCGCCCCTCCTATGGAACGTGGCAGTGAACGAGCTGCTGCGGGATATAGAGGGGGTGGCCGCCGCGTGGTGGCGTATGCGGACAATGTTGCCACAGCATTCTGCGGTAAATTTCCGCAGACGCCGTGTGAGTGCTTGACAAGCACACTCATGAAGATGTCAAAATGGGCAGACAAATGCGGTCTAGGTGTCAATCCGTTTTAAACGGAACTTGTGCTTTTCACTAGGAAGTACAAAACCCCCAAAACTATGTGGGGAAGCGCTAGTCTTTATCAACAACGCCAGGTATCTTGGCCTAATCTTCGATAGAAAGCTCGACTGGAAATTGAGCATAGAGGATAGAGAATACACTTGCAGGAAAACCTTCGGAATGACCCCTTATATAGTTCGGTGGCTTTACACCGCCATCATACGACCAATCATGCTCTATGGAGTGGTGGCATGGTGGCCAACCTTAGACAAAAGAACACGCCTCAATAAATTCAGCAGAGTTCAATGCATGGCAGAGCTATGCATAACTGACGGGCTACGCACTACCCCAAAAAAAAAAAAATCCTCGATACCATGCTGGACCTCCTTCGCGTAGACCTCATGGGAAAGAAGGTTGCAACACTTTCCGCCCTCAGAATGAGGGAAGCCAAACTATGGAAAGTATCCGCATTTGGTCATTCGGGAATCCTGACAAGACTACCGCAATCCCCAGAGAGGACAGATTATTGTACCCCTAGGGACCATCTCTCGTCGCCTTTCGAGGTATCAATCCAACCTAGGGAGGACTGGGAGATGGGCGAACCGAGACCGCGTTGGTGGCATCACTCGGGACGTCAACGTCCACCAGATTTGTCAGTAGAGGCACCCCGCAGGGCGGAGTCCTCTCGCCCCTCCTATGGAACGTGGCAGTGAACGAACTGCTGCGGGAGATAGAGGGGGGTGGCTGCCGCGTGGTGGCGTACGCGGACGACGTTGCCATAGCATTCTCCGGAAAATTTCCGCAGACGTTGTGTGAGTGCATGACAAGTACTCTCACGAAAATGTCGAAATGGGCAGAAAAATGCGGGTTAGGCGTCAACACGTCTAAAACGGAACTGGTGCTTTTCACTAGGAAGTACAAAGTTCCGGCACTGATTCCCCCAAAACTATGTGGGGAAGCGCTAGTCTTTATCAACAACGCCAGGTATCTTGGCCTAATCTTCGATAGAAAGCTCGACTGGAAATTGAGCATAGAGGATAGAGAATACACTTGCAGGAAAACCTTCGGAATGACCCCTTATATAGTTCGGTGGCTTTACACCGCCATCATACGACCAATCATGCTCTATGGAGTGGTGGCATGGTGGCCAACCTTAGACAAAAGAACACGCCTCAATAAATTCAGCAGAGTTCAACGCATGGCAGAGCTATGCATAACTGACGGGCTACGCACTACCCCAAAAAAAAAAAATCCTCGATACCATGCTGGACCTCCTTCGCGTAGACCTCATGGGAAAGAAGGTTGCAACACTTTCCGCCCTCAGAATGAGGGAAGCCAAACTATGGAAAGTATCCGCATTTGGTCATTCGGGAATCCTGACAAGACTACCGCAATCCCGTATCAATCCCACCTAGGGAGGACTGGGAGATGGGCGAACCGAGACCCGCAAACGCGGTCCACTTGTACACTGATGGCTCAAAGTTAGACGGCCGCGTTGGTGGCGGTGTCTACTGCAACGAGCTAGGAAGGGTTTTATCGTTTTTTTTTGCCATGTCATGACACCATAAGTTTTGGAAACTAAGATACCATAAATAAAACAAGCGCTGCGTGCCTTTTTCTACAGTCACAGTAGAGTTCGATTGAAAGTAAAAAAGCGCAGCACTTGCTTTAAAAGAAAGACGTGGGTTTTGGCTAAAGGCGCGAATTCCTTCGCCAATAATTTATTGAGCGAATAGAAAAACAAGTCACAAGAATAAAACTAGAGACTGGAAACTTCAGAGCAAAGATAGCTGCTTTTGTAGCTAAATTTTACATTTTCTTTGTTATAGCACTAGCAGATGATGTCGAAAAAGGTCAACGAAAATCCGAGCACCAACTGAAGGACCAAATCCGAAGCGAAAGTCCCAAGACCAAGCGAAAATATCTTTTCATTCAAAGCCGACAGTAAAATTATCGGCATATTGAATTGACAAAACATCATGCGCGTTCTGATTACGTTGAACTGTTATCTAATTTTTTTGGGATCGGTTCCGAAAGGTCATTTTTTTCGATCCATGAACGCTGGATGTCTGAGGCGATTTATCCCTTAAAATATATATTTTTCGAGAGCATTTTAAATTGAAAAATCAAAAAGAAAATTATTTGCGCGATGTATCTATTTTTATTGTTGGTTTTTATATAAATTTATATAAATCTGGACTTTCAATTTATATGCAAAATGTATAATAATAAAGAAGTTGATCGGAAAATTACAAATGTCGTTTTAAAAGAGATTTTTTCGGTATCTATCTGATGAATATATCGCACTTGCATTGTTTAACGATAAAGTAACTTTCATGCAGAACGAAAAATGGTGGCGCAACTCTTGACCATTTGTGTTAACGATGATGATCTGAAAACACTTACTTTTAAAGGAATAGATTTTCAAACATTAATTACAAAGAGACTATCTGATTTTGTAACAAATAATTCTTATATATTTTTCGATCGGCTTAATATTTTAAAAGCTTTTTTAACTAAAGATCCTTCAGAATGGCACTAATAAGGACTATCGAAGTATAAAGTGGCCGAACAGCCGAACTTTGAGCTTAAGTCGGCACATCTAAACTTTGTAGAATCTACAAATAAGGGCAACCTAGTCCTTGCCACCCAACTAGGGTCCCGACCATACCCATACGAGACAACTGTCTGAGCCTCCAATTAAGAGAGTAATATTTTCAACTGAGTTCGTTATCACAATCTCCGTATGCTTACAATAAGTATCAAAGCCATAACATATTCATCTTCGGTAGGTCCAATTTCAGCAGCACGAGGCTACGAGGCAAAAACTGAAGACTGCACCATGTACTGCAGAATGCAATTATTTTGTGGTCTCGGGCTACGTATGTTAAACATGGCATTCACAGAGAAATACAAATAATGGGAGAAGACTTCTGGAAAAAAGGTGCTAGGCAGACCAAGAAAACACAGAATAATTTCTATATTTTTAATGCTTTTATTAAATTGAAATTTAATAAATGCATTCCAATCCCCACTCTTTCCTTACACACTTTCCAGGCTTACTACCCATGCATCCAAAACAACGGATGGGACGGCCTTCAAACCGCACTAAATTCGGGACCACAAGTGAGCTCATGGATTCAAACGCCTTAGACTATTCTAGCCCATTGAATTATGTAAAACTAAAGACAAAAGAACATTTCTTCTCATAACGACTTGTTCTTTGAACGATTATTATTTTTGTACGCTAACTAAAAACATACAATACTAAAAAATGAACAGTTAAGACAATGATAACTTACATATACATACACATACATGTACATATCTTCATTAACAAAAAAAAGTTCGCTCTAATTGTTTTTTGATCGAAAATTCTTTTAGCATCTACAGTGGCGAGTGGGATACATGGTTTCACTTGTCAGTTTAAACGCCTATAAAATCTTTAAAAATGTATCAATCCTTCTGATTTTCATAGATTCTTTCATTTAGTGATAAAGAAAAAAATAATAATAATTTCAATTCAAAGATATCTCTTTCCTTAAGAGATTTTAATTTAAAAAAAAAAAAAGTCCATGTATCCACTTTTGCACGATTCAAATTTTTGTACTTTGATAATTTATTATATAAAATAGTGAATCGAATATTAACAAAGTTTTGTGATATGATTAATAACATAAAGTAACAAAAGCGAGAATATTTATTTTTATTATCTTACAGAATAAAAGCTTTAAAAGTTAAAAAAAACGAGGGGGAACGTTGTGAGTTGCTGAGGACACCGCAACTCTACGGTTATACCCGATACTAAGTCAGTATGGCTCTCCTCCGGCAGACGCCGCTAATATTAAACGACACGACAAAGAGTGCGTGCGAGAGAGACAGAAAATCAGTCTGATTTGTTCCTTTTGGCTATAAAAATGATCCGATCTGATCCAGATTCAGCAACCTGATAGATATGGTCATTATCTATGATTCTGCGTTCTTAGTTTTCTCGAATGTGCAATTTGTGGATGCAACAGATTTTCGTCCTTTGTGTGGGCGGAAGGGGGTGGGGCGAAATTTTGAGATATACGTTTTATAGTGAGATCTAACAGGAGTACGGACACTAAATTTGGTTACTCTAGCCTTAATACTCTCTGAGATTTGTGAATATCCCCAGATTTGCATCCTTTGCGGGGGCGGAAGGGGGTGTGGCGAAATTTTGAAACAAACTCGTCTCGGTCTGATATATTAGGAGTGTGGATACCAAATTTGGTTGCTCTAGCTTTTATAGTCTCTGAGATCTAGGCGCTAATGTTTTACTCTAAGCAAAGCCGCCTATGCTACGTGTGTGTTAGAGAGAGACAGGGCGAGAAAAAATGAAATTGTTTTCTTGATGCTGGCTATAATAATAATACGATCCAATTCAGATTTTGCAGTCTGAAAGATATGGTCATTCCCTACGATTCTGCGTTTTTGGTTTTATCGTATCTTTAAAAATGTGGATGCCACAGATTTTCGTCCTTTGTGGGGGCGGAAGTGGGCGGGGCGAAGTTTTGAAATATTTTTGTAGCAGTGACATATCACAGAAGTCTGGATCCAAAACATCGTTGCTCTAGCTCTTATAGTCTTTGAGCATTAGGCGCTGAAGGGGACGGACAGACGGACGGACGGACAGACAGACAGGGCTCAATCGACTCGGCTATTGATGCTGATCAAGAATATATATACTTTATAGGGTCGGAAACGATTCCTTCTGGACGTTACACACATCCACTTTTACCACAAATCGAATATACCCCAATACTCATTTTGAGTATCGGGTATAAAAAACTCCCTGACATCCGACCCACTTTTTATGATAAACTTGAGGAGCCAACATTTTTTTAAATATTTAAATGTTCTTTCAAAACGAAGTTTGCATTGTTCCATATAACTTGAGTATACTACACCTAGTTTTAAAAATCCTGAAATTAAGTGAAGGTTACAAATTTTTTTGAGTTTTATGAGAATTAAAAAAAAAATTTAAAACAAACTTAATTCAGTGTAATATCACAGGAGCCTGCACACTTAATTTAGTTGCTCTAGCATATAAATTCTTTAAGAACTTGGCGACAAAAAAGACGAATAGACGGACGGACAGGCAGACATGGCTATATCGACTCGGCTATTAATACTTATCAAGAATCATATACTTTATGGGGTCGGAAACGCAAAACTAATATGTCTCTATACTCTTTGAGTATCGGGTGTAAAAACTTACGCCTTCTGTGATTCATCCATAAATTTAAGGTTCTTGCTGTTATCACGTGCTGTTATTAAAAGTGAGCAAGATAGTAGAAATGTGTCGTAAAGTTGCTGGTCACGATAGGATGTAGCAATCTTCCGATTCTTGGAGAAGGACAAGTGTACATCTAATTCAACAATAGAATTCATTTCAGATACCAATTGTGATAAGATTTGAACGCCAACTGTGCAGTGTTCCACAGAACCCTAGAAGCCAAAATTAAAATTAGTGTTAGCGTCTTTACTGTTAAGAACTTGCCACATACCTGTAAAAACTTTTTTACGTCTTCTAATAAATTTTGAAAGATCAATTCACCTTTGTAAGTATCGAACCATCCATATTTTGTAATTTTGGCCAGGAGTGTAACCAAAGCTTGAATAACAAAATGTTGCAAGTTAGGCCTTGTGGCCAAGTAATTTAATGCATAGCTACGAATGTCGATTCTTTGCTCAAGGGTGAGTCCCTGTATTAGTTTTGTAAGGGTTGATGCGGCAAGCAGCTGTGCATAACTCGAATCAGCTCGGTCTAGTAGAAGCTGACATTTTGGTAGCGCATCTGAGCTACTTACAAATGTAGCAAGGGCTTTTTCTGCATCCCCACGAATGCAAACGTCTGTAGCTTCGTAAAGTTGTTTGCACAGAACTTCAAGCTGCTGTATCTCCTAAAAAAAATAAATTTTTATAAACAAGTTTTAATCATCATTCCAATAATGAAATCTAATGGTAATACAATCTATTAAGCTATTAATAATGTGGGAAAAGAGATACGGATTCCGATATTTGTTGTGAAGAATCAAATCCACTTTTTTAAGAGATTTTCGTTTCCGAATAACGAATATATGTTATTTTAGCCGGTACTCAAAGATTACAGTTAAATAGGTATAAATGTATGTACCCGCAGCAATAAAAAAAAGTCGCACTCTGAAATATAAACGCATTTGTTTATGCCCTCTCCAGTCGGTGGTTTTCTCAAATACTATTCTTATATCTGTAGCTTTGTAAAGTTGTTTGCACAGTATTTTAAGTTGCTGTAATTCCCAAAAATAAATACATTTGTACATAAATGTACGAGAGTTTAAATCATGATTTTAATAACACTATGCAACAACATATTTAAGTTTCGAACTAAGCCGCGTTTTTCTGATAGATTTGGGACTTTATTTTTCTTTAAGGAATCAGGGTTTTTATACCCGGTACTCGAAAAGTATAGGGATGTAATAGATATTTCGTTGAAATGGAAGTGTAAATTCCAGAAGGAAGCGTTTCCGACCCCATACGGTATATATGTATATTAGTGTCCCTTATATGGGGGAATTTTTTTTTCCGAATTCAATCACGCATACCCTCTTATTTTTTCCTTTTCCATAAAGTATATGTGTTCTAAATATTATTTGAAAATTTTGTCATTAACCAATGCCGAATCACACTCAAAATTTTACATATGTGAAAGGTAAAATTTTAACCAATGAACGCAGTTCTAATATTTTATTGGGAATATTTTCTTTTTAAAGTCTCCTTTTTATAATCCGGGTACATTTTTCTTTGTTCCTCATCCACTGTTAGACGGCCGTAAGAGTCTTTCATCAATTTCACAGCTCTTTCTGCTGTATCATTTACTGCCTTAAGTAATGAAAGACTAGTCTTGCTTTTTAAGTAAGATGGGTTACTGTTCCATGATGAAGGGCACAGACTCAATAAACTGTCATCAATTTTAAGGCGATCAAATGATGTCCTGCTTTTTAAAGATATCAAAGATAAAGAAATCGTCCATGTTTGTCTAAAATGGAAAGAAAACAAAAAATTTCATTTTTGAGTAAATACTTAAACGTTTAATATTACTTACCAAAAAGTGCACCGTTAAGATCTTCCATCGATGGTACATATCGTTTTCCTAAGCTGGTTCTATTTTGTTTACTCAAATTTGTGACCATTCTTTCCTTTACATCAAAAGTAACGTCGTCATCAAAAAGTGAGAGAGCCGATATTTCATCATGTAGATACCATAAATGATGACAAAATTTCTTCAAAGCAGCTTTTGCTATAGCTTCATCGATAGTTTCATATTCTTTCAAGGATTTTAAAAAGCATAAATCCTGATACGGTGCTTTCAAGATACTACGAACAATGACAGGTCGTATATAGCTGCGATTTCTTTTTGAGTGAGCTTGAGCTGAGAGCTTAAGATTTACATTTTTAAGGTGTAAATGGCTCGTGCCATCCAACGAGCTTGATGCATTGCGCCAGGATGTCTTGCTTTCTGTTCCCGTCCAATATCGCCACCTAGGAATATTATGGAGAGTTCAATTAACTCCCGAAAGTCTCCTCTAGCAAAATTTTCTTTCAGTTTCGCTTGAAAAAATGCCAACCCCTCATTATATTTAGAACGGCTAAAGTGCGCTTCCACAGTTTGTAGACCAGATTGTATTTTTGAAAGGTCCAGATTTTTCCAAGTATCCTTAAGCTTTTTAAAAAGCGGAATATCTGGACTTCTTGCTATTTCTGCAACTTTTACTTCAAAAACACTTTTCAGCACAAGCTCGTAGATATGATGGCGACAGGCAAAATATAGCAAATCTCTATCAAATTTTTGCTCTAACAATAAGCACGTGCCGTTAAACCGACCTGTGTTTGAAGCTGTTGTATCAAAACAAAGAATTTGTACGCAATCTTCAAGATTCCATTTGAGAACCGCATTCCAAACAGCTTGTGCTTGCTCTTTACCTGTCGAATTTTGCAGATGTGGCACTGCAATGAGTTGTTCTGTATTGTCAAATGCGATTACAATTGGAAGACGTTCCTCCTTACAGCTTCAACCATCTAGAGCTGGTAAAAGCTTTCCATCCCAGTGCAGACAGACAACTTCTGGGATATTATTGTTGAAATCCTCTTTTATCGCTATAGCACGTTTCTTCCGACTTTCTGTACAAATTCGTTGAATGGTAGACTTGTTAATACTAAGCTCATCAAAATTGTAACCAAGTGCCTCTACAGTAGCTTTAAGAACGTAAACAGAGAACGTACACTATGCTGGCACCTCTCTAAGGCAGCCACGAGCTTCGGAGTGACTAAGTCTTTTTATGTTTTGAGGCTGACCACTTTCTGTTATCATGGAATTATGAGAGCTTTCAGCTATATCTTCCAAGCTTGACAGTAAATCATCCTACAAAGTTAAATAGTAAAGTTCTAAAAATCATTAAGAATAATTTCATATAAATTATATGTGTGAAGAACAAAATTCAAAGAAGGTGCACCCAATGAAGAATCATGTTTTTTTTTTGCCGGGTTTCTTCTTTCAAACGCCTTGTTTGAGAGCGTTCTTCCTTATTGGCCAATTCTTTATCCACTCCACCATTTTGATTATTTCCATTGCTTCGGAATGGGCAATATCAAACAAATTGTCCAAAGTTTGAACAAAATTCTCTACGGGATGTATACTTTTCTGATACTTTTTTAGTATATTTTTGAATGTCTCTCCAAGCTTGATGTAAGCATAGTAGCTTCCTGTTACGCAAAGATTTTGTGGATATTCTTGCTCTTTCCCAAAAGATAATGCATTCGCGAAGCGCCAGATTAGCACTTTCATTTGTTGTCATTTTTACTTCACGCGTATTGTAAAACGGAACCGCAAGCACTTGGCGATTCGACTGAAGTTTTGCGCCAACTATGATGATGATTTATATCACCAACTAAAAAAATTTGCGGTTTGGAGCTGCGTAACTCTTGAGCCTTTGCTAAAAATATTATATTGTGTTTTATTACTTGCTAAACGCTTTGGCGCCAAAAACACAAAAGTAACGGGGTCTGCCATATGTTCATGGAACAGTGAACAGGGATGACACATCGCTTTATAAAAACCCAAGTATTCGTTATGATTTAAATATAACCTTTTTGTTATATATGTATGTTATATATATTTAAAACAAATACTTTTCAATGTATATACATATATGTTTTATATATTATATTTAGTCAAATAAGGAATACAAATTAAATTTGACGCGAGTAACAAAAAGTTTGCCAAAAACCTAAATGTAAAATGTATGCGTGGTTAAAATCACAACTTCTAATACGATTCTGTACGTTTTAATGAAATTTAAAAAAGCAAAAATAATTTTTGTAGTAATTTGGAAACAAAAGTAAAAAAAAAAATTGAGGGTATGCGTGTTCAAATCTTACTTTCCAAAAATAAGGGTCACTCTAATGTATATTCTTGATCAACAGCCGCGGCCGTTCTGTTTCTTTCGAAGACCTAAGACGTTTTTTTGTTCTGTTAATTAAATCTATTATCAGAGAGGGATAACATCAGAGATCTTATTAAAATGATTACTTACCTCGTTTTTTTTTTTTTGTTTGGTCGTTTATTATTAATAACAACTAACGCAGATAACAATATACGATAAAATTATACACTATAACTGTTATAGATGAGTTGGAGGTAAATATAATGACTAGGATTACAATATAATCAGCGGCTCAGGGTCAGCAGAATGTGTGCAGCCCTCGACAGCACTGCTGTGTCATCGGCAAACGTCACCATATTGAGGGTCTGCCCTGAGCGTGGTGGGCTTTGGAATGTCGTGGGTGAAAAGGGAGTAGTGCGTCGGCCCAAGCACTTTGCCTTGTGGTACTCTTCACTTAATGAATTTTATCGAGGATGTGCAGCATCCGTCCTTGACAACGCAAAGTGTCCTTTCCGTCACGAAGCTTTTGATGAGCTCGAACAGCTGGGGGTTGAGCAGCACCTCGATCTTGGCGAGCAGTCTTTCGTGCCACACCCGATCGAAGGCCTGTGAGATGTCGAGGTATGCCGCCACCGTGTACTGCTTGCGTTGGAAGCCATCGAGTATGTGCTCCACCACCATTTGTAGTTGCCCGGAGTGCTGGAGTCTAAACCCAAATTGATAGTTCGGAATGGCTCTTCTAACTAGCGAGGACTTCACAACCTTTCGTAGGATGCAGTGCTCAAACATTTTACCAAAGGTCGGGAGGAGTCTGATTGGTCTGTGGGTATGCTAGCCGTAATGCCGCGTTGAAGATAAACAATAGGTACAGTACCGCCCTGTGTGGTAGCGCCTTAGCCACGATGTTCTTGATCCTATCAATACCTGGGGCCTTCTTGGGTTTTAGCTTTCTTAGGACCATCGATACTTCTTGGAAGTTGATTGGCGCCCCCGGAAGCTTCATCTGATGGGCCTCGTTAAGCCTTTCAGTGACCGTCCGTAAGGTGTGAACCTATCTTCCAGATTCGTCGCAAAGCCTCCACAATGTCTATTGCTGTTCTTGCCCAAAGAGCCGTCAGCCATCCTTACCGGAAAGCAAAGTGTAGCGCTTGCCGCTTGTATCGTCCAGTCAGCTTTGAGTGTATGTCTGCTGTGGCCTTCGCCTAGCCACTATCCTGAAGACTCTGTCTTCATGTACTCACGCCTAAGTCGCTTCTTGAGGAGAAGCATCTTTCGATATCGCCCGAAGTGCCGCCTCTGTGGCTTCCAGTCTGTGACGTTCGAGTGCCTTGTCGGCCCCAGGTGGCAGCAGCTGCAGAAGCGTCACAGACTTCGGCCACGAGTGCTTCTATTGCTACGTCTACATCCTGGGAAGTCCTGACGTCTGTGTGGAGATCCAGCGAGCTACTTAGCAATTCCCTGAAGACCGGGACATTTGAGCCAGACTTCAACAGTCTCGTCGGGACTGGGATTGTCTGCGGAGTTTTCGATAGGGTAGCAATGGCAGCTGGTCGGAGCTGAGGTCGTGCTTCTCTCGGATGGTGATCTGGTTGCTGGCGATAGCTCGGTAGACGAAAAAGCCCAGGAAGGAGGGCATGGATATCCTATTTGATGCTACTACCCACCACCTGCGGCTACCTGTCGCAGTGCTTGCGCCGAGCAATTTGTCAGCTCATCATGCAGCGCCACCTCTGCGGTCTCCCCTGTGTCAGCCCCAAAGCCTGTGCTTCGCATTTCTCTGCTGGGCCAGCTGATGGTCGGCGCTTGACTAGGGAACCGATGGTGGCAGGTAGGCTGCGGATACGAGGATCTCCGCGCGCTACTTTGACATCATGACCGTCATGGAACAACATTTTTAGAAATGATCGTTCGTCTCGACGCGCTGGAGTAGTTCTGATTTTACAGTGACACAATTGCCAAAGGAAACAAAGTAACATTTGCCAATGTTGAGAGGGAGGGAATAAAGTCTGCACCAACGAACAACTCTATCCAGATCGCGCTGAAGAATCATACTTTCGCCTTAGATTTTGACAGATCGGAAGATTTTAAGATCATCAGCATAAAGCAAATGATGAAAAGCTTGAATGCTGAGAGATATGTCGCTGATCAAAATTGAGAACAGAAGTGAACCAAA